>NC_138906.1:152974720-153574720 GCF_965231255.1 Vanellus vanellus
CAGGACTCTTTCTTGAAAAGATAGTAGTTTGGAAAGAAGGTATCGGAGGGGTATATTCCTGTTTTCTCTCAGGATATATTCTTTGAGCTTTGTCAGTCCTTGCTGTAGGAGCTTTGGAGAAACAGATTTCATCCTCACAGCAAACCACAAAGGCCAGAAATGCTAGAGGACATTGTGTTTCAAAGAAGGGCTACTGTGATGTGTGATAGTTGTTCTGCAGGGACAGCTGTGTGCCCTGGCTGGGGCACACAGATTGTGTGGAGATGGAGTAAGGCTGGTATGTCTGGGTCATCCATCCTAAGCAGCCTCTGCAGAGCAAATGCTGTCTTGTTTGTCAGGTGGTTATAGCCTGGACAAACGGAAAGATTTTAATGGGGAGAATGAAAAAGGCACTGAGAAAAATGTCTTCCAGAGAAACTTCAAGACTCTACTTTAGTTGGCAGGGCACTGAAATGTTAATTTCTGTATTTGTTGTTGGTTGAGATTTTTTTCCCATGTCAAGTCAATGACGAATTTCTTCTATGACAATTCCTCATTGCCATATTAAAAATGGTTGATTGGATCTGTTTACTCATTCCTTACCAGAAAGGTGACTCAAAAAGATTGAAAAATTGAGGTTAAGTTAAACTTTTAAGCATCACTGGCTGCTTTTTCAATTCCACAGAAAATGCTGCATATTTTTTCAAATAATTTTTTGTCACTGCTGCCTCCGTAAGTGGATGTCTGGAAGAAAATATAGCATTGCTACAGTTCAGCATTTCCAACATAAAGTTCCTTTTTTCCTCCTTTCAAGAATTTATATATTTAACTCCATTGTGAAAGATTAGACAGATAAAGAAGCTTTCAGCAGAATCACAATACAGGTAATTATGGGTCTGTCAGCATTTCCATTATGAACTCCATTTAGCATTAAGGGCTTAGCATTTTTCCATCATTTCAGAAAATGTCAAACTGAAAGTTGGCATGCAGATTAGCAGCCTGGATGCAAATTTGTTTACACAAAATATTTAAATCTGCTCAGCTGTTTTTGATTTAGAGATCAGCCAGAAACTTTAAACTCTCAGGGTTTCTCATGTGTTTCTGCCAACTTCTAGACCAAATCACAGTTAAAAAAATGTGATTGGTTAATAAACTCTTGACATCTAAAGTTTTGAAATTATTTACTTTAGGCTTTAAAATGGATTTTAGAATTTTGGCTCATCTTGTAACTCTAGTCTTTCTCCTGATATTTTTATAAATGAATGATGAGTTAGAATAGGATTTGAAAACTGTAATAATAATCTTCAAGTCTGAAACATTTTTTTAGGACTCGCTTAACTATCATCATAAGACAGTGAACAGAAATGGACCAAAGCCTGTAAGGTTTTTGAGAGTGTCAATTACTTAGCCCACTAGTTCTAATACCATTTTATGGTACTTGTCAAAAAGTATCATCTGATGCAGTTCAACGGTTACAGTTTTTCAGTTCCATCAGTTTAGTCCCATGCATGTTATGAACAGTTTTGTAGAGCTGTCATGTCCTAAATAAACTCCACTGAAAGGAAGTATTTTGCTTGTTATAACAATCTGCTCTGTTCTGCTAAATGTCAGTGACAAATTTTCCTTTCATTTCAGTGGGGACAAGCTTTAAAATAATCTACCGGTAAATATTTCAATAAGGTTATAATTGAATGGATGATCACTCTTGTTCAAAAATACACTTCTCACTTGAGAAGTAAGAAGCTTTGAATGGAAAGACTTACAGCCACCAAGCAACATGAAGTAGAAACACTGTTAGAAACATTGAGCCGTCAATAGAAATGAGACAGAAAAATAGTATTAAGCATAAAAAAAAAAAAGACACTGAGATTGTAATATACGGATATTCAAGTAGATAACGGGCATATTTAAAATACTGATAAGAGATGGGCAAACAGGAAAAATCAATAACAGCTGCTCAAAAAATGCACAGTCATTCAAGTGTGCCAGACGAAGAATAGGAACTTAGCCCTGAGCAGTCTGTGAATTAAACGCAAAAAAAAGTATGGTACAAAAGAGATGGTGCAAAAAACTTCATGCAAATGAAGCATGGAGGAAGCAGATGAGGAGAAAAGAATTGATCAACTAAATATATCCAAAGCTGTTTGGACAGAGGATGTTCACCTACAGGACAGTCTGTACTGGCTTAATAATGCAACAAAATATAACTTTTAAGAACAAAGAAAATGTACTTCAGAAAATATCTCAGGTAGCATTAATTAAGCTATTTCTTCAGAAATATCTGCAAATTCTTTAACGACGATTCAATGCAATGCTTATTGCATTGTGTACTGCATTTTTTAATAAATGATCCATTTTCCTTATAGTTACCTCAGGCTTACCCTAGATTCTATCAGGCAATTCATACCTTCTTAATAATTACAGAGGTTTTGCTAAGCAGATTTTCTCCTTAGCTGATATCTGTGGCACACTCTGACTCTTTAGATTAGACATTTGTGTTAACTCAGCTGTCAATGGATTTCAAAGATGTGACCAGTACAAGAGGCCCCAAAGGGAGCAATTTGGAACAGTACGTTTCACAAGTCAGATACATAGCAAACTCTCATGATTTCATTGAAATACTCAAAGTCAATCTTGGAACAAGTGAGTAACAGAATCCCTACAAATCTAGCCCTATGTGATTTTTTCTGTCTTTTCTATTTCTTTTTTTTTAATTAATCTACAATATTTTGTAGTATCTAGAGTCCTGACTAGTCTGTTCTGGTCATCCCAGAACAGTGATATCAGTCAAAGATACAACAGTAATACTGGATCCCTTACCACATCACATGGACAGTTTCATTTCATACACTGGAGCTTGAAAAACAGAGAAAATACATCTTGGATTTCCAAAATATACCAAGTATTGAAATGCTAACCATCTGATTCTATAGTATTTATTTGTATGCAAGTAAGGATAATCTAATAGATTTTGACCCTTTTTAATCACGTGTTTTGAAGTTTGTTTGTTTGGGGTGAAGGAGTATTATTTTTGTTACCAAAATTAATCATGGAGACAGGCACAATAGACAGAAGAATTAAAACAAATGTAACTGAAAATCCACTTGTCCAATCTTGTCTTCTTGCAGATGATTTAAAATCCAAAGAACATCCTGAAAAAGATAGTAAATCTAATCTATAACCATCAGCCCGGGAGGATATTTCATTTCCTAACAGATTACCCTTACGTGGTTATTACTTTGGACCACAAAAGGGACTTTACAAATGACATAGAAACTGAAGAGAACTTTCTATATTTTACTGCAGGCTTTATGTTTTTGGGGCTTCTCCAGTGGCACTTGTGGAGTGGGAAGAGAGTTTGGGAAGGGAGCCCAGAAGCGCAGAGGAGGCTGGATAAATTGGGAAAAATTACAGAAGCTAGCTGATGAGCTACAATTTGAGTGTAGTAAAAATATATACACAGAGCTTAGGAGAGTGGGTTTTTTTATGGGTATGTTAATTTAAAACTAGCTCAAATTAGTGTAGAAACTCATACAAATTTCAATGACCTGCAATTGTCATACTAGAGAGGTTTAGGAATTTTGGAAGCATATCATTAGGAAAGTTATGGAGGCAGGCACGCAGGAGTCATCAGTGCTGTTGAACTCATTCTATATTAAACATTGATTCTGTTGCTCATTGCTATTTCAGATAAACAGCTTTAAGAAGCATAAATTTGTCAGGACTTTTACAAAAATCACTATGTCTTATATGGTTGATTGGTGCACGTTTCTACTGCTGACAATGAAAATGCCAATAAAAGATGTCTCACCTGTTTGTCAGGGGAAACTTGTTATCCTTGCATGAGAAGACATGGGAGATTCTGTTGGCACTGTATCCTCTATGAAAAACAGAGATGCTATTGCTAGTCTAGTGTCTATGCTATTTTTCTTTCCATGGAGAGGGGCTGAAAATTAAACTTTTTCTAGAATGATGAAATACTTGGGTAGAAAATTTGGCCACTGAAGAAGTATAATAGCTGTCACATTCTTACAAGATGTCTATAATTGCTATAAGGAGAATATGGTTGCATTTAGGATATATGAAAGTTCATTAAATAGAATCTATAAAAACCTCTAAAGAAATATTTTCCCAAATGTCAGAGGTATTTTATTTTCCCAGGAAGGAGTTGCCAAGATTGAAATAAAGGGTAAAGAGGTGATATTACCAAAGTCTCAAACTAATAACTATGTGGATAGAGTGCAGGAAATGATTGGCCCCCTTCAAAAGAGCTTGCAGAAAGGAGCAGCTACCGAAAAGAAGAATTCTGAATGAAAGTGGTAGATATGCTGAACAGTAATGTGGAAAGGAGTAGGTAACCATATGCCCTTTTTTTTTAAGTTGAAGATCACACCAAGAAACTGAGGACTGAGCAGTCAGTTTCCCTCTCTCGGCTGTAAGAGGATATTTTTCAAGCCTATCAAATGTAAAATCTTGATTTTTTTTTTCTCAATTCCAAGACCATTTAGTGAAGGGTTTAACTGAAGAGGAAATCTTTGAGTGGTTTCATATGAAAGGATTTCATATTTAGTAAATAATGTGAATGCTGTAAAAATCTTAGGCATTTTAGTTATAGTCCTAAGAGGGAAGGGTTCTTGCCGTGAGTATTGCTAAAACATTCACTTGATAAGGTACAATTTGTATCATGTTACTTCAATTCATTAGACTGATGAAAATTCTCTAATCAGATAAGTACTTTTGTGAGCACTACATTGATGTAAAGATTTTGAGGAAAATGTCTTGCCCTTTCATTAGAATTATGAATTATATGTATTTCTCTTTTGGTCATTAAAACTGCCATGCCACACAAGAGGAGCTGCTAAATTCAGTAGCAGTAGTCATATGATTAAAGCATATGTATCCTTTAGCATAGATGTATTCAAGGGAAAACACACAAGATGAGCACAGTCACGATATGCGCACACACAGTTGCATGTGTGTGTTTGTGTTCCCACATGCATGTGGAGATGCGTGAAAAAAGCACCTTTTACCGCAGAACTGATTGACTTGACTATGTGAGGTGGCCAAAGACCTATTCTTTTCTCCCCTCCACCTTTGGTTAACCAGGTAGGTTTTCCAAAATTCAGGATTTAGACCCTTGTTTTCCAGTATATGTTAGTTCTTGTGATTTTGGCTCAGTATATTACATATTTTTGGACCCTGAGATGGTGGCAAATACAAAGACTGTGTTAGCAGAAGATAAATAAAATAAAATAAATGTGAAAGCTTCCCTATTTTTGTGCTTTGGTTTTGCTATCTAATTCAGCATTTTCAGCTGTAACTACATATCTGGAATATATGATAATCCAATAAAGGTAGAACCAAATTGAATTAATAATTAAATCTGAAAGCATTCTAAACTGAAATCTATTTTCTCAGTTCCTCTGTAACTATTTGTAGCCTTCCACAAATTCCAAAATGTTTTACTGGAGAGCAAATATTTAATAAGGAATCTTGAAACTAGGCTGTAAATTGGCTTTAATTCAGCATATGTTCTGACAAAAAGCATAAGTATTCTGTGGTTTTAAGGACTACAGCTGACATTGTGTTAGCATACTACCATTACATTGAATCTGGTGGACTGATCCCCAGAAGTGCTGATGTGATCATCAATAAAATGTAGAAAGACAGAGAATTTTCTGACAGTATCCAAATACATAATTTACTTTCCTTGAACAGAATTGTAAACAATTCACTTTTGAAATCTTTAGGTTTATTATGTAATGTGAGTTTTTCAAAGAGCACTTCTATTGAAAATTTCTAGTGTATTGTGAAATACATGGCTTCTGTTATAATTTATATTTCCAAGTCAAATAAAATATATTTACAGAAAACTAATTTAAAATTTGGTATGAAAAGAAGCGGAGGCAAATCTACTCTTAAAGGTCCTATTCTGGATTCTGCTGTTGATTTCAATGGGCTCACCAACAGGCAGTTTAGAAGCTCATTTTATATCCTGCTTTATAACTTTCATTCACCTTTGGATCAAAGCTGATCTACAGAACCAAAAATGCACCTTTTAGCATAGGCTTTTAAAAGATTAGTTTTAATTAGACTAAGCTTTGATTCCCAAGGAAAACTGCACAACAATCAAGAAAACTAACTATCGTAGAATGTGAAGTTGTCCCTCTGGACCAGGTTAAATAATGGAGGAAACGTTTCGTAATTCAAGTAGCTCCATCTCAACGCTATGTTGAAAGGAGAAGATCCATACTTGGCATTTATGTAGCTCATTTCAGTTAAGGACTCCAAACGACGCTTGCAGATATCCACTTGTTGAGCCTGAAAACAGTTCTATAAGAAGATAATGATCGCAGAGGGATCATTTTAACTGCCACTGAAATACAGGCATCTCTGAGATGTGATATGTCAGCCTCTTTAAATGATAATACCAGTATTAAAATAAAACAGAAAATAGCACAGAAATATTTTTTTTCTGTATCTGAAAGGTGATGAGAGGTTTTTGTTCTACTAAAAACAGTTTTATAGAAACTATATTTGGTAAAACTTTCCTAAATCAGTGGGAATAAATAATTGTCGCAGTTAACTCTTAATGTGCTAGAATCAGTTCTTATTAGTGATTTTAGTAACTGGTGTTTTTTATTTTCATCAAGCTTTCCTCCTAATATTTGCTAGCTAACACTATTTGCACTCTTTGTTTTGTTAGTGAAATCAGTTATGTATTATAGCAGAACTTCCTTCTGAGATTGGGAATACACAATAAATGAAGAGGTAATGAATTGCTAAGGAAGCACATACATTTCAAGTTGTTACCTGCACCTTTGTAAGCTAACGATGCAGTCTGTTGAATTTCTTCATAATGTAACCAAATATATGGATATAATTTTTATATGTGCATATTATAACTGTATATGTACACATATGTGTATATACAATTCCATGAGAATGAAATCAAACACAAGTTACAATGCATAAAGATATAAAGCTAATAATATATGTAGATATAGGAAACTGATGAAATAGATTTCAAGGTCAGAAGTAGTGATTCATCATCTGTGTAATCCACGTAATTAAATTACTCAGTCATTTCTGTCTCAAGCCTCCAGATTCCTTTAGTCCTATTGTAAAGATAATCTGTGTTATTTACAGGCCTCCGGAGGTGAGAATTCATCACCCCATGAATCCTCCTGTGGTTAAGTTACTTACTGTTATTCACCTTATTTCCATGATACAATATGAATATTATTCATGATGCTACGATGCATTTTGTATAATCCAAGGGAAAATAGGCAGCCGTGTCTCTGTCTGTGCTGGCTGCATCCCACCTTGCTCTTTGACAATGACATTCTATGACAGCGCCAGTCCTGGTGGAATCCCGTGTATGTCATTCCCCAATACTTCAAGGTGCACTCCCCCTGAGTAACACTGTTCCTAAATCTTATCCACCTAACATTTCAGACACTGGGAAAGAAATTATGAGTTTCCACTATTTCCTTCTTTGACATTTACAATGGTGTTCAGCACTTGCAATGCCAGGACTATGAAGCCATAGTAAACCTTACATTATCTGTAAGAACAAGGTGGTGAGACCATGAATGTAAATCTGCCCAGGAAAAGTAAACAACTAAATGTAAATATCTACAAAAACATGGTGTGTCTGTGTGTGTGAGTGCATGTTTATTTTAATAAGTCTTTTTCGTAGTCCGATATCCTCGTCCATTCCATTTCCCAAAAGAAAAGCCGGATGTTGGGAAGCAGATATTCAACATTTCCTAGTACTACTAGGCTTTTTATTTTTATGAGGCAGATGATGTCCTACACATTACATATCATGCACTCTTCTATTTAGGTCCATTAGGTACCTTGAATTTTTGATAAATGCAAAGATTCTTTTTGTAGAGAAATCGTACCATTTCATTGAAAAGGAAACGTTCTTCCATGAAGTTGTTTGAAGGATGCATGTTTAAAGCTCATACGAGTTTTGGAATTTTTCAATAAACCTTAGCATGAAAATTATTCAATCAAAGTGGTGAGGTAAGTTTTATAGCTTTGTAATAACTACTTTTGTCATATGCCTCTCTGATTTGTTACTTAAATATTGCTTCTTCAAATACCTCATATAGTAAAAGCTTCCTTAAAATTATAGGGGTCTAAGAAAAAAACACCTTAGACTAAGTTGTCTGTTTTCTGACTGTTCTTTCCCGGGAGATTGATTCGGAGTAACTTCATAAGATAGTTTCCCACAAAGGCTCTGTTGTATCATTATCATTTGAACCTTAACCATTGTGTCCAGAAATACAAGCCAAACGATACTCATCAGCAAGAAGTCGAGTCTGAAATGTTACAACCCCACTGAATTAGAATTGAAGTTTTCTATTAGTGGAGAAGGAAAAAAACATTTTTTTTTGCAACAGATCATGAAACCTTTCCTATTCCTACCTGTTCCAACTTATTAGATTCTACAGAATGAACATTTTACAAATAATTGTAATTTATTTTATGTTTTCCTTTGACTTATGCTGTCTCTCTGTCCCAGCATTATAATGATGGAGTCACTCAGCATTGCTTCACAGGTGCTAACCCGTTCCCCAGGCTCTTACTAGAGCAAGCTGGAATCAGAAATGCTCAATACTGCTGAAAATCAGATAGTGTCCGAGATACTTGTTTTTAAAAAGGAAGAATACAAGGTTACACTACTCTTCATAACCTTTTCTCTGAAAGAGTGTTACAGTCATGCAAACTGAGCCGTCCCCACAGGATATTTCAAAATCTTTTAAAATTTCTCTAAACAATTTAGTGTTTTGTTTTGTTTTGTTTTGTTTTTTCTCTTTTTATTAGATGCATGTGCATTCAATGGTTACACATCTCAAATTTCTGGGGTTGACCTATGCTGCACATCAACAGCACTGGGTATAATAAAGACAATTTTATTGCAAGCTTTCATACTATTCAGTGCTTTCAGCCAGATGCAGTGTGTAAAGGATGGAGGATGCATATGAATGCATATGAATGCATATGAATGCATATGAATGCATGGGAAGGGAAGGGAAGGGAAGGGAAGGGAAGGGAAGGGAAGGGAAGGGAAGGGAAGGGAAGGGAAGGGAAGGGAAGGGAAGGGAAGGGAAGGGAAGGGAAGGGAAGGGAAGGGAAGGGAAGGGAAGGGAAGGGAAGGGAAGGGAAGGGAAGGGAAGGGAAGGGAAGGGAAGGGAAGGGAAGGGAAGGGAAGGGAAGGGAAGGGAAGGGAAGGGAAGGGAAGGGAAGGGAAGGGAAGGGAAGGGAAGGGAAGGGAAGGGAAGGGAAGGGAAGGGAAGGGAAGGGAAGGGAAGGGAAGGGAAGGGAAGGGAAGGGAAGGGAAGGGAAGGGAAGGGAAGGGAAGGGAAGGGAAGGGAAGGGAAGGGAAGGGAAGGGAAGGGAAGGGAAGGGAAGGGAAGGGAAGGGAAGGGAAGGGAAGGGAAGGGAAGGGAAGGGAAGGGAAGGGAAGGGAAGGGAAGGGAAGGGAAGGGAAGGGAAGGGAAGGGAAGGGAAGGGAAGGGAAGGGAAGGGAAGGGAAGGGAAGGGAAGGGAAGGGAATAGACAAATGAGTGGAGCACAGGTCAGTTCATGCCTCTTAAAGCATAATGTCCCAAAAGCAGCTTCTAGCTCAGGAGACGCAAAACTGATGGCTGCTGAAATCCAGGGTGCTGTGCTAGTCACTCTGTACTTGCTGGGTTTCTCACATCTTTCCCCCAACTGCTGCTAATAATCACGGTTGGAGATAAAGGGCACTAAACTAGACGGGCAATTGATCCTACTTGACTCGTTCCTCAAAACCAAATAAAAAATCCCACAAACAAGCAAAAGCCCAGGTAGACTGTAAATTTCTGCTATGTTTATTGCACAGGGGTTTTGGAAAAGGATGAGTTGGAAAGCACATCCACGAAGGTCTTTAGGTCTCGTAGGCTGGTGCTTGCCAGTCGAAATGTTGATAACGGAGTTGAAGATACAACCAGTACCTCTTCAGCCTGTGTGCCTGCCCGGAGCCCCCAGCCCGCTCCGGGGAGGAACGGGCTCTTTGCGCTCAGGGAGTGAGGGGCTATTTCTGTATGATAAAAGACAAACAAACAAACAAACAAACCACCCTAATGCTGTCTCAGACTTGCAAACAAAAGACTTGCAAGTGTCACCGAGCTAAAGAAAGCAAAGCTAAACGAGGAAAGAGTATGTTAAGAAGGACAGCCTGGGGCTGCGGCCGCCTCGGGCGGCTGCCGAGGCCGGTGCCGGGGCGGCTGCCGGTGCCGGGCGCGGGTGAAGCCTGCCAGCGGGATGCCGCCGCTCCGGGACGGCTCCGCCTTTCTACTGCTGCCTCCCGCAATGAAATAGCGGAGACTGCGGGCGACGTTCCTCTGTGCCCTTTGCGGGTCCTTAGTGCCATCGGGCAGGGGAGGAAGAAGCGGTCCCTGTTGGAGATGCTGAGAGGGGTTGTGTATTTCTTCATCTCTACTCTACAGAAGAGGAGGAGGAGCCGTGCGCTGAGCGGAGGGCAGAGGGGAGCCTGGTTTTAGCCCCGAACTGAAGGGGAAGGGCAGGGGTGAGCGGGGTGTAACTTTGTCTGCAACCCCGCAGAACTGTCTAGCTTGAAAAACGTGGCTTAGGCGCTGTGCGCGGCCCAGAGGGAAGAAGCCCCGTGTGATCTGCGGGGGCCGGTGGGAAAGAGGCACCGCAGAGGAGCTGAGCGTGTGCGGGGGAGTTGAAAAGCAAAGACGCCACCGTCCCTTCGGTACTCAGTGTCTCCCTGCGCCCCTGCGTGCGCGCACACACACACGCATACACAACGCACGCACACACACACGCACAAAGATGCAGCAGAGGCAGCGAGCATCTGGAAATGAGGAAACCTGAACCTACTGTTGTTCCTTGCCCAACCGTTTCCACTTCAGGGACAGGGCGAGCATCTCGCTGTGGCCACACGTCCCCCACGGAGGAAAGCCATCGGCCAGTAACCCCATAAGTGACTGGGGAAGGAAGCGGAGGGGAGGGGCTGGGGGAGACTGAAGGGAGAGGGGCTGAGGTGGGAATGGGGGAGAAGGGAGGCTGCAGAAGTGGCTGAAAGAAGCAGGGCACGCTTTGTCCCTGCTACATATTCCTACATGCCAGGTACCCATCACTGAAAATGGAAATCCTTTCCATTTTCTCATCACTTCTTCTGCCAATGAGCCGTTTAAAATCTCTCTGCTTCATCTCCCTTTTATTTTGAAAGCTGCCCTTGTTCTGCTTGTCACAACTGCAACAGGGGAACAGAGGAACAACAGCAGAGGCAAAGCTTCATTTTAGCCTGGCAGACAAAAGAGCAGACTTCGGTGCTCTCTGCTCTCTGTCTTGGAGCGACAGCTAAACAGAAGAGATGGAGGAGTCTCGTGGTCTCTGGTCATTTCACCTGATTTCCTCTGTGGTTTGCTTCCACAAACAGATTGCAAGCGTTTTCTAATTTTATTTTTTTTTTTTTTGGTGGGGGGATGTGACCTAAGGGGTTGCAGGTATTGGTGATTTCTCTCCTAAATCCCGGGAAGCAAAGCTCACTGATGCGGCTTGTTTCTCTTTTTTTTTTTTTTTGCATGTAAAGGGAGTTGAAAGGTGGAGGTTTCCACTAGCTGCTTCTTCAAGCTTGGTTTGTATCTCCCATGCCTAAATAGTGTTTCTCATTTCTGCCTTGGCAGGGTGAGGGAGAAAGGGAAGAGTTTGTCCTAAGTGTCTTGCCCATCTAAAAGGAAGAAGGGAAGAACACAGCATCCATCATCCCCAGTAGCTGGCCAGGAATGACCCTGTTTGGCATTTTCTAAGGGTTGGGTTGAGAGTTTTTTTTTGTCAGTTTTTGTTTGTTTGTTTTAATGCCTTCTATGCTTTCTCTCACTTTTCAATATCTTTTTACTCCATGTCTACCCAAGGAGGATTTTGTTGGAGATTGATCCATGGCATAATGAGATATTGTGTGAGCAGTTAACAATTTTAATTGAAGAAGGTACAATTCCTCTTTACTTCAGCTTTTCTCAGTTCTGACAATTTCCTTCTATTTTCTCCCTCTTTCTTCTCCCTTTTCTAATCCCTGCCAATATTGTTGCAAGGTTCCAAAGAGTCATGAATTTGTAGGTAAATGTGAAAGATTTTTTTTTCTATATGGATATATACGAGTGCATAATCAGATATGAAAATGGCTCTGCAAGCACCCTGGGATAGTCTGACACCTGTAACAGTGGAATGGCTGTGGAACAAGACTGGAGAAATGTCGACAGGACAATGACAAAAGCAGGAAGGGCCTGAGAGGCAGATATATCAAGGAAAGCTGTGGAAGTGGTCTGGATGACAGGAACCTCAGCAACAGTTTGGGCGTCATGATGTGGTGCTGGACTATTTAGTAGGCATGATTAAGCAAAGACCGCTATGAGCTAGGGCTTGTGGAGGTAGGGTGTGGTGAAAGGGCCTTGCCAGGCAATGGTAGAGCAGATGCAGGATCCGGTGAGTCACCTTGCTCCAAACATCTGGAATGTTTTAAATGGGCAGCTATTCATTCATTGTTTGCCTCTGCCCGGGGTTCTGGGAGCAGAAGCATGCACTGACACAATGGGAACATAAATCAAGGTAGAACGTATTCATTCACGGTAGTGGGGACAGAACTAAATATAAATGCCCAGAATAGATGCAGTGCTGCAGTGAGTCTAAGCCAGCTCTATGGAGGTTGGCTGCCTAAAGGAGCCTGCATCCAGGACGTAAAATCTGACCTACTGGATTCACAGTTTCTGGGAGGATCCCTTAGTCTGAGGGAAATCTATGGAAACTGCTGGGGTCAGCACCTGGGAAACTCAGGCCCTGACAATAGAGAGGAAACAGCTTCACAACATCTCTCTGGGACTGTACGTGGGCAGGAAAAGAAAAGGGAAAAGGCCAGCTTTGCACAGCCTCCCCCCTCCCCCCCCTCCTCTTTTTTGGGCTTCTTTTGAGTGCATCATCCCAGCTTTTGCCCTCAGTATCCAGTGTTCTCTCACACACACACACATCGCCCCGAGGGCGAGCGAAGCTGCTCCTCAACAGGTGCTGTGGAAACTTGCACGGCTCCCGCGGCCATCGCGACGCGGGGAGAACCGCCAGAGCCTTTAATTTTGTAGGATGCTGCCGCCCCGCGACTCCTGCTCACAAAGCAGCTGCTTCGACAGCGGCTCCGGAGCCACCCCGTTAGCTCCAGCGCCTCCGTACCGCGCCCGCGGAGCGCCGCGGAGCGGCACGGCACGGCGCGCCTCGCAGGCAGCCAGCCCATGACTTGCAAAGGATCGCACCCGGCACAGAGAACGCGTTAACGACAGGGGGCTTAACCAAGGCAAAGAAATGCCCTCAAAGCCCCGGGTTGGACTTGACCGCAGACCTTCTCCAGAACGGGGCAAAGCGCAGGGAGCAGCTCGCTTCAATAGACGCAGTCAGGGAGAAGCTGCCTGTAATTAAAATGTTCATCAACAGCACAGGCAAGCCCCTTCCCCTCGGATCCCCCGTGTCAGGATAACATGGGAGGAGGTAAAAACCCTCGACAACCCCTCCGTGAAACACGAATTCTCTTTTCCTCGGCGATGCAAATGGGGAGACAAGCAGCTGCAAAGCTCTACAATAAACTGTTTCATCCAAGGCAGAGCCAGCTCGGGAAGGCACGCCTTTGAATGCCCCCCCAACACACCTCCTTCCCACCCGCGCAGGCAACCTCTGTAGGCGATAACCAAGTCTAAAAACTCGGAGAGGATCGATAAGGTCTACTAAATATTCTGGGAGTGTATGAGTGTGGCGGGGAGGAAGGATGAGGATGAGGAGGGGGATAAAAGGGTGATTAATCAGGTATTAATCACTGGCCACAAACAAGGGGAGATTATTTCGGGAGGCAGCCAACTGTGGGGACTTGCAGAATAGATCCTTTTACTGAAGGCACGCGTGATGGGATCAGCACTTCACCGTTTAGCGATGCCTGTGTAATTTTGAAGGTACACATTATTCAAGCCACATATTTCTTCTTTTCTCTGTGTATAGCATTTCCCTTAACTGTCTGCAAGCACAGACTTAGCGGAGATATTTGTGCCGCTAACTAGAGGTTTCCTTTTTGCTCTCCTTTCATGAACACAGAAGCAGGAAGAAAGCAAAATAGTCCCTGCTTCGGGGGAAAAAAAAAAAAAAAAAAGAAAAAAAAAAGAAAAGAAAAAAAAAACAAAAAACAAAACCGCAGCCCAACCCTCCCCGCATACGCCAGGGGAAAGGGACCAAAGGAGGGAAGAGAAAAGGTGTCGATCTTTGCACCCAGCGGCAGCCCATGCCTTCAAGGCTGAATTGCTAACGTACCTTTCCGGCAGCCGGGGAGCCCCGCATGCATACAAACAGCTGAGCGTGAAGCGCATTTCGGGCTGCGAGACGGCTACGCACACGCTGAGCTCCTCCGTAACTTTCCCCACGCAACGGGTTAAACTAATAAGTGCATCGATATAGGCATTCCCGCAAAGAGCCCGTTGCTCGACCGAAAACCAGAAATGTAGGTAATCCCTCCACACACTACCATCATCATCACCTTAAAAAAAGTCACCCGGTGGGATTTGCTTGAATACTCACTAGTTAGAGGCTATATGAACCAACTCACGTCTCCCTTTGAGCATACTGCAAGAATATTTATTGAGCCCCAGCTCAGTCACTGCATTGAACGCCAAGCCTGGCAAGCAAATACATTTCCTATCTCCGAAGAGAGCTCTGAATCAACTCCTCCTTTCCTCCCCGCTTTAGCGATCGTTTATATCTTTCCTTTGCAAAGTACCCAGTGTAAAAATATGAAATAAAGAGACAAACATATTTTGAAATACACCTTGGTATAAGGCGAGAGCTTGCAACGCCCTGACCGAAAGCAAACGGACCCCTAAAAAATATACCCCTCGAATACTACCCTACCTTTCACACACGAAACCATCAATAAAAAGACGAGGTTCCAAAATGTAAATCCACTTTTAATCTCCATTTTCTTCACCAGGATGAAGTCCAGCCGGCCACATTTAGTACATCCCCTTTCCCAAAAGTCTGCTAATTTCGATTCCTTTGCACGGATTTCCCCTCTGCAGATCCCTTTCATATTATTCTTGAGAGCTCCTAATTCCTATTCCTTGGCCAGGCGCAGCGGAGTTGTTGCTGTTGGTGGTGCGCGGTCACAGCTCGGAGTGAATGGTGTTTCTGGGATACCACAGCAACCTTGACGAGGACTCAACCATCTCTCCAACGGGGGCACAAAGTCTCAGCTACTCTCGATCGCGTCTTTTCCTTTCCCCCATCCCCCCGCTACCCCAACTCCCTGCACAACCGAAACCCACCACAATCCTGGATCGTTACAGCATTCACCAGGAGCCACGGAAGAGCATCTTAAAGCTCAGACGCTCTCTCCAATAAACTCCAACCAGTATTTGCAATTGAGATTCTCCCCCCGCCCCCCTGTTCCTCCAAGAGGATCAATTCTGCCTAGGAAAACGGCTCGAGAAATAATACAGTGGAGAGGTCTCCACAGCCTCCCGGAGGAGCCTCCGGCAGCTAATACGGCAGGGCTCATCCATCCTGCCGCCGCTCGCAAAAACAATCAGTGCCTCGTTATTAAGAATTCACGTGCGGTGCTCGGGAGCTGCCATCGTCACCGCCGGCACACACTCACTCACACTCACACTCACATACACACACACACACGCCTTCGGGCACACACCTCGCACGGCAGCGTGTGCGCCTCCGAGGGGATTTCGCAGGCTAATTGCTCTGCGCCCAGCCATTAATTACAGGCCGGTCTCCGCGGGCGCGGGGGATGCGGCGGGCGGGAGCGCGGAGGGCGCAGCCCCGCTGCCCGAAGAGCGCGGCCACAGCCCTGCCCCACAGCTCAGGGGGGGCTCTTTGCCGCGGCAGGCGGGGGACTTGGGGGGGGGGGGAAGGCGGCCCCGCGCAGCGCCGCGCAGCGCCGCGCAGCAGCCGGGGCGCGGGGGGATGGTGGGGGGCGGCAGCTCCCGGCGGGCCGGGCCGCCAGGAAGAGCGCTGGCGCCACCTAGCGGCCGCGCCGCCGCGCCGCCGGGGCCGCGCCGCTCCGCGGGGGCGGGGGAGCGCTGCGCGGCGCTGCGCGGGGTGTGTGTGGGGGGGCGGGTCGGGGGAGGAGCCCCGGCTGAAGGGGGAAAGGGGGCTGCCGGACGGGGCTGCGGGAATGGGCACCCGCTCCGCCTTGCGGGGTTCTCCACCCCGCGCTTTCGGCTTGCCCCCTCTGCCCGGCGCAACTACCGCGCAAGGGGCGCGGGGCGGCGGCTCCCTCCGCCGGGGGGGGGAGGGCGCGGAGGGGGCGGACAAGCAACGCCGGCGGTGCGGGAGGCGTGCGGGGGTGTGCATGCGGGGGGGTGTGCGGAGGCGTTTGTTCCAGGTGCGGGGGGGGGGGGGGGGGAGATGCTGGCGCATTTCTGTGCGCAGGGGAGTGCGTGCGTGGAACTGTCCCTGCGGTGCGAGAGCCTCCGTGAGGGCCTGCTGGTGTTAGTGCATGCGCTCTGCATTTTTTGGGTGGGTGGGCGTGCGTGCGTGCGTTCGGGGGGGTGTGTGTGTCTGTGCTGTGAGTGCACGTGTGTCTGTGTGAGAGTGTGTCTCTGTGAGTATGCACGTGCTGTCGTGTTGAATGCGGGTGCACGTGTGTGATTGTGAGCGTGTGTGTGTATTTCTGTGTGCGCATCTGTATTTCTGTGTGTGCATCTGTGTGTGTGCATGTATGAGTGCATGTTTTGTGTGTGTGTGCTTGTGCGATTCCATGCATGTGAGTGCATGTGTGCACACGTGTGCTTGTACGATTCTGTGCACGTGAGTGCATGTGTGCACACGCACTTGTGTCTTGTGCGTGCATGCGTCTGTGTGGGTGTGAGAGTGTGCACGGATCTATTTCTGTGCATCTGTGTGTACATGCATTTTGTGTGTATGTGCATATGTGTGCATGTGTTCTTACACGTGTCAACATGCGTGTGCCTCTGCACATTTTTGTATTGCACGCATGTGTATGTGCTCATTCATACAGGTTTGTGTGTCTGTGTTTTTACATGGATGTGTGGATGTGTGCATGTGTGTGAGAGCATGGGTATAGTCTGAAGTGAAACGCTGATGTACACGAGTGTGTGAGCTGGGAAATTTTGGCAGGCAGTCAGGACGTGTGGATCTTTGCATGTGTGTCTGCACAGGGGTTTGAGTTTCCCTGTGTCAAACATCCTGGGTGGGTTTTGTGTGTGCATGGAGTGCATTTGTGGAAAGGTGCGTTCCACAGGGATGTGATGTGAGGCTTTCTGTATGTGTAGGTGCATATGTGAATTTGTACGAACATACATTTATGTGTATATTCATATATGCAGCAGTACCACAATATCCTAGAAAATAGTGTTGAAGGAATCTGGAAAGGTAATGATTCATCCCTTACTCCCAAAGCACAATGCGGAAGAGGAAGTGTGCACAGCCGTGAGTCCGCTCCTGTGTGGGCGTAGAGGTGGGCAGCGTGTGCCTTCCTTCCTCCTTTACTTCCAGCCGTGCCCTGTTTCAGTGAGGCCAACAGCATTTAGCAGCGCGTGGCCCTGCACATGGCCGCCTGACCGCATCTCTGTAGCTGTAAGACTGCATGTAGCTGGTGTGAGGAAAGATTATCTTTAGCTGCAAGTGCTGACACTAACCAGCCCCTTCGGATCCATACAGGTTTGTTTACTGGGGAGAAGCAAAAGTACATATTTCACGGCCTCGTGTACTGTCCGCAGCCCTCTCTTGCAGACACATAAGTCTCGGAGAGTGACTGTTGTAATTGAAACTTGGTGGGTCTGTTCGCTTCCTCTGCAGCAGCTCAGGAAGGTGATCTCACAAGCGGTGTGAGCCTTGTGCTGGTGTTAAGGGCGGTGAGCGCCACATTAGGATCAACTTTTTGACAAAATTTCAGTGGTCCCTGTTTTCGACAATAAAATGTTTAGGTAATGGTGGAAATCACTCTTTACAACCTGCCTACTGTATTTCTTAAAAGAATTCCAATGTATCTCTTTTTACTATATACATGTATGTATGTTTATGCATGTTGTGCGCATGTAACTGGAACCCATTTGTCCGGAGCATTTCAAAACTGAAGAGAGTCCTGTGCTTTCAGAATAGCACGAATGGCCTTGTTTCTAGTGTTCAGATTTTTTTTATGTGCTTGGAATAAAGTTCTGCCCTTATTCCCCCAAGAACACTTTTCATCTCTGGAACTCAAATCTCCTTGGAGTAAATACTTTATCAGTTATAGAGGCTAAGAAATAGATATTGAAGACCTAGATTTATTATTATTATTTCTAATTCGTGCATTGCATTACTCAGTACTTGAATACCTAACTTACTTAGGAGGCTTATTTTGATGCTGTTAGAAGTCATGTCTGTTTGACATCCAGTAAGATTTACGCTGTGAGTTATCTGTATTACTTCTAAAAATGAAATTCTAGCTCATCAGTTAGATGTTAAACATGGATGAAGAAATGCTTACAGTTAGAAATGGGATGCCCAAGGAATTTTTGTGGTCACGTTCCTACTAATTTTCAAAGGTTTCCAAGTAATTTAGATGCATTTTAAAAATAGTGCTTCAGCTACTAAGGCATTTTAGGCACATTTAATAGTATTAATGCTAGGGATCAATCTGAAGTTCTTTGTAGAACACCCCCCACCCCAACCCTTAAACATTCTCATGTTGCATTTTTATTGTGGTTGCTTTGTTGTTATATAGTAGCATCCCATAACCTTTTGAGTGATTCTGGGTTCAAGCTGTAGATTATGCAATTTGTTTCATATTCATATAGTGTCCTTCTCCTCCTCCATCTTACTTTTTCCTCCCTTCCTCCCTCCCTCCCTCCCTTCCTTTTCTCCCTCCCTTCTTCCCTTCTTTTTCTGTTTCTTTCACTCTTTTTTCTTGCTTTTTTTTTCCCCTCTCCCTGTCTCTCCCATTATTTCTCTTTCTTACCCTTTTTTTTTTTTTTTTTTTTCTCTTTCTCCTCTCTCCTTCTATCTCTCTTTTCCCCCTCTTTTGGCATGGTCAAGCTTATTGATCATTTGGGTACCAGTCAAGGATGAAAGTGACTTGGCAAGGACCATTAAGTCAATCACTATGATTAAATACTCCCAAGAATTTAAAAATGTGCTGAAATCAGAAATGGGCAGATACTTAAATGTCTGACCTGTCAGGCACATGGATATCAGCAATGCTAGTGGAAAACGTGTATCGGAGACCTGACAGTGATGGTGCTCATTTGTGCTGTTGTTGTTGAATGCTTCATAAGGTAAACTACTCTGCGATGCCTCAGTCACAGTATCTGTAAGCAGGCACTCCTTCCTCAGAATCTCCAAGAAATAAATACACCAAAATAGTTCTATGGAATAACGTACTACTATTGGTATTTGCATTTCCCCCCTTCACAGTTCCCTGTTCACTTTGCCAAGGCAGATCAAATTTAAGTTTTGATAATTACATTACAAATTCCTCCTACATTTTCAGCTGCATTTGTTATTCTTCATTCGCTGTCATATACTTTTGTGTAAGGTAGCTGTATTTTGTTAAATAACACCTACATTTTGCCCCCGGGTGACTTCATTCTAATTGTAGATAGACTGATTGCTTTGCTTTAAAAAATGTAGTGGGGTCTTCCGTGGCAAATAACACTGTGAATAATACAATACACAATGCTTGCAAGCACAGACGCCATATGTAGGCATGTGTAAAGCATATAGGCAGTGATATTTTAAAATATGTATATGACTTGGGATACAAATCTCATTCACTCATATCAGATAATTATTTTGAACATCCCGACCTAATGCAGAATGTAGAATTCTCTGAATTCCCATAGCTTAGTCCATCTGGTTATAAACTCAAATGTTAGACCTAATGGTGACCCTGAACTGCCTGCTTGTGTGTTGATGAGCCCTAACGTGCTTCTCTTAACCTTGAAAACAGTAGGAGAGTGTTACAAATATACTCCCAAACTTCCATTTTCTCACTTATGATTTTCAACATGTGTTGGAGTGCTTCAAAGGAGGTCATAAAGAAGAAGACACTGTTGTGCCATCCCCAGGTAGGTGGCACTTCACTCCTTACCTCTGTTTACTCAGAGTAGAATGGTTTTACTGGTGTGAAACATAATGAGGTTTGGATGGGAAAGAGTGAGGCGGGGATCGTTCCACAAATGTTGGGGTGCCACCATGTGCTGATGTTACTGCCGTGTATTCACAGTCAAGGACACAGCCATAGTATGAAGATCAAGTATAATACAACCCAAAGAAAGATACAGTAAAGCGAATATAGCGATGGAAATATCTGGAGGGGGAAAGGTGTTGTCTTGACTACTTTTTAGCATAAGTTTTCATAAATCAGGTTCTAAGCTGCCTCTAGCACAAAATATCTCTTCAAGAAAAACAGATATCAGCAATATTCAAGAGTACCCATTTACAGTCCTGAATAAAGAAGAAAAGGAATACTTCTTTCAGATGCACTGTTCACGAGGAGACATAGATCATATGTTTCATTATCACAATTAGCTGTGATCTTGTTATCTCCCTATTAAATGTTCCTTTCATTCTGCTAGAGGCCACATCTGAAATCTGTCTGGAGACAAGAAAGAGAATGGAATTCTATTTTATGCAACGTTTCCTGATTTAGGTATTGTACTATATAACTCTTAGTTTTCAAGTGGAGTTTGAGAAATAAGGTTTTGGTCTACTGCTACAAGATTTTGCATATCTTAGTGACTAAATTTATTTTTATTGTATCAGTCATGATCAGTAACGATGATCTGGGTGTGTAGTTGTGTTTGTCTGGGATTTAGACGACTGACATTCTCAGCAAAAACTGTCACCACTGT
Source organism: Vanellus vanellus (assembly GCF_965231255.1). NCBI lineage: Eukaryota > Metazoa > Chordata > Aves > Charadriiformes > Charadriidae > Vanellus > Vanellus vanellus. The sequence continues at coordinate 152,995,594 of NC_138906.1, forward strand.
AATGTTCTGCCACCTCTGGTCAGCAGAGTTTGAGTTTGATGATTTGGAAATCCTATAGGTATGTGAAAATCAGAAGTGCCTGACTTTTTTACACAGGCAAAATGACTTTTTACGTGGTACGTGCCATGAGGCCAGGCTCACTAAGACATGCTAAGCAGTCACGTCGGGCAGAATTTAGGTCTTGATTCCCCTGTCCTTAGTAATTGAGTGGCATACGTTCAAATAGCAATTTGAACACTAGCTGTATTACCCCTTAGATCTGGCAGTTTAGGACCTTTGATCCACGGGCAAAGATGTCGTTGTTTATTCTGCTCAATTCATGTCTTTCTTAAGATACGTAAGTAGCTCCCAACAGGCTCATGCATGTGATACAGTGCAACATTGTGCAGTGAAAGCTTGCCAGAGGGACGCTTGAATGGTGAAAGTTTAGAAAAGATATTTGATGTGATTGTTGCAACAAATACAATTATTTAGTATATACTTAAAGACAGGTTATCACCTGGAGTTCTGGATGCCATGGACATAAAAAGAGGAAATTCCATAATAGGGAACGGCTGCACATAGTGTCAGTAGAACAAAAAAGAAAAAGAGGTAAATATTGGGGGGAAAAAAGTGGGGTAGGAAATTGCTGTGCTTTGTCACTGAAGTAATAAATAAGAGAGAATTGTCTGGAATTGCACCAAAGATTATCCTTCCGTCATAATAGTACTACTGCAGTATGTAAAGGAAAAGAAATCAGGAAAGGGTGCTGAGGTGCTGAAATAGGAAGAAAAAAGGTTTTCATTTTTTAGTGGATTGTGTAGGTAGGAGAGTGGGTGAGCGGGCGGGCGGAGATTAAAACAGCCTTCCAAATTCCACTTTCCTGTTTGCATTAGATTGAGACATAGTAAAGGTATATTAAACATGTCAGTTATGTAACTGTCATTCAGTGATAATCAGATGCAATGTATGTACTATCATTCTTCATTGAGCAAATCTGAAATGCGTGCTCACTGGTGAGTGTAGATTTTCTCAGTAAACTTCTATTTGTTAGCCAGGGGGTGACAAGAATACTTTATAGAAAAAAGATTTTATTGCATCTCAGATTTTGTTTTAATTATTTATGTGACTGTTTTTTATCTGTATTTTCTGTTGCATTGTTTAATGTTTAATGTTTTTAATGTCTTTGTGTGGTTCTTGGAATGTTACGGAAGATAAGCACTGTAGATATAAAATTAATAATTAATTATTCTTGATGATACTTACAGGAGTTACATATAAAAATCCCCTGGCACCTGCAGGAGAACAAATCTAGAAGGCCTCTGTTTTTCTGTTTTTCTGCATGAAGGATTCTCCTTGTCTTGAAAAGGAATTCTGTGCACGGAGCTGTGGAAAAACTAAACCTGTAAAATATTGGTAACCTTAACTCTAATTTTGGACTGAAAATTATGTCATAGAATCATAGGATGGTTTAGGTTGGAAAGGACCTTGAAGATCATCGAGTTCCAACCCCCCTGCCGTAGGCAGGGACACCTCTCACTAGACCAGGTTGCCCAAGGCCACATCCAGCGTGGCCTTGAACACCTCCAGGGATGGGACCTCAACAACCTCTCTGGGCAACCACTTCCAGCGATTTACCACCCTCAAAGTGAAAAACTTCTTCCTAATGTTTATTCTGAACCTGCCCTCTTCCAGTTTAAAGCCATTCCCCCTCATCCTATCGCTACATGCCCGAGTAAAAAGTCCTTCCCCAGCTCTCCTGTAGGCCCCCTTTAGGTATTGGAAGGCCACAATAAGATCTCCTCGGAACCTTATAATAGATAATAAACATTCATAAGTAATTCATACCCAGAAAGAAGACTGGTGTTCTATCTGCCTGCCACATATTATTTAATAAACACTTAAGAGTACAGAGACTGTTGACATTGCAGACAGAATTGGTAACCTGGTTTAGAGACATATTTCTGGATACACAACTAAAGTATACTGATGGCTTTTAGATGTCATATGCTGAGGTTACAAAGACACAGATAGGTTAGGAAATTTTGTTAGCAAGTGTTCGCGGTTTTTAATCTTGAAGAAAAGACAGTCAAAAATGGAACTTAAATGTATCTGATGAACACAAATATCACAGCTGAGACATTTAATTTTGATTCATAACAGCATTATTAATTTGTCTGAGAGTGTTCAAGGCAGCCTGGTAAAATATTTCAGACTTTTGTTTGTATTATTTAATGTTAGACATTGATCAGAAGCTGAGGGGGGTTAAAGAAAGTGGGTGGAAAACGTTATTGGACTAGTTTCAGGCTATTTTGTTTCAGCTAGATATTTGGTATGCATGAACATAGCTAGACCCTTTTCCTATCTATTTCGCTCTGTACTCCACTCTCAAATGATTTATAATGTTTGAATCCTTTCCCCTGTTTAGCCAAGTGCAGTATTACAGCTAAGAGTATATTGGTGCTGATTTTGAATAGCGTTCCACAGCCAGCTCTGTTGCTTGCTTCTTTTTCTGCAGCAGCATCGCGTATCAGTTGGAAAATGATGAGCTAAAGTAATGGGTGGTGATGTGGGGATGCTGTAATTTTTTGTGCTGCTTGAAATGTAGATCTGAGCTGACCTGTGTTAGGCTATGTGCTAAAAAGCTCACCCCTACACACAGGAGCACAGAGACATGAGCCCCTGCCCCGACCTCCCCAGGGCTGTCCCAGGAGAGCATCAGCCCCATAGGTTGGGTGAGACCCAGCACCATGAGTCCTCGGGGGCAGCTCTCTGGGGCCCTGCACAGACCAGGGGGTCCCTGCCCTGGGGGACAGGGTTCATTACGGGTTGCAGGGGAAGAGCATGCTGGGATTGTGTGACACTTAGAATCATAGAATCATAGAATTGTCTAGGTTGGAAGGGATCTGTAAGATCATCAGGTCCAACCATCAACCTAACACTGCCAAAACCACCACTAAACCATGTCCCTCAGCACCACATCTACCTGTCTTTTAAATACCTCCAGGGACGGTGACTCCATCACTTCCCTTCATCCTTTGCTGTGTAATAGTTTCTTAAGGACAGGAGACCAATTTATACAGAAAGGAAAAAAGTAAGAAAGAAAATGCACATGTAACACATGTGGAAACAGGTCCACTCCTTTCCTGTCTGTACTCAGCATGCCCACCAGTTCTCATTTCATGGAATAACACCTATGTGTTGCCTTAGCAGACATATCACTTGTTATGGGATGTTTAGGGGAGGAACCAAAGGTGGGGAAATGGAGGGATCAGGGTGATTTGGGGAGCAACAAATGTGTAAAACTGGAGAGATAAGAAGATAAAGAGGACCAGTCATCTGTTAACAGTTTGCTGGCCAGTACCGTAGCCTCATCTGCATTTCAGATGATGGGCTGCATTTTTCAGCACTGTACATCTATAGCTTACTGAGTTTGATGGTCTCAAATGTATTGCTTCTTACCTATGTATTGTTTTGATGGGTAGCAAAATTTGTTGGCATGGTATGTACAGTACTTCTGATTCTAGAACTGTTCTGTGAATATTTGTTTTCGCATGAAAGTATAGAATGTATAATATTACCCATTCTCATGAATAGACTAGCTGAACTATTAAGTCCTCCAATTTCAGTTATTAAGAATAAAGTACTTCAAATAAATAGAAAGTACAGTATTAATATCCAGAGGCACTATTTTTTTATTTTCCATACTGTTCCAATTTATCACATATAAACAATTTCTGTCATCAAGTTCCTCTGATTTTTTCTTCTGATGTATTTTTACTGCTTTAGGATTTCCAGTTTCCTATGAAGCTGTTAGCTACCTTTCTGAAACAGTAATCAGTTGCATTTTTTATTTCAGACATGGTGTCTATCCATATATGTGTTTGTCATTATTATAGAAACAAAGAAAAATGGACTGTAGTGTATTGTCTTACTGAATGTATGACTGTGTGCATCTCAGTCTATTTGTCTTTTTAAGAAAATTGTTTCATTTATAAGCAAGCAGTTTCTTGTCTGAAATCCTAATAGCTTCTGGCAAAAGTATTTTAGAGATACAATAAGTGGCACCAAAAATATTTTATACTAAATGATAAATAAGATTTGCTCTAGAAACATTGAAGGACTACAAGTAAAGAAAATAATGAGATCCTTGGATATTGACTATGTTAAAAAAATGACAATGAGCTCAGGTGAGTGTAAAAGAATTTTTAGTAGCTCTACAATCATTAAATGGAGCAAGTTCAATTTAATTGTAGATATTCCGGAGTTATTTCAAGAAAATACGTTGGAAATAATGTTGAGTATTTGAATGGCTACTCAAAATAATTCATTTGGTTTTATCACAGTAAAATGTTGGAATATGTCTAGAATAAGTAGGAAAATAAATACAAAATACAATATATACTATGTGACCTCTATATATTTTTTCAATATAATTAACACAGAGTATAATAAAGCAAACAGGTAGGGTAGAAGACCAGCTTGGCTGAATGGGGAAATCCTCTTGGAGCTCAAGAGGAAAAAGAAATTGTATGATATCTGGAAGCAAGGTCAGGCTTCACAGGAAGGTTACAAAGCCGTGGTTCACATATGCAGGGAGAAAACACGAAAGATCAAAGCTCAATTTGAGTTGAAACTGGCCAGTGTTGCATCAGACAACAAGAAAGCCTTTTTAAAGTGTGCTAATAGCAAGAGGAGTTCTAAGGAATATGTTGGATTAATACTTGATAGTCACCTGACAAATAGGGATGAAGAAAAGGCAGAGGCATTCAATATATTTTTTCCTCAGTCTTAAATAATACTGATAGACCTAGGGCTGCCTGGTCCTCTGAGTTGGAGGACCATGACTGAATTTCCTTTGGTGGACACTGAAATTGTAAGGGACCAGCTGTATCTGTTGAATGTCTGTAAGTCCATGGGGCCTGATGGGATCCACCCGAGAGTTCTGAAGGAGCTAGTGGATGCTACAGCAGGACCCATCTCAATCATCTATCAAAGATCTTGGGAATCGGGGGAGGTGTCTGTTGACTGGATGCTAGCCAATGTTATTCCAATTTATAAGGCGGCCATGAAGGAAGGCCCAGGGAACTACAGACCTGTTAGTCTACCCTCAGTTTCTGGAAAAATTATGGAGAAGATTATACTGGGTGCTACTGAAAGGCATTTAAAGAACAATGCAATCACCAGGCAGAGTCAACATGGATTCACAAAGGGAAAGTCCCGTCTAACTAATTTAATAACTTTCTATGGTAAAGTCAACTACCTAATGGATGAAGGGAAGGTAGTACATGTAGTTTTTCTGGATTTTAGTACGGCTTTTGATACTGTCCCTTACAGCATTCTAGACATGTTGTCCAGCTGTGGCATGAAGGGGTTCACAGTGCACTGGGTGAAGAACTGACTGAACATTAGGGCTCAAAGTGTTGTAGTGAATGGGGCTGCATTTGGCTGGCGACTGGTCACCTGCTCCTTAGGGTTCAATTCTAGGGCCAGTTCTGCTTAATATTTTTATCAGTGATCTGGATGCAGGAGTTGAATACACCCTTAGTAATTTTGCTGATGATACTAAACTGGAAGGTGCTGTTAACTCTCTCAAGGGACCAGTGGCCTTGCAGAGGGATCTAGATAGATCGGAGCCTTGAGCAGTCACCAGTGGCATGAAGTTTAACAAGAGCAAATGCCAGATTCTTCACCTGGGAAAGAGTAACACCAGACCCAAGTATAAATAGGGAGAGTAGTGGCTGGAGAGCAACCTTGCAGAAAGGGGTCTGGAGCTGCTGGTTGACAGCAGGGGCAATGTGTGTCAGCAGTGTGCCCTGCGAGCCACGAGGGCAAACTGCATCCTGGGGTGTATCAAACACAGTATGACCAGCCAGTTAAAAGAAGTTATTATCCTGCTGTATTTAGAATTATAGAATCATAGAATGGTTTAGGTTGGAAAGGACCTTAAAGATCATCTAGTTCCAACCCCCCTGCCATGGGCAGGGACACCTCCCACTAGACGAGGTTGCTCAAAGCCCCATACAACGTGGCTGTGAAAACTTCCAGGGATGGGGCCTCCACAACTTCCCCAGGCGTCCTGTTCCCATGCCTCCCGACCCGCATAGTGATTTTTTTTTTCCTAATATCTATTCTAAATCTACCCTCTTCCAGTTTGAAGCCATTACCCCTCGTCCTACCACTACATGCCCTTGTAAGAAGTCCCTTTGCAGCCTTCTTGTAGGCCCCCCTCAGACACTGGAAGGCTGCTATAAGGTCACCTCGGAGTCTTTTCTTCTCTTGGTTGAACAACCCCAGCTCTCTCAGCCTGTCTTCGTAGGGGAGGTGCTCCAGCCCTCTGATCATCTTCATGGCCCTCCTTTGGACCTGGTCCAAGAGGTCCATGTCCTTCTTATGTTGGGGGGTCGAGAGCTGGACTCAGTACTCCAGATGGCGTCTCACAAGAGCAAAGTAGATGGGCAGAATCACCTCCCTTGACCTGCTGGCCATGCTTCTTTTGATGCAGCCCAGGATACTGTTGGCCTTCTGGGCTGCAAGCGTACATTGCCAGCTCACGTTGAGTTTCTCATCAATCAACACCCTCAGTTCCTTCTCTTCAGGGCTGCTCTCAATTTATTCTCTGCCGGGCCTGTATTTGTGCATGGGATTGCCCTGACCTAGGTGTAGGACCTTACACTTGGCCTTGTTGAAATTCATGAGGTTTCACAGGCCCACCTCTCAAGCCTGTCTAGGTCTCTCTGGATGGCATCCCTCCCCTCCAGCTTGTTGACCACTCAACACAGCTTGGTGTCGTCAAACTAGCTGAGGGTGCACTCCATCCCAACATCCGTGTCACCAACAAAGATGTTAAACAGCACCGGTCCTAGTACTGAACCCCGAGGAACATGACTTGTCACTGCTTGCCACTTGGACATGGAGCCATTAAGTGTGACCATCCAGCCAGTTCCTTATCCACCGAATGGTCCATTGGTCAAATCCATGTCTCTCCAATGTAGAGACCAGAATGTTGTACAGAACAGTGTCAAAAGCTTCTCACAAGTCCATGTAGATGATTTGGTGTTGGTGCAGCCTCATCTTGAGCAGAGTGTGCAGTTCTGGGCCTCACAATTTAAGAAGGATGTAAATGCGTCCAGAGGAGGGCAACAAAGCTGGTGAAAGGGCTGGAAGGAATGTCCTGCAAGGAGAGGGTAAGGACTGTGGCTTTGTCTAGTTTGGGGAAAAGGAGGCTGGGGGGTGACCTCATTGCTCTCTACAGCTTCGTGAGGGGGGGAAGTGGAGAAGGAAGTGCTGATCTCTTCTCCCTGGTATCCAGTGATAGGACGCGTGGGAATGGTTCAAAGCTGCACCAGGTGAGGTTTAGACTGGACATTAGGAAGCATTTCTTTACTGAGAGGGTGGTCAAACACTGGAACAGGCTTCCTAGAGAGGTGGTTGATGCCCCAGGCCCGTCAGTGTTTAAGAGGCATTTGGACAATACCCTTAAGAATTTACCTTTTGGTCAGCCCTAAAGTGGTCAGGCAGTTGGACTAGCTAATTATTGTAGGTCCCTTCCAACTGAACTATTCTATTCTAGTCTAGTCTAGTCTGTATATTTATTTAACATGAAAATATTATCAAATTTGATTACATATAGAGGAGGATGCACCTTTTAGAGATTTTCCTCAGCTGCTTTATATAGATGTTGCTTAACTGACATAAGTAAAATGATGTGGCCTTTATGTCCATCTCATATAGATTTAGTGAAAACAGGGTGAATACAGAGTGGGGAAAAATATTAGAGAATCATAGAATGGTTTAGGTTGGAAAGGACCTTGAAGATCATCGAGTTCCAACCCCCCTGCCATAGAAGAGGAAGTATTTCTAAATACAACAAAGAAGTTGGAGCTTCCTAAATTTTACTTTCTGTAATGTCTGTTTAGTAAGGTTTTTATGTCACATTTACTAGGACTAGACACATGTTTGTATTCTCCTAAGAGAATGTGTTAATCATTGAATGCTTATTCATGAGCCTTTCTCAAGGGGATGAAGCATGTTTTTCTCCTTTGATCAGTGTCTGTACTTTCCAGGTAGTATGTCTCCGCTACTGAGCATCCAATCTGACTCCCAAATCCTGGCAAGCCGTCTGCTTCTGAGATTTTTACTAAGCACAATTCCTTCCAGGCATCCTTTGGTATAAATGACTCAGCTGTGTTTCTTAAAGAAATTATTTAAGAACTAAGGTCCAGGAGAGAATTCTAGGTTGATAATCCTCGTGTAATAAAATAATTTCCCTTTAGCTCAGAATCAGGTGTGTAAGCCCCTGACACATTTCTTTCTCATTCTTTATTTGCTAATTCAGGAAGCTCTGCACTCAGAGGGCTGGCTGTTGTCCATCTGATTACTGAATGCCCAAATCTCTGTGCATTTTGCCTGCAACTAAGACTTTGAACTTAGGGCTTAAATAACTCCTCTTGGTGCCCCAAACCTTGTAGCCAAAGCAGATGCCTATGCCAAGTAGAAACTACACGTGCCCTAATCAGTATTAGCTTGTCTTGAACCCAAATATAACAGTACTAAAATAAGGTAACCAGCATGAATACTTATTTATTTTGTAATGTCGTGATGACAGAACTAGACGTAATGCATAAGCACTTCACAAAGTATGTGAAGAACGTTACCATCAAAGGGACAAAGCTGTGTGTAGTTGCATGAAGGGCAATTTGGGGAATACACAAGAAGCATGACTTGCAAGACAAGTTAAAAAAGCAATATAAGCAGTATGGGGAGCAGATGAGACTCCTGCTTCCCCCTGGGAGGACCAAATAGCACAAAAACATGAAACGTGAAAATATGGAGAAGAAAGAAAACAGACCTCCTTCAGTTCTAAACTCTCTCATCAAAACCTCTCAGGCTTGATCATTTCAACCTCTACAACTGAGAACAACCAAGGACTATAGACAATGGTGTCATCATGAGCTCCAGGGTGTTGTATACTCATAATGAATGTAGCATTTTAGTGTTACTGACTGACAGTTTTGTATATATAGTGATGATGAACAGTAATGGGCAAGAACTAATTATTGGCACAAAATGTGTTGTTAATGAAAAAAAAAAATAGTGAAGTTTGGTTTTAAAGCTTAAAACTAGCCTGATTTGTCAGTCTTCTAAACACTTTATGACAGCAATCTCTTAATTAACTGATACATACATATTTGTATATACATCATATATGTGCACATATATATATACACACACACATACATGTTCAGTTGCAACGGCATATGAATGTCAAAGCACTGACCATCGGAGAAGGAGTGCTATGTTTTGTCACTTATCTTCTGCAGATATTACCTCCATCTCTCATTCCTTTCAGGTCTGAGGGTGTCCCCTTCTCTTGCCTTCTCATCCAGACTAGCGGACTCCTCATTGCTGCTATTGCCTCTTCCCCACGCTGTCAGCAAGAACCTGGAAACTTCTTTCTTGCTGGCAACATTCATTGAAGCAGCAGCTGTTCAACTTGTGGATAGTTCTTACTCAGAAGGGGACTCTTCTTGTCCCATGCTTAATGCTGAGTTCTATACTCTCACCAGCCCTCAGAGAATCCTAGATCCATAATTAAATAGTTTCTAAAATGAGGGTTTTGTTAACAGAACCATTCAATGTGACAGCTTTCATAGCATCTCACTGAAACACCTAGCATTGCACAAAGTGTTTGAAAATTAGATTAAATGGATCTCTGATCTTGTACATCAGATGCTCTGTTCCTGTGAAAAAGATATGTCAAACAGTTGAAAATAATGTTGTTTTTTTTTTGTATTTTTAATAGATGTGTGTAAAAGATGTTCAAAGCAAATCAAATCAAAACTAACGTACCTAATTCAGAGGCAGTAAAAGTGAAAATGTTGAGGAAGTTATGAACTGCTAAGGCCTGTGGTTTATAGGACCAGGGTTTCTTCTTTGTGGTTGCTGAAGCCCAGCCAGGTGCAGCCTGGGTAGCCAGGGGTTTCTCCATCCCATTCCCATTGATGCTGCTACTGCTGACACACACACACACACACACACACAACTAACATGGCTGGCAACACCGACGATCTCAGGCAGGGTGCTGTCCCATGAGCAGCTGCCCCATGAACACTAAGAGCACTCACATAAAGCAGCCCAGTCCTGCTCCTCCTGTCTGGTTGATCAGGACTGAAGTGAAAACTCACAACCCCCCTCACTCTGTAGACACAGTCATATATCCCTCATATATTAGCACAATCCTTAAGTCTACCTAATATCTGTTCTTGGACAGTGGGGACTTTACCCACCCCCTGGATCAGACCTTGTGCCTTTCCATGCAGGTCTCCTGCTTGCCGGTTAGTCCAGCTTGAGGCTTGCTAAGGAATGACACATGCATGCAGACGGTCAGGATAAAATTCACTGGGGAAAGATAAACACAGACAGGTCTTTCCAGTTGTTGGGACACATGCCTATGGGCCTTGTGGCCCACATCATCTTCTCCAGCTGCTCCTTCTCATGTGCTGTGCAGCACTCACACACAGGATAAAGAATGAGAGATCACAGGCAGAATAGGTAAAAAAAGGATTTAATAAATTCATGTGATGAAAATAAGAGATCTGAATCACATAAAAATTAAAATAACGTGTTACAGTCCTCTCTGAACACTACATATGCTTCTGGCCACCTGTACTATTTTCCAGAAGGGGCTGAAGGTGAGATTTAATTCCAGAGGAGGGGTTTGTTTTGTTAATGATTTCATGAAATCACAGAATTGCAGAATCACAGAATGATAGGGGTTGGAAGGGACCTTTGGTCCAACCCCTCCTGCCAAAGCTGGTTCACCTAGAGCAGGTTGCACAGGATCACACCCAGATGGGTTTTGAATATCTCTAGAGAAGGAGACTCCACAGCCCATCTGGGCAGCCTGTTCCAGTGCTTTGCCACCCTCAAAGTAAAGGACTTTTTCCTCATGTTCAGATGGAACTTCCTGTGTTTCAGTTTGTTTCCGTTGCCCCTTGTCCTGTTGTTGGGCATCACTGAAAAGAATCTGGCCCCATCATCTTGACATCCACCCTTTAGATATTTATAAGCATTGATAAGATCCCCTCTTAGTCTTCTCTTCTTCAGACTAAACAAACCCAGGTCTTTCAGCCTTTCCTCATAAGAGTGATGCTCCAATCCCTTGACCATCTTCGTAGTTTCTTCATTTGATCCTTGTTTGCCTTTGAGCAAGGAATTAATTAACTTTTTCCCTGGTCACGGGGACAACATTGAAGAGGTTATGTTAGGGATGCAGCTTAGCGTATACCTATCCTCTGTTTCAACTTTAGGGCAGCAGATAGTAATCATAGACTGGCTCTGTATCACGTTGTAGAATGAAGGACTATTTCACTCCTCCATTGTATCCTTACACAATGATTTCTTACCCTCCAATTTGGAACGGGAACACCTTTTTGCCCCTTAATGAATCCATAAAAAGCTTTTTGTGTCTGATTGTGATGCTCAGTGAAAAGTAGAAAGACCACAGCAAGAAAAATGCAGAATTTGGTCTTCTGGGCTAGGATAGGAAAGAACCAAAGACATACATTTTCATGAAGTTTTTGATTGGTTGCAAATATTATCAGTATTTCTGAAGGTTCTACTGGTGTGAATCTAGCAGGTATGGTGGTTGGTTTAGCAGAAAATTGAAAGGAAGTGTCAAATTAAGGGCGACCATATATTCATCAGTGGATTTGACGTAGATGTCATTAGATGCATAATGGTAGGACCTGTGGAGTCTAATTAACGAAGGATCTTTTTACTTCCATACTTGGGAAAAAAGCAAGAAGAAAGGGGAAATTTTAAATAAGCACCATTTAAGTGGTTAAACACTGACATATGAAATGAGTTCATACGGTAAATTCATTGCTTTAAAATTTACATTATTTTTAGTGTCTTTGTATACGTGCTGTAAGCATAGACAAAACTCACTTTCCATGACGATCACAATGCAACTTTTCATCAGTGCTAAATTCTCTTCAAATGGTTTAAAGGAAAAGAGATAAAAAAGAAAAGGGCCTCCACAAGGGACCTAAGGAAAAGTCTCCTGCTTTAAATGCCTGAGACCGACATTCACTTTTTTCACTCTCATTAGGGAGAGCTTTCTAAAACAGAAAAATACTAAAAACATGTATATGTAATAAAAAAATCAAACTATCCAGTACTTGCAGTTCCTAAGTGTAGATAATAAGAGATGGCTATTGAATAATTTACCAGAGCATATGTGTAAGAAATAAAAGGCACAGAAACAATTATTTCCATGACAGTAGTGTTCACTCAAATATATTGTAGATCTAGACTAAGAATTCAGGTAACATTTCTGGAGCAAGTTATTATGTTAAAGGGTCTTGAAAGACAGGTGAAAATTTCATATATTTTTGTGCACTGTAACTCAGTTATGGCTAAAAAGGAAAGCAAAATGACATTTTTGTGAAAAATTGTCAGAATTAAAATGTACTACACATCAGAAAAAGATTCACCAGGGCAAAATCTGTACAGAAAATTAAAAATGCTTCCTAAGGACCAGTAAGTTATGCTCAAACCTTCTTTGATATCATAGAATTTCTATATGTGTTGCATATATGAGTATTTTTTTATATATATAAAGGATTTACTGTATGTAAGTGCGATTTCACTGTTCAGTTTTCAATACAAAGTTATTCTTCCATGACTAATAGAAAGTGCTAGTACCTTGGGTTTTTTTATTCTCTTCCTTAATTGACAGACTTTGCAATCTGAGATGACACCTATAAGATTTCTTTTACAATAGGTACATAAGTTTGTCCTGTAGCATCCTCATATTGATTGTATAGAGATGTAGATTCTCATTATTCAGCTGTTAGTTACTACTTACTGCAAGGTTTAAAAACGTACAAAGAAATGTACATCCTTAAATTAAGATGGTATACTAATTTAGTTAAGATACTTTACTTTGTTAGATAACTAATATAAATCAATATGATCCCAGCAGAGTCAAAGAAGCTAGACCCTAACTAGCTGGTCTTTTCCATATTATATATAATCATGTTTGTTTGGTTTGGTTTTTTTTTTTAAGTTGAACAAGTGTTTTCTCTAGTACATATTTAAAAGACTTTCAGAATAATTCATACTCTGTCATTTTAACTGATGATGGTGTTAATGTAATAAATAAAATATAAATACATTGAAAATATATCGAAAAATAGAGGAATTAATCTTGAAGTACAAGCACAAAATGAATTTCACCTGTTATAAATATATACATTCACACATAAAGCAACAGTCAAGCATGTGCTACTATATTTTAACACTAATATGTAAATGCTAGTTAGAGGCCTAACTACTGCATTTAAGTTGAGCGGAATGTATATTCTTAGGGTTAAATACACATCTAATGAAAAATGTAGAAGGACTCTGCCAACCTTACTGCTATAATCTCAGTGTTTATAAACTCATTGAACCTTTAAATGCATTATTCTGTTTACCAAAGAAAACATCAATCATAAACTCATTTTGCCAGAGAGGGTACAATGATTTGAAGTTCTCAAAAATGTCATATCTAGCACATCAGAAAGATGAACACTTCATTGAAACTCTTCTGTCTGTCATGTTAAACTGACGCAACTTGATCATGACAATCCATTTTTCTTAATTGCTTTCTGCAGCAATTTTGTAGACGTATATACTGAAGAAATAGTCGTACACCCATATTAGATAACAGACTTACATATCTGTAATAAAAGGTCATTCTATCCTCATTTCAAATTGAAGAAGAATGACTGAGATAGATTTTCAACAGAAAACTATGGTAAACAGTAACTAAAATTGTATGTATAATGTTCAGCTTTCAACAAAAATTTATTTGGGAACAAATTCATAGAAAGTTCTAATGAAAATCAGAGAAAAGAAAAATCCAGTGGTGGATAATTATGTTTTGTTAACTTTCTCAGAAAAGATGTCAGGTTTGGATCTTTGCTCTCTTTCATGCTGGGTTGCCTTTTGAACCTGTGTGTATCCCATGCGCTTCTTGATCTCTGAACCACTGGATGCCACAGAGTCCATTTCATACTGTATTTTCTCATTGCCATGGACATTTTTGAACGATGAGAGTTTTGTTTCACTGTGGAGTGTGAATTTTTTAAAAATCTCCTGTCTAACACCTCTATTCAGTACAAAGACAGCATGTGCCCCAAAAGATCAACTGTTGCTGAATCATTAAGTTTTCTATATATTGAGCTCCAGAGGGGACAGTGAATGTGCATTTTTCCTTCCACAACAACACAAAGACAGAACTAGAATTCAAATAAAACAGTCAAAAGTGTGTTTTCACCTGCTGCTTCTCTGGCTTGATGATAGGTCTGTTTCTCACTAGTTTTGTCCTCAGAGACTTCCACAGACAACAGAATTTCAGCATGATTTATAATGGCTCAACAAAACACTGAAAAATTGATGAAGGAAGATACAAGTACAAATACAATTTGTATCTCAAATAAAGTTCTTACTATAAATACTGTTAACGCTAGTAGGAATGGAATTAATTAGAGAAAGTATTCTGAACAGTTTCAGTACAATATGGAAATATATTAAAAAGTTATATTTTCAAGGGGATATTATTAACAAGCAGCCACTTCATTCGCCATTGTGCTGGTTTTGGCTGGGATAGAGTTAATTTTCTTCATAGTAGCTTGTATGGGGTTATGGTTTTGATTTCTGCTAAAAACAGTGTTCGTAATACAGGGATGTTTCAGTCCCTGTCTGAGCTATGTTGTAGGTACGCCCATCTCTGAACCCGTCTCCTGGATTAGCCTGGGACCTGCACTGCAGATAGCTGCTCTCCTGGATGGACCCCTCAGACCTAGGTCATAGCTTGTCATGCATAACTGTAGGAATAACATAGCATAACTATTCTATTCTATTCTATTCTATTCTATTCTATTCTATTCTATTCTATTCTATTCTATTCTATTCTATTCTATTCTGTTCTGTTCTGTTCTGTTCTGTTCTTCTGTTCTGTTCATTCCATTCCATTCCATTCCGTTCCATTCCATTCCATTCCATTCCAATCCCTGCGCTCACCGTGAGTCAAATAACATTGAGACTGTTAATTGCCTGAAATGCCAGGGGTTTTTCAGCTCCAAAAACATTTTCAGGGACACGTATCACAAAGGTTACAAGTGAAAACTTTTATTTTATATTATTTTATCTTTCTGAATCTGTTTCAGAGCCAATGCTCACAAGCATTAAAACAATATGCATGTGTAGCCAGGAGCAGGCTGATGAATTCTTCAGTTTAGCTTAAAAAAATATCCCTTGCAGTCTGGCAAAGGTAAGTCACAGATCTACAGAAAGCAGCAGCAGCAATACAGGCCAAGAAGTCCCTGGTTCCTGAAGAGTGAGAGGTTGAAGAATGAGGATCAGGACCGACCACACACAAAAGAATAGTTGTGTGGTACTGTGGGGTATTTTCAAAAGTATGATACATATCGATGACAAACATACTTTTTTGACTTCAAAAACTTGCTCCACTGTGCTTCTTGGCCAATGATGCATGAGAAGGGCTCTCCTGCCTGCCCTGCACTTCTACTGCTTGCAGAGATGAAAAGTGGCAGCTCCTGATGGTGCAGCAAGCCTGGAGCCCATCCAGGCACAGGCTGTTTTGCACAAGCAAAAGCCCCTGGGGAAACGGAGCCAAGGGAAGACCTGAGTTCACTCCTGCTACAAACTCGCAATGGGAAGGAGAGCCAGAGAGACCCAGGGTATGAGTGGTGCCTTGGTAGTGGAACAACAGCAGGCAAGAACCAAGCCAAAATGGACCATAGCAGCTGTGACAAGGGTCTGTACTCAATGCTACAGGAGAAGAGAGAAGAATATCAGGGGACCATTGCCAGCCTGCCCCGGGGGCAAAGAGTGTTTCTTTCCCCCCAAAATGCAGACGCGGAGCACGAGGGCTGCCTTCAGGCACCATGAGCAGCGGGCACCTAGCCAAAACGGCCCAGAGGATCCCTGGCAAAGGGCTGTGCTCAACGAGGTAGAGGAAGGCAAAAAGGCCTTGGGGACATGTGCTGGCCCACCCTGGGGAAAAAAAAGCTTTCCTCGCCTTGGTTACAGGGCACGAGAGGCCACTTCATGGTGCATGAGCAGCAGGCAGTAACCTAACCAAAATGAACCAGAGGAGGCCTGACAAGCAGCTGTGCTCAATGCTGCAGAGGAAGGCAAAAACCACTGGGGCTGCATGCCAATCTGACCCAGGGAAAAATTCCTTCCTGGCCCCAGAGCTGTCAATCGGTGGTTCCCTGAGCATGTGAACAAGACCTGTCTCCTCATCCCACAGGCTGGTCACACCTCCCAGAAGATGCCCAACCCCTATTCTCCTGCAACTTGGAGCCATCGCAGGAGCTTCCAAGAGTAGCAAAACACCCCCAGCCTGATCAACCTTGGGGGCAAGAATCCTTCCTGTGCCTGGCAGGACACCGGTGGGTGCTCCAAAGCACTGCGACCCCTTAGTAACATTTCTGCCTCCCATTTCTTACGTCCTGCCTCCAGTTTTCCTCCCTCAGCCCCCTCCAAATAATTCCACTGGCTCCTCAAAGAGTACCTCCCAGACGTCTTCAGGCTGCCCCCTGGCCAGCTCTGACCCAGTGGCAAAGATGGGCAGGTTGGCAGTAGGACATGGGAGGATGCCCCCTTTATCCTGCCCGGGACTGTTGTGACTGCTGCCTTGCCAGGTGGTGGCACTGTGACATGGGGGTGATGGGGTTCCCCAAAGCCATGTCTGCCACAGCCCCGCCCACCACTCCTCCACCCAGGCTTTGAAAAACAAGTGAGTGGAGTGGTGTGGTGGAAAGGCTGCTCATTTTAAAACCTAGAACATTTGGATCCATGCCCAAAGCACAGTGAGGCAGCGATGACTCTTCCAAACTGTAAAAATAGCCCATTGCTGCTGTTGCCATCACATCTCCGTTTTCCACCGAAACTAGGCTGTGCAGTTCCTCTCAAACACATCAGTCAGCTGTGTTTATACAGGATACAAAATGTGCTTCAGCTATGGGGTAAAAATTTCACAGCTCATTTGTGACTTTAGCCTTTCTGACAGAGGAGAGGAGAGGAGAGGAGAGGAGAGGAGAGGAGAGGAGAGGAGAGGAGAGGAGAGGAGAGGAGAGGAGAGGAGAGGAGAGGAGAGGAGAGGAGAAGTTGGAAGGACATACAATGATCATCTAGTCCACCTCAGGGCTCACCAAAAGTTAAAGTATGGTATTGAGGTCATTGTCCAAGTGCCTCCTAAGCACTGACAGGCGTGGGGCATCAACCACTTGTAATCTTCCTGCAAAGACTGATGTCTCTTCCAGACATCATGCAATTTCATCTTCCTGAGTCCCAAGTGGAGGTTTCTGTTTAGCCAAGCTGGTCTTCTGCCCTGCTTGCTTTACTTGAAATCTCCCATAAGGATAAGCATTAATGATCCAGACATTTCAGGAAGGCCAAGGCACAGCTGGAGCTGAACATGGCAGGGGATGCAAAGAATAATAAGAAGGGCTTCTACAGATACGTCTGCCAAAAAAGGAAGGTCAAAGAAAGTGTACCCATCCTGATGAACAGGACTGGTAAACTGGTAACAATGGACAAGGAGAAAGCTGAGGTTGACTTGTTGGAGTGGGTTCAGAGGAGGCCACAAAAGTGATCAGATGGACGGAACATCTCTCCTATGAGGAAAGGCTAAGAGAGTTTGGGTTGTTCAGCCTGGAGAAGAGAAGGCTCGAGGGAGACCTTATAGAGGCCTTCCAGTACCTAAAAGGGCCTTATAAGAAAAATGGAGACAAACTTTTTAGTAGGGCCTGTTGTGATAAGGTAAGGGGTAATGGTTTTAAACTAGAAGAGGGAAGATTTAGACTGGATAGAAGGAAGAAATCTTTTACAATGTGGGTGGTGAAACCCTGGAACAGGTTTCCCAGAGAGATGGTAGGTGCTCCATCCCTGGAAACATTCAGGGTCAAGTTGGACAGGGCTCTGAGCAATCTGATCTAACTGAAGATGTCCCTGCTTATTTCAAGGGGGTTGGACTAGATGACCTTTAAAGTTCCCTTCCAACCCAAACTATTATATGATTCTATGATTCTATGATTGCATGATTCTATTCAGTTAAAGAATCTCAACATATTGATGCAAGATGAGTGTGACAAGACAGGCCCTTGCATGTGTCCAAACATGGATCTGATACATCAGCAGGCAGAATGAGGCTAGTAATGAATTCCCTTGCCATGATTGCCCCCTGTACAGAGGGCTTTGAGGAAAAAGACAGTTTTTAAGGAGCAAGGATTTCACACAACATGGGATTTATAAACTAAAACCTATGCTCTGAGTTATGCCTGAAAATGAACTGCTAGCCAGTACATTTGAAGACCATGCTTTCCTCTCTGCAAAGGGCCGTGCAAGGCAAATGAATTCTGACATAGCACATCCTGAAACAATTAGCAGTAGCTGCACTAATTGCATTCCTGTACTGTGGGAAGTGCAATGCTGTAAATTGCGCCCCACAATTAAAAAAGATTGTTAAGGTACTTGAATGTGTTCAGAGGAGGGAAAAAAGGCTGGTGAAAGGCCTGGAAGGCAAGTCCTCTGAGGAGGGATTGATGATCCTGGGTTTGTCTAGTTTGGCAAGAAGGAGGCTGAGGGGTGACCTTGTTGCTCGTTACAGCTTCCTGAGGAGGGCAAGTGGAGAAGGACGTGCTGATCTCTTCTCCCTGCTATGCAGTGCCAGGACATGTGGGAATGGCTTAAAGCTGCTCTAGGGGAGGTTCGGACAAAACAGTGTTGATAACACAGGGATGTTTTACCTATTGCTGAACAGCGTTTGCACAGTGTCAAGGGCTTTTCTGCTTCTCCCGTCAGCAGAGTAGGCTGAAGGTACACAAGAAGTTGGGAGAGGACACAACTGGGACAGCTGATCCCCAACAGACCAAAGAGATATTCCATACAATGTGACAACGTGGTCAGCAATAAAAGCTGGGGCAAGAAGGCGGAAGTGGGGATGTTTGGAGTTACGGCATTTTTGTCTTACCTTGGAACCGTTATGTGTGATGGAGCCCTGCTTTCCTGGAGATGGCTCTAAACACCTGCCTGCTGATGGGAAGTAGTGAATGAATTCCTTAACTTGTTTTGCTTGAGCACGTGAGTTTTGCTTTACCTATTAAACTGTCTTAATCCCCGAGTTTTCTCTCTTTTACCCTTCCAATTCTTTCCCCCATCCCACTGGTGGGGGGAATGAGTGAGCAGCTGTGTGGTGCTTAGTGGCTGGCTGAGGTTAAACTGTGACACCCGTCAAGATTTTCAGTAAGGCATATTTTAAATTCTTAATTGCTCCTTAATTTTCACATAACAGCATTAGCTATAGAGGTTTTTCTGTTTCTGCATGTATCCAAGAATGTTGGGTTTTTACTAAAATCTATATTTTTTGGAACAATTTACCTGCTGTAACAAAACATGATTGAATTTACTCAAGAGGCTAAGTCCAGTAGTTCAGGATTCAGATGATATCTTATGTAGGAATGCTAGCTGTGCGTAATATTGCTAATTTATCACAAACAAATGTGTTTTAGGACGTACCTTTGCGGTAGAAAGTAAAGTGAGTTCAAGAGAGTTTTCTTTAAATGTACATTTCATGATACTTTTTGCTTTGTTTCTCGAATAGAAATTGTTTAATATGTTCCTTTTACAGATGTAATGACTGAGAATTCTGACAAACTACTGGTTTCCAGACTGTATAGCAGTCTGTGATTCCATTGATTTGCAACTAAAAATAAACATAACATTACCTCAGGTAATGAATGTCAGCTGAGTGTGAGCTTTTGCATAAATTAAGAAACAATATCTAAAATACAGAAAATGCTAAAATCCACTGATCATAGGAATTGTATATTTATCTTTATAAGATTAAACTAGGGAACAATGTAACACTAATGTAATAAAGGCATATTAGTTGATGAGACCTCACTGTGGAGCAATTAAGAAATATTACAGGGGCTTAAGGTAAAATAGTAGAGCTAAAGGTAAAACACCTGTCTTTTGCAATAGCTGAGATTTTTAGTCAGATTTCAATGATAGCAATGATCTAATGAAATGTGTGAATTTCTATGCAGAAATGGAGCAATGTTGAAAAACTCTCTCTGAGCATCCCAGAGAACCACATAAGTAAATAAATACTTTTTGTCCTTTTTATCTATGTGGGATGGATTCTACCTGCTGATGCTAAAGTGATAATAATAACTAGGAATTCTACAGCTCTTTTCATCAATAATACCCTGAGGGAAGAAGCATGCTTACTTCTTTCCTAAAGATATCACTCACTAAACGTTGCTAAATACTGCTAGAATGGAACCAGAATTCCATTCTGAAGCCTTCAGAATACCAGTGTGGGCTTTTTAATGAGATTTAACAGCTAATTACTTAAATTCATTGAAATATGCCTATAGAACTTTGTAGTCTGGAATAGAAAAAAGGCTGCTACCACAAGCATATGTGTAGGTATAGGTTTATATTCTATGTATTTACATACACAAATACCTAGCTGTAGATATACATATCCTGGAGAGAAGACATTTATTAAAGATCCATTCAATCATTCATAATAAGTTAATATTTAAGTCCAAGGCTTGTATTATTTTTTTATTTATTTGTTCCTACTTCATTTAAGGACACTGCAACAAGAATGCCGGACATCTGTTTTGTGTTTTTTAATAAAATACATGGTACACTGTACCATAACATGCCATCTAAAATGCAGAGCAATAGCTCCTTGCTCCTTTCTTATCAATTGTTCTTATGACTGAAGTAGTTTAATTTGCCATGGTCTTACTCATGTAAGTAAATGGATTATCTTTGTCTTGCAGAATATAGTGTAAATTTTGCTTGACACAGCATATGAAGCTCATAAACTGAAAGCAGTATTAAAGAGTATTTAAGGTCATATTCTTAATATCTTTCTGTTATTGTGAATTATATTATTTATTTTATGATTATGCCTAAAGGCCTTATCAAAATCATACAAGTCTTCTTTGTTGTAAAACAGAGTGGGGAAAAATCCTGTTTCTCTTAAAAAATCTACTGTGCTATTGGAGGACATAAACCAAAGAAATGGATGCAGGAAACTCAAAAAGTAATCAAGATGTAGGCTGGTAAATACTTAGTTTAACTTTTAAAAGTTCAATAAGGAGGTGGGGCTGTCGTAGAACTCTTCAGTATTAGTTAATAGGATCAAAAGAAAACGAAGCCAAAGGAATGTGAATCTGGAGAATGAAAACTTAGAAAAGATCACAAAAAAAAGCTTAAAATGGAATGATAAGAAGCATTGCTTAGTAGGGAACAATCTTCACATTCACGTTTCCTTTTAAAATGGATTTACCCCGTGTTATGCACATGAAGCGAATTAATTTGAGGTCCATATGCTGGTAAGTACATTGGCAGTTCTGAGCTAATAAACAATATTACTATGTTCAATTATGCTTATGTTTTTTCAGGTTTTATTTGAAGACTCAAGAATTGTATTTTGCTTGTAAAACTTCATCTGTATCTTCAGTAACACCCTGTGCTTGCCAAATGCAGGAGATTTAGAAGATTTTTGTTGGGCAGCCAATGTATTTTCAATGTATTTTCTTTGGTTTGATGAATTTCTTGTGTGCATTTTTTTTTTTTTTTTTTTTCACATAAGTAGGTGCTACAAAACCCATACTTTCATCTTTGGGAAGTGTTTAAAAAGGAGTAACATCTAAGTTCCCAAGTTCTTTAACTGCAAAGTATTTCTTCAATGAGAAATTTCAGCTAGGAGCTCAAAGACTTCCTGTTGTAAAGATGATGGATTTTTGTTGCTCAGCTTAAAAAAATGAATCACTCATCAAAAATCTGGAATATAAAATAGTTCTTTTAAATAGTTTGAAGATGCCTTTTGAATATTTCTGCCATCCATGTGATTTATTTTTCTGACTCAGATCAAATGCTAACTGATGTTTTTTCTTTATCTGGAGAATACAAACATAGAGATTCACAAAGTTAGAGGAAAGAAAATATTAATTAGCATACTGAGTATGGCCAACTCAGTGAACTGTATATTCTCCTGGAGTATATCTTTGATGGATCAATATGTTTTATATGGAAATAATTCTAGATGTGTACCTAATAAAGTTATACTGTGGGCTCATAATATCTTTAGCTGACACATAACAGAATTATTGTAAGGAAAGCATAGATTACATTCTTTAATGTTACCAGGCACAAATCAGAACTATTAATATAATGACTTTTTATCAAACGGACATTTCTTTTTATTAAGGTTTGTTTAACTGAAGAAGTTTACCTTATAATACTTTGTTGTGGTTTTTCAAGTTATTGAATATGATACAAATTTCACTAAAATATTTTCAGTCTTTAGATGAAACTGAGATATATCTGATTTCCTTGCACGCATTACACATGTGAAACTAATCAACTGATTGCTTATTTTTCTTCTTGCATCTGTAATTCATGTAGGTCAAGTGTTGTTTGATATCAGATACACTAAATTGTACACAAGTATATGCATACGCATTCTGGTAAAAAGAGACATCCACTTCATAAAAAGTCAAGAGGAAGATTAACTTTTCATTCTTGAGAACCAGGAAACTCCTTGAATGGGGAGCTATGTTCAACCATTACATTACTACTTCTTTACTGCTGGAACATGTTTAATTCAACAGCTCTCTTAAAGGCTCGGTGGAAATATACCACCTTCCTCCTTTCTTGAAGGCCTGCTTAGCCTGGTCTTAGAAAGCAGTTTATGAAATCAATAGACAAACCCGCATAAAAAAGAATAACATAAATTGTTATTTGGTTAGAGGACTTTGAAAATAACCAATAAGTTTTAAATTAAAAGGAGGCCTTCTACTGCATGAGGAAAGGCTCCATACAGCTAGTAAGTCTGATGCATGACAGTATAATTGTAGGGACAACCTTTAAATAAATAACTGCTTTTTTTCAGAAATCCGGGCAGAAATACTGTAATTAAAGGTCACAGCTGGTAACCTTCAGTAGCTCTAAGGACATTAAAAATGTAAGCATGGAGCCAGTTACCTTTGGAGCGTCTGTTTGCTAGCAGCACGTTCTGTGAATCGAATCAATATACTGCCTCTGTATGAAGACTTTTCAGTATGTCTATAGTTTTCTCTTTTTTAAGGCAAATAGTTCTCTTAAGAAAAAGTTTCTTAAGTAAAATAGGATGAGTTGCTAATTGCAGAGAAAAAAATCTCCTGTAATCTGTGTTAGTGGATTGTTTGCTTAAATAACCTGTCGTCACTGAATATCTTTTTATTTTGTCGCTTTGCTGAACAGTTCAGATGAACAAACTGATACTTCATGTGTCATTGATGAATTATTCCCTGTGCATTGTTATTACTTTAATTATTGTACTATTATTACCTCTAGGTAGTTTGGCTAATCAATTTGCTATGTGTGTAAGGACTGTGTGAATGTCTGACAAACATTTAAGAAAGGTTATTAATTCATACAAATAATATAGTGTACATTTTTCATGTAAAAGAGCCAAGTATCATGTTCTTTTGGTCATTAATATTAGGAAATTGTTTTTTCTTTACTAAGCACCTGCTTACCTGATAAAATTTTGAAATAATAAAAAATGACAAAACTTCTAAATACACAGAAATTTATACATATTTGAAATGTCTTTTATTTTTTTGCTGTTGTTTAGAAGGTATTATCTTTTATGTTTCATTTTATTTTTTGTTTCTTCCAAACATAAAACTTGATGTTGTTGCAGGGCTTATTGTATTGTTGATTCTACTTTGCTTACACCTAATGATCTTTTCTCTGAGGGATGTGTGTTTTGCAGAAACCTAAAGTAAGTGCTCTTATGTAACTTTCACAACCTATTCCTCAGAGTACCTCTAAATTGTTTTCAGTTAAAATGACTGCCAATGCTCCTATATTATAGTTATCCTCTATGTTACAAAGAGATGGATTCTGTGATGTGCTAAGATTCATTTGTGTTGTACTGAGTAGTCTTGTTCTATTCAATATGACACTTAAGTATGTGCTTAGCTTTCAGCTGAAACCAGTGCATTATCATTAATGTCATTTGATTTGAATGGCATTAGGGATAGACTATTTACTACATTTCAAGCTCAATTTCAGAAATAATTTCAACCCACAACTCTCAATTTCTGAAAAAAAAGCCAATCCTATTATATCATATAGCTCATGCCTACTTGTTGGTCATCAGTTTTGCTGTAGAATCTTTAGATGACTGTTGTCTTAGTACTTAATGCAAAGATATGTGATGATACATTCATAGTTAGGTGTCGAGGTGTTTTATATAATAAAACAATTATGTATTTTCTCACAGTTCTTGAGAATACTACAAGATTTTGTAGTAAAGGGGAAAAGAACTAACATCATTAATTTTTTTGACTTATGTATTCTGTGTGATGCCTGGAAAACATTAACATTTAAAAAAAACAACAGTGGTTTACAAGATTCTTTCTCTAGTAACACTTATCTTTATGTAAGTCTCTTGACGCTGGAAGGCAAGGCTGTTTTAAAAAATGGCAATTTGTTTTCAAAGCTCTAGATACTCTGCTTAATCATCTACATTTTAAATATTCAGTAGAGCTCTAAAAGCTCACAAGTCAATAAAATGGCACTCTGATGCCACAGTTTTCTTTATTGGCCATTGTCCAGTGTATAGACCAATGCAAAAATACAAGTCATAATTAGGGAAGTAGTGAACATATCTTGAAGCAATTAATGTTAGACTTCACTGTATCTCAGTAAAGCGAGAAAAAGTTGATACCTGCAGACAAAATGAGGACAGGAAGAAAAGGAAATTAAGTACTCAGGTTCCTTATTGGTTGAAAAGCTTGCACATTGCAAATTTATTGGACGAATAATTCATAGATATGTGTCTTCATTGCTGTACTGAGAAGCTGTGTTTAGAATGATATTGTAGCAGGTTGACATTTATAGCCAGTATTTAGTAACATCAAAAATACTTGATGAAGAGAGCTGAAGAGGTATATGACAAATGCAGTCTCGAAGGATGAATTCAAAACCACTTCTGATAGTGTTTTCCCTCACTGAGGTTGATGCTACTGTAGAAATTACATGTATCACAAGGCAGTATTTAAAGGAACTGAAAAAGATGTATAAGTATCTTAATGTATAGAAAATTCCAGTGAGTTATTGGGCTTTTTTATCTGATAGAGAAAGGTATAAGAAGAATCAAAGCTTGAAATTATAAAAATCTAGTGAAATTAGAAATAAAAGGCACATTTTTGATAAAGGGAGGATGCAATTAAATCAATGAAATTAGTAGAAGACAGTAAAGCTTCCTCTTTCTGGCTCTTTGGCCAAGGATTGGATGTTTTTGAAAGATATGATTTATCGTATTCAATCACTGAGATCAATAAAAATTACCTTTTACAGACGTCAAACCTGATAGTCTAAGAGCTTTATCTGCATCAATCCAGACTGAGTTACAGCCTTCCAACCAGACAGCAGACAGCTGCTGTATCACTGCAATGGACTGCATGTCGTCTTAACCTTGCCAAAAGGTAAGGTAAAATTTACACCCCCATGAAATTAGTTTAAACTAATGCATTTTACCTCACAAGAAAGGGTGAGGTAAGTGTGCACATATGGTTTGTTGTAACTCACCTGATGAACAGTGACTTGTAAAGCTGCCATAAATTGATTGCTTTTGATTGTGTGCCCATATGCTTCTATGAACAGGAAATATTCCATACTTTAAAGCTTTTACA
Organism: Vanellus vanellus; assembly: GCF_965231255.1. NCBI lineage: Eukaryota > Metazoa > Chordata > Aves > Charadriiformes > Charadriidae > Vanellus > Vanellus vanellus. The sequence goes on from NC_138906.1 coordinate 153,021,369, forward strand.
GCTTGGCCCTCCATGGGTAGTAGCACTTTCATGAAATGTGGTGGATCTGTAATTCTGATGGGAATAAGTACCTTTTTAAAATCGAAGTACAAATGAACAAGTACAAATGAGTGTAGGTCCTTATTTAACTGGTTACAGGATCTGGTTTTGTGCAAATTGTGATATGATTCATAGATGATAATATTGCTAAGCATTTGATGCAATATGATATACTTTGAGACCTTTGCTAACATAATTCATTTAAATCCACTGTTATGCTCCTTGGGAGCTTCTGGAAACATCTTTCTCCTACAAGATGACATCAAGGGTAAAAAAAATTAATCAAATTTTTGGTCAAAAAGGGGTCAAAATTCCAGAATCCAGGTACTACAATGAAAATATATTTCAATAGTGCAAAATGGATGTTAGTTCAAAACTACAAGCTATCACAACAATTTATATTACCATAGACAGATGATTACAAATTCCTGATGAACAGATGAGCTGTTAAAAAATAAAGATCCCATTTACATTTAAGGTCGTTGATAAGTGTGTGAAGGAAGATGAAGTTTGTTTGTTGTTTTTGTTTAATAGATTAAGTAAAATGTTTATATTGTTTATAAGCAAAGCATTCTCTAAAGAGTGCTAAGATGCATCTGTACTGTAGCACATTAGAATTTCTAAATAAAAGTGTTTTGATATATCTCTCCCAATAAACTATATTAGCTTTTCTTTTCTCAGGCTATACAGTGATTCATCAAATGTTTTTCAGAAGCAGCTATGTCATTCTCCTACAATAACTGGCCTCTGTGTCACCCTTTCTTGGTGAACAAAGAAAATCAACAACCTTCTCACTCTTGCTCGGATGTGCTTCTTCCAAAACAAGGCTGAAACACCTACCGGTATGTCTGTGTGTGAGAAGCTGAAAGTAATGACATCTGCTCTGCAGATAAACATCGGTCTTCAGTGCTCTCAATGCAGTATCTACTGATGCTGTGCAGTTTTATATAACCCATTTTCTTATTTTCCATATGGCCAAAAACCTTGAATGAAAACAGGATCTTAACAACTCATCATCTCTACTTGAATTAATAATCTTCTGTTTGTGATATCACAAATTATTACTATGAAAATTATTATGATTTCACAGAAGACTGTGGTAAAAAATAAGATTTAAATGATTCTAATCAAAGATACTCTTTTCATGCAAATGAAAATCTAATTAGAAGAGGAAACAATCTGTTTTTACACACCACCATGAAAAGAGCTGCTCAGCATTAAATATAGTTTGATAAAGACATTAGCCTGAAAAAAGCTACTGGAGTAAGTTAAATTTATTGAATATTTAATCTGGCTTTTAGGACATAATCCTAAAATATTCAATCCATGGAACTTCTGCTGAAATCAGAATAAGTTTTGCTATTGGAGTCTGCAAAAGTAAATCTTTCAATGTCTTTAAAAGTGGTGAAAGCTGCTTCATTGGAATGTGGAATTAATATTAGATAGATTATCAGTTTAGTCTATTTGCACACGGAAGTCTGTCATATAGTGTAATAAGATTGTCTTGAAGTGCTGAAGACTATTACACCAGGGTTCCAAGAATAACTGTCACACTGTATATAAAACAATATTTTAATTCAGTTTTAATTAGCTTTTTTTTTGTTTTCCTTTAAATGTCTCTTTGTTATCTAAACAATTAGTATTTTACTGTAGACGCTCTTTATTGATATTTTTAACCCTAAAAGCTGGTTATTTCTTTCAGCTCTGTTCCTTCACAACACAGCTCCCTGATCAGAAAAATCATCCTGATAAAGACGTTTGAAGCAGGAGCTTGCAGGCATGAATTTAGAATTAGATTTAGTAGAAATAAGTACCATAAGCAGACATTACTATAATAAGGAAATGTATTTTATTAGAAAATGCAGGTTTGCCAGGACAAAAGCTCTTCAGAGAAGCAGACTGATTTTGAGTAAAATGAAATTAATATTTTTTTTTTAATTTCAGAATGAAAAATTTCAAGCTCATGAAACAGTGAAGCTGAAGAAAAGCTTGGAATGACTGAAAACATTTAGATCAAAGCTTCCCATTATTTTGCCTTCTCACATTAACAAAATCTTGAAGATATCTTCATTAAATACCTTTTGATCGCTTTGACCCTTTGGATACTGATTTGTCTGGCTTTTCTCTGCCTTTTTTTCCTGTTCAGTAGAACATAATAACTAAATGAAGGCGCGAAACCCATAGCTCACTGGTTAGAACATAGGGCTAGGATATGGGATTTTGGTATATACTATTGAACCGAATGGGTCAAAGTAAGTATTTGAAATTATGCCTGCTATTTCCCACGTTTGTTTGAGTAGCCAAGGTTCAAAGTTCCTTATTAGGCAAACCAGGGATGCGAGTGATTCCATAGTTACAAACTGATTGTTTGTAGCTTTGTAGGATAGTGCTGATTCAGAAGCATAACCAATTCTAATAGGAACAGAGCTAGATGACCTTGAGGTCACCAAGAAATCACCTCAAAAATGCAAAAGCACGTTCAAAATCCTCCAACCAAACTGTGTTATGAGTTTGGGATGTTCAGTGTAATTTTCATAGCTGGAATACAAGAAAAGTAAATTCATGTCTTTGAGTATGAAAGAAGTCCAAGAAATAAGAAAAATAATATAATGCATTGTGCACACTCCAGTTATGTGAAAAGACAGATATACGTTCAATATATATTGTAAATTATTCATTGAGTGCATGGTATAGTATGGACAAATTTGTTTAAGATTTTATATTAAAAGAAGGCTATTGGAATCTAAGCATGATGATTCTATGAGTCTATGATTATATATTACCTCATAATACATACCTCTATAATACAGCTTCTTTAATTGATAATTATACTGAAAAAAGATATTTTTCCCCTTTCCATACTGTTGCCTAATCTTTAATCTAACATTCTTTTATAGAAAGCATGTGACATTTTATAAATATACTCGCATATGCCAAAATAAGTTCTTAAATTTATAGGGATCATTGTACAAATAAACCCCAAAGCCTAAAATCCAAATAAAAGGTATAATATCTATATGTTATTCTTACAATTTTTATTTGTAATCAGGTCTATTATTATTATTATAGTCAAGCAAAAAAAAAAAAGGGCTAAACAACATGCTCAAAAAAAATAGGGTTAAGCAATGAAATTTTTGTATCTGGGACAAATGCAATGAACAGTGTCAGCTAGAAAAATTCCTGGAATGGGCTACTCTTAATTTGGCTTTGACTGTGCTGTTCTATTTGTTTAATTATTATATGTAGGATTTAACATTTACATGCAATTATTTATTTTATTTATTTAACTGATTAAGACCAGAAAACTTGATTTTGCGCTTCCCAAAATGGATGTCTTATTGAACTGCAGTGTCACTTAACTAGGTGGATGAGGAGGTGGGAGGCACTGTGAGTCTGAACTCTAAGTCAAAGACTATTTATGCATTTTACCTTTAAAGGTACTTGGATAAAATGTATGATTGCTATTGGAAATGTTGACCAGAAATGAAGAAGGATCTTAACTCTCAGCAGAGACCTTGTCATACAGCAATTGTGCTTCTTTTTGCATATTCTCTGCATGACTTCCATAATGCTGCATTTGGTTACTCAAAAAGTATCCCCTTTTCATAGAATCATAGAATGGTTTGGATGGCAAAGAACCTTAAAGATCATCAAGTTCCAACCTCGCTGCCATAGGCAGGGACATCTCCCACTAGACCGGGTTGCTCAAAGCCCCATCTAGTCTGGCCTTAAATACCTCCAGGGATGGAGCTTACCACCCTCAAAGTGAAAAATGTTTTCCTAATATCTAATCTAGATCTACCTTCTTCAAGTTTGAAGCCATTCCCCCTCGTCCTATGCCTAGTAAAAAGTCTTTCCCCATCTCTCCTGTAGGCCCCCTTTAGGGACTGGAAAGCCACTATTAAGGTCTCCCTGGAGAATTCTCTTCTCCAGGTTGAACGCCCCCCAACTGCCTCGGCTTGTCCTCATAGGAGAGGTGCTCCAACCCTCTGATCATCTTCGTGGCACTCCTCTGGGCCTGCTCCAACAGGTCCATGTCTTTCCTATGTTGGGGGCTCTAGAGCTCTACGCAGTACTCCAGGTGGGGTCCCTCTTTTCATCAGGAAGGTTAAGAGCTCAGCCCCAGGCTGCTCTACAGTTTGGCAGTTCAGACACTCTCTCAGCAGAGCTACGGGTTTAAGCCTTCTCAGGACGGGCAAAACTTGATGTCTCAATTCTGTTACTTTAAGTACTTAAGGCACTATTACTACTAGATTGATGTGTGAAAAAAATTTACATTCACTCCACTGGTCCTGTCTGCTCAGAAAAGTACTTGGCACCTGTTCCTGATAAAATATTTTGATGCGACTGATATTTTCCATTGCCTGGTTCTATTAGTTGATACATCATTTGGAAATGCAGGTGGAGATGCGTGTCCGTGGAGAAAAGTAACTTCTCCAAAAGATTTTGTCGATCAGCTGTGGAAGGGGCATGGCTGCCTCACTTAGGAGATTCTGCTAAAGCTAGCAGGCTACTTTTATGTGTTGTTCTGTCTCAGATAATATAGGTAGGCTGAATCTGGCCCCATGTTGCTTTACAGTTCATGGTCAGACCCTCAGCTTATAAAATGCTGATGTAAGTCTCTATGATGTCAGGCCTGAGCCTTTAATATTCATTGGTAACACCTTGAATCCTTTTAGTGGTATCTTGTCTTCATTAACTTTCTCTTCTGGTGACACATCAATTTCAGTGTTTGGACCTACAGTTGGCTCTTTATATTGATTTTTTTAAATTAAGTTAGAAAAGGTTGTGAAGTTCTTCCGAGTAGATATGAAGTGATTTATCGCTACGAAGAACTATATGTCTCTTCACAGGAACAGAAAAGAAGGGCTCAGCTCCCAGTGTTAGTAGGAGCTCTTTCGTATATTGAGTTACACTTCAAAAGTGCAGGAAAGCTACCATTCACTTAGATAGATTTTACTATAATGCAAAAATCCTTTTAACATATAGATTGGAATAAATACACATTTCCCATAGCCTTTGGAGAATCAGCGTGCAGCTTATGGCTAAGAATTAATTGTTCACCCTGCCATTTAGTTATTTCAGTTTGCTTAAGGTGAATTTCTTCTTTGGAGAGATGCAAGGAATGCATCTGAACCAAAAGCCCAGTCCAAGATACCTTACACACTGCGGGGATAAAATAATTAAACTCCCAGTCTCACTTTAGTTGTGACTAGATCATATTTTGACAAATAGATCTTTTATATAAAACAATGATAAGTAGGCTAGTAAATAGTAAGTTTTCCTAAAATGGCAAAGATGGCAGTTATGAAGATAGCAACTTGATGATGCCCTCACTTGAAGGCTGCAAGTTCAGAATCAAAAATGGTGCCGCCTTCTTCACTGACTTCTGTAATAGTATTTTGAAGTAATGGTGGGGTTTAGTGCACTAAAACCAGTCTCTTTCCTGTGCCGTAGCTACTTCCAGGCCTATTCACTCTTTCTTCATCTCACCCTCACAGTACACCTGTGCCTCACACCTTTTATCCATTTCCCCTTATCAACTATTTTTACCAGTCCATCTCTCCTTCTGTGTTTTTTTTTTCACTTTATCCAGTCATCTTCTGTAACCCATTAAATATGATTATTACCATTACAAGTAGACAGTCCCAAGTTTTGTAGACTCGGGACTTGTTTTTGCTTTTCTTGGCCTTAGTTATTTTATCTTCTTTTAGATATGTTAGCAATTGTCTAATGATCAGGTAACTTTTATAAATTTTGCTTTAGTTCATAGTGATAACAAGTAATTATTCTGTGCAGATTAAATTGTCTCTGAATAAAAAGTGGTATGGATGAGTGGACACAGAATGATACCAGAGGCTATTCCCTAGTATTGAAATCTTATTATGCGCAGACACTTTATATATGCAGCCAAAAATGTATTGTTCATACAGTTGAAATCTTAGCAGTCTAATCAAAGAATTTTTATGAGTACAGATTTAGTTGTTACAGAAAAAGAAAATAAAGTGTACTACCATTATGGAATAAAAAAGTCTCTGTTATAATACAGTTTAAATTGTTATATACTCATCCTAGTACCTAGCCCTTTTTCTGGAGTTATGCCCATCTTTCCACTGCTCCTCTGTGTCCTGAGGTAAATGGCTTCAATCTGGAGTGGGTGTATGGGAGCACCCAGCCAAACCGGTTTCTGAGCACAATAGGTGAGATGCAGGGAGTCGTCCTCCCACTCAGCTTCATCTCCGCCTTGCCTTGGCTATGCAGAGATAACTTGGGGGGAGCTGCAAAACAGCTCAGCCAGGGGTTATCTCAAGATTGCATATGAGGACCAAAACCAAATGGCCCTGGACAAACAAAATGTCCCGAGTCCTATCCCACCACTATTCCTGTGACTTTGAGCGCCAGACATCACAAATTGGCAACAGAGACTTAGCTATCGCACCACCAGAGGTAAATATAATCCACTTAAGCACAATCCTGCACCCTCACAGGGTCAGGAAATATAAACCGCAGGGTTTGGGGAGAAAAATGGTGAATCCTCCAATGATACAGCTGGCCTGTAGGAGATCTGTCCCCCCCCCGTCCAGGGCGCTGTACAGGGTAACTTCCCAGGGATTGAGCGACCTTACCTGAGAGAGGGTAAGTGACTAAGAAACATATGTACGGTATATAGCGTGCTTTTAAGTTTGTGAATGGTGCACTCTTTAAAGGTATTAATATCCAGTGCGCTTGTGGTTTGTGTTGTTACTTGTCAGGATCATTTGTAGCTTGCAATAGTGTATCCCGCTAATTTCTTTTAGACTGCAATTGTACATTGTACACCCAGAACTTGCAATAGTGACGTATTGGACCTGTGAGTGAAGTCCAAATAAATTGTTAATTTGAACCTCACAGTGAAGTCCTTTTTCCCGTTTCGTCACAGTGGGGTATGGCAAGTTGTCAGCATCCTAAGACCTTCACCTGGAGTAGTATGATGTTAATTACAATGGTTTCTTCTTCCTCCTCTCTCCAGGATTTACCCAGGGCTATTTTTATGTCTTTGTTAAACCCACTTTGCAGTTTGATCTTTTTTCAGTGGTCTGCAACCGTATTTACATATGGTTCATTTTATGTATACTGTTTGCTTTTTCTTTTTTCTCTTTATGGACAAACCCTAAAAACAGATCTCATGTCTGCATTTTATGGGTTGTTTATAGCCCTGAGGTCTGGAGCCTGTGTTCTGTGTCTTACCATCCCATGCTTGTGCTTCTATCTATATAAAACCTACAGCTACAGTCATTGGAAAAATTGCCGTTACAGGCGAATAAAATAAAAACAAAGTTCCAGGCAGGTTGAAGCAAATTCAGACAAAGTTAACTTTGTGAATCCCAGTCATGAGGCCCCACAAAGTCAGTACACAGCTTGTTACAAACAATGGGAATCATGTATTTACTGGGCTTCAAGGCTAAAAATCCTAGTCTGCAAATAGAAATCACAAACTGCAAATCATACTGGGTAATGTCCAAGATAAAATTCGTTTTAAAGTTAACAGAGGGGATAGAAAACCTGAATAATTGGGAATCACTGAGCAAAAGGGCACATGGACCAACCTAGAGGACCCCCGCTGACAGATTCAAACTGCCGGCAGACAGTTTTGGACCCTGACGACTTGCTGTGATGTTCTGTTGTATTTTTATAACTGTCGTATTTTGATTAGACTGCTAGAATTATTTAAATTGACTAAGAATATATTCTTGATTCTCAAATAAAATGTGTTCTTTTTATGCCCATAACAAGATTTTGAATGCAACACTCATTATTTTTTTTTCAAAGAAGAAAAAGAAAATATTGATCAATTATTTGACTAGAACTTTTAAGTCATTATTCTGTTTTTTCAATGCTTAATACATCAAAAAGATTTATCAGGGTCTTTCTAAAATCCACAATAATAACGAAGATTTAGTCTGATTTTAGTGCTTGCCAATGAAGACATTAGTATTCATCAGCTGTTGGGACCCAGTTTTTGATACTTTTTATTCAAACATCTAGAGAACTGAACTAATATCTGGATTTGTGCTCTGCCTTATTCTGACCCAAAGCTGAATTGTCTTAATTCTATTGTACTGTAAGCTGTGAAAGTCATGGCACCTTTTTAAAGCATTCATCTCGGTTGGTTTTGCCATATTTGCCTTCAAAGAAGAAACATAATCAGCAAATTAGTTGGGAAAAGTCCAAGCTAATACTAAAAAAGTCCTAAAAGTTGCCTCCCAAAAGTTGTGGGGGAACAACTAGCTCCTCAGCTGAGACCTGCGTCCTGGTTTGAGGTAAAACAGGACCAATTTTCTGCTCAGTAACTTTGCTTTTTAGCTAAGCCTCTTCTAACTCCTGAAATTAACAGCATATGGTGCAGGAACTGTTCGTTTTCAGAGTGATAAGACCTATGTTTATAGTTGATGCCAAGAGGTGGGATGCAGAGAGGTTCCTCTTATACTTATTGCTATAAGCCCAAGGGCAGCTAACTTGGTTATTTGCCCGTTGGAGGGTTGGAAGCAGAAAAGCGTAGAGGGGTCGCACCTGAGGGGAGGAGTGGACAGGACAGGTGATCCAAAACTGACCAGAAGGGTATTCCATCCCATCTGCCTCATGCTCAGTATAAAAGCTGAGGGATCAAAGGGTCAGCTCTCTTTCTTCAATGGCCATCGGCTGAGAAGGACTCTATCTATTTGTCTGCCTTTATCCTGATCTATGCATTCCTGAATCCAGATCTGTAATCCAGTTCCCATCCATCACTGAGTCCAGCCCGAGACTTTCCCTGTGCCTGCTGGTGACGTGATCGTCATCCTGGGAGCTTAATACAGTTTTGTATATATTTCATTATTTTCTTTTTATTGTATTATTAATATTTCCTTGTGCCTGCCAGTGACGTGATCATCATCCTAGGAGCTTGATACAGTTTTGTATATATTTCATTATTTTCTTTTATTGTATTATAAATATTTCATTAAAGTAGTTTAGCTCCTTCTAAACTCATAAGTTTCTTTCTCTCTCTGCCTTGTTTCCTTGCAGAGAGAGGTGGGAGATAGCATCTGTCATTTACCTCAGTGACCAGTCTCAAACCACAACAAGCTGGTGGGTGGATAATGTGGAGAAAACAACCAAAACAGATGAAAATATTCATAGCAGTACAAAAGTGAAAATCCGGATTAATTGAATGTTTGGTTTGGGTTTTTTTTTTGTCTTTTTTGTGTGTTAGTATTTTGTGGCTCTCTTTTAGCTTGCCCTTGATATATGAATTTACTCTGTGAGCTCTTTGAAGCCTGGAGTGTCTACCTGTTGGTATCTGTATATCTCTTGGTTTGATCGTCATAATCTGTGGGGACTATTATGAGCAGTGTGGCTAATGCAATTTACACTATTTAGTGTATCTAAAAAGACTACTAAGTATAAATTACATGTCCAGTTAAGACATTTAAGTAAGGTGTAAATGCAAGCATCTCAAGAGTCTATTTCTTTTACAGATGAAGAGAGAAGTAATTAATTCAGTAAGAAAATCAGAGCACCCTAAGGAGTAGGACTAAAATATGGCAGCTGTGAAGACTCCAAAAGGTGAGGAATACTAAAATCAGAAAAGAAGTTCAACATCATGCTAAGACAAAGGTATAAAAAATTTATGTAACCAGGGAGCTATACTAGGGACAGGATAAATAACGGTGATATGACTGCACAGGATTTTATTTTCTGAATTGTTTATTGAGGGTGGAGGGGAGTTATTACTTGTTTTGTGTTCTTTTTTAGTGGTTTTTTTTTTCCTCTGTTCAGCTTTTATGCTGAGTGCCAGATAGACGGCTCTCATATACAGTGTTTACTTGTCTACAAAGTGGTTACAGAGCGTACAACACTGAATGCTGATTAAGGTAGGTCTGTCTGCATATCTGAGTTTAGCTATGCCCTATATATCATGGCCTCGCATTCAAAACTTGGATTTTGAATAATTATGATCTTTAAGGGAAAAAGAGAATGTGAAGTGATATTCAAAACTTGAACTGGACTAAGTCTTGTTAATGTAACTATAGCTATTGTGAATGTATTTTATAAGCCATGTTGTAGTGTAATGCATACAAACTTTCATTTTAGAAATACTCCTTTCTTTCTCTGACCCTTGCTCCCGGAATGGTGTGCTGGCTTTATATGTTCTGCAGTGTCTCATTGTTATCAAAATCTCCAGACTGCCTTCTCTCTCATTTCTATCTCTTAACACCTTTATGTTTCTTTTCCTTTTATTTGCAGAGCCGTTATAGTTCTTGATGATGGTACCATGACAGGTTACTTGTTTTTTAGCAGGTAGCTTGGTTTTCGGATTGTATTTTCCCATCTGCTTTTCAATGTTTATTCAATGCTAAATGGAACCAAATAAAACTCAGTTGGTATCTTATATTGATTTTCATGATGGCAGATTCCACCAAGTGAAATCCTTTTAAACATCCACATTCTCATCTCTATTTTTGTTGAAGTGTTTTCTTCTTTTTGATAGGTGGATATCTTGGCTGGTTTGTAACTTAAATAGTTTCTCTTCTTCATTTTGCTTTATTCTATGCAGCGACATTTTTCTTTTTCTTTTATTTTTATTTAGTGTAGTTTCAATTCTTATTTGCCAGTTTCAAGCAAATATGTATTTATGTCTTCCTCAAAGCATGAAAAATTGAGGAATCTTTATAGTCAAATTCCTCAAACAACCTGTGAAAACTCTTCAATTGGCCGTGGAACAAAATTTTAAATATATTATTATTAAAAAGAATTAAAGAGAGAAATAGGTCTTCCTTTAGATATAAAATACTAGTCTTGATGTATTTAGTTCATAGGTCAATAAGCAAATTAAACTTTGGTATAATTTCTGTGTTTCGGAGCATAATGTTGAATTGAAAAGACATTATCATTTAAGACAACTAGATGAAAGTTTTACTTTCAATTTATAAAGTCTTACCTAATAGAATTGTAGCATTTGGGACACCAAATTTCAAAGTCTTATTTGTCATAGACCTCTTTTCTGACTTTCAATTAATCATTTATCTCTCTTTATCTCTTTGTCTGCAAACTGAATATAATGACACTGCCCACTATATAGTACTGCTGTGCTGATACATGGAATATTGTGAAAGGTAAAATACCCTCTTAGATGCATCTAAAAGAAATAAAGTATGTAGAATTATCTATTTGGAGATGAAAAAAAAACAGAGAGAAAGAGAACTGGAATTTTCTATATAATGAATTTTCACTTAATTTATCTGATTATAGTCTCTTCTCACTAGTAGATCTTCAATGAAGGTATTTTTGCTTTCAAGACTTTATAAATGACTTTCTAAAACACAGCACTAGTATATCACACAATCATTGAATAGTTTTAGGATGAAAAAGCTGCTGGTGGTGCTGTGTAATTAATTACTTCTAACATATACAAGCAGTAAAATAGAAACTTTAAGCCCTATGTTATTATACATTTCTTGTTTGTATATGATCAAGATTAATACTGGATCAAAATCTATCTTACTGATTTACTCAGCTGGTCCTTTTAGAAATCTAATGAATCACTGAAAGTCTTCACACAGAAATGAACTTCATTCATTAAAAAAGAAATTAACAAAGAGACACAAGCATAAACTCAGTATAGAGGAACTCACACTGGTGATAAAATTGTGGTCAGACATACAGTGTTTAGATTTTCAGGTTTAAACCACAGGTTTGTGTATTGGCAGCAATAACTGCAAGCAGTTTCGATCAACAAAAGATACTAAATAAATAACTAAGTAAATAATCTTAGCACTGCAGGCAAATTGTGTTCACTTTATAAAAGTACAATCAATCATTGTATAGTGGCTCACTAGAAACTTCATATTTCCTATTCCCAGCACAGCATGACTTGCTGGTGTTCAGCATGAAGCAAATCTATACTGAAAATGGCACTGTTTCTTAACCAATTCATGTGGTCTTTGATACTAAATTTATATACATTAAGCAGAATAAATATATCAATACATTCTAACAAAACTTCCATCTTAAAAAGCAAAACAAAAAATGATGTGAAGCGATGAGTCATTTGGATAACACAGCTCATTTTATCAGTTCCATAATTTCAATGCAGTATATTCAAACAGAGAATACTTTAAAGATCAAAAAGGGTATCTGTCTCACCACACTTGTATTTTTCAGTTATATGGTAATCATATTTTCCTATGTTATCACTTCTTGCCCATAAACTAAAATATCTCTTGAAGTCCCTTGGATTCTCTATTTTAATCTCTTTCTAAGGAAATGTATTTATGGTTGTTAGAAACATATTGTTTCCATTTCTGAAGCCTTGTCTTGATTTCCTTGGTGACCTCTGGTAAGAACTTATTTAATTTCAGCTGTCATTTTTTTTTCCTATGGCGCTTTAGAGAGAGAAAGGTGTCCTGTATTGATCTTCATTATTTTTTGAATTCATGTCTCTCTTAAATTCAGATAAGTATTAATTTCTGAAGAACTAAAAGTGGGCCAAATCCTAACTTTCTTTCTGAATACAAGTTTTGCTCTGACAAACATTTCACTGATTTTAGTAGTTTTCATCCAGAATAAGACCAAGACCTGTAGGTATAAGAGACCTCTAGAATTTGGAGTGATTGGTCTCCTCGGCACTGTAGCAAGCTCCTAGAGAAGTGGAGAGACTGAAGGTGGTAAAAGGGAAATAAGTGACTTACAGTCAAGTATCATTTGCAGTCTGTGATGAAGAACTGATAGAGACATCTTAGTGAAGAATTAAGTAGGAGCACTACTGAGAGGACTTCATGAGGCATTACTGGCAATACAATGCATGCTACAAGACTAGAGAGCAGCAAACCCTCCTCGCTTCTGCCTGTCCTGGAGTATACTTGTGCTGGAATCTCAGGTTGCTCTGGCTCAGAAGAAAGGCTTCAGTGAAATCTTAGCACCTCCTAATCGACTAATGCCTCTGTGATCTACCCTGGTTTTGTTTTTCTGCCTCCTGTTTTTCATCTCTGTGGTTTAGCTCACTTCCTGCTGTATTCTGTAACAGTGCACTTATCCTCAGGAGGAGCTGGATCAGACTCAGTTTGAGGATCAACCCAGTTGTTATGTCCCAGAACAAAGAGAAACTGTGAGTGGCCTCTTAAGAAACTCAACTGTTCCTGGTATCTGATGCTTAGAAAAAGAAAGCAAAAGCAATTGTATTATTTTCCTAATACATTGAATACAGTAGTTGGATCTGTTCTGTTCGTGATAGTTTTATGAGAAAGGTGTAACTTATGTGTATACCAGAAGCAGTCATAGATGCTTTTCCCTCAAAAAAAAAAAAAAAGGAAAAAAATATTTCTATTTAATTTTCTATGCGAGATTGTTCTAAATTGAAATGAAAGAAAAGGTATCTATGGAAATGTGCAACAGGGTTTGCTGACAATTAAGTGTAAGGGTTATATCCTTGCCCCCAAACTCATGAACACAAGCTTTAAATGGCAGGTACACTTGATCTCTTACATGCATGGGCTTTGCAAGTACTCTAAACATCCATGTTATTTAAAAAAATTTCAGGAGTATAACGCATCCTGTGATGGTAGAAAACGATAAAAGCTTATTCCAAATGTGCCACCCCCCCTCCCCCGCCCATTTTTCAGCATTTTAATAAAAAGCTTATAAAATTCAGTTTATTTTTTTCTCCTACTCTTTTTGAACTACATTGTGATTCCCATAATTTTTTGCAACATATTCAAAGGCATATATTCTCCTCAATTACAACTTGAACAGTAATTTAGCTTTTTTTCTGTCATTTAAGTTGTGTTAAAGCAGAAAAAGAAGTGACAATGTTCTCTTTCATCTATTCTAATAATTTTCATATTTGTACAGACACAGAAAGTCTGGTATAATGAGATTTCTTGCCTAATAAGACACATAAATATGTTTCAAAACTGGTCATAGGACCATTGTTTTTCTGTTCTTATTTTGTTCCTTGTCTCTTTCTTCTATACTAATTCCATCAGAGTATTTGACTGGGAAAGACCTCCTGTTCCTTGAATCATCTGCTGTCATAGATAACCCAGTTATATAAGTTATTCCATAGACAAAATGAAGTTTCTCATTAAAGCAAATTGGAGTTTAACATTAAAGTTATCTTTGCATCCCTTCCTTCCTTCCTTCCTTCCTTCCTTCCTTCCTTCCTTCCTTCCTTCCTTCCTTCCTTCCTTCCATCCTTCCCTCCTTCCTTCCCATTTATATCCTTCCACTGCATCATTATCACTGAGATACTGTTAGTATATTTTCAATACTGTTTAATTTCTAGGCTAAATAATAAGCTCAATAATAATTTATAATTATTATTATAGTTTATAATAAACTTAATATTAATTCATTTGATTCCCAATTTTTAATCATATTTTTCTTCTACCAGCATTGCACTTTTATTCCTAGCCTTTATTCCCCACATGATTACAGCTCTTTATCTTCTTTCCTCTTGGCCCTTTTTTGCTTGCCAGACTTTCTTTCCTGCCCTTTCCCCCTCCTCTCCTAGTGGCAAGAGGTAAGCATTCAGCACTTCTTTCCAGTGTTAGGTCAATAAAAGTTAGTCATCTGTTTAAATTCATCTATCCTCTGGTCATGGAGGCAAAATAATCTGAAGCATTAGGAAAACTTGAAATGTTTCATTGTTCAATGATAAACACCTTCAAATCCATTAAGATTCTACTGTCCATATCTTCAGAAGTCTCATTCTTAAAACATCTCATTCATACTAAACCTTACATTATCTCCTTTCTTGTGTGATTCTGGAGAAGTCCTTCTCAAGTATTCCCCCTCCTTTGAGTGGAGCACTCTAAAGTTAATACATTATTTAAAATACATAGACAGATGTCTTATGCTACTTGTTGACTCCTAGTGCCATTGCCTTTTCATACTAATGTTTATTTCGTCTATGGTTGCTGACTGGGTAAAGTGAATGACTCACTGGCTTTTTCACATTTTCTTTTAATTTTGTTTGTCTTAGCTGTGTCTACTCGAATGTGTTTAGTAAATGAAAACAAAACAAAACCCTGAGATCTGGAGGCATTTGTATGCCAGAAATGTCAGCTGACTGAACATCTTATGAGCAAATGGAAGAGACTCCAGTGCCACAATCCTTAACACACCCAATGTGGTATTTTACTGACGTAAATACTCCCACCGACTTCAGTATGGCACTTCAGTGTGAAAACTTGGGTTAATAACTACTACTTAGCCCAAGTAAAGGTTATACTATAGAATCCTCTGTTAGAAGACTGAAATATCAAGGGAAGTAAACAATCAATTGGCTGCCACAAAAGGCTGAACCTTTTACATTAGGGTACAGTTTGACATAGATGTCTTTAACCAGTTCCATTTCTGCCTTTACATGTTCCCTGGGCACTCCCTGCCCCAGTTATTGCCACTGATACAGCTATCTGTGGGGAGTGAGATAAGGGAAACGGCTCAATTTAAAAATACTTTTTGTTTCCCTTTTTGCTTCCCCTCCAAATTATTTTCATGAAGACCAGTTCCTTCATCTGGCAGTTCTGGACCCCCAAAAGATTCCTACTGCACTGGTCATACAGAGGGGAGGGTGTGGGGAGGGTTTGGAGGCTGCTGACCACTCACTTGAACTGTGGCCAAAAGAAACCCATGTCAAAACACAGTATTATCTATAACCAAGGTAGGAAGAGAAGCTATCATAAATAAATAAACAGATAGATAAGTAATAAAATTCTGAGTTACCTAAATTAACCTTCTAGCTTTGGAATATGAAACATCTCACACATAAGATGCACAGGGGACAAAAATCAATACATACTCATTTTGTGCATTGTTACTTCGAACATCTTAATGAAATTAATACAAAAGTCTTAAAATCCATATAAACCCATCTTTTTTACACCTATTTAGGTGATAAGAGTTCCTGAAAATAAAACCTATAGAAGTTCCTATTAACTGAATTGGCCTTAAACACAAACTTAAGAACTTGACTTTAATCATCCCTTTTTTGGGTTTTGATTTGGTGATTTAGTCCTCTTTTCTAATTTTTTTTTGTGTTTGTTCTTTTACAGTATAAGCCCACGATAGATAAGGTATGGTACCCTATAGGGAAGTCTGGACATGTGGGCCCTGTAATAAAAAGGGGGGGAGGGGGGAAGAGAAACAAATCTGAGGATGATTATCTGTATATCTCACTTTTTAGAATACTGCAAGCCATCACAGATATCAATAATTTTTGATTCGATTGCTCTCTGAAAACCGGAATCCCAGAATTTCATGTTTATTGTGTACCTTTGTCAGCAAGTTTGGTTTACTAAATAAAAGCTGTTAAAATATATTTCAACCTGACAGAAAACGTAGTCAGCTTAGTGAAACAGGTATTCTGTGATCTAGAGCAGATCCACATCTTTATTGTACATGACATGATTCTGAATTCACAATGTGCTAAAAGTTTTTAAAGTTTCATTGTAAATGTTAAAATGCCAAAAATGTCATTGGAGAGGAATCAATGTTTTATGCAATAAACAAGGAGTCCTTCATTTGAGTGCTAGTGTATTAAATGTCAAGAGGCAGCTTGCTTCAGAATTGTAGTCAGCTGGAAAATAAAATACTCCCATCACCCGGTTGCCTCTTATTATTACATCATTCAGGAAGGAGGTATTCACAAAATACGTCTGGAAAAAGTGTAGCTTAAAAATAAATCTAAAATACGTGGGTTATGAAGTACATAATAAGAAAATGGCAAGATCTTAAATTTTTAGAAGTAACCATGCACAGATGTTAGAATCAGATATTACGTAAATAGATTTTGACTGAACCTAAGGTTTGTTACTTAATCTTTTTAGCGAGCTACCAAAATACAGTAGTACTAACAGCATCGTATGTTGAAGCCTTTTAATGTTGATGTCCATTTGCCACTTTTATTTTCAATGCTGTCCAGGACTTCCCAGTAACTAATTTCACCCTCAAATTGAAAATCAAATAACTGTAAGAGTTAAGCTTTTCTCCTTCCACCTCTTTAGTAATAAAAACACCAATAACCCTATTCCACAGCCAGCTGGCTCTTGTTACAGTCACATAGCTGAACTGGTACAAAACCTTCTTTTGTATTAAAGATACAGAAAGATTTTAAAGAAAAGATTAGTTTGACCCATGAATAAGCGAGATACTTTTTTTCCTCTCTCCTTTTATTTTTTTTTCTTTTTGCTAGATCATTTGCTTCTACTTTCATGTAAGAAGTAGGCATGTATAAAATAGCAGTTTATTTTTTTCCAGAGGAAGAATAGCCTAAATCTTCTTTAGTGGAAGTACAACAAAACCAAACTGGACTGAAAAAGACAGCCATGTCGAGGAAATATGTTTTCTGGGCTTTGCTTCCAGTTTCTGCTTTTCTTCTGATTAGCACTTAGAAGAATACAAATCTCCAAGTTCAAAACAAGAAAGTAAGTATGGAGCAGATATCACAAACTTACAGTCAGAGTACAAAAGTCAGTTTAAGTCAAATAGGGAGAATTTTAGTTATTTTCATCAAAAGAAAAAAGGCTTCAGAAAGAGTTTAGCTAAAAAAGTTTTCAATAGCACAAAATCTATGATTTGACAGCACAGTAAGTCTAGTACAAAGTCTTACTGAAAATTCAGGAGTGGGGAAAAGAAGAACACACATTGTACATCCACACAGGAGGCATTAATCCCCAGGTTTACCTCTGATAAGCTCACTTAGTTACATATCACACACAGGTGAGATACGTCTCTAGTCTCCATTATGTCAATGAAAATCTAATCAGGACAGTCAATAGATCTTAGAGAGCAATTTGGTTGAGCAAATATAGGTGTCTAATCTAAAGTGAGTATTTCTGTAATTTCTCTTGGTAGCTCTGCATTGACTGTCACTGGAATTTGGACATACAGAGTAATCTGCATTTAGACAGCAAAATATAGAATCATAGAATCATAGAATTGTCTAGGTTGGAAGACACCCTTGGGATCATCGAGTCCAACCATCTACCCTACTCTACAAAGTTCTCCCCTACACCATATCCCCCAACATCACATCTAAATGTCTCTTAAACACATCCAGCGATGGTGACTCAACCACCTCCCTGGGCAGTCTATTCCAATGCCCGAAAACCCTTTCTGTGAAAAATTCTTTCCTAATGTTCAGTCTAAACCTACCCTGTTGGAGCTTGACGCCATTCCCTCTTGTTCTGTCATTAATTACCTGTGAGAAGAGACCAGCACCAACCTCTCTACAGTGTCCTTTCAAATAGTTGTAGAGAGTGATGAGGTCTCCCCTCAGTCTCCTCCTCCTCAAACTAAACAGTCCCAGCTCCTTCAACCGCTCTTCATATGATTTGTCTGCTAGGCCCTTCACCAGCTTCTTTGCCCTCCTCTGCACTCGCTCCATCACCTCGATATCTCTCTTGCATTGAGGTTCCCAAAACTGGACACAATACTTGAGGTGTGGCCTCACCAGTGCTGAGTACAGCAGCACAATCACCTCCCATAGAACATATAACTGTTCTAATTTGGAACTGAATTTCACTTAATCTGCCATGGACTAATCATATCAGTGAAACACACACGGGAGAAAGATTTCATCATATATACACACAAGACATTAAAACATACAGTGAAATCAATATTTCTAAAAAGAAAAATGTGTATCTTGAAAAAAGTAAGAAATCAGTATAACCGCATGAACCTTCTGTCTACAGTGTTGCAACCTCAAGGGTGAAGTTAATCTTTTCATTCCATACAACAGGGCTAGGAGTAAACTTTTCCTCTTTTATATTAGTTGTGGTCCAGGCTGCATAATTTTTGGCCTTTTAGTTAACACTCCACCTTTTTTTTTTTTCCCTGGGAGTTGTACCAAATGCCATGAAACAGTTACAAATGTTCCAAATTATGCTACAATTATGCTGTTCTAAGTAAAATAGAGGGTAGCCTTAGCATAGAATCATAGAATCATAGAGTCATAGAATGGTTTAGGTTGGAAAGGCCTCAAACCAGGACAAGTGGTATCCCTCGGGGATCAGTACTGGGTCCAGTCCTGTTCAATATATTCATCAATGACCTGGATGAAGGAAGTTTGCTGAAGCAAGTTTGCTGATGACACAAAACTGGGAGGAGTGGCTGACACGCCAGAAGGCTGTGCTGCCATACAGCGTGAGCTGGACAGGCTGGACAGTTGGGCAGAGAGAAACCTTATGAAATTCAACAAAGGCAAGTGTAGGGTGCTGCACCTGGGGAGGAATAACCCCATGCATCAGTACAGGTTGGGGGCTGGCTTCCTGGAGAGCAGCTCTGTGGAAAGAGACCTGGGAGTCCTGGTGGACAACAGGATGACCATGAGCCAGCAAAGTGCCCTGGAGGCCAAGAGGGCCAACGGCATCCTGGGGTGCATCAAGAAGAGTGTGGCCAGCAGGTTGAGGGAGGTCATCCTTCCCTCTTACTCTGCCCTGGTGAGGGCACATCTGGAGTATTGTGTCCAGTTCTGGGCTCCCCAGTTCAAGAAGGACAGGGATCTGCTGGAGAGGGTACAGCAAAGGGCTACAAAGATGATTAGGGGATTGGAGCATCTCTCTTATGAGGAAAGACTGAGGCACTTGGGTCTTTTTAGTCTAGAGAAAAGAAGACTGAGGGGGGATCTTATGAATGCTTATAAATACTCAAAGGGAGGGTGCCAGGGGGATGGGAACAGTCTTTTTTCAGTGGTGCTCAGTGATAGGACAAGTGGTAATGGGCACAAACTTGAATATTGGAAGTTCCATCTTAACATAAGGAGGACCTTCTTTCCTTTGAGGGTGGCAGAGCACTGGCACAGGCTTCCCAGAGAGGTTGTGGAGTCTCCCACTCTGGAGACATTCAAAACCCGCCTGGACGCCATCCTGTGCAACCTGCTGTAGGTGACCCTGCTCTGTCAGGGGGGTTGGACTAGATGATCTCCAGAGATCCCTTCAAATCCCTACCATTCTGTGATTCTGTGAGTGCAACCATCCAGCCAATTCCTTATCCACTGAGTGGTCCAGCCATCAAATCCATGTCTCTCCAATTTACAGACAAGGGTGTCATGCGGGACAGTGTCAAATGCTTTACAAAAGACCAATATTCAATATTCAAGGCTGTTTTGACAGAGCCATGGATAAGTTAATCTAATGCCTCCTTTCAAGGGAAAGGTGAACATGTGATCCCAGAGTTTCCTTCTAACTTGTGCTTTTCTATGATTTTGTCAATTTTCTACAAAATTTCTTGTTTGTTTATTTCAAGTCTTTGCATGGGATTTGAAATACATGGTCTGAGGAAACATTGGTATTAGAGCTGTATGACTGCAAGGAGCTTTAAAGATTCAAAGAAATTCCAATTCAAAGTCTGATAGGAGAGATAAAAAGACACTACTTCAAAAAAAGCCATCTAGAATCCCTGCATCCAAAGTCTACAGAGGTTAATAAGAGTCTTTCTGTGATTATAATGGGATTTGGTTGTACCTCTAAGTGTTCTGGCTTATTCTAGTATTTTTTTTTCTTCTTTTTTTTTTTTTTTTTCTTGTCAATGTCTTGGCTAAGAATGCCTAGCATTGTCCATATTCTGTCTGCACAGTGGACTGGGATTTTTTCATTTCATATATAATTTGCAACCTGCTACTATGATTCCAGAAAATAAGGTATTAGTCTTTATGGTTCTGGGAAAAAAAAAAACAAACAAAGAAAAAAAAAAACCACACATGTATTGGTACGGAATTGAGGTACATCAGCAATGTGCTTTAATAACAGAAAATATATTGTATAAAAGAAGACTTTTATCCTAACTTTAATGAATAAATGTAGACATTTTAACATAATTCTGGAAAAAAAAACTCATATCAATACAACTATTAATGAAAATATATCAGCAAGTGTGATTAGTTCTAATTTAATAGGCACTAATAAAAATGCCACAAGCCAAAGGATTTGAATTTCCAAGGAGATCTATGTTTAAAAAAAAGGAAGGAGGGAAGGGAAATTATTTTAAAACATTCTGCTTTAAAAACAAAAGACCACCAAAAGACTCTTCCTGTTTAGTGGAGCTATCTGTGAATGTAAGGATAGCTTGAGCCTCTGTCTAGGATGTTAATCAAAAGACCATCCTTAGAAATAATAAGGTACTTTTTTAATGTGTACAGCAGATTACCCATTCAATAGTTCAGTGCTATCATCACTGTACGCTTTACTAAGGAAATCCAAAATTTGGGATGCATGTTTAGGGGACCTGGATGTGTAATTTATAGATACACTAAAGACCTTAAAATGGACAGATTTGGATTCACTTAATACACTTGTCAAATCTAGCAACGTATATCTATCTAGGCTTCACTAGTATTTAGGAGCGAGAGACAAGCGCCTCTAATCATTCTGCAATATATATCTCAGACAGTTGTCTTAATTGACTATAGAGGCATCCTAAATACCTAACACTTTTAAAGGCTAATGGTAGCTGAAATCAATCATGTTCTGAAGTTAAACTGGATATGTAAAATGGGAGAAAAAATGAAATGGTAGAAATAAAAGGATTTGAGCCTGATCCAAAGTCACTAAAAAAAAAAAAAAAGAAGGTCATTTTATTAACTTCAAATTATTTCAATATATCTATTAAACATACCCACTTGCAGAAAGATGATGGTTCGGTGCTGTTATTAGAGTGTGGAACATTTTATTTTAAAATGTACCTCTGGTAACTGAAGAGAGTAGGATGTTATGTTCCTATTGCCTTCACATCCTGCAGATATTTGCAGGAAAAAAGAAATCCATCTTTTGGTATGAAAATTATTGATTTTTTTTCTTCACACTATAAAATAAAACAAAACAAAACAAAACAAAACAAAACAAAACGCAATTTTGTTGACATTGGACAGTGTTACATAAGACTGAGTTCCTTAGTAAAAGCTCTGCTGTTTTTATAGTTAACATAGAATCAGCCTTTAGTCCAGAGGATAGACAAGTGTTTGAATAAAGACACAAAAATGTATCAGTGTTTATCATACCCATAGAAAATCAAGTAAAAATATGCAGATTTGGACATTTGGTGGCTTTCTTTAAGACATCATAAAAATACTGGAATTATCAAATATTACATTTAAATACAACTTTCTATATTACATTTGAGTGATAGCTGTTAAAAGACCTAAAAATCTCTATGTTCATTATATTTTGTTTTCATAAGATATACATTTTAAAAGAGATTTGATATCAAATCAATTTTCTGTCTAAGAATAATCATAATCATTTGTAATGAGGTAAAACAGGAATCTCTTTCTATTCTAGAGGATACTACACAGAACAAGAATAACTTTTCTTTCTTCTACTGTTTCCCACTGCAATACAGAGAAAAGAGATTGAAAACGATGACAGTAAGATTAAATCTGAATAACAGTCTAGCCTGTTTCCTATTAAATTTATGCCTGATGCCTATAACGTGACCACATGACTCCTATGAAACAGAAAGAAGAACAGCTATAAAATTGATTTTTTTTTTTGTTTTTAACAGGATACACCAGTGTAAAAACAATCACAAAAATTTGATGATTAATATGACACTGACAGCTAGGTCCCTCCGTAGTTCCCCAGTCTGGTATGTTAAGTCCAGAAGACTGCACTTCATTGCTTGATTGTACTGTTGATAGTGTACTAATGTATGGAAACTCACTGGACCAGCTCCCAGGCATGGGTTATTTCAACTAGCAACAGATTGCAATACACAAATGAACAACTGTGTTGAATTTAAAATATTTTTCTATAGAATATTTGCTGTATATTCTATTGCAGCTATGCTATGTTGGAAATGACATTTGCCATTTTTTACTTCAGCTGGATGGGATCATTTTTTCTTCTGAATAGTTTTTTATCTATACATACTTATTTGCACTTTCACAAGTTGGTTTTAACAGTATTTTGGTTTTGCCAAAATGTCTTTAAACCTTCTTTACCTTCTATTTATTTTGTCTCTTGCTGAATTACAAAAGACTTTAAGTCTGTACATTAAAAATTTCTGCTAATAAGATTTGTTATTTCAAATATTTGATTACCTTTCAGCCAGTTTTTAGTTCTTGAAGTATTTGTATTAAAACCCCAATGCAAAACATGTATCTTCATTTCTATAACAATTACTAGCTCTAGCTAGTTTTCTAGCTCTTATAGTCTTTGGCAAAGAAATGTTTTGTAATCCCAAAAGAAGACTGACTGTGTTTTTCAGCTGAGTTATAGCTCAGATATTTGCAACATTATTCCTTTTCTCATTTTTCTTTGCAATGGGAGAACCTTTCTGGGGAACTATTTGACCTCTGAATTTGTCACAGTTCCAGACGTAAGGTGCTATTAGTGTTCACTGGGACTGAAAACAGATGGGGCATCTATGTAGCAGTAAATGTAAAAGAAATATACAAGTGTAATGACAAATCAATAAGCATCTTTATGAATTTGATAGACGAAGCAGTTGTGCAGTCTTCTCAAGGTGGGCTTGTGTTGGTGCATGCTAGACTTTGACTTAAAAAAATAATAGTAAATGAAAATGTAAAGCGGGCAGCAATACCTCCTAACCAAATAAACTCATCATTAAACCCCTAGAGGTCCCAGCTGTGTATGATTTCCAACTCAGGTTTTCTGAATTCAGAAAACATTTCTTTAGTCACGCCTTAAAGAGCTGCTCCAGTAGCCTTCCTGGATTAGCATTGCTCGCATTGCAGATCACATCCTGAAGGGAATAGTAAATTCTTCTGGCGTGAAGCAGGGGTAATTAAACAACATGCAAAAGAGAATCCTTATGTTTTCTTCCATTCAGTCTTCCAGATTTTATTCTGAAGGGATTTTTTAATATAAAATATTTTTCTTAGGAATGAACAACTCTCACAGATACTGTGTTTCTATGTTCTGTGTTCTGAGGATGATTTCTGCTGTTTTTTAAAGCAATGATATTCCTAAGCCACAAAGACTGGTCCCAAATTTAGAGTCTATTTAGATTTATGTTTGCAGTTTAGTTGTGAAAACTGAATCAGGATCCTGCTCCAACTTCAAACACAGTAAATTAAGACCAAGTGAACAGATTTAGATCCAGTGGTAAACTACACCCCCAATTTAATCTGAGTGTTGTTATTTGTATATGCATAAACACACCCTTCATGGAGAACACCGCCTAAAAATATCCATATGAGACCCTGTCAAAACTAAATGTCTTCACCCTGGCCATAGTTTGGTAATTTATTTAATTGTTTTGAGAAATTAATCTTTTTCCTTTGTTCAGTACTAGTGAGAGCATTGTGATTATCTCAAGCCTTTCTGAAAAAAAAAAGTGGGCTTTATCTTCATAGAATTATTGCACACTGGGTTTTATAAATATGTAACGTTTCAGACTCAGGTTCTGTGGATTGAGTATGACTAATTATAGAGGTCTCATGGCATTATAGCTTTTTCTTGATATGACTGTTTCTGGCATGGATATTTGAGTGTACAGGTTTGTGAATTAACCATTTCTATGTTCTCAAGTTTTAAAGAACAAGAAAGACTATTCCCATCTGTGGGCTCACTGCAACAACGGCCCAGACCATTCTGTTTGCTTAATTAATTTAGCAAGAACACAGATGGACAGAGCTTCAGAGAGAAAGAAACCCCTGTCCTCTGTTTATGTGAGAGGAAGATCAAATAGGGCTATCAAGCATGTTTCATTTGTGCAGGTTTTTGACCAGGCATTCCTCTCATTTTCCAAAGCACTACTACTTTTTGCAAACTCAGATTTTTCAATGTAGGCAGCCTGATGTGGAAAGAAAAAAGGGAGTGGAAAGAGCTGTTAGAGGTAACCTTGATAACAATGATACAGCTAATGTATCACAGGAATGTGGGATCTGGGTCCTTAGATAGGTCGGTGAAATTAGGCAAACTCTCATTATACCTTTTCTTTCAAGCATTACATGAAATGGAAATTATAACACATTGAAGACAGAGAATGATGATGGCACTAAGTAACATTTCCCAAGAGACCCGAGACAGGTTGGCTGAATACATTCCTCATTTGGGAACTGAACACCAAACTGTGATATGAGAACAATTTTCTGGATGGGAGAGAGGTAAATGGTCTGGTACTGGGCTGTTTATCTACTAGATATTCATGCCAGCTGCTGGGGAACCAGGGTAACAGTTTCCTGATCTTCTTCCTCTCCAAGACACTACAACTGTTTTATTTATTATGGAACCACATGCAGTAGTGATATGTTTCATTTTCTAATACTGACATTTTCCTTGTTTCATATACAGAATAAGAATTCACTACACCTGGCTTTAACAACAAAGTTAAGAATCTAAAGGAATATTCCCAAAGGCTAACTGTAGCCTAGTGATTTTAATCTCCCTCAAATTCCTCTGTAATTGATGGAGACAATTAGGCACTTATCCCAAGGGAGAGAGGTGGGGAGGGTTAACTACTCAGAGTACCAGGAGAATATAGTTAGTGATTTGAAAAATTCTGGCTGGGGATTCAAGTTAATAATGTTAGTACTAAGAGGAAAAGATACTTATTTGAACTTAGTTCTTGATTTCACTGACCATATGGCAAAACTGTGAAGTAATATTGTAGGATAATGAATTTTGAAAGAGTACAAATCGATCAATCTATCAATTAAAAATTGATAAAAGTGTTTTGGTTTATTTTGTTTTCCCCAGTGCCCACAGTTTAGGAATTAGTTTGTCTTTTTAGACTAAAAAGAATAAATAAATAGCCAATCCTTACTGGAAATACATCATCCAAAGAACTGAAGAACTTAATCTAGGGTGTGTTTATTTTATTGCTCTCTCATTTTGTCATGGTTTCTGCAGTCAATTTTACATTATTTTTGCCAGATTATTTTCTTTTGTTTCTTGCTCCTTCTCTTTCTCTGTACTAAAGGAAATGAAATATAGGAGAACACAGCTTTGGAGCACATTTTTGGGGGTCGGTTTGAAATCATGTGAACTTAGTTAATACTCTTACTTTCGTTACTTCCCAGCGACTTTTCACTTTTCATTTTAAGATTTCCTTCCAAAATTAATCACAGGGTTTTTACTTATAAAAAAAACAAACACCTATATTGCCAAATGACTGGTGGAAACACTGAGGAGTACCCCTTTAGCAAAGGAACTAGTAAATAAAAATGACCCAGGTGTTCGTTATAATATCAATATTATTTGTCACAATAAGAGACATAATGGGTGAGATTTTATGAGAATATAAAAGAGGCAATGTTAGATTATTGTCATTATTAAACCTGCATTCTGCTTCCATAAGCATCTGCCTGTACTTGATGCTTCAAATAACAGCTAAAGCCATCATAAAGCACTTGTCCATTGTTTAATGTCATAATGAGAGAAGAAAAGTTCTTTCCTGACTCCCACAGATTATCAATTTATGCCCTGAAGCATACGATTTTATTGTAATTATGTTAGCTTGCACAGTTGTAACTGTTATTAATGATCATAAAGTTGTAGCTTTACCATGTAAATGTATTAGAGAAAGAAAGAGGACAATGTAAAAGGCAACTAACCTTGACTTCAGTAGGAGCTGTGGGAACCCAGCAACCAGGTCATTTACTGAAGTGTTGAAAAGGCAGTTTTGGTACTAAGAAGTAAATATCTAACGTGAGGAGGAGGAGAAAGGAGTCCACATTCTTGAGTCATAATTTTATGGACTGTGAGTAGGTCATCTAAAGGTTTGCACAGAAAATGTGCAATGCCGGACAAACTTTCAAATTGCCAAAAGGTTTAGGTGATGGCAACCTAAATAAAGAGGGATGAACTGACTAGGAGTTTTAGCTGAAAAAAAAAAGCCCTCTTCAAGTTGCTTTTATTTTGTTTTGGTTTTGGTTTTTGGTTTGTGTGTGTGTGTATTGTTGTTTTGGGGTTGTTTTTTTTTTTTGTGTTTTTATTTTTTAGCATCGTGTTTCCTTTAGTCATAGTTTTGCATCAAGATGAGAGAAACTACTCTGTTGCCTCTAAATATCATTCTGGAAGAAAAATGGGTAGTGGTATGCAGAAAAGTTTAAAAGTTGAAAATGATACCAGAGCCTATGCAGAAAAAGACCCTTGAAACAGCTGGAAAAGAGCTAAATGGAAATCCTTGTCCAAAAGTGCCAACAAAATACAATCAGAGGGTGAATGGAGACTTATTATTATAATGGAAAGATTTTGGAGACTAAACTACACATGTGCATGTGTCTACGGAAACCTATGTAGTTAAATAGATTGTCACCAGCAACAGATTTTATCCATAAGATGCATCCTGAAAGGATTAAAAGAATAAAAGAGTTTAAACGGGGTTTTTTGCTTATTCTTTATATTCAGATTTCCCAGCATGGTTCATTATTCTTATTTTCCATGCACTTCAATATGTAAATGTGCCGTGTTGCAAAGACTAAGCATATTATACAATTTAGGAGTTAAAGATTTTGCATTTAACATTGTGGAAAAAACCCAACAACTGTTGATTGTTAATCGGTGGAAATGTGCGATGCTCTATGTCTTTCCATTCTAAGTTATGTTAGCACAGTTACAAATTTCCTGCAGTCTAATTGTGACTAAGTGAATAAAATGTCAGTTGGGCTAATTAAATAAGCGTAGCAAGATGGTGCCTAAAACTAAATGCAGAACTAGCGGCTGCATTAGAATATTTATGTTTGCTTCAGTCTTTGACTTGAACAGGTTTGAAAAATGCTAAAGAAAAGCATTCTGTACTTCTTGTTCCTGGGTAGGCGCTTCAGGAGAGGTCTGCCAGTGCCTGCTTGGAATAGGCATTTATGACTGAGGTAGCAAATTTCTGAATATATGTCATTTCAAGAAGGTTAGATGTTTTTCTTGGGAAGCTATCCTCTAGTCCTGCAAGAAGAACAAGCATGTTTTTGTACCAAGGAAACAGAACCATCTTGTTTCCTCTCTGAGGATGCTAGCCTTACTGCTCAGGACTATCAGTAAACAAGTAATGCAAAATTATTTTCCACTGTATCTCCAGTAACTGAATATATGACACTGTACCCCCACACAGCGTGTTTTTGTTTTAAAATCAGTCTCTGTTTCTACTGCTAAGTCTTAGTAGAATCAGGATTTGTTTTGGCAATATATATGCAACACTTATATCTGGAAAACAACTAAGTCGTAACTCATATCAATACATGGTCATAAATTAAATAGATATCAATATCACAAAACTGCTATACACATATTGTATTATGGTACCTTATTATAGTGCTATACTATATATGTTATATATATGTGTTTCTAAGTTCTATTTTTGTGCAGAGACAATTATCAGTAAATTTGGAATAAGAACGTGTGTAACCAAATTATCACAAGACTGTAACAGTCACATCTGACCTTGCTTGGACTTCTTCCACCTCAAAAGTATTAGCAGAGATGTTGAAAGTTCAGGAGGGTGTAAGACTATTCTTGCAAATGACTTTTTACTGATATAAAGTTGTGTTTCACCCTAATGAAGAACCTATCTATGACAGTACAGGCAGAGCTGTCTGTAAATTCTGTAGAAGACGACAAGAGACTCCAATAGAAAAGAGGTGGATGATTAGCAACATACTTAAGAAACTCATGTGCAGATTGATCACTCAGGTCTCATACTGTACTGCTGCCTGTGTAAGCATTGCCATTAAAGGGAACTGTAGCTTAGCATTTGCTTTACAATTTTGTTACTGTGTTTATCTAGCCAGGCTACTGGCCTTTAAAGACTGGCTGTTAAATATGAATGCAAAGGCTCACCACAACTTTATGAGGTTTACTTCTGTCAATTTCTTTGCAGGGGAAGATGGCAAAGATAAGAAAAATGAGGGAGGGGAAGAAGAGATGTTTCTATCATCTTCCATTGCTATCACTCTGTCCATATTCATTCTATTCAGCACCCTTGTTTTGTTGCTCTCCAAGAAGAGAAAAGTTAGTTTTTCATTTGGTTCAGACTTTCCTACTCTCCCACTGGAAATGTAATACCATCACACAGACCACATTTTCATAAGGAAGAACAAAAAATGAGAAGGTCTTTTTGGTAATCTCTGCCCATCATTGTTTTCTTCATTCTCAGGTACTGGGTATAATTAGAAATTTCAAGCATTAGAAAATGTGAAAGTCTAGGTAATTTTGCAGTATAAATTAAATCTTTTTATACTCTTTGCTTTCTGTATGCAGAGACCTGTTCTACACACTAGAGAAAAGTAGATTTATCCAAAGAATTTCATAAACAGTGACATTTGCGGTGCTTCGAGATGCTTAGCTACTTTGGCTCACATGACACAATTCTACTGAGGAAATGTTGAAATAATACAAAAATGTTATCAAATGCTGTGAAAAATCTCAGCTTTCATCAGAAATAATAATCTGCTGCAAAAGTCAAAACATTCTCATGTAAGGTCCTTTTATAAAGGTTCTTATACAAGTTTCTTCTATAAACATACTAAACGCATGCCTAATGATCATTTTAGAATGAAATGTGAGGAACTTTTTAGCAGTTGTCTCTTGAGCCCTATTAGGTTTACATTACTAGCAGTATCAGCCACTGATTGAAGCAATGTATACAATGAAGATTTTCATTGGGAGTAGTTAGCAACACATAATTTCAAAAGGAAAAGTTGTGCCTGCAAATGCACTTTGAAATTACATTTTAAAGAAGGTTCAGGATAAAGAAAAAAAAAGGAGTTTTCTGTTATTTCACAGAATTTTGAACTCTATGTCCAATTACTTTCCAGATGTGTCATCACAGTTACTTCATTTAACTTTATTATTTCATTTATATAACTCTAGTACAATTGTGAGGAGAAGAAACTCTTTGTGCAAATTTGGGTTGACTGGAAAAGGAGAGGATCTATGGTTAGCACTCATTTGTGCCAGTGCAAATGTTATTTATGCTAGTTAGAATTCATAGGGTTTAGATATAGAACATATAAAGTTATCTGTGTAATTTGAACGAAGAGAAATATGGTACTTAATGTACCATGGATAATTAATTAATTACAACCAAAACTTCAGTCATGCATCCTTTGCTACTTGAACGCATATGGAAGTAAGTATATGGGCTACTTTCTTGGGACCACAGACTAATTTGCACCAAGACTTTTCTCAGGGACTCCATTTTTTTTTTTTTTTTTTTTTCCCAGTGGAACAAAGGAATTAATATTTTGCATCCATTATCCAAATTAGGTATTATAGAAGCTTTTCACCCAAGTCACGAGTGACAGAAGTAGACACGAATAAATTTTAAAAAATCTGTTTTTCCAAGCAGCTTTTGGAATAAAACTAGTAAGATTTTGAGCAGACACTGAAAATCATGAAGAATATTGGTTTTGTACAAAGTAACAAAATAAGGCACCTTTTTCCCCTGGCTTCAGTTTTCTGCAGAGCCTGGGGATAAGTCTGCATAGTCTCATTTCTATGACAACTAAACACTGACAACTATTTTATGACACTAACCATTCAGTAACCATTCACTAATCATGAATGAGAAGTATCAGAGGTCAAGTGGGGAGAATAAGATGTGGAAAGGATACTTGTTTAGAAAACGTTTATGGTATCAGTGGAGAATTCAAGGTAAAAACCCACCAAGATGCTTGCTGTACAGCATTTGGTTCCTATCAATACACAATTGAGTTAACTTTGTTACTGGGACTGGGGTTGGGTGTGTTTGGTTTTTTTTATTATTAATTTTATATTCTGTTTTTTTTTTTTGTTTGTTTGTTTGTTTGTTTTGTTTTGTTTTTTTTTTTTCCTTCTTTTTTTCCCCTTTTCCTTATGGTTTTCTTACTTTTAAAACACATTCTTGTTTGTGTCTGGAGCTGGTGATGATTTTTAGTTAATTTTAAGAGGAAGCTGTCACTTAAGCCATACTTTTCTTACTACCAGTGACACCTGACAAAATTGTTACAAAGCAGTATATATAGGAAGCTGAGGGTCTTAATTACTTGTTGCAACCACAAACTTTATTTCAAAAAGATTATTCGGATAGGAACAGTAGGAGTTATTGGGCAGTGCTCATACATGTTGGCAAATAATATACATACTGGAATAATCACTCTGAGATGAAAGTCTCCTTACACCAGAGACCACTCACCAACGAAGCCAGGGAGCCTTAGGTTCAGTTGTAATTGGTGTTTGTAGGAACAATTAATCTATGAAGACGTAGACTTCTCCAAACCCACATTCTTTTTGAGACAATGTTTTTACCCTTTGCTTGTATTCAGTTTATTCAGATAAAATTTAATAGTAACATGCTGTATGGAAATAATTTCATAAATTCCTTTTGAATTATTTCAGGCTTTGTTTGTTTGTTTGTTTAGGAGGTTTATATTAAATATATATATTTGCATATTAAATATATATATATTAAATTGTTAACATTTCTTTTATTTCCATATTCTTACCTTCATAACACCATGTAAAAGCTATGTCTTTGAAGCAATGTCATTCATGGATGTATTGTTCAATGATTTTCCATTTTGAAATTATTTTTGTCAGGCATTGAACCCTTACCGAAAAGCATCAGTATGGGGGGTTTTATCCCTTCATGATTTCCCTACAAAAAGTAATGTGAGAGTAAGAATCACGGAATCACAGAATGTTTGGGGTTGGAAGGGACCTCTGGAGATCATCCAGTCCAACCCCCCTGACAGAGCAGAGTCACCTACAGCAGTTGCACAGGACGGCATCCAGGCGGGTTTTGAATGTCTCCAGAGTGTGAGACTCCACAACCTCTCTGGGCAGCCTGTGCCAGTGCTCTGCCACCCTCAAAGGAAAGAAGGTCCTCCTCATGTTAAGATGGAACTTCCTATGTTCAAGTTTGTGCCCATTACCGCTTGTCCTATCATTGGGCACCACTGAAAAAAGACTGTTCCCATCCCCCTGGCACCCTCCCTTTGAGTATTTATAAGCATTCATAAGATCCCCCCTCAGTCTTCTTTTCTCTAGACTAAAAAGACCCAAGTGCCTCAGCCTTTCCTCAGAAGAAAGATGCTCCAGTCCTCTAATCATCTTTGTAGCCCTTTGCTAGACCCTCTCCAGCAGATCCCTGTCTTTCTTGAACTGGGGAGCCCAGAACTGGACACAATACTCCAGATGTGCCCTCACCAGGGCAGAGTAGGAGGGAAGGATGACCTCCCTCAACCTGCTGGCCACACTCTTCTTGATGCACCCCAGGATGCCATTGGCCTTCTTGGCTACCAGGGCAGATTGCTGGCTCATGGTCATCCTGTTGTCCACCAGGACTCCCAGGTCCCTTTCCACAGAGCTGCTGTGGAATGCGGAATGTGGAATGTTCAGGCAGCTGGACAGTGTCACTCTGGACATGGCAGGATAGCCATGTTTTGTAGTCCTCTGCAGGACTGGTGCCATCCTGTGCAACTCGGAATGAGTACAGATCATTAATACGTGTTTCATTATTAAACTGGAATGTCACAGACTGGTTAAAACAATTCACCTGACTGGAATACAAAGATAATTTTGTATAGTTTTCTAGGAAAGAAAGGCAACAAAAGAGGGACTAGCTCAGCCTTCTAACATAAAGAACAAATTCTGACACTGAAACTGTAAATGGAGCTTTCTGGAGGGTTCAGGGTAATGATTCAAGGGCTAAAGGAATACGACTGTTAACAATATAGTAGTCCACATAGACCAGTAAACTTGGAAGATCATATGAATCAGGCCTTTTGTGAGCAACCTCACGTAACTACAGATATACACAATAGAGACCATTGCATGTGAGCTGGTAATTCTAAGCTATCTCCCTGGGAGTAGAAGAATACTGGTACTCACTGTCTGCTGAAGTTTAAGATGTGCTGAATTACATTC
Source organism: Vanellus vanellus (assembly GCF_965231255.1). NCBI lineage: Eukaryota > Metazoa > Chordata > Aves > Charadriiformes > Charadriidae > Vanellus > Vanellus vanellus. The sequence continues at coordinate 153,054,230 of NC_138906.1, forward strand.
TACCAGTATCCGTTTCACTACATATATAGAAAAGTACAGTCAAAGCAGACATCTGCATGTGGTAAAATGAATTAATCCTTCCCAAAATATAGTAACAGATCACTAGGCTGACTTTTAACTGACCGTAAAAACAAGAAGGCGTACAGAGAGTGAAAAAGTGCATTTGCTAATAATGGGTCCGCTGTCATCAGAGTAGGAAACTATTGGCAGCTGATGTTAAGAAGGTCAACATGCTTAGTAACTTTTTATATAATTCTTTACTAAAATACCAGCTGTAACCTACAAATACATGTAGTTAAAAACAACAACAAAAGAATATTTCAACCTTGAATAAATCAAGAATAGGCTAGAGGTTACTTATCTAAGTTAGGTGTTTTCATATTGTAAGACTGATTTTTTCATTCTATGTAGTTAAAAATTTGACTGGTGAAATCAGAGCACAAATAGTTATCTTGAGAATTTATGGATCAAAGATGAAAAAGGCAATTTTTGTGCCTCACTTTAACAAAATGTGGAAAAGGAGGAGTCACGAAATTATCTGTCAGCTTTACTTTAATTTCCAAATAGTGACTGGAACAAATAATCTAACAAACCTGGAGTACCTGGAAATAAAAAAAGAGGAGAGTAATAGCCAAAAAAGATTTGTTGAGAACAAATCACCCCAAAACAACCTAATTTACTTCTGCAATAGAATAATAGGCCTTGTAGACAGAATAGAAGTAGTAGAGTCATATAAATTGACTTTTAAAGTGTTTTGACATTGTGCCTCATGATAGTACTAAGAAAGCTGAGAAAAAATGTTAGAATGAAAAAGCTTAAGGGTGGAATTCCAGCAAATCTGGCAAGGAAATTGTGCCTTTGTCGTAGTCCTGAATTCACTGCCAAAATGATGGGGTTTTGCAGGGATCAGTACAATAAAGCACTAAAAATCCTGCTAAGGAATGAGTTGCATTTTTCTCACTGGATCTTCAAGAGTAGATTAAAAAGTGTGTCACAAGTTCTAAATCTATACAGTTTCTACGTAATAGAATAGAATGTCCTGCCAGAGGCAGGTGAAAAGACTGGATAATCTCTTGAGATTCCTGCCAGGTCTCTGATTCTTTGTTCCTTTGCACATGTAAATTTATGTGAGAATATGTGGTCATTTTTTGACTTCCAGGTTCTATTTGTTTATGTGTTTAACATTTATGTGTTTAACACTTTTAGCATCAGTGACATTATCAGCAATTAAGCACATCCAGAATTACATTTGTGTAAATACATCTAATTGTTGGTTAAAGACAATGTGTGATTCAGTACTTGCAGGCAATGCCTATGTCAAACACAGAAGTAGATATTTAGTTATATGATAGTTAATTACTCAGACATAAATTAAGAAGCAATCTACTGTTTCCATGGACAATGCTATTTATAGACTTCAGAAAGATACGGACTTTTTCGCAGAGAATTTGAAGGTTTAATGCTGGATTGCATTGTGAGGAGCTTTTAGGATTACATGTATGTTATACAGTATTTACTAAAATCAGAAGTTAGGTTTGAATTTTAACACTACAAAGAGTACGAAGTCTAATTCTAGGGAAGGTTCAAATGATGCTCTGTGGCTCTAACTGCACCATATGGTCTAAATGCTGAGTATTTTATAAACATGCCTGAGACAGCTCTAAATTAGGTCATGGCTAAAACAGCAAAATCAAAGTCAAATTTGGGTCAAAAGGACCTGCTTGTCCTTTCTGTGTTACACAGAAATAATTCAATGCATAAATCATGTACGTCTGCATAGATGTATAATTTGTGAATCATGTTTTTGTCATTAAAATTTCATATGTTGAGTAAAGCCACAGTGTTCCATCAGTATGAAGTTATGCTTTACACAGAGAAAAAAATGTCCTACTTAGAAAAATATATTATGTAGGCATAAGTATTAAATCCATAGTTAATAGGTCCTTAAGGTTTTTTGAGATCTTTCAGCTGAAGCTGGATTAAAATTCTCATGTTCTGCAGTTCAATGACTAAATTCATTCTCTGCATCTGTTGTTATTACTTCTCATTGGATAATCGAGTTTTCTGCAATATTGTATATTAATCCAGAATAGTCATATATTACATTATACATATGTAATAGCTGTTAGAATTGTAAAACATGTTAATTTCTTTCCTCAGAGCCTCTTAATCTTTTGATGAATATCGCCAGTATTATACAATATTGATGGATCTCTGCAAACCCAGAAACTTTGGACAATCAACTGCAGAGGACTCCTAGCATCTCAAGAATATATCTGCATAAAGCCCAGTTTCTTAAGAAAGCTTATCTTAAAGTGTTTTGGAGAGGCTTCTCTTAAAGGTGGTATTCAGCTCACCTAAAAGTTAAATTATCTAAAATTTACATATCTAATGAAACCATATGCCTACAACTGATGGAAGGAGAGAGATGCCACCAGGGAGATAACCATTTTTTCCTAAAATGCTTACCTAAAGCTGAGTCAACACAGGCCAGGACACTATCCAATGTGCCTGGCTGTGATGGTTCCCCGACACTCCCTTTAGGTGATGTACTGGCTCCTTTACCGTCCACATACCTAGATTTTTACATTTTTACATTTTCAGGGGAAGGGGAACCCAGACTGACCCTAGTACGGCCAAGAAGCACTGAGGTGCTAGCAAAACATTATTCAATAAAACCGAGGCAGATTTGGATATCTATAGTAAGGTGGTCACTGCGGGTTCCCAGCTCTTTCCAGTGCCTGTAGATCTAGGCTTAAACTAGTCAGGTAATTATATAAAAATACTTTTGGTTATTGAATGTTTTGTGGTTTTTTTTTCCCCATCTTAAATATATTTCCCCAATCTTTTCATGTCCTAGTAATTCACTGGGCAAAAACATTGAGGAAAAGGAATGTAACAAGATATCAAGCACTCAGTTCTGTTTCGGTTGTAATTTAACTGAAAGTTAAAGGTGGGAAAACATTGTATTTGTCATTCACTTCAATTTATATTAGCAACAAATGGAGCCTTTGACGGCTTGGAAAGATGATCTGGAAGATTCCCATGTTTTTGCAGTACATTAATGTTAAATTGCTTTTGTTAGTTCTCGGAAAGTTGTTTCGTAAAGCAATGACTCATGAATCTTGACTGCGCTCAGTGATTTGAGTAAGAAGTTGATACGGTATTTATTTCATATTGGTATCAAAATATGGCGCGATTCAAACTGGCTAGAGGAAATGTCTATATTCTGATACGTAAGCAACTCTTCTTCAGAAATCTACAACAGTTTTAATACATACCATTTTTTTCTGCTATGAAAAAATTAAAATCAGAATGATAATTATAAAAAGATTAAAATGCAACCTAACATGATGTGATACATGCTAATGAATAAATATAGTTAAAATTCAGATATGATGAAAAATAATGTAAAACAAATATATAATACAAATATTTTTTTCAAGATACATTTTCCCACAAAAATGCTAAAATTGCAAACATTTTCTGTTTCTTACACTTTTTACTATTGCTTTTCAATACATTCTTTGTGAAATTTTTGAGAACATTATCTGAAATTTCCTTATTCAATTTTTTTATTACATTATTTTTAGCAAATAGCAATTCCATAAAATGCTTTTGTGACATATATTAACGGTTGTGGAGACTAATGCAAAAAACTTTATATATCTTGCAAAATTAAATGTAGTCTTCAAATATTCTGAATATTCTTGCTACTTTCAATAAATTCTTACCAAAAATATTTAATCAAACTTGTACACATTGGATCAAAATCCAGTATTCTTTCTTGCCCCCGTATTATGCCTTACGGCTAATGTAGTGGGATGTGCAATACATGCATTATGGTCTATAACTGATGTTTCTGAAGTTTTAAACAGAATTTTCTGTGAATATAGAGAACAAAGTACATAAATGTCGACTAGAGCTGATTCATATCATCAGCAGATCTGTCCCAGAGTACAGATAGGAATATGTGAGAGAGGCTAACCACTAGATTACATGGACAGACTGTATGTTTTTTTTGAAGAGTAAGAAAATACGGTTTTAGTAGTTTATTTGAAAAGTTAATATACCTGGTGATTGGTGTGCAGTATAACTGTACTAAGACTGAATCTTTGTTTTGCCAAAACATAGCTGAATAATTTTTTTTTTTTTTACTGAAGGCTATTTATAATATGCCTTCATTAAAAATCACAGTATAATTTTGATTTGGATGATCCCAAACAAACTTCTCTCCATATAAATTGAAAAAAAAAAAATATTGGTCTTCATAAATATTTCAACATACTAAACTATTTTAGCAAAAATCAAAGTTTTATCAATTAATTCAATATCATAGAACCATAAAACAGTCCAGGTTGGAAGGAACCTCAAAAGATAATCTGGTTCAACCTTTTGTGGGAAACGGAGCCTAGTTGAGATTATCTAGCATCCTGTCCAATCGTGTCTTGAAAACCTCCAGTGATGCAGACTCTACCATTTCCCTGGGGAGGTTGTTCCAGTTATTGATTGTTCTCACTATAAAAAATTCTTCCTTATATCAAGGATATATAAACCTCTTCTCGTGCAACTTGTACCCATTGCCCCTGGTCTTTTCTGTGTGGCTTCTTGTGAAGAGAAAGACCCCTTTTTGTAACTGTCCTTTAAGTATAGGAACCGCGTTATGACGTCCCCCTTCAGCGTTGCTTCTCATAGAGCAGGTTTTCCAGCCCTTTGATCATCTTTGTGGCCCTTCTTCTGACCCTCCCCAGTCTGTCCACATCTTTTTTGAATTGCGGGGACCAGAAATGGACACAGTACTTTAGGTGAAGCCTGACAATTTCTGAGTAAAGCAGGATGATCACATCTTTATCTCTGCTAGTAATGCTCTTGCAGAAGCAGCCCAAGATCCATTTTGCCTTCATTGCTACAGTGGCACACTGCTGACTTATGTTCAGCTTGTTGTGCACCAGGATCCCCAGGTCCCTTTCGGCAAGGCGGCTCCCCAGCAACACAGATCCTATCCAGTACTGGGTTCTTCGGTTATTTCCTCCCAGGTGCAAGACCTTGCACTTGTCTTTGTTAAACTTCATACAATTCTTGCTAGCCTGCTCTTACAGCCTGTCCAGGTCTCTCTGTAAAATGGCTCTACTTTCTGACATATCTACCTCACCACCTATTTTGGTGTCATCAGCAAACTTGGTGAGGGTGATTTCAATCCCATCATCTAGACCATTTATGAAAATGTTGAACAGTGTGTGGCCCAGTATCAGTCCCTGGGGATCCTCATTTGTGACATGCTGCCAGCCTGAGTAAAAACCATTGATCACCATCCTCTGAGTGCAGCCTGTTAGACACTTCCCCACCCATCTCATAGACTACCCATCCAAGCTGTATCTTGTCAGTATGTCCAGGAAAAGGCTGTGGGAAACGGTGTCAAATGCTTTGCTGAAATTCAGGTAAACAACATCCACTGCTCTCCTCAGGTTGACAGAAAATGTGAATTTGTTGTAGAAGGCAATCAGGCTAGTCTTTCATGATTTGCTAGTGGCAAATCATGTTGTCTTTTCCCAATCAGCTGCTTCATTGGGTTTGTAATAATTTCTAGGAGGACTTGTTCCATTACTTTCCTGGGAAGTGAAGTAAAACTAATGGACCTGTAATTTCCTGGGTCCTCCTTTGGGCCTTTCTTGTAGGTGGGTATGATATTTGCTCTCTTCCAGTCATCAGGGATATCCCCTGGTCTCCACCAGTTTTCAAATATTATAGACAGTGGCCCTCCAGCAATGTCAGCCACTTCTCTTAACATCCTGGGGTGGATTCTGTCCAGGCCCACAGATTTATGCGGGTAAAGCCCTTGCAAGAGGCTGCAGACCAGCCCTTCCTCTGCTACTGATGGGTCAACAAATGCGTTGTCATAGCTACTGGATCCTGTGATCTGGTGTCCAGTTATGCTCGTAAAGAAAGAGGCAAAGAAGGTAGTGAGAACACCTGCCCTGTCAGCATTATTAGTAACTAGTTCCCCTGCACTGTTTAGCAATGGGTTTATGTCTTCTCTGTGCTTCTGCCTTCTGCTCACATAACTGAAGAAACATTTCCTGTTTTCTTGATACCTTTGGCATCATGTTGAGATGCTGCTTAGAATGAAACGTAAATGTCTATAAAAGGCCCAAGTTTGACTTGGCCATCAGACAAAGGTTCAGGTCATGCATATAAAGTGGAACAGAGACCAATTCTCTGATTAAGAACAACAGGCCCGGCTGTGATGGGGATCAGTCGTGCATGTGTGCTTATTGACAAGAAGCTCAACATGTGCCAGCAATGTCCAGTTGCAGCCCAGAAGACCAACTGTATCCTGGGCCCCACCTGGAGTACTGCATCCAGCTCTGGAGTCCCCAACAGAAGAAGGACATGGACCTGCTGGAGCGTGTCCAGAGGAGAGCCACGAGGATGATCCGAGGGATGGAGCACCTCTCCTATGAGGAGAAGCTGAAAGAGTTGGGGCTGTTCAGCCTGGAAAAAAAGAAGGCTCCGGGGAGATCTTATTGCGGCCTTCCAGTACCTAAAAGGGCCTACAGGAGAGCTGGGGAAGGACTTTTTACTAGGGCATGTAGTGATAGGATGAGGGGGATTGGCTTTAAACTGGAAGAGGGCAGGTTCAGATTGTGCATTAGGAAGAAGTTTTTCACTTTGAGGGTGATAAGGCACTGGAACAGGTTGCCCAGAGAGGTTGTTGAGGCCCCATCCCTGGATGTGTTCAAGGCCAGGCTGGACGTGGCAACCTGGTCTAATGGGAGGTGCCCCTGCCTATAGCAGGGGGATTAGAACTCGATGATCTTCAAGGTCCTTTCCAACCTAAACCATTCTGTGATTCTATGATGTACACATACATCCTATTGGCAGACTTTCCTGAACCCTGTTGCTGTGGAGGAACAGGATCAAGCCATCGGTGCTGCTCATGTTTGTGTGGATGTTGTATGTTTATGTAGGTGCTGGTAAAGCACTGGGCAGCCAGTGTTGTCTGTGCAGGCAGCTGTGCGCGTGCAGGGTGTGTGTATGCATGGCAGTCTGTGTGTAGCAGGGTGTGCGTGTGTCCCTAGGGGAGAGCATGTTCTCAGCCTAGCTACCAGCTGGACTCTGGAACAGGGAGCCACAGCAGCCTCGTCTCCACCGGGCTAGCCAATCCAGCAACCTCTAACATCGGATAGGTGAATCTTCAGATTGATCTCTTGCGTAATACTGGTAAGAAAAAGGGTATTTTTTCTACTGCAGGTGAACCTGATGTGAAGCAGGGGTGGATTTGTCCTTGAGGAATGAATTAGTGGCCTGGTTGAGCTTTCTGTTTTACTTCCTGTTTACTTCTTTGCCTAGTTTCTATTTTCATTCACTTAGAGGCAAAATAGTTTATTTATATCTGATTGGACTGGCCTATCTTACTGTGGAGTAAAGCTATTTAAAATAATGTGGGCTCAAAGCTTGTTTACTTTATAGTGAGCCCACTTCAGCAAAATAAACATTTGAGTGTAAAAAGTTTTAATTTTCACTGTGGCCTTGCAACAGAAATACAGATTTTCAGCAATCAATCTTTTTCCCAGTTACACCCTAAAATACTCAGAATCATTAAACAGTAAGGATTACTGCTGGGATAAGTACAACACATCTTTACATTTAACACAGAGGGCAATTCTGGGTGGCCAGACGAAGACAAATTGCTCTGATATGACTACGTATTATACATAGTAATTACCAAAACCAACCAACCAAACAAACAAAGAAAACGGTTTGCTTACGGGAGAGCTAAATAGATTGAGAATGCTGCTTTTGTTGTTGTTGTTATTATGTCAATAGGAAAAGAGGTTATTTGGGGGTTGCCCTAAACTTTTTTCTCCAGAGGTGGAGAACCTCTTTTAAGACAGGGTTTTTGTAAACAAAACAAAGCAAACAGATCGAGAAAAATAATTTAGAAAGAAGCTTCTGAGAGGAAATCATACCTATCATCACCTACTCCATGAAAGAAAAGAGTATTTAACTGGAACATGGAGGATATAAACTCAAGTCCTTTATTTGTCCAAGGAAACATGGGCTCATGTTACACATAAACCTTCTCTAATGCCCATACTATATGGTATTTTGGGATTTGAACCATTCTATGATTCTATGATTTCTCAGGCTTTATAGCATGTAACTGACTATAAATTGCACAAACCAAAAAGCAGAAAAATTCTATGGAGGCTAATTGTATTTTGGTGTGTTGTTTTTCAAGTCAGCTCCCTGTCCCAGTTCGTTTTATGAAGCTGTTCACACATTCGTGTGGGCGTAGCGCAAAGGTACCACAGAGGAAACATGAAGATAAGAAGTAGCTAAGAACTAGATGAAATGGGGATGATTAAGTCATATTGAAGAGCTGAGGAATGAGCTGTGTAGCTAAGTTCTTTCATATATAAATATTGAAGCTGTAGCTACTGGTGTCCATGGCTTCTTATTTAACATTCTGGATTTTGTTAATCTTATTCTTGTTTTTTTTTTTTTTTCACTAGTCCTAGACATAAAATAACAAGGACAGTGGGAATTGAAATAAGTTTTAAGGTAACTGCAGCTTAGTATCTGCCATAGTCATTACAAGACCCTGTGAATTCAACCCTTCAAGGATTTTAGTTGCATCCAATGAAAGACCATAATGTTAGATTAGTCTAATAATCAAGAGATCCAGATTGCTTTCAGAATTAATTCAATTTTTTGTGTATAAGACTAGCCAGTCAGTGAACTATGTTGTACAAATAAACATTTCAGAAAGCTTCACACGTAACTGTACAGAACAGACTCTATTAAGAAATGAATGAACAATGTTTGTAAGAAAGACAATAGGGAATTCTTACATTGGATTTAAGATTTATCTGAATGTAGAAAGATCATAGTGTGTATCTTGTAATAGAACTGGGACTTGTCTACTTTGTAAATTGTCTCTCTTTGAGAATATTTAAATGAAACTAAATTTGCAATATGTCAGTTGTGCAAATAATGACATGCACATTATACGATCCATATAAACAGAGTGGGTAAAGTTGTATATATTAGCCTATACAATAATTTTTGTTTGGAAAACAAGGTTTTACTGTATGTTAATCCCCATTCTAATTTTGACTCATATCTCTTTGGTTAGTGTGTCTGATTTCACTGCACTGTGACTCAGTTTTCAGTTTTTGTAACTCCATTTCCTGTCTGTAAAATTGTAAAGATAAAATATTGACCTATATATAATTTGTACTCTAAGTCTCATCTACAAATTATGATAAGAATTAGTATTATTTTAGTCAAAATAAGATTTCACTTACCATGAATGTTTCCCTGACAGCTCAAGGAAGGAAAGTTCTGTTATTATTTTTTACAATAGCTTTCAGGAAAGGAAAAGAATAATGCTTTGTGGAGGATACTGAGTCACTGAGTGAGATTTTACTTGAGGACTTTTTAAAAATGTCAGGAGTAATTGAGAAAATCTTATCTGGAGTTATCAACAGACAGTTATAGAAAAATGACATAAATGAATTTTAAAAATAATTAGATTGGGCTGCTCAATTCCAAAAGAGAAGCTCATTTTTATTAGTTTTGCAAGGTAGTCTTGTTCCCTTTCATGTGATATATTGTTGTCTGACTCCTACAAAAAGTTAAAATTTTTGTACAAGTTTTGTTCCATTATCTCATACCAGTTTTTTTATTTTGTTTTGTTTTTGTGTAATTCAATAATGCAATTATTACATAAGTATGAAAGAATCTCTTTTCCCATAAATGTTAAGTGTTCTTGAGTCAGCAAATTTGTGGTTTACATTTATCCTACTGTACTACAAAATATATAAAGCCATGCTTTAAAATATGGCCTAGTTGACATTATGGTGAACATTGACATTATAGTGAACTATATTAATAAACACTATTTTTGCAGGAAATGTCTTCCTAATCCGAATTAATTTAAGAGGTAAACTGAATTGGAAGTGCTATTGTCCCATATCCAAAGAAGTTTCTCCTAAATATAAGAAAAAATGTGAGTAATATGGAAAGGAAAGGCAAACATAGCTGCAAATATAGCCTCAAATTATGTCTTAAAATAGACACTATCAAATTCCCTTCCCAGTGGTTTTATCCAGGAGACCAGCCTTTCAAGATCTGCTGGAGACCTGGTTGTACCATGTCATGATCTCTTGGGCCTCACACCTGAGTTCTTTTCCCTTGTCTCTCTGTGTAGTGAAGAATTACAGGAATATAAGCAAAACAGTAAAATCTGTTAGACTTCCTTGCATAATTAACTTTGCTTTTATACTAACCTCCAAATTATTTTCTGTTTGATACTGCTTTTCCTTTCCTTTTTCTTGTCTCAATATTTTCCCATCTTTTTTATTCTTTACTGAAAGATCATTAATTTCTTCTGAGAAAAGCAAATAATGTTATATTATGAAGGGAATATTACAATCCTGTTCTCTTTCTTATGACTGCTTTCAAGTTGTACAGGTCTGACTCACGACTTCATCTCTTTTTCTCTTAAATTGTTATGATTTTTTTTTCCTTTTTGTTTGCCCACCTTTCTCTCTCCTTGTTGTCCTGCCTATTCCACCTATAGTTTCTTCCCAGATACTTGTGTTTGGACTGCTAGCCCCTCTTCTGAGGACATGACTTCAAAACTATAATAAGCCTCTGTCAGAATCCTTACAGAGTAAATCAGCCAATTTTTCAGATACCCCATGCAGTCCAATGACAAAATCTTTTCTTATTATCTATAGTCTTTATTTTTGGTTATAAAATGGATGAGTGAAACTATTTCTAGTAAGAGGGAAATAAATTATTTATAATGTGGTGCTTTCTTTTTTCAAGAAGCAATCAACTTCATGATGATAACTTGTGTTTGAGGGAATGAGGAAATTTTTAGGAATCTATTGTTGTCTTTGCCATTTACTGGGACTACAGTGCCATCAGGAAGTGCCATCATGCTAATCAGTATACAAATGGAGAGTAAAAAAATGTCTCTGTCCAAAGTAGTCTGGAGTCTGACTAACTACCCAGGAAAAAATGTTACACAGTACACAAGTAAATGATCTTTCACCGTCAGAGGTAATGGTATTTGTTCCCTTATTTATTTCTATATCTAACCCCAGCTTATTTCCAAGCCTGTCCATATTTGCAATCACTTGTTGTTAACAGAATTTCACCATATAACTTTAAATATTTATATGTTAATATTCATATATCTCCACATAGATGTTTATGAGAGTCATTTATACCCGTGGTACTCAAAGAGCATTCATGATAGCGTATTTAATAATTGAAGACAAAAGATTATAGCTCAGTTAGAAAGTATCACTAATCGAGTAATTCCTAGCCATCGGCAAGGTAGGAAGTAATGTAGCTTGATGCTGGAAGGGTGGCCGCTGAAAATTAGAGAGTCTCTCAGTGCTTGGTATTAAAAGTGCTATATAAACGAGTAAAATGTAATATAATATCATTAGGGCAAAGCTGAGGTCAAGCATCCTTTAAATTGAGATTAAGCATATTATTCATGACAGTGTAGACATCATTAGACATGTATAATGTCTATGAAGAGTAATCTATGTGAGAGGATATCAGTAATTGAGCTTGACATCACCAGCCAGCCAATTCAGACTTCTCTTGTGATGCATAAGCTATATAAATCTTCAGAAACATTATTTTGCGCTAGAACTGGAAACATAAACCTGTGCAATGGCTAGTCAGGGACACAAATCTCTATACTAACACAATAATACATTTGTTATTATTTTGCAATTGATAAATGACACACACAACACAAACAGAAAAGTGGGAGGTAAATGTTGGAAGGTAAAGAGATAAAGGTGAGAAAGAAAAGGGTGGGAGGAAAGAAAATAAAGATGAATGCCTTTCCCAGATTCCATAAAACCAAAGTCAACCATTTCAGAATGAAAGATGAGAGAAGGAAGTATAATGAGAAAAAGGTGAAAAAATATGGTGAAATTCAGTACAGTTAACTGATGTAAATTATGCAGTCAGGTTCTGTTGTAGTGTTATCACCAGATGCTATGAAAGCTTAATATTTTATGTAAAATTGTAAATATACCTTTGAGAAGAAGTAATATCTGAGATTTTTGTCAAAAAGGAACTAGATTCAACCTTTTTTTACTATGATAGTGTCGCCTTGCTTATAGGCAAGTTTTGTTGTAGAACCTTGTTAATTTGTTGACAGGGTGTTTACAAATGGGCAAAGGAACATATACATGTTGATAAATATATTTAATAATAATAATAAAAATAATAAAAAAAATAATAATGGAAGGCATTGGAATCACCCAGGAGTTAGTTAGATTTAAAATGACAGAAATAATACTAATGTCTTTCTTTATTTTTCAGGATGCATTTCATTGTTTTTTTCTTCTCTCTTCCTTTTGTCTACCTGTTTACCTTATTAGTACCTAAGTGAATAATTGAAATTGAGTCAGTTTTCCAGTAGCTTTGGAAATACAAAGATGAGTTTTCCCAAAACATCATCAACACAATATGATGGAATTGATAGCATCTAATTGCATCTAACTCATGGATATTGAATACTTGTACACACTTCCATGCTGTAAATTTATTGCATCAGCTGGATACAATGCGATAGAGTGCACAACAAAATATATCAGGGAATAGATACACTACAAAAATCTATACGATTACATAGAATCATGGAATCACAGAATGGTCAGGGTTGGAAGGGACCTCTGGAGATCATCCAGTCCAACCCCCCTGACAGAGCAGGGTCACCTACAGCAGTTGCACAGGACGGCGTCCAGGAGGGTTTTGAATGTCTCCAGAGTGGGAGACTCCACAACCTCTCTGGGAAGCCTGTGCCAGTGCTCTGCCACCCTCAAAGGAAAAAAGGTCCTCCTCATGTTAAGATAGAACTTCCTATGTTCAAGCTTGTGCCCATTACCCCTCGTCCTATCACTGGGCACCACTGAAAAAAGACTCCTCCCATCCCTCTGGCATCCTCCCTTTAAGTATTTGAAAGCATTAAGAAGTTCCCCCCTCATTCTTCTTTTCTCTAGACTAAAGAGACCCAAGTTCCTCAGCCTTTCCTCATGTGAAAGATGTTCTAATCCCCTAATCATCTTTCTAGCCCTTTGCTGGACCCTCTCCAGTAGATCCCTGTCTTTCTTGAACTGGGGAGCCCAGAACTGGATGCAGTACTCCAGATGCGGCCTCACCAGGGCAGAGTAGAGGGGGAGGATGACCTCCCTTGGCCTGCGGGCCACAGTCTTCTTGATGCACCCCAGGATGCCGTTGGCCCTCTTGGCCTCCAGGGCACTTTGCTGGCTCATGGTCATCCTGTTGTCCACCAGGACTCCCAGGTCCCTTTCCACAGAGCTGCTCTCCAGGAGGTCAGCCCCCAACCTGTACTGATGCATGGGGTTATTCCTCCCCAGGTGCAGTACCCTACACTTGCCTTTGTTGAATTTCATAAGGTTTCTCTCTGCCCAACTGTCCAGCCTGTCCAGGTCACGCTGTACGGTAGCACAACCTTCTGGCGTGTCAGCCACTCCTCCCAGTTTTGTGTCATCAGCAAACTTGATGGTACACACTATCCCTCATCCAGGTCATTGATGGATACATTGAACAGGACTGGACCCAGTACTGATCCCTGAGGGACACCACTCGTTACTGACCTCCAACTAGACTCTGCACCACTAACTACAACCCTCTGAACTCTATCTGTCAGCCAGTTCTCAATCCACCCCATTGTCCATTCATTTAACCCACAATTCCTAAGCTTGCCTATGAGGATGTTGTGGGAGACAGCGTCAAAAGTCAAGGTAGACAATATCCACTGCCCTCCCCTCATCCACCCCTCCAGTCACCCCATCATAGGAGGCTATCAGATTTGTCAGACATAACTTCCCCTTGGTGAATCCGTGTTGGCTAGTTCTGATAACCTTTTCCTCCAGGTGCTTTGAGATGACACCCAGAACAAGTTGTTCCATCATCTTTCCAGGGATGGAGGTGAGATTGACCGGCCTGTAGTTTCCTGGGTCTTCCTTCTTGCCCTTTTTGAAGACTGGAGTGACATTGGCTTTCCTCCAGTCCTCAGGCACCTCACCTGTTCTCCAGGACCTTTCAAAGATGACGGAGAGCGGCCCAGCAATGACTTCCCCCAGGTCCCTCAGCACGCGAGGGTGCGTCCCATCAGGCCTCAGGGACTTGTGGATATCCAGTTTATCTAACTGATCTCTAACTTGTTCCTCATCAACCAAGGGAAAGTCTTGCTTCCTCCAGACTTTCTCTGTTACCCACAAAGTCTGGGTGTCCCAAGGACTGTCCCAAACAGTACATGACTCAGTTTACGACAGCAGGTATAGGGCTACTCTAGCAGAACTGTGGGTAAGCTATGTAGCAAACCACTATTTCTCAGTGAAGACACTGGCAATAGGCGTATAGCTCTGCACACAATACATAGGAAAAAAGGCAGTGGCAAAAAGTGGCAAAAAGCAATGGCAGTAGCACCTGCCACATAAAATGCAATCTCTACATGTTATCTAATTATCCAACTGAACAGCACTCTTTCCAGCCAAGTTGTGTCTTTGATCACATACTTTACAGGCTCACTGTAGTGATTGATTCTGAGGACGTATGAAGTGGACTTTTACTCCACTGAGTAGAAAAGAGTAGGTGAAGGATGTTTACATGACTGTCTTCTAGCCAAATGACCAATAGCTGCAAAAGGATTCACCATTTTTTATCATACAATGATAGCCCTGACTAATCTGGTGTCCTTCTGCCATGTAGTGACTGCGCTGGTGTATAAGAAAAGAGCAACTGATGTCATCTACCTTGACTTCTGTAAGGCTTTTGACACGGTCCCATACAACATCCTTGTTGCTAAATTGGAGAAATATGGATTTGATGGGTGTAGTATTCGAGGTATAAGGAATTGGCTGGATGGCCACATCCAGAGAGTTCCAGTCAATGGCTCAATATGCAAATAGAGATCAGTAACAAGTGGTGTCTCACAGGGGTCCATATTAGGACGAGTACAGTTCAATATCTATATTAATGACATAGTGAGACTGAAAGCACCTTCAGCAAATTTGCAGATGACACCAAGTTGAGTGGTGTGGTTGATTTGCTGGAGGGAAAGGATGCCATCCAGAGAGATCTTGAAAGGTTGGAGAAGTGGGCTCATGTGAATCTCATGGAGCTTAACAAGGTCATGTGCAAGGTCTGACACCTAGGTCAGGGCAATCGCCATATCAATAGACTGGGCGATGAATGAATTTGGAAACAGCCCTATGGAGAAGGACTTGGGGGTATTGGTGGATAAAAAGCTGGACATGAGCTGGAAATGACCTCTTGCAACCCAGAAAGCAAATTGTATCCTGGGCTGCATCAAAAGAAGCTTGGACAGCAAGTCAAATGAGTTGATTCTGCCCCTCTACTCTTCTTTCATGAGACCCCACCTGGAGTACTGCATCCAGCTCTGGGGTCCTCAGCACAAGAACAACATGGACTTTTCAGAGCGGGTCCAGAGGAGGGCCACAAAAATGATCAGAGGGATGGAACATCTCTTCTATGAGGAAAGGCTGAGAGAGCTGGGGTTCTTCAGCCTGGAGAAGAGAAGGCTCCAGGAAGATCTTATTGCGGCCTTTCAGTGCCTAAAAGGGGTTTGTAAGAAAGATGGGGACAAACATTTTAGTAGGGCCTGTTGTGATAGGACAAGGGGCAATGGTTTTAAACTAAAAGAGGGAAGATTTAGAATAGATATAAGGGAAGATTTTTAACAATGAGAGTGGAACAGGTTGCCCAGAGAGCTGGCAGATATCCCATCACTGGAAACACTCAAGGTCATGTTGGATGGGGCTTTGAGCAACCTGATCTAGTTGAAGATGTCGCTGCTCATTGCGGGGGGGATTGGACTAGCTGACTTTTGAAGGTCCCTTCCAACCCAAACCATTATTTGTTTCTATGGTCGTTAGTTGCAGATGCGCCTGTTTTTCATTTCATATTTTCAAGCATTTTGGAAGCAACCCTGATTTCAGAAGCTAAGCATTTAATGTACCCAGAATGTGGAAAGCATTCCTGACACTTTTTTCTTTGTTTTGGGTGGGTTTTCTTCCTACAAATTACTATTCCTTTGTTGGACTGTTAACAAATGCAAAAAATACATTTATTAAAATATGTACATAGTACAGTGCTCTGTTTATTAGGCAGAATACATGCAACTAGCATTTATAGACTGTATGAGAATATGTATGTGTTTTTACAAAATGTTTTTAATGTCATATTTTTGAATGGTCACTGAGATAAGTTCCATTATGTTGACTATTCTTTATCATTTAAATCAATCAATTAATCTATCTATCTATCTATTATTTAAATTTATCATCCTAGATGTTGAATTTGATATTAATCAAAGGGATTTTTGAAAGATGAAAGAGGTAGCACACTGTTTCATCCAAAACGAAAATGGGAATCACCATAAGTAAAAAAGCCCACAACAATGAGAACAAAGCCTATAAAAATGGTATTTAAATTAATTAATTTAACCTAGCTTGTGAGTATAAAAGTAATGAACCGTAGATGAAAACATTTTATGGGTAAACAAAAGAAAGAAAAGTACCAGCTGCCTTGTTGCATGACTTGAGCAAGTCAGATTAGATTGTGAGTCTTTATTACCAAATATCAATTCATTGTCTTTCTAGATGCAAGTTACTTTGTTCTTATTTCTGTACAGTCATACTTGTATTACACAGTAGCATAGAACACGATAGAAAATGCATGTTAAATAAGAAGAGTATGGTGATATGGGCATGTCTTCTGAGCTGAGTCAAAAAATACACAAATACACATACTTACACACACATAATATATATATACACACATCAGACGTGCATTATTTTTTGTAAGCTCACACTAGCAACTTTTATTTTGGAGTAAACTGTCCTCTGTTTTGTATTAACTAACAGACAGACAACAATAGGAAGTAGAAGACATCTTTAACGTTGAGCTTTCCTCATAGTATCTTGTCTATAGGTCTGTATCATTATTTAGATGCTTGCATTGAAAAGGAGATGCATTAATCATTACATTGAAAGGAATTAAGTAACAGTGGGGTTTAGCTAGTGTAAAGAGATACACTATTCTGCAGACTGTAGTTTTGATATCTGGCTATTGAACACTGCTTACCCTGCATCTCTGAAATGCTTATCACTACTACTTAACACTTGTCAGTGTACTGAATCTTTAAAAAAAAATTAAGTACAATAATATTTAGCTCAGAAATTTGAATTGTAATGAGTCTAAAAATGGAGAGATGTAGAAAATTAAGATATTAATAGCATTATAACATATATTGAGAAATAACTGAGATATTATTTCTAATTAATTTATTCCAGTCATAACATTAGTGCTTTTATAGTTGCAATTCTTCCTGAATTTCCTTTAAGAAAAATTTCTTTGGGTTTTGATATCTTGGCTATTCATCATTTCTTCTGGCTAAAATTTAATATGCAAGTAAATTTATGTACAAGATGTCTATGCAGATGTAACTTTGCAGATCTTATTTTAAAGCTTTATTTATAATTCCTGTTTATAGGGACTTGGCAGTTAATTTTTAATACCTTTCATATGGTTTTCATTGCTCTTCTGTCAGTTCTTTGTTAAGAAAAAGGCAGTAGAGAGGCCATGCATTCAAAAATGCAAGAAATTGTTTCATTTCTTCTTGTATTAAAAATAAAGAAATGAAGCAGTTTAAAAATGTGATATAAATATAGTGAAGAGGAGTTGCAACTAGCAACTCTAGGGCATCATTATTCTACAGGATCTTTAGTTATTTTCTGACAATTTTTGACATATGCAAAGTCCCTTTCAAGTTCTTCTGCAAGAATAAGCATGACTGGTATATTTTATAGCTGACTTGTGTTGGTAGCCTGTTCTCTTAAATATTGGAAAAAACTGTGGGAATCTGCTTCTCAAAGAGACTCAACATTAGGAGTTAATTAAACTCAGTAGATTCTTAAACTTCTTATGAGAAACTAATATCACAAAGATGACATAGAAGACAAAATTGCTATTCAAGTGTTTTGATGCACAGATAACATTAAAAATGTTTGATCATTAAGTCAAATAAAAAGCAGCAGCTACATGCTGAAGAATATGTAGTTTCAATGTTGCACTAATAAAGTCTACACATTTGTAAAACAGAAGGAATGTTATATCAGCAGTGTTCAAAATAATAATTCTTATAATGCTTAAAATGAGAAATATTGACGTTAATTCTTTTTTTGATTGATTTTTTTTCTCTGATGTTCAATATTTTTCAGCAGTTAGCATGTATAAATTGAATTCATTTGTACCTTCCAAAGCAGGGTGTAAACTGTTAGTACATATTAAAGAAAAAAATGCTGTCTTGGATAAATGAAACAGGCTGGATTTTTTAATATATATTTTAAATCTAATCATTCAGTGAGAAAGGTTATTCTAAGACGTTTTTCTTCCAAATTTATACACATAAATTTGGTTCAGCATGAACAGAAACGGATAAAACTGCTAAAGTGAGAACAACAATTTAGCGCAGACAGAAAAAAAAACAAACACTAAAATGTTACTGAACATTTCAAGTCCCAAATAGAGCCACTTTCAAGATCCCTGTCCTTAGTTCTAGTGTATGTAACACTGATTATTCCAACTCCATAAAATTAAAAAAAAATCCAAGAAGTCTATCAGAAGCAATGTACAGCTTGACTTTTTTGTAATTGTCTGACATGGCTGAACAATCTTGTTCAACCATATTCATAACACCCGAAGAGCACTACCACTACTTGTGTTGTTCAGTTAAACAATCAAAACAGGCACAAGGTTATTTTTGCTGCCTTGGCTCAGTAAAGAATTAGTGCCTGTAAGAAGGGATCCTGAAAATACTGTACTGGGAGTCCATCCTGAACTTGTGTTGCAGCTGCCACCACCAAAGCTACAATGAGGGTCCACATTTCAGCTGTGATATATATAGTAGCAACAACTACCATGGGCTGCAGGTTGCCCCTAATACAGCAGATTGTGGTGTGGCTGAGACAGGGTCTGAGATATGGGCTGCCCCTTGGAGATTGAAGACCTACTCATCACTGTGCTACTTGTGCCCCTGGTGCTGCTCGTGTCCTCAGTGGCATGACAGTTACGCTTATTGGCCTAGGTACCTTCAGGATCACAGCTCTCAAACTGTACATAGTATGCATATAGTTGTCATGGTTTGGGCCAGGCTGGCCACTGAGGCGAAATGACAGGGAAGAGTGTGGCCAGTAGGTCGAGGGAGGTCATTCTCCCCCGCTACTCTGCACTGGTGAGGCCACAACTGGAGTACTGTGTCCAGTTTTGGGCTCCCCAGTTCAAGAGGGACAGGGAACTGCTGGAGCGAGTCCAGCGAAGAGCAACTAAGATGATTAAGCGCTTGGAGCATCTGCCTTATGAGGAAAGGCTGAGAGAGCTGGGACTCTTTAGCCTGGAGAAGAGAAGGCTGAGGGGAGACCTTATTATGGCATACAAGTATCTAAAGGGTGGGCTGAAGGAGGATGGAGCCAGGCTCTTTTCAATGGTTCCCAGTGACAGGACGAGGGGCAATGGGCACAAGTTAGAACACAGGAAGTTCCGTTCAAATACACGGAAAAACTTCTTTACGGTTCAGGTGACAGAGCACTGGCACAGGCTGCCCAGGGAGGTTGTGGAGTCCCCTTCTCTGGAGATTTCCCAGACCCGCCTGGATGCAGTCCTGAGTAATGTGCTCTGGGCAATCCTGCTTTAGCAGGGGAGTTGGACTAGATGATCTCTAGAGGTCCCTTCCAACTCTGATAATTCTGTGATTCTGTGATTCTGTGACAGATGCTCTCCCCTACCTCTCTCTCCAAAGACAGGAGGGAGAGAGACTTATGAGTTTAGAAGGAGCTAAACTACTTTAATGAAATATTAATAATACAATAAAAAGAAAATAATGAAATATATACAAAACTGTATCAAGCTCCCAGGATGACGATCACGTCACCAGCAGGCACAGGGAAAGTCTCAGGCTGGACTCAGTGATGGATGGGAACTGGATTACAGATCTGGATTCAGGAATGCATGGATCAGGATAAAGGCAGACAAATAGACAGAGTCCTTCTCAGCCGTCAGCCATTGAAGAAAGAGAGCTGACCCTTTGATCCCTCAGCTTTTATACTGAGCATGAGGCAGATGGGACGGAATACCCTGTTAGTTAGTTTTGGGTCACCTGTCCTGTCCACTCCTCCCCTCAGGTGCGACCCCTCTACGCTTTTCTGCTTCCAACCCTCCAATGGGCAAATAACCAAGTTAGCTGCCCTTAGTTATTATAGCAATAAGTATAAGAGGAACCTCTCTGCATACCATGTTGTCCCGCTCCAATATCGGGAAGGTTATCCAATGTCACTATAGTCCCAAGGACGAGATTAAGACACTGAAGTCAGTCAAATGTCATACAGCCTTTTACTTGATTTTCTTAACAAACCGTGGAGAGATGGTAAAAGGGAGGCGAAGGGAAAGCAAAGGGAAAGGGAAAGGGGATAAGGAAAGGAAGAAAAGGGAAAAAAGAGAGAGAGTTAGAGAGAGAGAGAGAGAGAGTTCTCTACTACCACTCTGAGTCCAATGGCTTTCTGCTGACTCCCTCCAAAGTCTTCAGTCGTTACACGCTTCGTATAAGCTGGGATCCTGGAAGGTGCGCGTGTACACGCTCCAAATGTGTACGTGCAATTCGTGCTGGATGCGCTGTTCTTAAAGGCCTCCTCCTGCTCTTTTCACACCTTTGGTCCATGCACAGGCACATGAGGCTGTCCACCTCAAAACTGTGAAGAAGATGGTTCTTCTGGAGCACGATGCTCGACCTCGGGAGATGGCAGTACGGTGGCAATGTCGAGACAAAACCGCATCTGGTATCGGTTCTCTACACATGACTTGGCATCAACTATAAACATAGGTCTTATCACTCTGAAAATGAACAGTTTCTGCACCATATGCTGTTAATTTCAGTAGTTAGAAGAGACTTAGCTAAAAAGCAAAGTTACTGAGCAGAAAATTGGTCCTGTTTTACCTCAAACCAGGACAACAGTAAATGCCAAATTCTGGTGCAAATTACTTAGAATTAATAAAATATCCAGGAGAATAAGAGAGGAAAATCTGTATGATTTCAGGAGAGAACAGACAAATGAGCTAATTTATCTTTGGGTAAAGTAGTGTAATCCTGGAGAATATCTTTTAACAGATTTGAATTGTTTGTGCTTTTATATTTTTTTACATAATCTGGCAAGTAATCTTCAATATGTTCAGGATTACTAAAAAATAATGCTAGGTTTGCTGATTAGGTACCCATCTGGATTAAAGAAAGCTGCACTAGATGTTAATCTCTTCTGTTTCCATTGTTAAACTTTTTATATTAAATAATTAACATTTATATGTACGCTATCTTTGAAATACTGTATTTCTATGACTAGTGATGTTATTGATAGATGTGAAACACTTATTTTGGAAGTCAGCAACTTAGAAATCCTAAACTGACTACCTGCTATTTAGAGAGTTTATAAGGAATGTAACTTTATTTTTCTGATTTGGTCAACTTCATTGGAATTTTTCAGACTATTTCAATTTTAGAAACAGTTATAAATTACAAAATCTGATATTAAGATACTATATAGATATAATTTGATATTAATATGTAAATAACTGGGTAAATAAATAAATATATGGAGTTCTTTTGTTAATATGTCCAGTTTCGTATGTTTATTAATAAGTTCTCTTCTAGTAATAGTCTTCTATTAATTAGTGTTCTATATCTTTTAGTATTACTTTTCTAATAATACAAAAAGTTTGTGTACCTTAGTCTTTCCAAGTTAATATGAGGTGAAAAAATTAGATTCTAAATTGATAGATTCTTAGATATTATAATTAAGATTGCCCTATTAGAGTAGAACAAATAAGGCCAACAGTCTTCTTGAGATTCACCTTGTAGAGTACTTCTATAAACATTTCCCTTGGGTATCCAGTTAATCAGCCATAAATTCTATCAGCTTAAAAAACTGTGAGTATGAAGACATGCTGTGCTCTGTGTGTAACACAGGTAGTTGATGTGTCTTGCAGCCTAAGGATATTTTTCTGTTACCTTCTGGTTCTTTTTGTTTTTTCTTTCCCATTTTTTTCTACTGGGAAAAAAAAAGCAAATAAATAAATTTCAATTTTATCCTTTTTTAATTGAATTTTTCAGTTACCCACATTCTGTTCATTATGAAGAACTCTGAACCAAGCATTCTTGATATAAAAATTAAAGACTGACTTTCTTATGTTTACCTGACTCACATTTTCCCTTTCCTAGAAATGATTTGCATATTCATTTCTGATGTGTAAACCTTTCTGTAAACCTTTTGTACGGAAGTGGAGGAGAATGGAGGATAATAAGAATCAAAAACATAAGCCTGGAACCAGATCTCTGCAAAACTATGATGTGGAATTATTATCGACTGTGAACTGGACTAGTTGTTAGACTAATCAGCAAAACCTTTTTTGTATTTATGTTGCAGCTCTCTAAATAAAGGGGACTTCAATGTGTAAAGTGGGAGTATAAGAAAGAGAGAGACTTTTTGCCAAGGACTCTAGTGACAGGATAAGGGACAACAGGTTTAAACTGAAAGAGCGTAGATTTAAAATGGATGTAAGGAAGACATTTTTTATGGTGAGGGTGGTGAGACACTGGACCAGATTGCGCAGAGAAGTTGTGGATGCCCCATCATTGGAAGTGTTCAAAGTCAAGTTAGACAAGACTTTAAGCAACCTGATCTAATGAAAGATGTCCCTGCTCATTGCAGAAGGGTTGGACTAGATGATCTTTAAAGGTCCCTTCCAACCCGAACCATTCTATGATTCTATTAAGAAATGCAAGTTACAGGCATGTTTTACCTCTGTTTTATTTACTACTGTTCATTATGGCCACCTCTATGCAAATGGCATCTCCATCCATCTTCTTGCTGGTACAAAGTCACCATGTAAAAAAATCACACAGTCCTTGGCACAGACTGAGAATGACTCTCCAATCTCAGACAAGGTGAGAATAGGGGACACACCTGGGAAATTAGGGATCTGGGCTCCATTTCCGTTCCAGCAGATGTTTATGCATTTTTTCACAAATGGAGCCTTCAATGGGAAAGAAGAGGCTCTTTCCCCCACACCCAAATCCCTCCAGCTTCATGGAGTAATCCTCTGGGAGGAATTAAGACTTTCAAAGCTACTAATGCCAAACCTGTGCTGCCTATGTTGAGCTTCTGTGTAAGAAAGCAGTATTACTACTAGCCGTATGAGGCAAGTTCTGACAAAAATCTTTATAATTGAAATTACTGGGTAAATACAGCCCAAATTCAGGAACAGGTTTGAAATAATTAAATGTTATCTCAACCTCCTCAGCAAACCTACTAGTCACTAGTTTTTCCATTCTGTTACAATGGCACTGTTCTTGCCTGTAATATGACATCTACCTAATTTTTTTTCAGCTTTGTTGATTCCATTTTGAAAAATTATGGGACTTCCCTAAATAAGATGTCTTTCTCATTGAATCTATAAAATATTGGGAAAATCTGCCACCACAGAAAACAAAAGCTACAACAGAGTGAATTCATAAGGCACTTCATTGCATAGCACTCATATAAACTCGTTTTCCTCACACAAAAGAATTATTTTTTTATCTCTATAGTAATACTAAACCCAATCAAAAGCTATGAAGATAAAGGGTGTTTATTTCACTTTAATCAAAGCATAATCAAAGGCTATAGGGTAAAATTTAGGGGGAAGGCCAATAAGGCAGATATCATGGTGGCAGTCTGTTATAGACCACCCAATCAGGATGATGAATCAGATGAAATATTCTATAAGCAGCTGGGACAAGTCTCATGATCACTAGCTCTTGTTCTCTTGGGGGACTTCAACCCACCAAATATCTCCGGGAAATAGAATACAATGGAGACAAAACAGTCTAGGAGGTTCCTGGAATGTGTGGAAGGGTGACACAGCTTCCTGACACGGCTGGTGAGGGAGACAACTAGGGAAGGTGCCCCACGGGACCTGTTGTTCACCAGCAGAGAAGGACTTGCAGGTGATGTGATGGTTGGAGGCTGTCTTGGGCATAGCAATCATGAAATGATAGTTTCCAATTCTTAGAGAAGTAAGGAGGGGGGTCAGCAGAACTACTACCTTGGACTTCCAGATCATCCTGAGTGTCATTACATGGCACTTGCAGGACAACCAGGTCATCAGGCCCAGTCAGCATGGGTTCATGAAAGGCAGGTCCTGCTTGACTAGCATGATCTCCTTCTATGACAAGGTGTCCCACTTAGTGGATGAGTGAAAGGCTGTGGATGTTGTTTATATGGACTTTCCTAAAGCCTTTGACACTGTTTCCCACAGCATTCTCCTGGAGAAAATGGCTTGGATGGGCATATTCTTTGCTGGGTAGAAAACTGGCTGGATGGCTGGGCCCAAAGAGCTGTGGTAAATGGAGTTAAATCCAGTTGGTGGCTGGTCACAAGTGGTGTTCCCCAGGGCTCAGTATTGGGGCCTGTTCTCTTTAATATCTTTATCAATGATCTGGATGAGGGAATCGAGCTTAGCGTCATCTGTGAACTTACTGAGGGTGCATTCAATCCCCTCATCCAGATCATTGATAAAGATATTTTCCCCACTTTAAATATTTTCTTTCTCCTTGGAAATAATTAAAACAGTAAAATCATATCAAAAGTCAAAATTTTTTAAAAGTTTATTTCTGTAGTTATTATTTTAAAGATGTACGCTGTAGATGCATGGGGAGCAAAAATGCAAGCAAAAATGTGTAATGATTTGATCAGCAGGGTGGTATTAATGGTCACTGACAAATATAGTCTGTGTTTTTTCACCTGATCTGCAAAAGGCAGTCATGTAACCAATGTTCTAATTTTAGATACTGCTTTTGTAAAAAACCATGAAGGTCTATGGATAAAAGTGAGACAGAGTTAGTGGGAGGGAATAGCTTTTATGTAAATAATATAGACTGGGGGGAAGAAGGTACAAAAAAGGTTGAGCAAACAAGCCTTTCCTATTTTCTAAAGAGCAGAAGAAGAAACTGCACACCAAAAATCCTTGTAAGTTTAACTTAATTATGTTAATGAATTAGATAATGTGAAGAAAAAGGTGACTGGCACTTACAAGGTAAATGGGGATGTTAAGAACAGAAGAAAAGGATACATTTTCTGTATCTTTATGAGGTTATGGAGAATTTTTCAGAACAACAAATAATAGATTTGTGTCAACTAACACCAACTTTCAGCTGAAGTATGACTTATCTTTTGGAAATATACACCAAGGGGGACCTACGTGACAACTTCTAAGCAACTAAGCCAAATTATTTCAGGGAAAGTATGCCAAATAACATCAGACATTAGTCTTTGTCTCCTAACTGACAGATGCTGATAGTTCACAGTTTTCATCCAATTCTTATTAAATTTAATGAAACTCTTTCTGTTGACTTTACAGAGTTGTGGATCTAATCAATATCTCTGGTTAAAATGAATAGGGTAATTTTTATTTCTGCCATTAGTAGTTACAAACAGAGAAGTGTTCTGTTCTTACTGGACATATTTAAACAAATTAAAACAAAAATAATTCATAAAATGATTTCCACACATTATTTTAACTTAAACTGATAATGCAATGTAAATTATCAGAAAGGTCAGGGCCCATGAAGACACCCAAAACCACATAATAGCGAACGTGAGATTTGTTTGCATGCTGTTACAATATCTTGTTGCTACCAGTTCACTGTTCCTTTTCTCTTGCCTTTTTTCAGTAATGACAATCATGATGGTGACAATTGTATATAACAGAAGTTACAGTTATTGACGGTGAAGCCCACTGATGTTTTTTCTTTTCCATTTTTTATTTTAATGTGAAACTATTATTTCTCATCAGCCTCTTTTCTTTATCCTGTCACCACTTCTCTTCTGTCTGAGCTGCAGACAAGACTCCAGCATGGCTGTTCCTAAGGTGCCCTTCCTCCCCTCTTAAATTTATCACCTAAGCTGATGATTTACAGTTCAACAAATTGGTCCGTCTCACTCTCTACTCCCTGCTGCAAAAACTCAAGTGCTACTTCTGCCAGACACAGTATCATGCCTGCTAGGCACTGCAGTGCTTTGGTCTGTTTTGACTCCCCACAGTTCCTCATGTGTTCAGTGGGACAGAATATTTTCTACAGAAAAGACTTGCAATGTACATCATTTGATGTACAATTTGTATCAATACATGCTTGTATTGGTGCACTGAAGAGAAAAAAAATAAATGGTATGAATGCACAGCACAACCTTTGCACCTGCATTGGTCAACTACAAGAGATGCCTTATCTCTGAACTGAATATATATGCTTTATTCTGGGTTATAACAAAGGGCTCGATACCAGAGAGAGACTGGTAAGGCAATCTTAATTAATGGTCTTAAATAAGATTAGAATTTCAGTCGATAAAGATGTCATGTAAACACTCCAGGATTCCAGAAATCTAGCAAAAAAATGGAAACAGGTATTTCCAATATAAGAAGTTAAAACATTTTACAAAGGTTTTTTTTGAAATAGTCTTCATGTCATCACAAATCTGATACTTTTACAATCATGGGTTTAATTTTTTATGCCTCATGCAAAATACAATGATTTTAGCAACTCTGTGCCCTCCGGCATCATACTTTGGTTGCTAGCTTAGTACAGATTCAAAAATATTAGTAACAAGTTAATATACTACCAACACCTTGTGTCTGTAGTAGTAAAAAAAACAAGTGTTTTTCATCTTTACAATGTCATCGGAAAATCATTGTTTTCAGAGTGTTTTTGTAGCAAAGTCCTCCAACAATCCTGCTCACACATCTATAGCCATAAGCAAAAGTCAATCCTTAGTAACATCCTTAACATTTTGTATCAGGTTGTACCACAAAAACTGTAGCATGAAATGCTTTTTCAATGCTTTTTCAGTAAGTCCATAAGAGAAACAAAAATAAATCTGGTTTTATTTATCTACCTCTGCTTTATTACTTCAAGGAAACAGTAAATACAAACACTGGAGCAGGTTGCCCAGAGAGATTGTGGAGTCTCCATCCTTGGAAGTACTCCAAACCTGACAACACAGCCCTGAGCAGCCCACCTTAGCCAGCTCTGAGCATGGGAATGGGCTAGACGATCTCCAGAGCTGTATTGCCATCACAACAATTGTGTTAAGAGTGTATGAATGGTAATTCATTTGTTAAGTAAGCCAGTGAAATGGTATATGTTTTTTGCCAGATCATCAATGCAGTTTCAGATAATATGACCTTTGTGTACCCTTTCCCCCACTTGTTTACTATTGGCGTTTCTATATGAAATAACAGCCATATGTTTGCGTCCTACCACATTTT
This sequence comes from Vanellus vanellus, assembly GCF_965231255.1. NCBI lineage: Eukaryota > Metazoa > Chordata > Aves > Charadriiformes > Charadriidae > Vanellus > Vanellus vanellus. The sequence goes on from NC_138906.1 coordinate 153,081,668, forward strand.
CCTTGATCACCTTTGTATTCTTTTTCTTCTTTTTCTGTTTTAGGTTACTAACCTTTAAGACTGTCTATTATTTTTAAGAGCATTGTACTACTTAAATATGTGTTATACTTTACAGGTGGAGAAGAGAGACAGATAATTAATTTCTCTCTTTGGTTCAGATTATTAATGCCAGGTAAAGGACACAAGGTCCTGACTGGAGGAGGCCTCACCTATGATTGGGAATCTCATGTTTGGGAAATTTGCTGGGTGAAGCAGCCCTATGGAAAGCAGCGGGAAGAACTGTATGTATTGCTCATGGTGCTTAGGGATACTGTCCATCAGGAATGCAATGGCCATAACCTATATTTCTGAAAGATGCCTATGCCTATTTGACCAAAATTTAGGTTTTGCTCAGACTCTAAATAGTCTGGAATTATAAACATCAAAAATATTAAAGGGGTTCATTTATAAGTAGAAAAGTACAAATATAAAAACTATATTACTTTACAGTATTTTTATATAAAATTATGTCAGTGTGATAAATAGGCTTCAGGAAACTGCTAGAAAAGTAATTCAAGTTCCAGGAACCCTGCTAATATTTTATCCGAAATAAGTTTAAACAGTAACTTGATTATGATCTGTAGTTGCTTATAACAGAAAAGAAGATAGCTTAGCTCACTACAGCACAGCAAAAGCTGTTATTGAACATCGGAAGCTCGAGGAATTCAGACTACATATAAGGTAAACATTTTTAGCAGTGGAATGCCAGGCAGTAGTGAGGGCCAGCTGCTCCCAAAGGGATGGGAATCCAGGAGCCAAGGCTGACCCTGCGCAGGCTGCACCCTTGCTGATGGGGGAATTGAACTGCAGTCCTGCAACGACTGAACTGATGAGGACATCAGTTCTGGACATCTGGATATCAACATGACAAGCAATGAATCAGGTCAAGAGGCCCTCCAAGACCTCAGCTGGGAGCAAAAGGAGAAGGGATCACGGACAGATGGGTCAAGTCAAACCATAGGGCTGAGGGAGTACATCCAGGGGACAGGAACAGGGCTGCAGACCAGCACTTCTACAGTGCTACTGGGGCAGGGGCTGATGGCCCTGGAGCTGAGGTGAAATGAGGTCCTCGGTCTATGTGCAGAGGTGGGTGAGGGTCCCAGGTGAGGCTGTTAATGCCTTAGGGCAAGAAGTTATGAATTTTCTACCACTTCAAGACCTTTCAAATGATATTGGTATTGTAACTCAGCCAGGATGTGTCACGTACTGTCCTTTCAAACACGTTGAGCATGATTCCCTTGCTGACACAGCTTTCTAGGTGCTTACAATTTGCTTCACTGGCATTAACATATATAATTAGAATAACATTAATAGAATTAAATATACTGCAAATGGATACCTTTGTACCACTGTCAGATGAGAACTGGACTAATTTTTAATGCAATAATATGCAATTGATTTAGTCTAGAAATGGTAGTGTCTTTTGTTTCCTGTCTTATCGATCATGCATTAGATAAATTCATAAGCTTTTGCTGAGATGCAAAGATGAAACCTTTGCACTGGAAAAACAATTTTCTCAGCTAAGTGAAGTTCCTCATTAATTCAGATGAGACAATACAGATATTTCATATTTTTTTCTTTGAGTTTGAGTAAAATAAAAATAAACCCAACAGAGAACATCATTTTGACAACATCAAAAGGCATAGGGCCATCGCAGTTATGCTTGGTTTTACCCTAGGGTTTCTTTTTCATAAACCTTAATTATGAAATTGTAACTTTATAATATTTATTTATAATTACTTGTTGCATAAGAGACTCTTTAAGGTCTACAATTTATAGTGTTCATGTTCATCTTTATTTTCTTTTTTTAATGAGCTTAGGATAATTAGAAAGAACGAGGATGGGTGAGATATTCTTAGTCAATGCTTTTACTGACACCTTCTAATGCAAGCTCCAAATACCCATATTTTATTTTAAACAAAATTTAATCAAAATCCAGATCATACTTTGTTCACATTGTACGTGAAATAAAATGCCTGTAATTCTCTATGCTTCAATTTCAAATATTCCTTCAACCTGTTTTTTTTTTTTTTAGCTATCCAAAGACATATTTTAGCCAGTCAATGCTAATTTATGACCAACACATATGGTAGATTTATGTGTATGTGTGTGTGTGCATTTCTACACCTACTCGTTAGTGTATTTCCTTCACACTATCATCCTTATTTAGTATTTCTTTGTAATCTCCTCCCACTCTATATGTTTTTTCTTCTTCTGTTACTCTATCAGGAACAGTTTAGGAATTTCTCCTAAATGCTAAGTAGTCAGAATTCATACCTAAGCACCCGTCGTTTAAAGGTGCCTGTCATGGCTTTATCTGACATGTTTCTGCTTAGCCTTCAAATACCAATTCTGGTTTTGATGCTGTCTTGATATTTGATACTCTCTGGATTTTCTTGAAATGTTATGCTCAGCTATATCCATAAAATGTCATTTATATATTTGTGACTGTGCTTCTGAAATGGATCTATTGCTGTCAATGCAATTGTTACATAAGGAACACCCATTTAGGCATTCCTAAAAGTCATATATTTACCTATGACTGAGTGATTCATAGTGTTTATGTTAGCTGTTAAGATTATAAAAGCAGTTGAAGGATGGAGAGGGGTACCTTGGAAATGTGATTCAGTGTTCTAGCAGTCTGACCAGTGATCTTGCACCAATTACTCATCAGAAATACTAGCTATGAGTCTGATTTCCCACTCTATCTGAAATTCTTGGCAAAACAAGTGCCTTTTCCACCAGGCTGTGGCAATGGAAAGAGTAAGAAGGACAAAAAGCTCTGTTGGGTTTGCCTGGGACAGTTAATACCTAAAGATGTAATAGTCAGAGGCAATAAGCCTAATAGAATAGCAAAGAAGTAGCAACCCAGGGATATATGATAATATTTACGGCACTTTTCCAGAAGTGTTTAGTTACATTCTGGTATTGAACCCAGAACTAAGCATACATTTGAGGCAGTAAAAGATCAGAACCAAAACCAATTAGATACCAAGCCACACTAAAAGGAATTGAGCGATAGTCATTGAGTTAAAGAGCTAGTCTTCATTGTTCCTTGCCCAGGAGAAGCAATAAGTGTATGGTTAGGAGACTCGTATAAGAAGTGAAAAACATGGGCTTGAGACACTTTAGGAAAGGGATGAAAACTGAAGTCCAGTCTCCAACTTTTTGCAGTGCTTTATGTTCATATAGACAGTAGTGTTTCTTTAGCCTGTGATGTTAATAAAAGAAACGGTATCTAATGTGTTGGTTTTGGGGTTGGGGTTTTTTTTTTTTTCGGTTGAATTCAAAATATTTTAGGTAGGCTGAGATCGTATCAAAACTCTCTTGGGACTTTGAAATTTTCTCTAAGCTCTTTCTGAAGGTAACAGCAGAACTGGAACACCTAAATGTTTAGTGCTTCTATTCATTAAAAGAAACACATGTAACAAAACCCAAATTATCCTAGGAGCTTACAACTCTTGCAGGTTTGAAATGCTAATGCTGACTGAATTACGGACCCCTCCCCTGGCTAACACATTAATGTAAAGTTAGAATTCTCTTTTCCAGGGATCTAACTGCATGGAATTGTTTTAGAGGCCTTAATCAGATGCTCAGAACCTCAACTGTCAAACTAGAAACACAATGTGATGTCATATTTGATATCAAATAAGTGTTATGACTTCAAATCTCTCCTTATTGCCTGCTATGTGTGCCAGGCTGCAAGAATTTTCAGCTTGTCAGAACGTGTAGTGCATAAGATGCTGAACTGCATGACATTTTCTATTAATTTCCAGCACAGTACATCCTGCTTGTAGGCAGTCCCTTATTATACAAATTTAAGGGTTGTTTTTCAATTATTTAAAGGACATCTGTGCAAACCAAGATTAGGCTTATAAGAAACAGTACTGTCTTCCAGTTTAACAGAGCTGCTGCTTTACTCTCTAAAAAGCTCATCTTGCTAAGGTCGTAGGTTGCCTTCAGTTGCCTCCCTGATTTCTTGCCTTCCTGTAGGGTCAGAACCATGTCACTTAACTCTTCTGTACTTCGTTGTCAGAGAAAAAAACAAGAGAGAGAAAGAGGCACTCACTGTCATACATGCTATAAGTTTTAAAGCTTGCATGGAACTTCATAACAATTCTATGCTTTCTTTGTGATCGGATGCTACCTAGCAGTCTAATGAAGAATGTGAATGAAAAATTAGTACCTCTACTATCTTGTTCGCCTTCTAGCCATTAGCTAAGTGCTTTTGTCAACTAGACCAGCTTTATAGATATAACTTACTATTTGCCTAACTTGTCAAGGAAGACTAGAAGTATATAGAATTGAGAGAGATGTATATAAAAGTGAAATGGAAATTAGGATAACTGGTTAGGCAGGAGGCTGTTATGACTAAGCCTCCCCTACTTCTGGTGGGGATATATGTGAATGTACTTTATTATTTATTCTTCCTGTGATCAGTAGATCTGATGTTTCTGGGAAGATTCGGATTTCATTCCACGCACAAACTGCTGGACAGTGCACGTGTAGAAATTCCATTGGTCATTATTGATCATTTATGGGAAACACTGGATTTACTGTGGTACCAGGCAATGACTGCTTGGTTTAAAGACTAAATAAGCTTTTTTTTTTTTTTTTTTTTTTTTTTTGAGTTCTCTGGATTTATGTCAACACCTTGTAAGAACTTTGGTTGTCACAGCATGATATATGCATATAATATATTCAATAGAATTTCCAAGTTTTACTGCAGTCATCACCAGAATTTCTGATATATGAAGCTTTACTGGGGACAGTTGACCTCTTCTGGTCATCTGACTAAGAAAATCTCATCGCAAGGCAGCTGTGTATATAGCAAAGTGATAAATGTAGCAAGGAACATTTAAAGAACTTAAATTTAGGAAAAGCATTTATAGTTAGGCAAGAGCTTATTTCATTTTTCAGTTTGGTCTTGTGTGATATCATTCTTTTCTCTATATTCTTCAGAACAGGACTGGAAAATGGCCAGTCAAAGATGTTTTAGGTGCCAAAGTATTTAATATTTGTGTCAGGATATATATTAGTAATGGCAGGTTAGAATAAAATGTGAGAGTGGTCATTAGACTCTCATGTCAGGGGAAAACCAAGAAAAATGATTGAGTTAATACTGTAAGGTAGGACTAAGAACTTCCTGCATGACATGTCCACAATCATATCAATGACACTCATTTATCTGGGATCTCTTTGGAACAGAAAGTGCTGTATTCTGCAAATAATTTTCAATCGTATGCTTGCTATAAATGAAGACTGATTTGATTTCTTTTGAGAATAATGCGGCATAAACCAGCCTTAAACTAAAGATGAGAATATATTGAGAATAACAGAATTCACAGAAAAAAAAAATGCTTGTTTGTTTGTTTTAATCTGTGCAATTACATGTATTAATATATACAATAACTCCTGTAAAACTTTCATAAACATTGAAATACAGTGCTGGTTTAACAGAACTTGCAAAAAAGTATACAAATTACACAATTGTCAGAGGTGTGCATTTAAAAGTTGACTTAATCAGCTAATTAATATTTGAAACTGTGAGGGATGTTTCCATCCAGTAAATATGCAGTATCAACAGTTTGGGAGAAGACTGTTTCAAGCTATAACTGGTTGGCACTGCACAACATCAGCCTTTTACGTAACATAATGTGCATTTTCAGCTGACTCCTACGAAGAAGGCTCATAGGTTATATCTCTTCCGTTAAATATAGGGGCCAGGCCCTGTTTGCTCGTTACAGAGCAAGCGATCCAGTTTAATTCACCTCTCTATGGTTATATTCTGTTCCATGGTAAAATAAGGTAGCTTCATTCATGCCGCCTACTCTTTGTCCCATTATGCTCCTGAGCTGTGCTCAGGTATTGCCTAGGAGACTGAGATTTGGCATGGGATAAATCACGCGAGTGAAAGACCTAACAATTAAACTGTGAGTGGTTGTTCACCAGTCTTTGAGCTAGTACAGCACCTCACTCTGTTTATTTCATTAGTATAACTGTCAGCTTGAAAACCCCTTTGAATCAAGGAAACTAGTGATGAAATACATTTGACATGGTCCTTGTTATATAAATAAAAAACATAAAATTCAGTTCTTCAGAACACGTAGCATAAAGGAAGACAAATTCATCTTCCTGGATTGCAAACCAAATCTGTCTTTTTTTTTTTTTTTTTTTTCCCCCAGAACACTGTGGACTTTCTTATTTTTCTTCTCTACTTGCCTCTGTACTTCTTTTGCTGCCTTTTGCATTGCTCACACATTCAGACATATCCATCTCTGTTATTTTTAATATCACATTCTACTGAAAACTTTTTTTTCATATACTTAGTTTTTGATCAGCTTCACACTCTGTTCCATTTTTGTGGTTGCAGCCATTGTTTCATCTATCCTTTTTACAAAGAAGCCTAATCACTTCTTAAATATATCTCCAGCAAATGATAGATTGCATATTCTCCAGTTTCAAAGAGCCTTTTGATTGCTTATAGCTAAGAGATACTCCTGCTGCTAGAAACCAAATTCTTTGTCATAATACACAGTTGAATGTAGGCATCTCCTATGCTTGATGTCTTTAAAAATTGCATTTCCTGCTGAGAGAAGTCACTCTTTTTACTACAAATTTCTTTTATGTGATGAAATTTGCTTAAAAGCATCCAAGCACTTCCCAGAAGCAAGTGTTTAAAGGCAGAATACAATAAAAAATAAGAATTTCAGCTGACAACTTCCACTACTGAAAAAAAAAAAAAAATCTAAGCTGTGGGGCCACACATCCTAGAATACTAAAAAGACTTAATCAAGGCAAACCAGCTGTAAATCAAGGCTGTAATTCTGCAGGAACATATAGGGAGACAATAAAAAATGAACCAAAGCAATAAACAAATCATAAACAAAATATTGCCTTTTGTTTAAAAACTTGGCTCAGAGTAGCTATGTATAAAACTAGATTATACAGAAATATTCACTAAAGTACTTTCTCTAAATCTGTAAGAGTTCTGTTTTTAATAAAAAGAAGAAAACCAAAATGTTATAGTTGTTTCTAGGATAGTATAAAATTTTATCAACAAGCTAATCTACTTTAGATAATTCCTGTTGCAACAGTTGTATAAAGAACAAAGGATCATCACTAAGAAGATTTTTGTAACATCTCAGAAAATGCAAACAATTGGTTTTAGACGATTCATGTAGGAACACAGTCACCGTGATGCAGCACAACGCTCAAGTGCCCAGGACAGAAGGCCACTGTGATCTAAGGAACCTTGACCCATAAAATTCCAGACAGCAACACCGGACAAATGTTTGCAGGATATTTGGCAGTATAATAGTCCTTTTAAGAAAACTTAGGATGCCTGGGAAGATTATTTAGTAACTTGTAGCTGCCACAATAACACATGCCTCCCCTTATGGATCCTATCACATGTTGGAAGGTGCACAACAGATGAGTTAAGGCATATCAAATGCTTGGTTCAGAAACTAGTGACCCAGCCCAAAATTAGGCATTTTCAACTAAAATTCAGGAAAAGCACATGAGTCCAGTGTTCTGAAAGGACAATTTAAAACTATTTCTAAGGCCAAAATTTAGACCATTATCAGTCAAATGTCTAAATTTATGAAAAGGCTTAAATATAATGAAAGAATGAATGAATGAATGAATGAATGAACAAATGAATGAACGAATGAATTGATAATAGCTCTTTTATATGACTTCTAATTTTGGACCTTAGAGCTTAAATGTGAATAATCATTTAAGACCTTTTCTGAAGCTAAGGGAACTGCAAATCTATCTCAAAAAATAGAACATAATAAGAATGGAATAGAATAGAATAGAATAGAATAGAATAGAATAGAATAGAATAGAATAGAATAGAATAGAATAGAATAGCAAAGTTCAATTGGAAGGGATCTACAATGATCATCTGGTCCAACTGCCTGACCAATTCAGGTCTGACCAAAAATTAAAGCATGTTATTAAGGGCATTGTGTACATACCTCTTAAACACTGACAGGCTTGGGGCATCAACAACCTCTTTAGGATGCCTGTTCCAGTGTTTGACCACCCTCCTGGTAAACAAATGCTTCCTAATGGAAAGTCTGAACCTCCCCTGATGCAGCTTTGAACCATTCAAAGCTGCATTCATTCGCCTTCTTGGCCACTAGGGCACATTGCTGGCTCAGGATGACCATGAGCCAGCAATGTGCCCTGGTGGCCAAGAAGGCCAATGGCATCCTGGGGTGCATCAAGAAGAGTGTGTCCAGCAGGTCGAGGGAGGTCATCCTCCCCCTCTACTCTGCCCTGGTGAGGCCGCATCTGGAGTACTGCATCCAGTTCTGGGCTCCCCAGTTCAAGAAAGACAGGGATCTGCTGGAGAGGGTCCAGCAAAGGGCTACAAAGATGATTAGGGGATTAGAACATCTTTCTTATGAGGAAAGACTGAGGCACTTGGGTCTTTTCAGTCTAGAGAAAAGAAGACTGAGGGAGGATCTTATGAATGCTTATAAATACTCAAAGGGAGGGTGCCAGGGGGATGGGAACAGTCTTTTTTCAGTGGTGCTCAGTGATAGGAGAAGCAGTAACAGGCACAAACTTGAACATAGGAAGTTCCATCTTAACATGAGGAGGACCTTCTTTCCTTTGAGGGTGGCAGAGCACTGGCACAGGCTGCCCAGAGAGGTTGTGGAGTCTCCCACTCTGGAGACATTCAAAACCCGCCTGGACGCCATCCTGTGACCCTGCTCTGTCAGGTGGTTTGGACTAGATGATCTCCAGAGATCCCTTCCAACCCCGACCATTCTGTGATTCTGTGATACTGTGATTCTGTGATGTCTATTGTCATGTCCTATTACTGGGTACCAGGGAAAAGAGATCAGCACCTCCTTCTCCACTTCCCCTCTTCAGGAAGCTGTAGAGAGCAATGAGGTCGCAACTCAGCCTCCTTTTCTCCAAGCTAGACAAGCCCAAAGTCCTTACCATCTCCTTGTAGAATATGCCTTCCAGACCTGTAAACAGCTTTGTTGCCCTTCTCTGGATGTATTCAAATACTTTAACATCCTTTTTACATACCGTTCAAACAGCAGAAATGTAAGGTATTAAAAGAAAGACAGCATTTTTGTCTAAAGACTTGTTGGCCCAAATGAAAGAGCAACATAACACCCCTTTATAGTACATCCAATATGAAAATATATGCACATTCAGTCTTATTAATATTCACTGTATTATCTGCAGGAACTGGTAGACTCCTTTTGACTCTAAAATATTTCTTAAACAAAAATATGGAAACTAAACTGATTTTTCATAGGACATTTCTCTTCATGAATTTTCTAATTCATCTAGAGTATGAGTATGCTTATAATTCTACCAAAAGTTGTGGAATATTGAGTCTTAGACCAAACAAGCGAGAGCTCTGAAGTAAGAAATTAGGAGATTTCCACTACATTGTTTTCCCCGTACAAACTCATTTCATTCCTCTTAGATCTTTCTGTTAAAAATGGGTTGATAGTGTTGTCTGGTTTGTTCCAATGTGCAGTGTGAGATCAATAAACTCAAAATGTTGGATATTTATCCATAGAATCAGAATTGCAGTTTGCTTTATCGGGTTGACTGCAATTTATCACCTACAATATTTCTCAGCCATATTCTGACTGGAACTTACTTTTAGGAGACTTTGTAGCTGTTCTTGTATAGCAACATTTTCTCAACTGTATTGTACAGAAAATGGAGGTTTTCATTGATGTATGACCTTGGCATACATAAATGATAATTTATTTATTTTATTATTTGCATTAAAAAATAAAAGTTATAGAAATGGATGTATTGGTTATGACCAGATATTTACTGCAAAATGTTGTTGGACAGGTTATTCGCTACTCTTCCAGCCTTTTCCAGCTGTCGTTGACAACACCTCTTCCCTAGGACGGCAGCAGTCCAGTAATGCAGCAGCAGCAGCAGCTGGTGAAATTTGGACACGTTTGCTATCATCTGACATTCCCCTCCAAGAGGCATCCAGGTGCCTTTTTCCCAAGTGTTTGCTCTCCCATTCTTAACTTGTATAGGCATTCTGGTACAAGTATTAAAAAGACATGAGTTTAAAAAAAATAAACATTGAGTTTTGGATATTCACAGATTAAAAATAAGTGACATTTCACACATGCAAAACCTTGCCCTTTTTGTTTTAAAACAGTAGTGGAGATGTTTATTCCAACTTACTCTGTGTAGATACTGTTACTTAACATTATTATACTTTGAAATAAAACTCAAGTTTTAAGATAGTAATTGATATTTCATGCAGCAGTTACTAGTTACCTTTCTTCATTTGAACAAAATCATTTATATGATGACAATTTAACTCATCGAGAGATAGAAAATATATTTGGAAATACAGAGAGATGTATTAACAATACATTTTTAGTGGAAATTCATTATTTGCTGTATCAATAATGAAATATAATTACATTAATCTTAAAGTTATCCAACATCTAAGGAGTTAATGAAAGGTGTATAAAAGCTACATATTTGTAGGGCAATCTAGTCATAGTCCATGTCTATATGACAGTGATAAAAGTAAAATGTCACCTTAAAAATATATGAAAAACTTTTTTTTTAACGTAATAAAGTTTAATTGAAGTATTACAACTTAGATTTGTCAATGTATTTGAACATCAATATATATCATCTTTAGTTGAATGACAGTCTTATTCAGCATGTTTTCAAGTGTATAACTGGAGACAGTATTTGGATAAGAAATCCAATTAGCTGTAAATTAGAATTCATGAATCAGCTCTTAATGTTGCTACTTAGATAAAAGATGACATCTAATTATATTTTTGGCCCAACAAGGGGATTTCATAAGATAATCAATTTTACTGAAATTTATCTTGTTCTGGCTGAAAACATGGCCCACACTTGAAAGTATCAGCCCTCCATTCAGGGACAGTGATTTATTTCTTGCTTAGGGTGAACAGTGTTGTTTTCAGAGATACAACCATCCGTTAGATGCCAGTTGAAATGGCATTCAGGAAAACGGTAATTTAAATGCGTGTCTCATTTTTCCAGTAAGACACAACTTCAGTTCCATGTGTTCTGGTACTATTGTTATTTTCCTTTATAAATGTTCCATCAGTCTGGGAGACAACGGTATTTATTACTTTCCAGTTATTTAATATTTGTCTTTTGTTATATGTATATAATTATTGAATGAATTAATTAGAGTGCCCCTAATCTGTCTTTCTCACTTTTTTCTTCATATTTTATGAAATAAGTTCTTAATCTGGAAGGCCTCACAAAATGGATCCCAGCGGTGGAAAGGCTGCCAGACGTGAAGTTAATGGGATAGAAGTGAGAGAGGTAACTAGAATAGGGCCAGGGTAGGACATAGGATGATGAGCAGGTTACCACCTGCCCAGTCGTACACTGACACAAGGAACAGACCCAGCCTGAGAACCAACAACTTACAATGAAGTAAGAAATACCAGAACTAGCTAACAAGTTTAAGGTAGGCTTGCTGAAGCAATATGGAGCCCAGGGTAAAGTATTTTGCTTCCATAACCCATACTGTCTCACTTAAAGGTAACTCAATTATCTGCATAGTATGACAATTGGTAAATTTATTTCTAGGTATTTTTGCCTTTATTTCACCATGGTAAATTTATTTTTAGGTACTTCTTACCTTTGCTTCACTGTTTCTTTGTGAAGTGTTTATAGAGTTAATCATCAAACTTATGGACCTTTCACTTACTATTTTAAAAATTACTTTGTCTGCCACCATCTGCCACGAGTGGAAGGGCAAGGATGACAAAAAGCTGACCCAGACATCCAAGAGTCAAAGATAAAAGAAGGAAAGACTCAATGATTAACTCTTTAGCATGCATTTCTAACGTAAATGAAATAGGATTGCAACAGGTATTCTTGTTATAAGAGTATATATATATTCAGTTATAAGAGATTTTTTATATATTAGAAAACCTTTAAAGATGTTAATGAAACTTTTCTTGTAATCACATTGCCTGTTAACAAATACAAACTTTAGAACTTCTGTTCATTCTCTTTAACCCCTTCCAATCATCCTTTGCTGAATGTCCATGTTTAAAATTAGTTGTGTTTTTTAAATACACACCTCTATGTACTGGTGGTTTTTTTTTGTGGTATTTTCAGTAATATTGGTTGTATTTCAGAAATAAATGTACTCCTTTTTTTTAAATCTATCCCCGGTTTTTAATATAACTATATAATAGTTCTAATGATATAACTATACTATTGTTTCTAACTGATTTTTTTTCTTGTTAGGTTTCATTACTCTCACTGTTTTAAACATGACATATATGACCAGTTGATTTTTACTATTTAAAAGGACATTCCACCTGATCTTTTTCTCATTATCTTATTGCTTAATTTTCTGTTTAAAAAACAGCCTTAACTCCTTGACACAAACTTGTTAAAGGACTATTTTCTCAACATTTTCATTTTTCTGTTACATCATTTCCATGGTCTGTGCATTCTTGCATTTCTGTACTTGAATCCTCTCAGTAACTTAATCTCTTTAAAGCAGGACTGAAACTTTAAAATCTCTTTAAAACAGGACTGAACACCTAGATGAGGTTGCACAGGAAGGCGTCCAGGCGAGTTTTGAATGTCTCCAGAGAAGGAGACTCCACAACCTCCCTGGGCAGCCTGTTCCAGTGCTCTGTCACCCTCACTGAGAAGAAGTTTCTTCTCAGATTTAAGTGGAACCTCTTGTGTTCCAGCTTGAATCCATTACCCCTTGTCCTATCATTGGTTGCTACTGAGAAGAGCCTGGCTCCATCCTCATGACATTCCCCCTTTATATATTTATAAACGCTAATAAGATCACCCCTCAGTCTCCTCTTCTCCAAACTAAAGAGACCCAGCTCCCTCAGTCTTTCCTCATAAGGGAGATGCTCCACTCCCTTAATCATCTTAGTTGCCCTATGCTGGACTCTCTCCAGCAGCTCTCTGTCCCTCTTGAACTGAGGGGCCCAGAACTGGACACAATATTCCAGATGCGGTCTCACCAGGGCAGAGTAGAGGGGAAGGAGGACCTCTCTCGATCTGCTAACCACCCCCCTTCTAATACAGCCCAGGATGCCATTGGCCTTCTTGGCCACAAGGGCACAGTGCTGGCTCATGATCATCCTGCTGTCCACCAGGACCCCCAGGTCCCTTTCCTCTACACTGCTCTCTAACAGGTAGCTCCCCATCCTATACTGGAACCTGGGGTTGTTTCTGCCCAGATGTAGGACCCTACACTTTCCCTTGTTGTATTTCATTAAGTTATTCCCTGCCCAAATCTCCAGCCTGTCCAAGTCTCTCTGGATGGCAGCACAGCCCTCTGGCGTGTCAGCCACTCCTCCTAGCTTAGTGTCATCAGCAAACTTGCTGATAGTACACTCAATTCCCTCATCTAAATCATTGATGAATATATTGAATAATATGGGCCCCAGTACCGACCCTTGAGGCACTCCACTGGTTACCGGCCTCCAACTGGACTCTGCCCCATTGACTACGACTCTCTGGCTTCTCTCCTTCAGCCAGTTCGCAGTCCACCTAATTATCCGATCATCCAGTCCACACTTCCTCAGTTTAGCCATGAGGATGCTGTGGGAGACCGTGTCAAATGCTTTACTGAAGTCAAGGTAGACCACATCTACCGCTCTGCCATCATCCATCCACCTTGTTATTTCCTCATAAAAGGCTATGAGGTTGGTCAAGCATGACTTCCCCTTGGAAAAGCCATGCTGACTGCCCCTAATAACCCTCTTATCCTTGATATGCCTTGAGAGGGCACCAAGGATAAGCTGTTCCATCAGTTTCCCAGGGATGGAGGTGAGGCTGACCGGTCTATAGTTACCCAGGTCCTCCTTCTTGCCCTTTTTGAAGACTGGAGTAACATTTGCACCTCGCCCGTTTCCCAAGACTTGGTAAAGATGGTGGAGAGTGGTCCAGCAACCCTTTTCTTCGGTTTACTATAAATGTACATATGCTTTGAAGAAGAAAAAAAAAATAGTTTCTTTTAAATCTTGTTTCTGAATCATATATTCCTTCATAAAGAAAACATGGAGCTCAAAAGATGTATTTATGTATAAATCATGTCAATCATTTCAAAGCAAGTACAGCATATAGGTTCTAATATAATATTTGAGCTTTTTAGCTCATTGAGAAGTATAAAGTGCCTTTATACAGTTTTGCAAATAAGGATCTTAGAACAGTATGTGCTAATAAAACCTGTTCATGTGAGGTTGTTCAGAACTTTAAGTATGGCCCAACTTACATATTTCTTTCCAAAGACAAAAAGAGCCTCAGAGTAGAAGAGTGATGTGTGTTCTTAGTGTCAGTGAGAGACACTCAACTTTTCTAGCTTGAAAAATAATGTTTATAACCCTCGACTCCCCTGAATTTCTGAGCTTAGTGAAAGGTCCTTTAACATTCATGAAATAATCTAAGTGTGCTCACAGCAGAAGAGAGCCTGACATGTCAAAGTATTTGCAGAAAAAAATTATGCCATGAAAAAGCATGTTGAAATAATATTACCTATCAAACTAATCTTGAAAAACATTGTAGAAAAGACTGTAGAAACATTGTAGAAAAGACTAATTATTTTGTCCATCCAGTGAGACAGCTGTCAAATCTGTGGTAAAGAGAATTTAAGGTCAAATGTATATTTTAGGTAACAGTTTAAAAAATCCTTACCTAATAAACAAATAAATAAAACGTAATAAATAGTGAAGACAATGTGCTTTGAAAGGACTATACAGTACATTTAACTAAAAATAACACCAAGATAACCAAATGAAATATTAAGCAGAGGTGTCTTTTTGAACTTCCTTAGTCATGTGGATGTTAAGCACCTATTTCTCTTCTTGGGGTCTAGATCCTGGGATACTCATCTAAAGGTAGGAGCTTAATTTAGATATTCTCATCCATCAAGAACAGTGGTGCTGCCACCTACATCTGCACAATTATTGGATGATTACAGTGGGATACTGGAGTATTAATCTGTTTGTCTTTACTCTAAAGTCAATTCCATGACATTCCTGTCTTTCTTGTGCTCAAAAGTGATGAAAATTAAACAGAGAATGGGATGCAAAATGCATAAGCTGGAACGAAAGTAGTCTCAGCCTTCACAGGCTTCCTTGAATACAGAGATGACAGAACAAGATAGTGTGCATCTTTATGTTATTCTCTTTTCACAGCTGAACGTGTTGAAAATATTTTTAAGAGAAAGTCTCAGTATGTTTTTAATAGATTTTTTTATCTTTTCCTTCTTTTTTTGGTTGCTTTCCCCCATCCTCCCATCGTGGGCTGAGGTGTTTTCTTGCTACAGTTTTGGACATTTGGACAAATAAGAATTTGTAGGTAGGTGATTCTGTGCTATCTGTAGAGGCAAATGCTTATTGAAGAGAGTGACAGGGAGTGTTTTACTCTTCTCTGGTTAATCTATAGGCAAATGATCAAGTTTCTTATGTTTGCAAAACAAGTTGTGACAGTCAACTAAAAGTTATTGTCCTGCAGTTATAGGCCTCAGATGTATGTGCTATCTTCTTGAAACTGGCTTTTTTTTTTTTTTTTTTTTTTTTTTTTTTCAGTCTTATAGACCTACCAGACTTACTCACTTACTTACCAGAACTACCAGAGTTACTTTGGCTTAGATATGGGCAGGAAGATGTGATGCTCGGAACCGAAAAGACTTTAGCAGTGCTGACAGTTGAGTCCTCAGTAATGGTCACTTTTGGCCTTAGACACCTGACAATAATGTGTCTCCTTTGTGGTCCTTTTGTAATTTTCATTTCTGTTCTTGACAAAGTGAAGTTCATCACAGAAACCATGCCTATCTTTTCGCTCACTGTTGTGTATGGGAGTGTGGTGGGAGGGAAGGATATCACTGTACCAAATCCCACGATGTATGACATACCCTCAATGGTGTGAATGTCAACATTTTTCTGGAATTCACAAAAATGGACACTTTGGAAGGGAAAGGGGTGTTTGAAATCATGTAAGATTGCAGAACAAACTGAAAATGAAACTGAAAAACATGATCGAAGCATGTCATACAAAACAGTAACCAAAACGGGTTAAGGAAAAGATAACCACATACTAAAATTGCAGAACGATGAAGAACAATTAAGTATGTCCTGGTAATTTCAATCTGTGAGCTGTGGAGAGGAAAAAAACCTAACCAGTATTGGTATTGGATACCACTGAATATCAATACTACTACTTTTATAGAAGAGGATATTTACACACAGTGTGTATAAATAATTTTCTGTAAAGGTAAGATTCTGTTATGCCAAGGATGAAAATGTCTCAATGGCAGGTTACAGCAGAAACAATTATTAAAGAAAAACACTTACATTAAAATAGTTTGTTACAATTCAGGTGAAAACTTGAAAAACCTTTCTGAACTCATTCTGCTACTGTCTTTTATTTTCTCTTTCTCAGGTTCATCAAGTTCATTATGACAGAATGATAAAAGTGGGTTTAGTTCGCTTCTTTGCTTAACGTAAAGAAGTAAAAGTGTCCTCACCATTTTCAATCGTATACCTAACATCAACACAGTCTTCTATATGTTATACCTATAACTCACTAAATGCACTAACAACAGCACTTTTATTGACAGTTCTTAACTGAAAGAAAAAAAAAAAGTGATCTTCACAATGTAAAAGGATATCAGACTTATTAAAACTTGTTCTTTTCTAGAGCAAAAGAAGAAAAAGAATAAAAAACGTGATGGACTTTGAATAACACCCCAATGGTAATGCGATATAATTGCTTTCCATCCCTTACATCAGCAGCAAAGCTTCAAACCATTGATCAAAGATGATGACTAACACATAATGCTTGGGCTGCAGCACATTGTTAGAAATCCTCATCCTCATAATAATTGTAGCATGAGCCAGCATAAAGATGAATATTTTTTCTTAAATGGTTTTTCAATCCAGACAGATAGGATTAAAAGAGTCTGACAGGAATGAGCTGTATTAGAACATCAGTGTCAACAGATATATCATGTGCAGTTCCCTGAAATGCATAAAAATGCTCTGAACATTTTACATTACTAAACAATGTAAAAGCATTACTCACTGTCAAAGCTCTGCTCCACAGAGAAGCCATGTAAAGCCTCAATTAACAAATTGAAAACTGAAGCTATTTGAAATTAAATGTATTAGTTGATGACATAATGTGCTTATTACCTTACCTGCTGTGATCGAATATGATTTCTCATTAATGATGTTAGCTTTGGATGGTGCTATCGAGTAAAAGTTGGTTAAGAATTTCCAAAAGTTTTATAAAAATGATGATTCATCGGAAAAAAAACTACCATGGGAATGTGTGATATAATTAACAAATTATGCATATGAAAACAAATAAGACAAATGTGATTAAAGAGTAAATATGATGTGGTTTTGTATGGGTTGATATTTTAGATTTGTAAATATGAGTTTACTTTTTAACTAAAAGCATTAACACTCAAAAAATCAGAATTAAAAACAGCTAAAATTTTTGGACAATGAGAAGTAATTCTTTGGAGGGTGACACCTTGCAAATTTTTAAACAACCTAGTCACATAATTTATGAAAAACAATTTCTGGTTATGGCTATTTAAACTTCACATTGATTTCTAATTCATTTACACATCAGATTAGTTTCATTTAAACTTGTGAAATGAATTTTTATTTTTTTTACTTCAGGTTCAATTACAAACAGCTAATTATAATGCAGTATGCTATTAAGAGATTCTCATTATAGTTCTGGGGAATGTTATTAATTCAATTTGTAAATATAATGTGGATATATGACTTGCAAGAAATTCAAACTCAAGTCAATAAATCATAGAATACACCACAGAAATTATTTTCTAAAGCATCTAGAATGTACAGGAGTATAAGGACTCTTGATTTTTTTTTAGTAAAGCAGTACATTGTGGGGGAAAACAAACTGAATAATCCATAAAGACTGTCTTTTAGCATAAACATGTTAGTTGCTTTCCATAATTCAGGAAAATATTGGGACGTTTTTAAGAAAGTAAATTTCAAGAAGCTAACTAAAACTTAACAATTTTAATGAGGAAAACAAGGTTCACACTGAATGCTAAAAATGAATGAGTCAGAAAAGACCACCCTGTGTCTAATCGTTCCAGATAGTGACATATACCTTACTAGTTCCATTTGCATGTTATGAATGTTCATGATGAGGCAATATGTGCTGGATACTCTTTTGCTAAAGAGTTCACAAGAGTTGATCTACTTGACTTGAAATATAAACTTCCAAATTCTTTGCAGTATGATTTTTCTGCAATATGTTTTTTTTTTTTTGTGCAAAAAGGACTGAGATAATTCTAGTACTACCTTTCCTAAATTAGAAAATGACCAATATCCTCTCATTTTCTTCAATTATTTTTCCTGAAAGCTGGGATTTATTTTGACTACTTTATATACAGTTTGAATAATTAATGTCATATTCTTTTCTCAGTTCTAAAGGGGTAAAATGGTGATATGCGTTTGCTTCTGAAGTACTGGGTCAAAGAAGAAATCTCATTTTGGCACAGAGTCCTACAAGTCTGTTCTGGAGTCTTTTACTTTCAGTTCACATTTGCATCAGGTGAGATAACAAACAAGCAATTACAAAGTGAGTTAGTTAAATTCATAGAGCATAGATACTTCTACCATAATAAACAAGTTCACCGCATTGCTCATATTGTCAAGTAAAAGGGCAAGGAATCACTGACTGTGGATTCTGGACTCAGATTTAAAGGTGGTCCTGTACGTAAAGTTGATGTATATTGCCAAAGTGACACAGAGATCCTTCTTTGTTATAGACTCCTCTGCATCAGGTCCGGTCAATCAAAAAGCTAGGGACTACAAGTCTGATATCTTTCATGAATAACTACTCTATGTTAGGTTCAGTGTTATGCAGTGTGACCCAGCTTTACTGTAGTCACTGTATTCATATTAACGTGAACTCAGTCTTTCTCAGAAAACAATGATTAATTGAATTCTTAGTCTCGCTCTATTTGAGGTTTTTCTGAATTGTTTGACTGGCATCTGTTATTTCTAATCTTTGATTAGGACTTCAGCATGCAAAACGTATTGTAAACTTCCTAAGTTTTAAATAAACTCTGATTTTGTATGTGATGTTGTTGGGAAAACTACTTTTTCTTGCTTCAGCTTTCAATAACAAAAGATTTTTATAACGATGAAGTTAATAAATTTTCAGGATGTACAGATCATTCCTTTTTTTTCAATTCTGTTTCTATAGTTTTTGCAGGAGGATGGGATGACTAAGCATCCATTTCTGGCTTTTTTTTTTTTTTTTTTTCCTGTTTGGTCAGTTCCTGAGGAGTTTGTACTTTTGTACAGGATTTTGGACAAAGTAATATGTCAATCTTCTGTGACCCAGCTGCCACATACCTGAAAATGCAGACACTGAACATGTTCTGATCAAATCTAGCTTTTCCAGATATAAATCAGCCTGTTTATGTTGAATACACATGCCTGCTTTGTTCTCTAACCACATTCAGTACATCTAACTCTGGAAGACCTAAGAAGTCTCTCAAGAGCCTGGTCTCAGACAAGGGTCCTGACATTTATGTTCTTTTTTTCCTCCTCTTTTGGTGACACAATGGCATAGAATGCAGTCAAGAATACAAGATAAATAAATCTGAAGTTTACTCATAGCAGTGATAAAGTCCAAAGGTTTATCTGAAAATCAGGTGTGATCTAAGGCAACTCCACCCATACACAGAATATATGTAACCTATGAAACAGCAGAAAAAGAGATTCCATGTGCCAAAAAGTGTATTGTTATACTCATGACACACATTTCAGCTTTCCTTCATTTCCATGAGCTCCTAAACAAACAAAAGTATCATTTCACTTCGGCCTCCAGGCTGCATCGTATTGACAACGAGCAGAAGGCTGCTGCCTGTACTTTGGCCATCCACAAATATCTGTCTCAAAATATTAGTGCCATTCACAGTGCTTAGTTAGGGGCATTTGTCAAGTGCAATTGTATCTCAGGGTGCAACAGAGATGGATGGCATGTTGTGCTGCTTGTAAAGGAAGCTGACTTGAATCACTGTCTGGAATGCTGTATCATGGGAAGTCTTTAGCTTTAATTGGTAGCCTATAGGGTCTTAAGAAAATTGCTTGAACTTATAAGAAATGTAGCTTACCTGACCAAAGGAGATGAATATGTACGTAAAACTCTTTTTAAGTTAATTGTAGGTGTTGTACTTGCTACCTGCAGATGGACTTCTTGTTTTGAAATGATTAAGGCATAATAAGTTGCTTATTCCCTATGCCACTATACTAACTGACCTGGGCACAAACTACCTGCAGGATTTCTTTAGTCCTAGTCATACTTCCTAGAAGGAGTGAAATTCACCTACTGGAATAACTGTAAACCCCCATAAAATTTGAAAATTTACAATCAATACCACAAATATATTGAGTAATATTGGACACACATATATGTGAATTTCACATGTATCTGCAGAATGAATAGATTGGATTTGATAAGTTCATTACAAAGTGATTTAGTGATAAGTTAGTTTCTTAAAAAAAATGGATAGGGAAAATAATAAATAAACATTGACAATACTTGTAGTTATAGGCTGGGTGGAGCTGTTTGCTATTTGACAATAATGGTCAGTTAAATTAAAATTTTGGTGGGAATGTATCAGTTTTGATGAAACTTGCTGTTGCGAGATGTGTCATGGATTCAGGGAAGAATCTTTGGTCAGAGCAGAAGACACCTGCATGAACTGTGTGATAAGTGCACTCACTTGGTTCTCCCCAAAGTAACATGTATTCAATTTGTTCCAATGAGAAAATTACTTGTATGAGGTAGAGCAGATCCAGCAGAAAGAAATGCAACCTGGAAACTTGCATTAGCACAGTCATGAAGGTATTTTATTTGGAGAATAACAAAACAGTGAATGATGCATAACATTTTCATATCTAAGTGAGCACCACCAACAACAAACTGTGACCATCAATGACTGTGTCATAGTCCTTATTTTCTCTTGTCTTTCATGAAAGGAATGAAAAAGATTTTAGCTCTTGTTTTTTTCCTGATGTGGCATAGGAAACATTTTTGCTTTATGCGGAAAAATAGTGCACCTATTCCAGTTATCACAGATCAGACAGTATTACAGCTTCCCATTCAGCTGAAGACTCAGTTGTTTTGACAGAAATATGAAGAAGTGGAAACAAAATGTGTGTGGAGAAATTTATAAGAAGAACTTATAGGTTTAAACTCGGTTAAGGAGAACGGCTGCAGAAGAAAAAGTTCAAATGTGAAGTTGAGGGCTAAAATACATTAAGCAGAACTACACGAAAGTGGGGATAGTCAGCTGCTACTCTTGTTGTCCTGAAATAGAACTATGCAGAGTTGTTACAAAGCCAAATAAACACTATTTTGCATGTTAGTTCCCACATATCTAAGTGACAAAGCCAAGTAGGATTTTGTGAACACACAGTACTTTTCATAACTAAACTCTTTTTCCTGTTGAATTGCTTTAGAGTACCAAAGTAGAACTGCTGAATTATAGATACATTTTTTTTCACTCATTTTCCATCTACAGAACAATATACAGAGAAAAATATCTGTGAATTATTACTAAGTACCAAAGAAGCCTGGTTCCCACAGTAATATCCCAGATATTTTCACTGTGAGTGGTAGTCTGAACCTTGGGAAATCACCCCTGTTACTTTATAAAGATTTCACTAGTTACTGAAGTATTATCTAGTAACTCACGCCCTTTAGTTAGAGTTTCATGCTTAATTATCCTCTCTATAGAGTAGACTGTTGTGGCACTCAGGATCTATCTAAGAGAACAATAAAATAGAAGCTTACCTTAAAACTCATTTATACTTGGACAAGCACCTCTATAAATAGTACATACTCAGCTCCATTATTATTATAACTTATTGACTTTGGAACTGAAGGTAATCAATCATTCTGTGAAAATCAAAGATGACTTTTTGTAAGTATCAGCATTGCAAAATCCAAGCATATCAGTAACATGAATAGGAAGAGTAATCTAGCTGACATTGTTGATCACACGGAATGAAAAGCAATTCAGTAAAACAAAGAGCAACAACCCGAACACACTAGTGTCTATTTTGTCTTGTATTGGCCTTCATAACATTATTTAAACCAAAATGAATAATGGGTTGTTCACCAAACTGAAAGATCATAAAAGAAAATAAAAGGAGACAAAATAGGTAAAGCTGATACTGAAGCAGATACTCCCTTTTCTTTTCTTTGAAAAATGGGAAAAAAAATTAAATTGTCCATTTAAAATTAGCTCAATTCAGTTTGAAATACTTCATTTGTTATTTTTAAAACTTTTAAATACATTTTATTTTCTTTCAATTTGGGGAATTTCAATTTGTTAGATAAATTCAGTTCAGGTAAATTTGTCAATGAAGACTTCAGTTTGAAATAAAGACATGGAATGTTGCATTCCTAAACAACAAAAAGGAATCTTTCTAGAAGGCCATATACCTTTCATCGCAGTACTGCCTTAATAATTTGTTGTGTGGATGTACAAATAGTTTATTACTTCCCAAAAGGGTACCTTTGTGCAAATTAACTAATGTGTTACTGCTATGGCTGTATACACTTGAACACAATTGGTATAAAACCCCTGTCCTTCTGAAATAATTGTGTTTTACAGTAACTTTACACACTTAAGATGGCTAAACAGCTGCCTCTCAGCAGGGAGTCAGACTAAATATTCCAAAGACAAAACGTTATTTTAATTTCCTGATAGGTAAGTAGTGTAAAAACCATGCTGGCCGTCTTAGATGCAGCAGTGTTTTCAAAGTCGCGTCCAATCTGCCACTCCCTTTTAATACCTCTGTAACTGGGTTCCAAGTCAGCCTAAGCTTTTAGGCAGAGCTTCCTTCCCCTTTTCTTTAACAATGGCACCCAAAACAACAAAAGAATTCTAAATTTGTAAAGGCTATCTGTTATTTGAACATAAAGTAGAGCTTTTTTCTCTCTCCCCCCCTTATTAATATAGAGAAACCCAGTGGGTTAGTGAGAACAAAGTATTTTGTAAATGGCTCTCCCCTTCCTTCTTCACAAGGTACGTGCCTCAGGTCTCACTGTCAGACCAGCATCTTTTAGGGAATTCCCAGACTGAAACATCAGTCCCTTCAATTTCCAAGCACGGGGATACCTGTCTATGACTGTCTATGGGCTAAAAAGGAATTACCAGAATCAATGCCCTGTCAAACGTGTGCGGGCCAGTCAGCAGAACTGAGAGCACAGCTAGTGTCAATGCTCCTCCTGAACACTGAAGGGAAAAAAATCTCACAGATCTGCTTGTTGAGAGGGTAGTTAGTGCTTTTGTCTCAGTTTTCTTTTTTTCTGATCAGATAGATCAGTTTGCATTTTTCCTAGCTGAATTTCATTTATCTGCCCATGTTTTTAATGTGATTATTGTAGATTTCCCTAGTAAGTCAATATTTGCCAACATGCATCGTGCAGACAGATTTCATCATATGTAAAGTGTAAAACTGATAGCAATACTGTAATGATACTATCTCAGTGATAGCTATTCACAGTATGATTCACCATTGACATTGGTTGCTGCTATATGACCATCTGTCATCTGACCATTTTCATAGTCTGGGATTAAAATTTAGAATACTTCAGGAAATTAATATATACTTTATTTACTCCCTCTCACAAATAATTAATAAAAGTGCAATCAGAATCTCTGTTGCCAGCTTTTTTACTGGTAGTTTGATACCACTCTCAGAAAGCTCTCAGTATCCATGTCCATTTGTACACAATGTTGAATCTTCTGAGAAGCAGCATTGCACACTTCAAATGAAATTGTCATACTCTTTTTTTACTTTGGCCATGAACATTGTAGTAATTTTAGTGAAATTTCCAAAATCTCTTCATTTCTTGTAAATATAGTTTGGTATAATAGTCTTCACTAAGAACATTTTTCAAATTGTAATTAATTCTGTTCCATCTGGAGGAAGTTTACCTACCCATCAAACCCACAGCAGTCTTCATTGCCTTGAGATCAGTCCTCCTATAGGCTTGGGTGGGTTTTCTGGTTATAGTTTGCTAACAATAGGTACATCTAATTTTTTTATATATGCTATTCTTTTCATCAAGGATGTGAGTTAAAGTTTCAATCATCTGTGTACAACCAAGTATCTCACCTGTATTTTTTAACTGAAAATGCACTTTCTTCATTCAATCAATCATTCAGTGTATGGGTTGCAAAGCCACATATGAAAAGGATCACACGTAGAAAGTGCCATCACTGACAATAATAAACTTGCTTTCTTCTCTTAGAATAATACTACTGTCACTTAACTGGGTTGTGAAGTTGGTGGTTTGGTTGTTTTTTTGTTTTGTTTTGTTTTGCTTTTTTTGTTTTATTTTTTGTTTTGTTTTGTTTTTTTCACTTTCCAGAAATGTGTTGGTGACAGCAAAGATACTTCTGCTTTTCTAGGAGCTTTAGCAGTAACCAAAACCAATTGTGTTTTCTTAACATTTCTGAGAATCATTCCATTAATTTGACTGTAGAAATGTCTGTGCAAAGGTTTATTAGAATGCAGTGCAAACACTTTCGGTGTTGTGAATCAAAGAGCATTGTCTTCCTTTGAATTATAGGTAGTAAAAAGTTGCAAATTATTTCCTTGATGATTAAATGATATTTTTCTAAATGAACACTGTAAGTGCCGTGCGCACCTATGATGCTATATTAGTACTATGAACAGTGATGACTCATCTGAGAACTGGTGACTCAATTTTTTAACATAGACTGAATGATTTCACTGATCTAGATTTTTATGTTTGATTTGCCTCATCAGGTATGACTAAAACAAGCAATACTTCCTTTTCCTCTCCATTGCACTGGCCATGCTTCTCACCTGGACTGTGTCTCATATTTAAGTTAAAAAATGAAAATGAAGTGATGCATAGTTCATCTGTAATACATTTGGATAGCATAGTTGTTGAAACAGCACAGTCATATTTATTTGCTCCTCTCTGTAAAGGTTCATTAGTAAATTGTGTTGTCTGATTCAAGTTGAGAAAGAGCTCATGTTTGAGTGATGACATTTACTATTAAAACATTCTATATCTTTTCTTTCCTAAATTTGCTGAATCTTCCTCTCCTTAATTATAACAGAAGTGTTTACTAAATGATATTTCAGGTAGGTGGTGATGAGGAAGGTACCAGAAGTCTAAGGGCAATGAAGAATGACTTTAGGGCCCTGGGACGGCTGGTTAAGGGATCGGGAGCACAAATAATGTTCTCTATCCCACCATTTGCAGGGGTTGACGAGGGGATAAATAGGAGGAGTCAGGAAATTAACTCCTGGCTCCGAGACTGGTGTATCCGGCAGAACTTTGGCTTTTTTGATCATGGGCTCATCTACAGGAAACCAGGCATGCTGGCAATAGGTGGGGGAAGCCTAACCCGAAGGGGAAGAAAGATCCTGGGACAAGAATTAGCAGGGCTCATCTATAGGGCTTTAAACTAGGTTTGAAGGGGGATGGGGATGAGACCAGGATTACAAAAGTGGTGCCTGGGAGAAGCGTACCAGTGGTTCTGGGTAAAAGTGTTAGCAAGGTCTTGCAGCCTGTCCCAGTGATGGTGGGGGATGGTGAATTGTGTGACAGCCAAGACATGAGGGGTAGTGATAATTTGGTAGCTACAGTAGTGTCTGAGTACGATCAGGTGCGAATTAGGGCTTGTCCCCCCAAGAAAGTGGCAGGGCAATTAGCCCAGCTGAAGTGCATCTATACTAATGCACGCAGCATGGGAAATAAACAGGAGGAGCTGGAGGCCATTGTACAGCAAGGAAACTATGATATAGTTGCCATCACAGAAACGTGGTGGGAGGACATACACAAGTGGAGTGCTGTAATTGATGGCTACCAACTCTTCAAAAAGGATAGGCGAGGAAGGAGAGGTGGTGGGGTGGCCCTCTATGTTAGGGGCAGTTTTGAATGTCTGGAACTTAACAGTGTGGATGACAACACTGAGTGTGTATGGATAAGAATTAAGGGGAAGGCCAATAAGGCAGACATCGTGATGGGAGTTTGTTATAGACCTCCTAATCAGGATGTAGAAGCCGATGAAGTATTCTATAAGCAGCTGGCAGAGGTCTCACGATCATCTGCCCTTGTTCTTGTGGGGGACTTCAACTTCCCAGACGTCTGCTGGAAATACAATGCAGCAGAGAGGGAACAGTCATGGAGGTTCCTGGAGTGTGTGGAAGACAACTTCCTAACACAGCTGGTGAAGGAACCAACTAGGGGAAGTGCACTACTGGACCTACTGTTTGTTAACAGAGAAGGTCTTGTGGGGGATGTAAAGGTTGGAGGTCGCCTTGGGCAGAGTGATCACGAAATGATAGAATTTTCAATTCTTGATCACGTAAGGCGGGGAGCCAGCAGAACTGCCACCTTGGATTTCCGAAGGGCAGACTTTAGCCTGTTTAGGAGCATGGTCGAGAGTGTCCCTTGGGAGGCAGATTTGAAGAGCAAAGGTGCCCAGGAAGGCTGGGTGTACTTCAAGCAGGTGCTCTTAAAAGCTCAGGAGAAGGCCATCCCCTTGTCTCGAAAAACGAGCAGACGGGGAAGACGACCAGCCTGGCTAAATAGAGCACTTTGGCTGGACCTCAGAAAAAAAAGGAAAGTTTACATTCTCTGGAAAAGGGAGTTGGCAACTTATGAGGACTATCAAGATATAACAAAGCTATGTAGGGGGAAAATGAGAAGGGCCAAAGATCAGTCAGAACTCAGCTTGGCCACTGCAGTTAAAGACAATAAGAAAAGGTTCTTTGAATATATCAATAGAAAAAGGCAGACTAGGGAAAATGTAGGCCCACTGGTGAATGAGACAGGTGCCCTAGTGGTGGAGGACGCAGAGAAGGCAGAGTTACTGAATGCCTTCTTTTCTTCGGTCTTCACTGCTAAAGCTGTCCCTCATGAATCCCACACTCTGAAGGCAAAGGGGAAGGTCTGGAGAGTGGAAGATTTTCCCTCAGTTGAGGAGGACTGTGTCAGAGACCACTTGGCCAAGCTGGACATTCACAAGTCCATGGGCCCTGATGGCATGCATCCGCGAGTGCTGAGAGAGCTGGCGGATGTTATTGCTAGACCACTCTCCATCGTCTTTGAATGGTCATGGAGAACAGGAGAGGTGCCTGAGGACTGGAGGAAGGCCGACATCACTCCAATCTTCAAAAAAGGCAAGAAGGAGGACCCAGGGAACTACAGACCGGTTAGTCTAACCTCTGTCCCTGGGAAGGTAATGGAGCGACTCGTTCTGGATGTCATCTCCAAACACGTTGAGGAACAGGAAGTTATTGGAAGTGGTCAACATGGGTTTACCAAGGGTAAATCATGCTTGACCAATCTGATAGCTTTCTATGATGTTATAACTGGTTGGCTGGATGAGGGGAAAGTCGTGGATGTCATCTACCTCGACTTTAGCAAGGCTTTTGACACTGTCTCCCATGACATCCTCATTAGGAAGCTGAGGAAGTATGGGCTAGATGAGGTGACAGTGAGGTGGATTGAGAGTTGGCTGCGGGACAGGACTCAGAGGGTTGTGATCAGCGGCACAGAGTCTAGTTGGAGGCCTGTAACCAGTGGTGTCCCCCAGGGGTCAATACTTGGTCCAATTTTGTTTAATATATTCATTAATGACCTGGATGAGGGGACAGAGTGTAACCTCAGCAAGTTTGCTGATGATACCAAACTGGGTGGGGTGGCTGACACCCCAGAGGGCCGTGCTGCCATCCAGCGTGACCTGGACAGACTGGAGAGCTGGGCAGAGAAGAACCTAATGAGGTTCAACAAAAGCAAGTGCAAGGTCCTGCACCTGGGGAGGAAGAATGCAAAGCACCAGTACAGGTTAGGGGCGGACCTGCTGGGAAGTAGCTTGGAGAAGGATCTGGGGGTTGTGGTAGACAGTAAATTATCCATGGCCCAGCAATGTGCCCTTGTCGCCAAAAAGGCCAATGGAATCCTGGGCTGCATAGGGAAGAGTGTGGCCAGTAGGTCGAGGGAGGTCATTCTCCCCCTCTACTCTGCACTGATGAGGCCACAACTGGAATACTGTGTCCAGTTTTGGGCTCCCCAGTTCAAGAGGGACAGGGAACTGCTGGAGCGAGTCCAGCGAAGAGCAGCTAAGATGATTAAGGGCTTGGAGCATCTCCCTTATGAGGAAAGGCTGAGAGAGCTGGGACTCTTTAGCCTGGAGAAGAGAAGGCTGAGGAGAGACCTTATTATGGCATACAAGTATCTGAAGGTTGGGTTGAAGGAGGATGGAGCCAGGCTCTTTTCAATGGTTCCAAGTAACAGGACGAGGGGCAATGGGCACAAGTTAGAACACAGGAAGTTCCGTTCAAATACACGGAAACAGTTCTTTACAGTGAGGGTGACAGAGCACTGGAACAGGCTGCCCAGGGAGGTTGTGGAGTCCCCTTCCCTGGAGATTTTCAAGACCCGCCTGGATGCAGTCCTGAGTAATGTGCTCTGGGCAATCCTGCTTTAGCAGGGGAGTTGGACTAGATGATCTCTAGAGGTCCCTTCCAACTCTGAAAATTCTGTGATTCTGTAAATGCCTAAAAAGGCCATTCCCAGCTATTAATATCAACATTTGCTAATGCTAATACTTCTGTTTTGGTAACTTTGATAGAAATTACCGTGTCACAGTTTAATACTTTTAATAAAAGCATTTGTTAGCTAATACCTTTATTAGGACAGTTCTTTACTTGCTATTATATTGTACTCTGACAGCTTCTGTCCCACACCCCCAAATTACAGAAGAAATAGGCAGAATTTTTTGTAACATAATGCCTTGATAGTGTCAAAACACTTTATACTGGCATCTTCATTTTTACTATTGTGTATTCTAAATGATATTAATGAAATGAAACTTTTTCACCTTATCTATAAGAAAATATTTTGACCTTATCAAACAAAAATGTTTTGACAAGACAAAAAGTAATACTTCAATAGTAATTTGTTACCAAATAATTTTGACATTTCATATTTTGGTGCCAGTTTATGATGCAAAAAATGTGCAATTTCATCCAGCTCCTTGGCTTAATATTTACTATTATTAAATATGCCTTCTTAAGGAATATTTTAATAAGCTCTTTGACATCTTTGATCTGTACTAATGAATTATTTAACAGAGAACTCATAAATCACTTTTTCAACTTACTAACATTCCCCCTTACCTACCTTTCCAATTTCTGTGGTTATTTATGTTTTACACAAACTCTCAATTTCATTAGGAAAAAATGACACACTAGCATCACTGTCACTGCACCGCCTGAGCAATAGCTCAGGCTTTTCTTAGAGTTGCAATTCTTCACTTATTTGTCCTCCACAAAGAGTTTATAATGTCCCACTTAAGCAGCTTCCTGGGAAGATGAAACCTGTGTTCTTCTCCCTGGAGTTTCAGCTAATTCTCAACTTTTTTCTGTCCTACTATTCCAACGTTTTTCAGTGCTAATTTCCAGTGATTTTTCTAAACTTACTCTCAAACTCATGAAAACTGATTTTGCAGTTCTCTTCTTTCTTACACATATTTGGCTCTGTTTTTCACTACAAAGTTCTGCTGTCTCTCAGGAGTAAATCAGAGTAATTAGACTCTGTCCTATCTGGCTAATTGCTACATCAACCTCACAAATTTATGTGAAGACAACTAAAAAGAGACTTAAAAATGGTGGGGCATAAAACAAATAGGAAAAAAAAAGAAACTCAATAATTTTTCACCTTCCAACCTCACTCAAGCTCTTAACATATCTGATGTTTCTTGCTCTGAATGGCAGATGACCTTTTTGTCATCGCTAAAGGTGAACACTTTTCAGGAGAAGTCTAAGGAAACACTTATGTATGGTTCTTAGTGAACAGTGGAATTCTGATTTGAAGTTTTAGTGAGTAACTGCTACAAATACAAATAGAATAAATTTAAACCTGCACAGTATAAAACTTTCAGGCCTTTTTCTTTATTGCCTTGTACTCTTAATGGCTGTTTTGCACCAATGTGACAAAATTTCAAAGTGATTGCAGAGACTTCCTGTTTAGTAGGACATTTAGTTAAAATAAAAATCACTGTGTAAGGAGCTAGACATGGAAGACCCTGGGAACATACTAGAACTGTGTGAAATGCTCTCTAAGGATGCCTGCCACCCTCATGCAAAGCACATGTAGAAGGTGATTGTTCTACTTTGTATTACAGCCTTCACACAAAAGCAGTCACACAAACTGTAGGAGACTTAGGTTAAACAAAGGTTAAACTCCTTTGCAGTGCAATCTGACTGTCATCTGCCCATTCCTGGAGGGTTCTCCCAACCATCAGGTTACAGTGCTTCAAGAGATCTAAGGAGGATTCATTAAATGTTTCTTGTTAATGATCGTACACCTTGACAGGAATAAATAATAATTAATTAAATAATTAAATAATAAATAATGATTTTGTCACTGTTTTGCATAAATTATAAAAGCTTCAGCTAGGGAAACAGAAAGAAGGTCAATCAGTAATACTCCCTGGTCTGCAGGCTGCAATACTTTGAAGTGAGGTAAATGATACTGTTCACATTCTGTGATAAATGAAACTATGTTGGTTTTGATGACATGAAAGTCAGGTTTTCCTTATTGTGTGTTATTTCCCTTCTGCTTAGGGAGGAGCTGCTATCAGCACTATGCCACAAAAAATGGGTATTTAGTATTAATAAGCAGTAAAAATAAGTCTATCTCCATATTTACTAAATCAACCTGTTGTGATAGGTGAATCTCATTTTCAGACACCGTAACCAATTTTGTGGTCTCTAACAGCTAGTTTCCAGACCCAGAGATCAGAACCTCATTGGGGTCTTTATAGACAAAGCACAATAATTAGCTGGGCAAAACGGAAGTAGACTTTCATGAGATTTAGATATTGTATGTAATATTTCGATAATGTATGCCATAATAATTTTTTTTTTCACTAATGAAACCTGGAACTTGACTAAGCTCATATGTTAAGATGGTTTACAGATGTCCTACTAAAAATTCTGAAATTACTCCAGTTTTATATTAGTGAAGGCAGAATTTAGTTTAATGCCTTTCACCAGAAATACAATAACTGCCTATGAAACAAACAGAAAATAAAGTTTCTTTAGTATTCACACTTCTTTCCTTAATTTTAATATGCATTTTTGATAGTGTCCTGTAAAGACAGCATGCAAATATTGTATAATTAGGTTTAAAGCCTTTTATTATTTCATGTCTAAAGTTAGATATGACTAATATTTAAAGACGGAGTTGACTATTTTTTTTCTGTTCCCCTATTATGTTGATAAATATTTCCCTAGCATATGTGGGGTTTTACAGACAAATATTAAAAGATAGGAAATTGGCATTTAAGGTGGTCATCACTAAGAAGTCAATGAAATCAATGGTGTAGTAAACAAAAGCTGTTCGGCACATTCATAAACTTCCTTTGGTAGTGTCCACGGATAGCACAGAAAAATGGTAAGTATGTGCAATAGACTGCAATCAAGTGAGCTTGGTTGATCACTCTCAGTTGTGTTAAATTTATGTGAACAGTGAATCACATGTAGTCTTTGGAGGAAGCAAACTTCTGCTTCTGAAGCATGAGACACACTTAGGAAAGAGGAGTTTGCAAACAGTGATGTGAAGCAGAGACAGACAACCCTACTCACCGTTATGGAAACCTGAAAGGGCAAAATGGGCAGTGGGAGAATTATTTACTTCTATTTCATCCTACCAAGTTGCACTGTGTCTTCTTTATTTAGAAACCATTATTTGTTCTAGCTTCCATTCACAAACCTTCTTTTGGGCTTGAAAACCTCTTCAGCCTTTCTTAAGGTATGGGTGCAGGCAGCTAGCCCTGTCCCATGGCCAGACTAACAGGGTATCAAGATGATAAATTTCTGGCTTCTGCAGGAAATGTAAGGGGAAAAGTAGCTACTAAGAGAAGAAAGACTGAAACTACAGATGTTGTGGGAGGAGAGTATCAGGAGCTGAATGTAAGCAAAAGATGCCAAAAAATAGTGAAACAGGTGCTGCTGGTATATCAAAAGGGTGATGTCTAAGGCCAAAATTAAAAAGCAAGGATGTAAAGCTAGTAAAACTGGAGCAAATGGTGAAAAAGTTTAATGGATGAGAATTATTTATCCAGGAGGAGGAAACAGGGGAAAAAACTGACTATAAAGTAAAGCATGTGACTGGGGCTGTTTGGAGGTCCCTGGTGAGCAACCCTGGCCTGACCTGCGCAGCCTGGAGCAGAACAACAAAATTGTTCTGATCATAACACAGGCGTCTGACTTGATTTTGCAGTCAGGGGACCTGGAGTCTTTCCTGTAATGTTGGTGAGGGGACACTACACTTCACACTTTTACTGAATTCAGGGAGAAACATTTACACCACCAGCTGAAACACTCAGCTGTCGATAACTATTTGTCTAAAACAAAGGCCATCCCCGTGTCCCCTTTATGTTGAGGTAAAGTGAACTGCTTTGCCTTGTTTTCTGAGCTTCATGGGCAGGTCACCCTTGCCCATCTCCACTGAGCCTTCTTCCATCATTGGGTTTTATTCAGTGCGTCACATGCCGCCCCTTGGGCTTTAGTCAGTCAGAGCTTGGGGAGATCAAACACAGGACTACCTGGTCCCAGCACCCCCTGGACAGCACCAACGAAATTATTGACATACATTGCTATCACTTTGTTCTTGGCCCTCGTTTCACCACCTCTGTTCCCTCAGATAAAGAACCCGCCCTTGTTTATTTTTTTCACTTTCAGTCCCAGCATTGCTACATCCATACCCAGTTTGGTATTTTTGCCGTCACTACGTGGGTGACAGCGGTGCACAGCATTACGGGCACAGATATCCCCGCAGCGCTGGCCTTGGGCAAACACTCCCAAGGGGACCCAGTGCTCCCTGCATGGATCTTTGAGGCTCAGCCCTTTCCTGTTGCTCCCTTTACACACCTGTGAGATCCAGCTCTGCTTCGTGGCATTGACATTAACCCCTGACAGCTTCTCAGGCTGCTATTTGTCATGTCCGGCCATTTCTCATGTCATGTCCTGTGGTTTCTCACATCCTGTTCAGTTAATTTAACATCAGCTCAGGGCCAGGTCAGCAGTCCACTCGCCTGCCTGCAACCCTGACAAACATTTAAAAGAGATGTATTGGGTTGACCCCGGGCAGCAGCTAAGCACACAGGAAGCCACTCGCTCTACCCCCCCCCCCCCCTTCCCCACCGGACTAGGGAGTGAATAGGAACACCAAAAGCAAGAAAACTTGTGGGTTGAGGTAAAGACAGTTCAATAAGTGAAGAAAAGAGGGACTGCCCTCCCCCCCCCCCAAAAAAATAACCAAAAACAAAAGAACACAAAAGAAGTGATGCAAAGGCAGTAACTGAGTACCTCCTACAAGCAGACTGATGCGCAGCCACTCTCTGAACAACAACTACTTTTGGCATTTTGGGTCAGCTGTCCCTGCTGTGTCCCCTCTCATCTTCTTGCCCACTCCTGGCTTATTTTCTTGGTGGTGGGGCAGAATAAGAAACTGAGAAAGTCTTTGCACTTCAGGTAGTGCTCAGTAACAGTGAAAAAATAGAATTGTTATCAATGCTGTTTTAGTCACAAATACAAAACACAGCACCATACAGGCTGCTGTGAAGAAAATTAGCTCCATCCCAGCCAGACCCAATATAAGAGTGTTGTTTAAGCCTAAAAGAAGCTACAGAGGTCATATGAACACACAGGATAAATAATAACATTAAGGTTGTATTTCATCTTTCAGGCCTTTATGAATTTGCTTGTAGAAAAGTTAGACTTAAGAGAAAATCAATCCTTTAGGGAAGGACTGTTTTGAGACCTAGGTACCATGAAGTTCAGCAATATTTTGAAGGTTATGTAAGACTAACCTGTTCAAGACCTGTTGTCTGTCTGTCAGTATGGAGTTATGATTTGTTTTTTCTTCTACAACTATAGAAGTGGGACCACAATACTCTGACTCGTATCAGAGAACTTAAAAAAACATTATTATTATTAGTAGTAATGCCTTATTTTAAACTAATTCTGTTTTGAAGCTGATGGGTTCACCTATGCTGGTGATAGTACAGGAACATCAAGTGGACAAAAATAAATGTCCTCTAATTATTGGTTTTACATCATTTTGTAGCACCTGAAAAGTTTTTAAGCTTACAAATCTTTGACATTACAGCTGCAATGCAAAAGGAAACTGGGTTCCTCTGAAGTCTGCTGCCACAGCTGCTCGTCTGTGGAAGTTCTGTGCAGTGTACCCTGATGCACAGACCTATGTTTAGTTTGGCTCAAAGGAACATCTTTCACAAACAGCATTTAGTTCTCCTGTTTGTATAAAAGACTTCCAAGAGCTCCTTTCCTTTGTAACTCACAGCCATTATTCAGTCGCAGCTTGAACCTTTTAATACATTACAGTAATGACAGTTCTCTGAATGTGTGCAACTGAATCGGGCATCTTACAGCGCACACTTCACTGCATTAATCATAAAGAATAATATGTTTCCATGCAGTGCTGTTTTAGAAGAAGGATATTTTGTCAAGGTTTAATCACTTGCCACTAAAGCCTGGACTATAAATTGACAGTGCTGTTCCACTGAAACATTTCTGAGGTCTAAAGCACAGCCCTGTTTTATATGTTATCCTTGGAACCGTCTAATGATTTTGTACACTTTTGTAGAAGAGGAAGATTGAACTTAAAAGGTGCCATGCTTTCTGAAACACTTAGTGTGATAACTGTTTGGATCTGTTCCTACATAACTTATTTAAGAAGAAAGAGGATTAACTAGGCTGATTGAAAGAACATCAATGGCAACGCTTCCCCTATGGTCTGATCCTCCTGTGCATTCAGCTTCATATCTGCCAGCTTCGTGATCAACACCAAATCACCATCCTTCTTGTTGTGTCAGTACTGTGGGGTCAATATATGTGTAGAAAAGTGAAATGTACTCCATTCTAGTCATATAATCATCAGGACTGTTCTGTTGACTAAATTCTTACTGGAGTATTTATTGTTGGGAGATGCATTGAACAAAATTCAGCTTGACTTTCGGAATCCAGTTTACACTCATCAGACTGATTTTTAAAAGGCCTCAGATAGATCTACTGCTTTGCACAGGCCAAGTCAAGACCTGTGCATGTGATCTGGGTTTCACTCCATTTCGGTCACCTGTGTCACTTACTTTCTAAGGCTGGGTGTCTGGTGTTCTTCAAGTGTTCTGGGAGGGATTTATTACATTTTTGACTGACTAGGGTCAGCACTGCAGGATGCATCATCACTAAAATGTCTTAATACCATTTTGCATCCCTCTCACTCTTTATTTATTTATTTCGTTGTGCACTGAACTCAGCTCAACCAAAGTTCAGAACCTAGCCCTAGATTTATTGTAATCTGAACAGATTCATTCTGGGAATCATTGTGAGGCAATAAATATTGGAAGCCACAATGTCGTTTTTGTAGTCGCTTTCAGACAACATCTATAAGTTCAGAAACTCTTAGATAAAAAGAGAAAATAATCCCTGAAGCAGTTTCACTTGCTTCTGACAGGTTGTGCCAGCTATGAATTTGTTGAGCATCTTTCAAGAAAAAGCAATATTTGAAACTTTCAAGGTATGCAATACAGAATAAGATAACAGAATGAGTACTGGCTAATAGAGAAACTTATTAACATCTACTAGCATCTCAGTAATGAAAACACCATTTTATGAATTAAAATAAATATTTATGTATAAAAAATAGAAATCAGTATCCTGCAATGTATTCTGATAACATGTCATTGAGCCAATACTAATAACATCAGCCCATTTAATACATTTTTTTTCTAAAAGAATTCAATAAAATATTACCACCAAACATCTTTTCTGTATTTGAGGTTACTTTAATTGAAATTCTTGGTCTCTCGATCTTGTCTGTCACTATAAAAAGAAATAACCGTAAAAGAAGAAGCATGGCCAGCAGGTCAGGGGAGATAATTCTGCCCCTCTACTCTGGTCTCGTGAGACCCCACCTGGAGTACTGCATCCAGCTCTGGAGTTCCCAACAGAAGAAGGACATGGACCTGCTGGAGTGTGTCCAGAGGAGAGCCACGAGGATGATCCGAGGGCTGGAGCATCTCCCCTATGAGGAGAGGCTGAAAGAGTTGAGGCTGTTCAGCCTGGAGAAGAGAAGGCTCTGGGGAGATCTTATTGCAGCCTTCCAGTACCTAAAGGGGCCTACAGGAGAGCTGGGGAGGGACTTTTTACTAGGGCATGTAGCGATAGGACAAGGGGTAATGGCTTCAAAGTGGAAGAGGTTAGATTTAGAATAGATGTTAGGAAGAAGTTTTTCACTTTAAGGGTGGTAAGGCACTGGAACAGGTTTGCCCAAGGAAGATGTGGATGCCCCATCCCTGGAGGTGTTCAAGGCCGGGTTGGATGGGGCTTTGAGTAACCTGGTCTAATGGGAAGTGTCCCTGCCCTTGGCAGGGGGTGGAACTAGATGATCTTTAAGGTCCCTTCCAACTCAAACCATTCTATGATTCTATGATTCTAAAATTTAACCATAAAGTTTAATCATAAATTAGATTAAAACATAGTTATATTCCACACCTGCTATTTGAAATGTTACTTCAAAAAATGACCAAGTCACACATCTACTATAGGAGAAAATATAAAGAAAAAAAAAGAAGTCATAGTCCCCAAACAAGAATACTACAAGTAGAATTTTTTCTGAATTAGAGAATTTCAAATTAAGACAGAAGTAACATGAATTAAGGTACAAGGATTCTGTGGGATGGGCTTTATATCACATGTGCACAAAATTATTAATTCAGTGTTGGTAACAATTCTGCATCTCGGTCTATTACCATTATGTCTTGAGACATAACATTTCAAACTGTCTTCCCAGCCTCTTTGATGCAACAACTAATCTGGACAGAGCAAGGGCAGAGTTAGAACTTCCTTAATCACTGCATCCAGGACGAAACTGGACAAAAGGAAAACTTGGAACCGTGATTTTCCCCCTCTCCTTCTCTCAAAGTCCCATGTGGTGTTCACTGTTGCTGAGACAGCGTTTGACATTGTTCAGAGCTAGTAGTAAATTGCTAACCTCTGGGAGTAATGAGAGAACAGGGAGGAAATCATGCCTTTGTGACAGAATAATATCTTTTCTTGGCGCTTCCTGAGGCAATACAGCTATATGCTTCTTTTTAAATAGGACTACAAAGAGACATGCTACCTGAGAAGAAACAAAATGCTGGTTTTGTTCAGGCTTTTCCATTCTTCTTTCTTGGTAGCAGATACATTTGTTAAAGCCTTCCTTAATATTTGAATAGATTTATGTAATGCAATGTTGAGTGTGTTGTAGACTTGTGAATCAATTAGACTAATATTCATGGTAATAACATTGTCACTACCACTGCTATATTACTAAACCCTCATACAATGGCAACCTGGAAGGATAATGTTGATTATAAAGCAGATAAATCAGATTTTGCATATGATTTGCATATGACTTGCACAAAATTTAGATAGACCTTCCAGTTCATAGATATGTCCTATTGGCATCAGAAGAGATGTGCTTGCTTATGTGCTGTTGGGTAATGAAGGCCTCAGAGACAAAGTGGTCAGCAAGCACTGCTTGCTAATGACTTCAGCTTTAAATTGTTGCAGGACACAGTGACATACCATGTCCCAACCTGTTCGTTCCTATAAGTAGAACTTCAGTTATTTACATCCGTGAACTACCTTCCTTACCTATGGCCATCTGAAAGATTTCTCCTGTCACCATGTTTAAGCAGCACTGGTTACTAGAGCATGTGACCGATTTGACATGTCTGCCTCAGGGACGTCTTATGACACAACAGCAAACTCTATAGAAGTGCTTACATTCCACAAATCCCTCGTGCTGCCTTTCACACTCACAACTTGGCAGTGACACCCATTACAGCTGCTAGTATCTCTTAGGAGGGCCACATAATAGGCCACCACCTTATTGCATATGGGATGAAGAAAGGAGGCACACAACGTCTCAAGCTATTTTGGAATCTCTTTCTCCATTTTAGTGTTCCAAGGAAAAAATAACAGAATTTTCCATTGTCTGACAGTGCCCTTTATTCTTCTTCTCTGTTATCTCAGATAGTACCTAGTGTCATGGCTGTTTTGTCTAGCCTATTCAGTATTCAAAAACCACTGCTGTTGAATGGGGTAAGAATCTGTCTGTGGGACCATGATATACCCTACATCTTGAATGGCTTATGGTAAGTTTAGCAGACTAAGGAGGTCACACCTATTAATAACTTGTGTCTTCCAACTTCATGTCTGAGGTGGGCACTATCATACTTGGAAGCCTGGACTACCCTAACACTTGATGATCACTAGAAAAATGGCTTCTGACATAAGCAAATTCACTGCCAACTTCATTGTATTGATGATATCTGAGACCATCCTCCCAGTCTTCCCTTCCTTGCTATCATCAGCAGAAGGTGGGGAAGAAGAGGGAATTGAGGAGCAGGAGATGTTGCCTGGTACAAGTCTTGAAACTCTGAAACATCTATTTATGGTATACAGACTCCTATACACTATTTGCCGTAGAAATCTTATGGCTACATTATTTAGAAAGAGTGTAATTCGCTCCCAATAGAAGCCTGTCAATCAGAGATATGGTAGTAGTTGTAATAAAGCTTGTTGAATTATAAATTTTCCTTCATTCTCTGTCTTGCAGGAGCCCATATCTAGCAGATGGTCAATAAAATGTCCTGCCTGAAGTCCTGGGAATGCTGAGGAAAGGCACTTCTTCAAAATGTTATTCCTGAAATTGTTTCTGGTGGGAGGCAGAGGAGAATGCCCCTTGCTGGAACATCGGATACCATTTTCAAGCTTAATCCTTTCAAAGATATCTGAAGAGGGCCAGACCACATGCATGATGGCCTAACCCTCTGCACTTATCTGATGACCAATACTCATAATGCCATGCCATACAACCACTGAAGGTGGAACTGCCTGAGCTAACTTCAGCCATAGACCATGAAACACTGCACATTCCAAGACATTTCTTTGGATTCTGCAGTGCTATGGTGCTCTTTGCTGCAATAGGTAGTCAGTGACAGAAGCTGCAATTTATTAACTTTGAGATACTGCTTTGAATAGGACAGTCCCCCCTCCATACTTCCTCCTCTGTGAGAACACAGGAGGGAAGAGTGCAATTCTTCTGGTAGTTACCACCTGCCTTTAAGGGGATGGGGAATTAGTTCCTATTCACATCCTATCACTGTAGATTTCCTGGTGTTGGCCACCATAGACCTTTAAACACAGACTGTGTGATTTCCCTTTTCTGCTGGCCCTGTCCCCAGACTGGCTGCCTTCATAAGATATAGAATTATTTTCGTGGTATGTGCCTGAAGTCAACTCAGGTGATTGCTCTGAGCATTTTCTGAGATCATACGATCTCAGTGAATTCACCTGGATGGACTCAGTGTAGTAGGAAGACTGTAATTTTCTTCTGTTTTCCCTGGCTAGAATAAGAAGAAATCTGTAGCCAAACATATTTGAATGTTACTAAGTATGGTTCAGAAAGTGCAAGTGATGACAAAAGGTTTGAATCAGCTTTTAATTTAACCCGAACTTTTCACTCATCTCTCACAGAAATCCTTTCAAGTACTGATTAATACAAAAGCCTGAGAGATATAATTTTAGGAAGGAAAGTGCTATAGATTCATGTAGGCAAAGAATATTTTTTCCTTCCCTTATTGTGCTTATGACTTCAATTAATTCTAAGAACTCAAACCAAGTACTTTTCCTACATTATAATGGCTCTTGAACTTTTCTTTCTAATGTATGACAGAGCAGTGCTTTTAGTATGCAGTTACGGTAAATGGAGACATGCATTTAGCATTTTAAGCCTGTAGCAGGTCTTTCTTTTTGCACAGCAGCTCACCAATTGAATATTAATATCACGCTTGGTAATTCAGAAACACATGGTGAATTTCCTTTGTCTGTAAATGTCTGTTTAACAAGTATTTAATATTCAGGCAAAGAGCTTGGATCCTATACCTACACTTACCCTTAGAGTCTGAATGACTTATTAGCAAGGTGCGGTGGCATTCGATACCTTTACATACATTTTTGAAGAATGTTGCAAGATACTGCTATGAGATTTTCCATTATTTATAATCAGTGTTATATTTCAAAACAGTAAAACAGCTCATACATTTATATGATTCTCCTATTGAAACCTAAAGTATTAAAAAAAAGAAAATAATTTCAGTTCTTGTTTTGCACTGGAATTACTAACTATTTTTCAGTATTTCTCTATGCAGTTTTAGCACTTCAACAGTTTTTACGTTGACCTTTCCTTTAATCAAAATTCCTATCTTGTAAATATATTAAATTCAGTGATAGACTGTATCAACTGTTAAATGGTTCTTGAAAGCTGAGACAGACTCTCTTGTCTATTCTTGTACTTCCTTTTTCTGTTCTTCTTTAAAGTTCCGAATGGAATTAAGGGGTGATATTTTCACTGGTCCAAATTAGAACAGTCACAGAATTATTTGGAACTATGCTTATTAAAAAATTCTTCTCTATTTAAATAATTTGTTCCAATAGTTTTGACTAGATTTGCTTTTTAGTCAAAGCAATGGCTTTACAAATTTAAGAATACAATGGATATAGTCCCTGATCATTGTCCCTAATAAAGTATCTTCACTTCAGCCTGATCCTTCTGAATTTGCACGTTCTTTCTTCTTCTTCCTCCTCTTCTCCTTGGCCTTTATTACAGTATCTTTCTTTCTTACCTTATGCATCTAGCATGTAACTGAATCATATACTCATCTTCATTAAAATAAATAAATAAATAAATAATAAAACAGTAAGAGAAACATCATAGCAGTTTCATAGCTGGTAATTATTTCTGTTGTATAAATCATCCTGTGCTTTATATTTCTGGTCCATCAGGGTGAAAAACACTGCAGAAGTAGTTTATATATTTTCCATGCAGTGTTTGTATGACCTGTTGTACAATTACTTTTCATTGTCAGATGCCTGTAGGCAGTTTTGGTGGTGAGGTTTGGGAGGGGAGTACCACATCATATTTACTGTGCTGGGTTTGTTTTCATTAGAGCATATTTACTACAAACCATTATTAAATGGCTAGGCAACTGGTCAATGGTACCTTTATGAATAGATAAGAAAGAATAAGGGTGAATCTAATAACTTATGCTGTATTATAACTCTGAACATAGCTTGCCTGTGCAACTTACAGTTAACTTTAAAATGAGTGCATGGCATTGGCAGAACAATTAGAGAGGTATGGTAAGAGAGTTCATTATATTAATGATTTGTTGTATTTAATGCTATTTAAAAAATATATATTTTTTTCTCCTGTAAACTAACTTTGTCTGCATTTTGACAATATTTGGTTTTGCTCCATTGTGCAAAATATTGCAATAAAGTGAAAAGATTTATTTAAAAAAAAGGAAAAATTTGTACCATATTATCTATGATATCTTGTATTTTTTGCAAATATTCAAAATTTGAGTAATTTTTTAAAAGGAGAAAGTTCATATGCGTATATTTGCTTTTGCAAAGATCTTTGTTTTACATGTTTGAAAGAGGTTGGAAACCCTGCCTTTCATTTTTAAACTTTCTGATGAATGCTCCTCCTTGATGGATGTATTCCATATCTTTTCCAAAATGTGTATTACATTTTGATAAAGTTTTTAATAATCTTTTTCTGAAACTTCCATTTAGATGAATGGCATTTAGAGTATAGTATAAGGAAAAAGGAAAAAAAAATAAGGTAAAACTGAATATAAGCTTACTCAACTGTAGTTACAATTTATGACAACAGAAATGCATTGAATATGATTTTAGAACCCTAAAAACCTCCCTCATGACAAAAATTTAACTGAAATCTACTTTTTCTTTAACCTATTTCACTTCAAAGTGAAATTCCAAAGGGTAAGTTGTTCTTTCTATCATTTTTCTCCCAGAAACAACCATGACATTAGCAACCTTATAATAATTCAAGAAGTAGCAGACAGAAGCTACCTGGTATCCTGTAAGTGAACTGGATAATTTATCATTTCTACTATTGATGTCCAATTCAGTAAAAATAGATGGTCTAAGAAAACTTTCCACATCTCTTTAAGTAGCTAAAAGGTATTATAGGGAAAACAATGCTCGTATGAGAATACACTAGGTTCTGATGCCCATATTTGGCAAGAAATTTAATATTGTTGTAGGTACAGAAAACTGCAACATCAAGCATTTGGGTTGTCAAAACATTATTTCTCATACAAATATAAGAAACCAATCCATTTATTTTCTTGGACAGAAATTTGTACAGTAACCTGAGCAGCTAATGGATATGTAGCAAGGAGGTACTTTATTGTAAATTGTCAGTTTAATCTAGCAAAACAGCCCAAGGTTAAAGTTAGAAAAATCAAACCTAGAAATACATAAATATTTGTAACCCTGATAGTAGTTAACAACGGGAATGCTAAAGGTAGCGCAGAAGAGTGAATGACTGTCTACATGGAATGGCCAACCTATTTCAATACAGTGTGCATCTTTGACTCCCTTTACCATATTACGTAAAATGAGATTTGACACAGCTAACTTTTGAGCTAATGATCCTAATTTCTTGACTGACAATCTCATCTCATGCTTTTAGATTCTTAGGCCATAGCTGCTTCTCGATGAACTAGCAATGCTATTAGTGTGTTGAAAGACAAAAATGAGGACTTGAGGGATACCATGCCCTCTGCATGAAAGTTTCTACAGGGTGTTCTCCTGTAGGGAGGTGTTATTAGACCTTCAGCTGCTCTTGGGCTGTGGCAGTTTCAGCGCAGATTGCTTTTTGCTTTTTTCCATCTTTATCTGGCACAAAGAACGCATGATTTTATTTCATATATGAACCTTGATACATCTCACCATGCTTTTTTTTTTTTTCAGCTGAAATTGCATTTCTGCAATCTCTGTAAGACCACTGAGGAGCCAAAACTAAGTTGAAATGTAACTGCACCTTATTAAAATCTCTCAGATAGAATATAACAGTGGCACCATGTAACCTACTTTGACACCCTACAGGTTAGCAGGGAGTATGCAGAGATGTTACGTTTCCTGGCATAGGTTCGTAAGTTCAGACTCATGCTGTTCAAGTCTGCCTCCACAGTCAAAATATCAATTCTTTAAAAAAGTAGGGAAGGGACCCCAAATGTATTAATGAATGTTACCTATAATTTTGGGGTCACGTCCTTCCTTCTTCAGGTTGCAACTAAGAAAATGTTTAGCTTCTGCTCATTGAGCTTATGCATATTTTCAAGATACACTGTAAAACACTTCAGCCTCCAATTTGCCTTATCTGAATCTATCAGCAGAATATAAGCTCCTTGCATTACACTACATCATAAATCAACAGAATTGTTCGTGAATGAATAGTATTAGCCTCCATAATGGGAAACATTTATGTATTTAGTATGTCCACTTCAGTTTTTCTTAGAAATGCTGAGAGAAAAACTAAAGCTCCTCACAATTCGCTGTAAGCTACAAAGCTATTTAAAGAAAGATACATTATGCCAATACTTTAGGGCTGGTATAACTGTTTGTCAGCAATTCCACTGTAATTCATTGCCTTTCCTGAGATCTAGAACATGGTTGTAAAATTACGTCTTTTTCAGAACCTGATGCACTACTTTCTGAAGAAAAACACTTAAGTACTTACACTACAGAAATAAACGTCTCTATTTTTCTGTACATACATAATCTTTAGGAGTTCATACCATTGCTGAGAACAATACAGTTTGGAACTGCCCAGAGAAACTGTAGGTAGACTCTTCCAAAGCAAAGAATTTCCAATTAGAAGAGAAAACAAGCAATTTTAGCTTTGCTGAAAGACAAAGACAACAGACAGAAGATAGATTATTTTTTCCCCTTTTAGGTATACTTAAATTGGACTTTTTTTCCTAAAGGATCTTGTTTTCAAAAGAGGTGTACCATCTATTACCATAGTAGTACTTCATGGATTCGGGAAATATTTATAAGATTGGTTCCCTATGAAAAATGCTGAGTATTAAATATGTATATGAAAGGTGGCTCATACTATAAAACAGAATCCATATTACTTCCACTTACTTGCACTAATCAATACTTCTGTATGTAGCCTATCTCCATATTTGTTCTCCATTTGCTGTAACTCTCAAGTCAGACTGTAAACATACTCTTGGTATTAATTTATTGATTATAAAACAGGAACTATCTTCCAAATGAAGAAAGTGTGCATGAGTATTTTTACCAAATACTGTGGATTGAATCTTGAACTAAATTGACTTACTTGGTCTGATTTGATAGTGAAAAACACAGAGAAGCATAAAAAGGATCTCGCAGGGTCAATACTTGTCCTGAAGCACCAAGTGTGTTATAGGCAACTTAAAATCATTAACAGAACACTTTCAAATCCCTTAGCTATAGACAGACAGGTTACAGGTTGAT
Source organism: Vanellus vanellus (assembly GCF_965231255.1). Classification (NCBI taxonomy): domain Eukaryota; kingdom Metazoa; phylum Chordata; class Aves; order Charadriiformes; family Charadriidae; genus Vanellus; species Vanellus vanellus. The sequence continues at coordinate 153,126,238 of NC_138906.1, forward strand.
CATGAAAGTTATGAATAATATGTGCATCAAAACCGTATTGAATATCCTATGTAACAGATCTGAGCAAAAGAGGGAAAATACAGATTTCATTCTGATTGTCTAGATCTATTGATGGTGCAATGACATATTGAATACTTCATCTATGAATATTAAGCAGATACTGACTTTTGATGAAATGAGCAGAGATATTTATTTTTTGATAAAATATCATTAAATCTTCATTAACTGAGCATACAAAAACATTACCCCACATACAGTAATTCTAAAAATTGCATCATAGTAATACGTATCTTTTGAATTTATTTTAAAATATTAAAGTTCAAATCATAATAAATTATTATAGGGAAAAAAATGAGAAGACTTAGAAAGAAAGCAAGTGGTGAAAGAATGATACCATGTGTGGTGGGAGTTGACCTTAGCGGTTGCCACATGCTCACCCAGCTGCTCGCTCATTCTCCCTCCTTAACAGGACAGGGGGAGAAAATAAGATGAATAACTTCTGGGTCAAGACAAAGACAGGGAGATTACTTACTGCCACAGACAAAACAGACTTGAGGAAAATTAGTTTATTTTATTGACAATCAAAAATAGACTAGTATGGTGACAAACAAAACCAAAACCTAAAATACCTTACCCCACTTATTTTTTTGCCCAGTCTCAGCTTTACTTCTTCATTCCCAACTTCTCTGCCTCCTCCCCCCCAGCAAGTGGTGCAGGGAGATGAGGAATGCGGAGTTAGGGTCAGTTTATAAAAGTTCACCTCTGCCATTTCTTCCTCCTCACACTTTTCCCTTGCTCCAGAACGGACTCTCCATGGGCTACAGCTTCCTTCAGGACATATCCACCTGCTCCAGCATGGAATTCTCCATGGGCTGCAGGGGAATATCAGTGCCCTGGAGCACAGATGGGAATCCACATCTGGGAGCGCCTCCTCCCCCTCCTTCCTTTCTGAACTTGGTGCTTGCAGAGTTTTTTTTCCTGACAATTTTTCTCTCTCTTCTCACTGCCTATTCGGTGTTTTGCCGTCTCTTAAATATGTTGTTACAGAGGCACCACCAGCATTGCTGATGGGCTCAGCTGTGCCCTGCCATAGGTCATAGAATCATAGAATGGTTTAGTTTGGAAGGGACCTTAAAGACCATCTAGTTCCAACCCCTTTGCCATGGGCAAGGACACGTTCCACCAGACCTGGTTGTTCAAAGCCCCGTCCAGCCTGGCATAGGGCAGCCCTTGACCTGTCCTCACAGAGGCCACCCCTGCAGTGCCCCACTGCCAACACCTGGGCAAGGACACCCAACACACCGTGTTTGTAACAGCAGGAGTTAGGTTAATACTCTACATGAAATATAATATTAGAGAAGGACAAGACTGCTCTTGTAAACATTAGTATGGTCTTCATCTGTAAAACCAGCATTAAATGTTCGCGATTTCAGTAAAAATCTGATGGCCAAAGGGGCAAGCATTGAGATATTCCTTTATAGCCTTTAAAGGACTTCATATCTTCTGCTGGAAATCACCTGGGGTCATGATTTAGACTGTAGGTCATCAGGCCTGAACACGAGGACTGTGCTGGATCCAAACACAGGTCAGGTCAGGGCAAATTATCAGGAATGCAGAAACCATGAGATACAGTCAAAGACACAATATAGTTCCCCCACACGTAGGAGAAAACATTGGTAAAGGTATCATTTTGACCCAGCTAACATAGAGTAAAGCCCTTCATGCAGCTCAGTATCGCGAGACTTGGTAAGCACTGTGGCTGCAGTTCACTGGGCCGTATGGGAGCAAACAGATGCTGAAGGTCATTTGATGCAGCATCGGTGCCAGAGGGAACTTCTCTGCTCCCACTTGCACCTAAGGGCAGGCTGACAGTAATGTGGTAACAGGAATGTGGTAGTTAACATATGAGGAACAGAACAATGTGGAGTGCAGAAAGTTTCATTTGGAGCACACACGAATGATCAACTTCAGGTCCCCCCCATCAAGAAGGCTGCAGAATATATTTCAGTGCAACACATTCCCATAATGAAAGAGGAGGAATGCACTAATTCAAACATCTACAGCAGCCCTGAGTTTGAAAAAGACTACTGTCTGATCTGGGGCCTAAAGCAAATTTGGACTACAAGGATGCTGTATGGCTAAAAGGACCTGTGATTTGGGTCGTGCTTTGGACAGTAATTAGGAATACTCTGATGAAATTAAGATACAAATGCTAAAGTTAATAATGCGAAAGACTCAAGAAGAATGTGATTTCTTGTACTGGAAAATGACCTTCAAAAGAAAGATCTGAAAGACAAACCACAATTGTCTGTTAAAACCAAACTGGAAAAAATATATAAGAAATGGCAATACTGGGGAAAGTGCACTGAGAAAGTGATAGACTGGATGACTAAAAAGGCCCTTCTCATCTTTAGCATCTCTACTTTCATCGCTCCTTGGTAGTGTTCTTGTTTTATTTCACACCATTGCTCTAAATATAAGTTCCACTCCTCCTTATGCACTGAGTACTAGATATAGAGCACAGACTTACTACTCTCAGTTCATAAATATAAGCAAGACCATAGTTTTTTTCCACAGAATTAGAACTTAGGTCTCTATCCTGAAGCATGAACTGAGCTTGATGTTTACACAATCTATGAAAGAAATCAGAAACAGTCTGAACAAGGGTAAGGGACTGTCTTCATAAAGAAAAATGTCTGGAAAATTGGAATAGTAACTGGAAATCATGCAACTGGTTTAATCCATGTCATATTCTTAAAGGTTCCTATAAAACTACAAATTTACAGGAAGTTGTTGTCACATCAAAATGGTTACTGGATTGGTTTATTTCAAGAAATGTTTCTTGTGTATTTTTGCCTTTTAAAGTGATTCCCTGCTAATGAAACAAATGTAATTCTGCCAGTCTTGAAATAATTCCCACATCACAGCATTATGATTAGTTTCACTTTCACGCCGAGTCTGCCAATTTTTTAAAACAGTCTTTTCATTAATAATACTGCCTAGTATGAGCTGCCAAAACCTGTTTAACATGTGATATGAAAAATCTGGCATTATGTAGGTGCTTAGTGAGAGCCACTAGTGTCAGATTTTTATATTTCCTCCAATGGATTTGTCTGAAATGAACTCTGTATTCTCACTGTGTATCCTCTGGTAAAATTAAATTGTTATTTTTCATCATTCGGTATGCTCATTTATGAAGTCAGAGTGATGCAGTTATTATTGTCTTAAACTTATTTTTATGGATGCCATTCACATGCAAAGAGTAATTTGCTTTATTTCAGTGCCAACGCCAGAAAATATATTATTTTTTTTATTCCTATTGAGCCTTATCCAGTACACCTTTTCATCACAAGGAGATTCACATTGTCATTTTCCTAGCCTGTGTGTGTGTCCCTGGGTTTTTTTCCCTTTCCTCTTACCCTGCAGCTCTGCCAGACATTTCCATCTGACTCTGTGTTCCTCCCTCTGATGTCAGCTCAGTCCTCCACAGCAGCTTACCTTTTTTTACTGCTGGACATCTTTCCTGATGACTCACTCCAGCCGTATGACTTATTTGGTTACTCACGCTCTCTCTTCTCTAAAATTAGGTGGTGAGCTCTTCATTTCATGGACCATGTCTTTTTATCTGTCCCATAAAGCTTACATGGCATTTATGGGAGCAATGTAAATTAATAATAATAAACATTTTATACTCTACTGACACACGTTTAGGTATTTGAACTGTGAAATATTGCCTTCAGTCTAAACAGATGTCAATGTATGATTGTGTCAGGGTGCAGTATGGGCCGGGGTCTCCCTCGTGCTTGGGGGTGGAGGGGGTTCCCCTGGGGCAACAGAGCTGTGTCTGCAGCCAAGGCTGTCCCACTGTCCCAGGCAGAGAGCAGGGAAGACCGGGGGGCAGCCAGGGGAGCCCCAGGCCTGGACATCGAGCACCTCCCTGGGGCAGGCATGGGACAAGGCTGGGCTGGGACTTGAGCCCACGGGTGGGCCTGGTTTTGTGGGGTCCACAGCTGGGCATCAGAGGGTTGTGGTTATCTGGAGACTACCCCTGCTGTAGCATCACTGGGGCAGGAGCTGATGGTCCTGGGGGGCTGAAACGGGGTCCTGGGTCCAGGCCTAGCTCAGGTGAAGCCCGAGGGAGGCAGGGCAGGGACAGTCAGGGCTGTCAGTGCCCTCAACATTCTGCTATGTGGACTGTCTGGGACAGTAATTTATTTATTAAAAATATATTTCTTATAATTTTTGTTTGTATGTCTCATGAAAATGTAAAAGTTAAGCCAGCTCTGGAAAGAAGAAAATAGATTGTACAATGATGGTCTCCCTTCTGTTTCTCGGAATAAATGAGCATGTGCAGACACAAAAAACTATTTGCAGTTGGAACTTGCTTGGTTTAGACATGTACATACACGTGACTGTGTTTAATTATGTTGCCCAGAATAAAAAAAAAAAAAAAAGGCCTTATGAATCAGCAAATATAAGTAGGTATGTTTGGCATTTATTCCCATTCTTGCTATCACTGTCTTATTCTCTATCAAATGATGCTAAGCCACACTGAGACACAAAGTGCAATATTACCTTTATTTTTGCCTTTCTGGTCTTTTCTAGAAACATATTCAGCAAAATACAGAATCTGTATTTACCCCAAAGATTAGGTAGAGTACAATTAAAACAAGACTCACTGTTTGATTGCTAAGTGCATTAATGACAATGAAAGGACTTATAGTCAAGTCAAGTAAGTCAAGTAAGCCGCTCATTTTTTCAGGGTCATGAACAAGTAACAGGAATTCACAGCACATAAGGATTTATTTCCTAGTGCCAAACTTTAATTATAATTTGAATTACAGCTGCAAATAAAAATAAATTCTTTAGGGCTGGGAGATATTTTGCATTCAATCTTTGTATAAATGCACACACACCCACAGACACAGATCCATAGACACAGGGAAAGCAGCAGTGGTGGTGACGGGGGGTGCTCCTCCTGATGCGGGGCAGTATATGCACTCAGTACGTGTAGCACACCTTCGCGCTGCCACCCAAATGACTGCTCTTTGGGGAACCAGCATGCGCTACATGGGTGCCCATTGATGGAGCAGTGAAGAGCAAAGGAGCCTGTGTATTTTTAAACATGCATGCAGACAAAGGAACGTAAGTTTTGCTCTGGTTTGGTATTATATTTGGTTGCATAAATGTGCTTACCTATGTACAAAAGATAGAAATTATCTCTAGATGAACCTTATACTAAAGCTAATCCACTTCATATTTAAAACCCAAACTGAATTTGGGTGCAAGCCAAGTTCTAGAGAGCAGGCAGCACAAGATAGTGAAATAGCTGAAGTTTATATTTAAATTTGAAGGTTTTAGTTTACATCTAGACATCTTTTGCAGTGAGATAAACAAGCTGTTTTTATTTGCCTTAATATACATCAGAATTTTATTCTGTCAGCATACATACACTTTTGTAATCCTGCCTCAAAGAATTTTGCCTTTAATGTAAGGCTCAATCTCATCTGCAACGCTAAATACTCAGCATTTTCGTAGGTAGTATGTGGTCATAAGTAATCAAGTGCCAGAGTCTGGGGTAGTTTCTGCTCAGCAGAATTCCAGAGCTCACTCCCACAGGCAGCACGTAGACAGGAAAGAGGAAAGGTTCTTTTTCTGTGTGTGTGTATGTGTAAGTAATCTCAAGATTTTGTCCTTAGTGATATGTCAGTGGTTGGCTGAGTTTTAAGGCTTGAAGGATAGGTTTGGTTTTATTGCTACATTCAAGCCACATTTGACAACAGGTAAAATGTAGCACCTTCTGTCAACTGAAGAAGGCACTTTAAAACTTGTTAGTATGAGGATATCCATTAAATTAAACTATTTTACCTTGAACCTTACTAATCACATTTTGCCATTCAGTGCTTACAATACTCAGAAACTGGTGAAACTATTTACAAAGTCTCCCAAATATTTTTTTTTTTCTTTTTATTACAACATTAACGTCTCCAGATTCTCTGATGTTAATTACAAATATGTTATATAGATGCCTCCTTGAAAATGTATGAGAAATAACTCCCAGTCGTTCCATTATAAATCATAGAATATGAAAAGATAACAAGGATGAAGTTCGACTGCCTGAACAGAGACAAACAGATATTTTAACTCCAGTTGTGTAAGGTACACTGCCTGATCTAAAGCAGCCCGTCCCCAGGACCCTCAAGGAGGACAGGCCTTCTGTGATGCCTCCCAGGCACACAAAGATGATTTGAATGTCTCAGATGTCACCTGCTGCCTCCATTTGGGGAAATAAATCCCACTCTGACTTTTAAATTGCAATGTAGGCACCAACATATAAGCAAGTCACTAGGGTCCATTTGTAGTCAAAGCAAGAATCCTTACATAAGTATTCAAAGGACTTATTTTATATGGGCATTTTAGGATAAGATTTATTTTTTATTGAGTACCTGTTCTTCCTCCTTGGCTATAAAATGGTACTGCAATAATCCACTCTGTTGAGCACGTAACATTGTCAATGTTCACAGTGGATCAGAGGAGCCCTTTCAAAGTGCTGTTGCACTGGGTGTCTGCATGTCTTAGCCACATAATAAACCATCCTTGATATCATTTTCATCATTTTTAAAAACTGAACACTGCCTGTCTTTCATTGTACTGGTATATCAACGGCTTTCTGCCCCCTAAATCTGTTGTTCAATTGAACCTGTTACATGGACAAATGCTTCTTGCAACAGAATGAATGCTGAGATGATTTAAGTTTTACAATAAAAATCTGTTAATTCATATGGAGACATATGAATGTTGAAAAAACATTCCTTTAATGCTAAATAATAAGAATAAACTAATAGGAAACTAACGAAAATGTATATGAAAATATCTTCTGTCAGACTTTTCTTTATTATGACAAGAAAGAGGACTAATCTCTTTCTTTATGAATAGCTCCTACAGAACTGAAGTTAAAAGCCTTTTGGCTTGAGCCTAAAAATGAAATAGATGTTTATGTCAGATTAAGTTCTTATCTCATTTCGTACCGAGATAGCAGTTAGCACTTTGCAAGAGAGAGAAAAAAAATGCAGTCTTTGTAATTTTGTAACATACCTGTACATTACATTGTGACAATGGTAAAATCTCATTTGAATCCTGCCTAGCTGGTACGAATCCACACCAGTCCAATGTCATCAGTTATCAGAAACTGAAGTGTGTAGAGTGATGGCTTTACACAGGTATCGTCACTTAATTTGAACCCATGTTTCTAATTAAAGGCTAAGCCTGTGATGTATTTTGCCACAAGAAAGACATTAATGAAATGTTTAAGCAAGTGTGAAATTTTTAATATTCACCAATTATTTGAATATTTACCAAATAGTTAAAATTCACCAGCTTACTAGAAGATTCATTGAAAAAATAAAACGATCTGCATGCCATATAATTTTGTCCTTAATTACTGGTAATTCTTTGTAAAAGAACCACTTTTAAGGGTTTAAATATTTCAAAGTGTACTTCTATTTCTAAAAAACATAATTCTATAAAAGTGGCACCATTTTGTACCAGAGGACTGGCCCTGTGGTGTATTTAGAATCATAATTACAGACTTTAGTCATGAAAATAAGTTTAATATTTTATTACTTACTGTTAGCTCAGCTTTGCCAATAAAGTTAAAAAGAAAGTTAATTGGAATCGGCTGCATTTTGTGCATCAAGTGCATCACTACACCTACTCACTGAGAGCAATAACATCTCAGAAGTGTTCCCTAAAAGCACAGTCTAAATGAAGTGGGTAACACAGTTATAGATATTAATGCAGAACATGAGTAGAAATATTAATGATTATAATAAATAAGTAGAAAAAAAAGACTGAATTTTCAGAAGGCTAGATTTGCAAGTTTTGCTTTAAAAAGTAGCACATGTTTTAATGTTTTAGTGAGGCATACATTTCCTGTAAATCACTGGAATAACAGAGGGATAAAATCTCCAGCATCATTCATGGAAAACTATTTGATTAGACCAGAATCATGTACTGTTTTCTTTCTTCAGGCAGAGCTGCCATTTTATTTTATTTTGCAGCCTCCAAATATCATTAGATGTAAAAATTACCATTGTTGTTATTGCAAAGGGATGCATATTTGCCTCCCGCCTGCATCTAGAACTGAGCCAGTAGATGGCACTCGTCTTGGAAGAGGCATTCTCAGGAAGGTACAGAGTTATCATTGAAGAAATCCCTACATAATATGTACATGGGAGCAACATTTGGGATGAAAACAAACTCCCCAGTCTTTAGCCCCCAAAAGGTAGGTTCCAAGGCTAAATTACTTGTCCAGGTTCCCTCAGAAGTAGTCTTTACGGAAAAGCAGGGCTCTGTAAACACAGTCAGCCCATCAATCTTCCACTCCTATTACAGGATGATCTGCTCTTTAGACATGCCGGTCTATTGTCTATTATACAGTGGACCTGGGTTATCATCATAGTTGACTAAAATTAAATGCAATGACTCCTGATTTCACAGACTATGCGATAAATAACATCCAGCTATTATATAGACAATAAGGTATTTCAGACTAACTCAATATCAAGTGCTCCTCTATATCTACATTTTTTGTAAGAGGCAATGGTTGTTCCATTTTAGGGACTACAGCATTAAAACAGTTATTGGATAACAAAGGGACTAGGATTAATTGTGGTAACTGACGACTCTCAATGGCTTATTTCCAGTTTTTTTGCCTTTTAAAATGTTTTCCCTGCATCTTGTACGTTGCATACGTTAGGCTGTGTGATAAAATCTCATCTGTAAACTCACAGAGGAGCACAGAAACCCAAATAGTACCTGGAAAGGCTATTCCCAGACCCATCACACGAGCCACCAGCCCATCACAGGCTCATCTTCACAAGTCCGTAGGAGCACAGGGGCACAATGGTAGGAAGGGCCCTGACTCAAGGACTCAGTGAAAGGGACACCCTGTTCAGGCACCACGGAGGGCAGTCCCAGGAGAAACTCAGCCCCCGTGACCGGGTGTAAAACCAGTGAGTCAATGCCAGAGCACCTTTAGGACAGAAACAGGTGGCTGTCTAGGGGTATGAGACACATTATGGGATGCAGGGGAAGAGCATTTTGGGAGTGCACAGGACATATTATGGGAATGTTTAGGGGGGGAACCAAAGGTGGGGAAAGGGATATATCCAGATGATTTGGGGAGGAACAAGTGCAGGAAAATACAGGATAAAGGGGTAAAAAGGGCCAGCCATATATAAAAAAAATTTGGTGTTGTGTACATTTGTGTGCCCATGAGCCATACCTGATTAGTGCAGTCTGTCCCATCTTCTCATTAAATTAATTTCTAACTCCTTCCTAGGTGAGGGACTCTCTATCCTATGTGCATATGTGTGTATGGAGGTGTAAGTGCAGCAACTGGAGTCAGGTCATGAGTCAGAGGTCCTGTGTGTTTGCAGTGTCAGCAACCGGAGAGACTGAAGTGAGTGGATGTAAGCAGAAGCAACTGGAGTGGTACCACAGACCACAGGGCCCCATGTGTCCGTGGCACCAGGAACTGGAGCGAGGGAGGCTTGGGTGCCAGCAGCTGGGCTGGGACCATAGCTTGGAAGACCTGTGTGCCTGCGTGCCAGTGAATCGGGGGACCTGACTAAGTGAAACCAAGTGCCAGACCCTGGGGTCGGACCAGAGGTTGGAGGGATGTGGGTCCGTAGTGCCATCAAATGGAGTAAGTGTGCAAGTAAGTGTGTGAGTGTTATGGTGAAGGTCAAGCTGGACTAGCCTGTGAGTATTTGATGTGGCCATCAAAGGGGTGTCTCTATAGGTGAGACCACAAGGAAGTTGGCTACTGGGGGACCACAGGAGTCTCAGCCAGATGCCAGAGAGATTACAATTTGTGGTGAACTGGGAAACTTGCTTTTATGTGTGTGTGTTTGTGTTTCTGCATGTGAGAGTGGAGCTGTGGCTTTGGGGACGCGTATGTCTAGGTTCCAGCGACTGGGAAGACTGGAATCCAGGGACAGCTACTGGGCAGACTGAGTGTCTGAGCCCAGCTGCTGGAGGGGTTCCAATTGTGCCTATGTCTGTATGTATTCTCACTAGTGAACCTCCATCCTGCTCAGCAAGAGAAGGACACAGGGTGAGGCTGTTGATGCTGTGTGTGTTCGTGTGAATGCTCTGTGTTTCTGTTCATGATACATTAGACCAGCCATGTGTATATGTACATATGTGGGACATATGCGTGCTCTGTGTGCATGTGCCTTCTGGGAATACACCTTCAGCCTCACTACTGATTGAACCTGGAAGGGTGGAGCTGGGGCAGCCAATGACTCTCTTGGGCTGTTGGATTTTTTTTTCCCTAAGAAATTACTTTTGAAATATTACTGAATGGTAAAAATTAATGTGCAGTTACATTATAAACGCGGGTTTGGATAGCATGCAGGAGATGGGTATGTACTTAGGAAAGCCAATGCTTATCCATGAACCAGCATGTTCATGGATCTGCACAGGACAGGGTGTGTTTAGTGAACATTTTGTTGTATAAACTGCTGAATGCTTTGGCTGAGAAACAACTTAGGGAGCAACATAACAAACATAGGTAAGCATTAAGACTTATTCAGAAAATTGTGTCAAAGTCCTTATTTGGAAGAGATGAACAAGAATAAAATGTGAAAATGTTTGTACAGCAGATTAGTATTTTCCTAATAACTGTGGATGAACTGCATTGCTGAATTCTCATTTGTATACAATGAACTTTTTAAAATCGTTTATGTTTAAAAAATAAAAAGCAGTGGACTACACTGTTCCATTTGCTACTATTTTTCACAGAATCCTAGAGACTTACACAACATCACCTTTGTTAGCTCTGATCACGTTATGACCTGCAGTGCTCAAGGAAACAGGTGAGTAAAGCATTGGCTATGTGAGCAATAGATAGTCCTCTGCTTCTGACTGTGACATGAGATAGACTTGACAGGCAATATATTACCTTGAAAAGAGATTTCATTATTCTGTAGACTATGGTAGGAACATGAACTATGTTTCAAAATTACCTTGAATGAACGAGCTGGATTCCAGCTACAGTGAAAGATTCTAGTATCTAGTGATTTATAACATATGACTCATGTGTACTTGCATAAAAAAGTGTCTTGTTTCTCAAGACAGTCACATTTATGCGGTTCACTTCTACAGTAATGTTTTTATTTCTTTATATTAAGCTTCTGAGTTCATTGTCATTGGTAATTGCCTCAATACAGTGAAGAAGATAAACATTATCTTTCACAGACCAGCAGCGATTATTTCTTTTCCAAAACTCTATTCTCTGGTGAATACTTCCTCCCTGCCACAATACTGATCTATCATCTGTTTCATTGACCCATACATTTAGAATTCGTATCTTTTACTTTCTTTTGGTCATTATCATTTCAATCCTTCAGCCATTGTTTCTGAAAATTTATGATGTGGATTTCTTTGTTCTGGCTGTTTTTTTCCCATATGTTTTTGGTCAAAACTGGTCCAGCTGAACTGAGTTCTTTACTCAGTCTAAGAAATAAATATGTGTTTTTCTGTACAGCAGCTCCCAGTTTACTTTTTAATGCTAAAAAAAAGGTTGTAATACAGTGTCATTTTTTCTACTCAATTTTCTACTCAGTTTTGCTTTGTCCCCTTCAAAAGCGTCTTATAAATGTTTGCATAAAATAAAGCATTCACCTTGCTGATGCAGAAGAAGTGAGTCTGGTGTGCTTTTGTGATTTATTTATTTATTTATTTATTTATCCTGGGAATAATTTTAAATTTCCGGAAAATAAGAGAGGAAAACAAGGATCAACATTGTTCAAATTCTGTAATGATACAACTCCTATTAAACCATTGTTTTGCCCAAAAAATTCCTTCTTGGAATGTGACTGTTTTCACATATTTTCAAATTCTATTGAATTCTGTCATCTCAAAATGTTATATACATTAAAAGATTGATAATCAGTCAGCCATCTACTTCAAGCTGAGTAAAAGATTCATAGATGTGCATTACACATTTTCTATCAACATTTTGGCACCCAAGTAATAGAAAGAGCCTTTGCAATTCTACAGTAGAAGGTGACTCACATCAAATATCTTCTTTTATTCCAATTAGTGTGTCAAAGGAGTGTTTGTATCTTCTAGAGGAAAACAAACAACACTCCAACAGTGAATAAGAATGAAAAGCTTTTAATATATTGAATGAATATTTGAAAACAACAGACAGAAACATTGTTAATCTCTTCATTGGCAGGTGATTTTGGACAGCTTATGCTATTCTAACTATTTAAAGGAGAACTCATCTGCCAGGTGAGCGTTCTAAGCCCTCACAATTACAAACCAGCCTATCATGCTTCTGACAGATCAAATGCCCACTTGATGTTAATGTACTCATTGGTTTTACTTTACATTTGGGCCTGAAAGACTCAGAAAGCTCACTTTTTAGAAAAGTTGCAATCAAAGAGTGAACATAGAAATAATGAAGTAGAAGAGGCTTTCTGGCTTTGGGTTTGTTGCCCTTTTAAAATTTTCTTTTATTGAGTCATAAATTGTAAAACATAATCATTAACCAGTGCAGACCTGCATAAAGAAGAACTGATCACATGGTGCAATTGCTCAATCAGCTCACAGTGATAACGTGTGTAGTCACACAATAATCACAATAAAAAAGTTAAAAAAAGAATGATTTTCAATTAAAAATGTAAAATCTTACATTTCTTACAGACTGCTCTCTGTATTTTGCACACAAAACCTCCCCACATTTTTTTAATTGCCATGATTTTTAAACATGGTAAAATCACAAAATCCAATCACTTATGTAAGACCAAAATTGGACAGTTCATATCACACTGGTTTTAGGGTTATAGATTTTTTTCAGGAATAAGGAGAAAGATTTGTTAGGAGCAACTTGGAGACCTTGATTATATTAATTTTGTACCTTTCCAAACTTTTACCTGCAGGGTAAAAAAAAAAATCATACCAGCAATATAAAATAGAAAAAAATGTTCATTTAAGCCTGTATTGTGCCTAGTTGATGAACATAAGTCATTTATAATCTTTTACATTATAAAAAGTTAGTTATCATAAATGTGCCATCTATTTTCTACACATTTGTTATCCTGTGGTCTGAATTTGTTCCACTGCTTATTCAAGTCTAAGAAAACACAGTTCAGAATCACTTTTCTTCTATCCATTAATTAGTGCATGGTATTTTAATTCTGGGGTTCTTATGACTTTTTGTTTTAAATTAATAGCTTTTTCAAAAGCATGGGTAGCATTAGTCAATCATTTTCTTTCCAAGACTGTATAGAGTTTTGTGAAAACATTCCTACTCTTCTTTCTTCATGTGATATTGATACCAAGTTTCATTAACAGCATATGTTCACAAAACTATGGCTTACTGTACTTGTATGATAAGTCACAGCAGGCATTTTAAGCATCATCAGCTTTTAAAGAGTTTTGTTTACAGTATCGAGAACAAAATTCTCTGGAATTCTTCTACCCGTGCCACACAGCTTATAGAACAGAATAAAGAACACGGTACATAAATAGCACTGGAAACTTTCTACTTAACATACTAGAAAGGTGTCCTTTTTATTGCTCTAAAGGCTACAGAATCACAGAATCACAGAATGGTAGGGGTTCAAAGGGACCTCTGGAGATCATCTAGTCCAACTCCCCTGCTAAAGCAGATTCACAAAAGGCAGGTTGCACAGGATTGTGTCCAGGCGGGTTTTGAATATCTCCAGAGAAGGAGACCCCACAACATCTCTGGTCAGTTTGTTCCAGGGCTCTGTCATCCTCGAAGTAAAGAAGTTTCTCCTCATGTTCAGATGGAGCTTCTTGTGTTCCAGTTTGTGCTCGTTGCCCCTTGTCTTGTTGCCAGGCACCACTGAAGAGAGTCTGGCCCCATCCTCTTGTCCCCTGACCTTTAGATATTTATAAGTGTAGATAGGATTCCCTCTCAGTCTTCTCTTCTCCAGGCTAAACAGACTCAGGTCTCTCAGCCTTTCCTCATAAGAGAGATGCTCCTGCCCCCTGGAGCTATCTTCATAGCCCTCCACTGGACTCTCCCCAATAGTTCCCTGACTTTCTTGAAGGGAAGAGCCCAGAACTGGACATAGTAATCCAAATGTGGCCTCACCAGAGCAGAGGGGGAGAATAACCTCCCTCAACACTCTTTTTAATGCACCCCAGGAGACCAATGGCCTTCTTGGCCACACGGGCACATTGCTGCTTCATGGTCAACTAGTTTTCCACCAGGAGTCCCACGTCCTTCTCGACAAACAGAAGTTTTTGAAGAAAGACGTTTTCATCTGCCATAAATAAGCTGAGTAGGGCAGGAAAAAATATAAATCTATTACCTGCTTTCCTCCCCCACACATATAATCAGTTACTTGACATAGAATATTTTACTTTCTCTGCATTAGTTAGGCCCAGCAAATCAAATAAACCTTTAAGTCAATTAGTTTCAGTCTGCATCAGAATTCTTTCATGAAATATAAATTATCATCTAACATACCCATCTTCACAACACCTCCTTGAGTTTACATAACATATCCATATATTTATATGTATGCTACAATTTACAAAAATCTACTTTTCATCCACTACCCAGTGCCTAGCAACTTGATTTGGACTACTTATCTAACAAACTAGTTTTTCAATTTAATGACAACTAGCTATGGAGAGAAAATAAGAATGCATGGACTAGCCATTGATCAGTTGCACTTGCAAATACGGTTTTGGGTTCTTTTAATATTCAGTGAGTGTACTACAGAGAAGTCAATGCATGCTTACTTTTCACTGAATGTTCCTCCATCGCTGTCTGCTTGTTGAGGCCTTGATTTAAGAACAAAACCCCGTTGTCTCTTGTGCTGCTATTAAAAATGAACAATAGTTAAGGTATTCTAAAACTTTGAATAACCTGATTTTAAAAGCTAGTTATCAGTTGAAAGACATCAGAATATTCCTACAATAAAGGATTTTGGTATGTTAAGTTCTCAGCAGTATTTCTCTGTCCCTTAGCTGTTTAATTATGGAATAGAAGATGGATCATCTTCCCAAGCAGTAGTCTCGGGTAACCTGCACCACTGTAGTTAGGTCAGGCTTCTTTGAGATGGTGGATGTGACTTTCATTTCATCAGGGAGTTATTGGCACCTGAATTCAGGTCTTGGGTGAGTGTTTAGATACTGGATATAAGGACACAGCAAAGGAAATAGTGCCAATTTTGCCATCTGTCTATTGTAAACTAACATCTTCTGCACCTGCTTCCAGAAAGGCATCAACCAAAATGAAAGAAGGGATATTTCTGTAGCATACACTCTGAAGAGCAGCATAATTTAAGGTATGGTTCTGTCCTCAGCAATTCTTCGGGCTACTTCAGTAATCTTCCATTCAGTATGTGCCTTTCTGGGAATTCAGTTTTTCTAATGCAGTTATGTGCTTCTGGGCTTTATGTATGGAGCTGTTGTCTATAATCCAGGCAGTGAATTCCATTTAGGAGGCAAATAGCTAAAGGTTTGGTGCAGCAAAATGCAAAGTAAGAGTATTTAAATGTCTTTCCAGAATACACAAGATCTTGTCAGGGTTAACTTTACCTAGAGGTCAGTTTCCTGTTTCCTAGTTTACTGTAATTGCAATTGGAAATTATGGCAACGCTTTCTCAGTTAATCAGGTTTTACAATTTTGTAGTCATCTTTTGACATCATCCTTCAATAAAATACTTAAATAATTTGTTTTCTTTTTCCTCTTTTCCTCCTCCCCCCCCCCCGAAGGTTAAACTGAGAATTTAATCAAAAAGCAGAGAATAGATTTGAACTGGGCTCAATTTAGTTTTACTGAGAGCATATTTAATGAGGTTGAAAAGGCCATATGATACTGCAGATTTTGGTCTTAGATAAGAAGATTTCTACTAGAACTATCATTTTAATCAGGAAAGAAACAAAAATTTATCAGAACAGAAAATGGGAAGTCATAGGATAAAGTGGTAACAGTACATTTTAATCTATTATAAAAAAACTTTCCGAATTTCTATAATATAAAGTCTATTAGTCTTAAGAATCTGTAATAAATCATTTGCATATAGTTATTTAGTTTTCAGCTTCACCACAGAATAATTTCAAATGAATGATGCTATATAAATCTGATAATTGTATCAATCTACCAAACGATGGGCAATTGCTTAGATCAAGTAATTTTTTTGCAAATTTACAGCACGTAGGTATAAATAAGAGAGGACCACAATTATCTATAATGGAACACATTAACTTAGCTGAAAAGGGCCAGAAAAGACTTCAGAACTGACTTATATTTTCTCCCAGTGGAATAGAAGCTGTGGCAGGATCAAGAATCAACAGTGATTTATACCCAGTTGTAGAGGATTTGCAACCAACACATACAGTGCAGAATGTGAGGAAGCAAGAGATGAATGTTTAGCAGAGAGTCACTTATAGTGAATGGGAAGCCACATTGAAAAATCTATTTTCTGATTCTTTATTTGTTTGTTTTTCCTGCATATATCACTTCTGATTATCTTTTTGAGCCCAGGAATTAAGTATTACAGGAGTTAGTTCAGGTGAACTAGGCTTATATTATTTAATAATTTATTAATAACATGTAGGAAGGGATTTAGGCGTGCATTAGTTTAGGAACCAATTCCAAGAATATAAAGGACCATGGAAAAATTAAAAAAAAATTACACACTAAACCAGTGCATTTCTTACCAATCAAACTGTTCTGCACTGAAATTTACCTCCCCAGTAGAATCATAGAATGGTTTAGGTTGGAAAGGACCTTGAAAATCATTGAGTTCCAACCCCCCTGCCATAGACAAGGACACCTCCCACTAGACCAGGTTGCCCAAGGCCACGTCCAGCCTGGCCTTGAACACCTCCAGGGATGGGGCCTCAACAACCTCTCTGGGCAACCTCTTCCAGCGATTTACCACCCTCAAAGTGAAAATCTTCTTCCTAATGGTCAATCTGAACCTGCCCTCTTCCAGTTTAAAGCTATTCCGCCTTGTCCTATCGCTACATGCCCTAGTAAAAAGTCCTTCTCCAGCTCTCCTGTAGGCCCCTTTTAGGTACTGGAAGGCCACAATAAGATCTCTCCAGAGCCTTCCCTTCTCCAGGCTGAACAGCCACAACTCTTCCAGCCTCTCCTCATAGGAGAGGTGCTCCAGCCCTCGAATCATCCTCGTGGCTCTCCTCTGGACACGCTCCAGCAGGTCCATGTCCTTCTTCTTTTGGGGACTCCAGAGATGGATGCAGCACTCCAGGTGGGGTCTCACGAGAGTGGAGTAGAGGGGCAGAATCACCTCCTTTGACCTGCTGGCCACACTTCTTTTGATGCAGCCCAGGATGCAGTTGGCCTTCTGGGCTGCGATCGCACACTGCTGGCTCATGTTGAGCTTCTCGTCTGTCAGCACTCCCAGGTCCTTCTCCTCAGGGCTGCTCTCCAGCCATTCCCCGCCCAGCCTGTATTTGTGCTTGGGATTGCCCCGACCCAGATGCAAGACCTTGCACTTGGCCTTGTTGAACTGCATGAGGTAGGCTTGGGCCCACCTCTGCAGCCTGTCCAGGTCCCTCTGGATGGCATCCCTACCCTCCAGCATGTCTACCTCACCAAACAGCTTGGTATCATCGGCAAACCTGCTGAGGGTGCACTCAACCCCACTGTCCATGTCGCCGACAAAGATGTTGAACAGTACAGGCCCCAGTACCAACCCCTGAGGAACACCAGTCATCACTGCTCTCCACTTGGACATTGAGCGATTGACCGCAAGTCTTTGAGTGTGACCATCCAGCCAGTTCTTTATCCACCGAGTGGTCCATTTGTCGAATCCATGTCTCTTTAATTTAGAGACCAGGATATCGTGTGGGACAGTGTCAAACACCTTGCACAAGTCCAAGTAGATGACATCAGTTGGTCTTCCCTTGTCCACTGCCACTGTAACCCCTTCATAGAAGGCCACCAAATATGTCAGGCATGACTTGCCCTTGGGGAAGCCATGCTGGCTGTCACCAATCACCTCCTTGTTTTCTATGGGCCTCAGCAAAGTTTCCAGTAGTGCAAGTAATTGTATGTATACATACATATACGTATATATATCTGCCAGTTAAGGAATTAGAGGTCACTGTGATGGGAATATTTAGAAGACTGACAAATCAGGCCAGTTTATAAGTAAACTTTACTAAATAAATTGCTGAGCAGCACAGTTTTTGTTAATGGTCTAGTGGAAGGTGTCTCTGCCTATGGCAGGGGGCTTGGAACTAGATGACCTGTGATTCTATGATTCTATAATAATGCTTAGCTCTTGCATGTTATTGATCATCATAACTACTTGTACAAAACTGTTACTCTTTGCTGTTACTTGTCTGCTATTTTAGCTGTGATTATGCAGCTCTCTGCAGTTGATGCCATTCATTGAGCACGTATGACTGGTTGTTGGTAGGTGTTAGTCACTGAAGTCAAGGGGGTCCCATGTGGCAGCTCTTTGATGAGAGAAAACAGAACTGAAGCAGCATCATGTTCTGTCTTTCTTCTTAATGATTTATGGTTGTATACCATTTGTCACCTTCATAAATGTCCCCTCTTGATACTCCTTTTTCTTAGGTTTAGGTTTGGGGTTTTTTTTGGCCTGGATTTGTCATTCCTTTTGTGCAGTAGATAGGACACCTATTGACAGTCTGTTGTACCTATCTTCTTTTTCTTTGCAACTCTGTT
The DNA here is from genome assembly GCF_965231255.1 of Vanellus vanellus. Lineage (NCBI taxonomy): Eukaryota > Metazoa > Chordata > Aves > Charadriiformes > Charadriidae > Vanellus > Vanellus vanellus. The sequence goes on from NC_138906.1 coordinate 153,144,962, forward strand.
ATTTGGCTGCCTCCTTTATGAAAGACACATATCTTTGTTAACCCTTTTGGTGGTTGTACTACTTGCACACTTGTAAAATGCTTGCATATTGTGTATTGTTGTGTCATTACTTTATTAAAAATACTTATATCTATGTTGTTATGTATGTTATATATATGTTATTCTTTCCAATATTTAAGTAAACTTAAATTTAATTCAAAATAAATTAATATTAATTATATCCTTATATACTCTTACTGTTCCTAGGTGTCACAGGTCTCTGACATGGCTACACTAACTTGATGATTTTTATAATGAAACAATTTCTTTTGAGTTGCTTATTTTAAAATCTTTTATATTTAGAATCAACTGAGATCAACGGAAGTGGAAGGGTCTTTGCTAAAGTTAAAACTGAAATTAACATTCACCCAGAGCTGCCAGTTAAAGAAATGTCAAGATGATAGACCTTGGAAACCACAGCAAGCATAATAAACTGTAAAAGCTTTATGTATTTGCAAGATTCTCCTGTTCAAAGAGTCACGCAAATACTCACAGCATAAGAAAACTTTGGTAAAATATCCACTGTAAATTCTGCTTGAATTAACGTATCATGCATAGAATTGTAGAATCATAGAATACTTTGGGTTGGAAGGGACCTTAAAGATCATCTAGTTCCAACCCCTCAGCCATGGCCAGGGACACCTCCCACTAGATGAGGTTGCTCAGAGCCTCATTCAACCTGGCATTGCACACCTCCAGGGATGGGTCATCTGCACCTTCTTGGGCAGCATGTTCCAGTGTCTTAGCACACTGATAGTAAAGAACTTTTTCCTAATATCAATTCTAAATCTATCTTCTTTCAGATTACCTCTTGTCCTATCACTACACTCCCTCCTAAAGTGTCCCTCCCCAGCTTTCCTGTAGGCTCCCTTTTAGGTATTGGAAGGCCACAATAAGATCTCCCCAGAGCCTTCTCTTCTCCAGGCTGAACAGCCTCAACTCTTTCAGCCTCTCCTCATAGGAGAGGTGCTCTAGCCCTCGGATCATCCTCGTGGCTCTCCCTGGACCTGCTCCAGCAGGTCCATGTCCTTCTTCTGTTGGGGACTCCAGAGCTGGATGCAGTACTCCAGGTGGGGTCTCATCAGAGCAGAGTAAAGGAGCAGAATCGCCTCCCTCGACTTGCTTGCCACACTTCTTTTGATGCAGCTCAGGATACAGTTGGCTTTCTGGGCTGTGAGCGCACATTGTCGGCTCATGTTGAGTTTCTCATCCACCAGCAACCCCAAGTCCTTCCCCTCAGGGCTCTCCTCAATCCCTTTTCCACACAGCCTGTATTTGTGCTTGGGAATGCCCCAACCCATGTGCAGGACCTTGCACTTGGCCTTGTTGAACTTCACGAGGTTTGAACAGGCCCACCACTCAAGCTTGCCCAGGTCCCTCTGGATGGTATCACTTCCCTCCTGAGTGTCAACCGCTCCACTCAGTTTGGTGTCATCGGCAAATTTGCTGAGGGCACACTCAATCCCACTGTCCATGTCACCAACAAAGATCTTAAACAGCTCCAGTCTCAGTACCAATCCCTGAGGAACACCACTGGTCTCCACTTAGACATTGAACCACTGACTGTGACGTTTTGACTGTAGCCATCCAGCCTATTCCTTATCCATTGAGTGGTCCATCCATCAAATCCATATTTCTCCAATTTACAGACATGGATACCTTGTGGGACAGTGTCAAATGCTTTGCACAAATCCAGGTCGATATTGTCAGTTGCTCTTCCCTTATCCACTAATGCTATAAAGTAGTTGTAGAAGGCCACCAAATTTGTCAGGCACGATTTGCCCTTAGCGAAGCCATGTTGGTTGTCACGAATCACCTCCTTATTTTCCATGTGTCTTAGTATAGTTTCCAGGAGGATCTGTTCCATGATCTTGCTGGGCATAGACAGAGGTGAGACTGACTGGCCTGTAGTTCCCCTGGTCTTCTTTTTTACCCCTTTTAAAAATAGGGGTTATGTTTCCCCTTTTCCAGTCAGTTAGATGAGGTGAATGGGCAGTGATTTACACCCAGGTTACAAAAATTACAAATGGAGTTGTCCATTTCATGGGAAATTATACAATTTCATAAATCTGATTTCCTTCCAAATGAAATGATGTGTTTTGAAAATTTCTTTTTGACTGTTTTTTGTTTAAAGCACTTAAATAAAGCACATGAGCAGAGTTTTAATATTTTAAGTCAGTGACTTGTGTTTTTAGAGTTTATTTTGCAACATATAATGTAAACTAAATCCATTTAACAAGAAAAATATTCCTGCAATAAAAATTTGTTAAATTTCATTGTAATATGGTTGAAATAGACAATAAAAATATTTCATTACAAATGTGATTGTATATATGTATATATACACATACATATATGTATCTATGTATATTTCATTACATAAGTTATCTTAGCCTACAGAGTATTCCAACTGCCATGACCTGACCTTTTGCAGTATAGTAATGTTCTACTGGAGACTACCATTAATTCCAATATAAACCATTACTCAAAAAGAAATAGTTTTAGGTACATTTTCAGAGGTACTTCTTTTACCAGCATCAACTGGAAAAAGGAAACCATTTTCCAGATACTGTCTTTGACTGTAGGGTTTTTTTTCTACTTTGAAGCCCAGTTAGAGAGGAACAGTGAATTCCTCTGTGCTTATAATGGTGACTTGGACCAAAAACTAGAAATGGAGATCAAAGAACTTTAGACTTTTCTGATCAATACGGTTGTTACCAGAGATAATACTTCTTGCCAACATTTCAAATGAACACTGAAAAAAGATGTTTGCTATATGATTTTCATTTTAGAGAAAAAGCTGCCTTTATAAAGTCCCATAAGTAGGCTGGAGACAATTTAAAAAAAATGTCCAAATATTTATTCTGCGATTTTATGCATGATTTTTTTTTTTTAATTAGAAAAAGAAACAATAATGATGCACAAAAGTGGGAATAATTTTTTTACAAGTAAATGAAAAGCATTAAGGTTACACTGCCAGTATGCCAAACTCCACTATTCTCAGACTAAGGGTGAATGGAGAGTTTCCATGCTGATTTTATAGAACTGGTGGAGATGTTTGAGTGCTGCATCTCAAGCTCAGATCAGCAAACCTTCTCATATATTACTAGGAAGAATTTTAAAAATAAACTTTTAGTATATGAATACATGTCAGAAAATATTTGTCAAATATTTTTTCTATCTTACTTCCACTTTCCACTTCCAGAACTCTGTTAGGTATTTTGAGTTGGAAATGCAACTGCTCCACACAGAAGTTGTTGACCTGTGTTCACCAGGCTTTTATGAAAGACTCTGTTATCCATGACACACCACAATCTGTCCTTTATCTGAATCCATGTCGTATATCATAATGAGCTGAATGGCCAGTGCTACCTATGGAGAAGTAAAGGAACAAAAGATCTATTGACTTCAGTAACCTTTCTTTAAAGAGAAAGACAACTTTTGTGTTTGAAGTGAATTACTTTCATCTGTCTATTTGCATGTATTTCCAAGACTTTACTGTGCTAACAGATAAAAGATTAGAAAATACCAATGATGTTGCACACAGAGTAGCATTGGGATTGTCCATGGATCAGAAGATACATACATTTTAAATACTAGATTCACCATGCAAAAACATCCCAACCTTTAGGATGGAGAGATAGGAGAGTGATATATTTTTATCTGATCTGTATTATAACTTATTATAATATATAATATTATAATTATTACATTGTAATTATATATATTACAATAATATAAATAATGTTATTTGGGGGTCTAGTACAGTAACTTATGTAAATAAAGCAAAAGTATTAAAAAGATTTTCACAAGGAATATTTAGAGTGATTTGATTTTTATATGCTTTTGAGATATCTCAAGAAAGGTTTGTTGTTTTATTTTTTTCAGTAATTGATACATGCTAACTCTGAGGATCAAACTCTATTCAAATGTTAAATTTTGTCCTTTATGAACATTTCCATTGATATTATTGTAAGAACTATTACAATGATTCTTTAGAATGTTCATTTTATTTTGAATGAACTTCTGAAACAGTTGATTATCTACAGCCTTAATGATCATTTGACTTATTTTTTTGTTGAATTTTTTTACATCTTTACAACAGAAGGCTATCTGTTTTCTCTCATTCATTTTTTCCTCAACAGCCAAATCTTAGTCACATACCTGCTCCCTGACAGTGATTTCTGTGTGAAATCCTATAAAATTTGGGTTAAACCAATGGGATTTGTGTTCCTAAATTAATTAGGCACCACTTTGCTAGATATTAAATACTTTGGCCAAAGGATTAAAATCTGTTTGTTTGCTATATTTCTGTAACTTTATTTGGTGGAAAATAGATCTTGTTACCTGTGCTTAGACCTTAGCAATATACAAAGGTATACGCAATATAAATACATATACTAGTGTTATGCTTTGAAGAACCCACAACAATTCCTTGTTGTTTAGACAATTATTCTATCACCTGATGACACCTCCCCACCCTCCCTGGGACGGGGAATTGGGAAAGAACAACGAGGGTTGAAATATTAACAGATTTAATAGAATAAGAAAAAAATTAACATTAATAATACTAAAGAACCAATATTGATCCTGATACCAATTTAAAATATAAAGGATTTATACTCAGCCAATTCTATCAGTAGGAAGCTGTACACTCCCAGCAGCGGACAGCAAATGTCGGACACTGCGAGGGCTGCGGCTTTGGGAGGAAGGGAAAGCCTCAGGGGTCCAGCACCGGGCAAGAAGTTCTCAGGATGGCAGCCATCATGGAAGAAAGAAAACTCCTTGGAAAACTTTCTAATTTATATTGAATGTGACGTTGATTGTATGAAATAATCCAGTTGGCCAGGTTGCATCAAGCGCCCAGGTCTCGCTCCTCCTCATCCCCTCACCTAGCTAGCTCAAAAACACTGAGACCTTGAAACCCGTCTACAATAGCTGGTTATAAAGTGTATATTTTCATAAATTCAGACACTAGAGTCTTCTAAAAGTGCAGTTTTTCCAAGCATTAGAAGAGATCTTACTGAAAAGGAAAATTACTGAAAGATAAATTAATCCTGTGTTGCTCAAACCAGGACATCTAGGAAATGGATAACATAGAGGAAGTTATTTGGCTTCCAGCTATCAAGAACAATACAAACGATGTATAGCTTTACTAGGTTGATGTTTCAAGATATTTCTCTTCTCTGTGACATGCAGAAGTCAGGCCAAGGTTTTTGACATAAAACATGATTCTTACTGTCACTTTACTTAATGTCCACCTTAATGAATCAAGATCTAATTGTTCCCAACAAGACACTAATGAATCAAGATCTAATTGTTCCCAACAAGACACTGTGAGCATTCAGCCTTTCTGCAGCATGTCTCAATACTCTGCAGCTGGCTTTAAATACCTAAGATTCAAGGATTTCTCTAGATGTGGCCATGTTGGGGCTAGATGCCCCTATGTGGCATAGAAGATATTTATTTCTTTCAATAATGACCAAAAAAGGAAGAAAACTGCATTTTCTCTCATTTCATTGTTATTTAGAAAATATGTGTTCTTTATATCATCTAATTATATCAGCACATGTGGTAATCTGTAAATGTCACAGTCTGTTTTCTCACACGTAGCCTTTTTTCTATTACCATTTAGGTTTTCTGTTGGTCAGTTAGGAAAACACCTGGTTCAAACATTTCTATAGAAGAGAAATTAGTTTGATTTCTTTTAGGCATAGGAAATGTTGAATCCAGCTGTGTTACAGCCTGAGTACATATTCTGAGTTTGGACCTACTGGATTGAAGAAGGATGGAGAGGTGGGCAAAGATGAAAGTAGCTGACCCTGTGCAGTTTTCAGACACAGATTTGTGAACCTGTCTCCTTCTGCTGGCAATCTGACACCTTTTTGTTTGTTTTTTTTTTTTTTTTTCAGGTAGCAAATTATTGATTTCTGGAAGTGATGACTAAGTGGCTGTTCCATGCATACAGATCAAAACATGAGCAGTGGGTCCAAGCAGCAATTGATTTTCATATCAACAGTGAATATAATATATCCTATGTGTGTTAGACTTGCTGCACGTGAGTTGAAACCTACTTATAATGATGGTCTCTGTGAAAAAAGATCACAAACAACCACCTCCACAGAAGAGACTGACATGTGGATCTTACACTCGGGCAACTGCTATCAAGAGCTGCTGAGGCAGACAGAAAGCTGCAGAGAGAATCAGAATCAGAAGACCCAATTCTGCCTGCACAACTTCCTTATACAGATGCTAGGATATGAGTATGTTGATACAGTCATAAAAATCCAAGCAGGTTTAGAAAGAAAGTTTATTGGTCGACTAAATTACTGGAAATGTAATGTAGAGACTGCCATAAACCACATATGCATTGTTATGCTGTGGGAGTCAACAATAATTCCATCTGGTGGGAAGGACTACTTGGGGATAGATAAAGGTGAATGGGATTTTGACATAAAAAAGACTGGTTGACCTCTTTGAGGAAAGGAAGCACAAAGACATCAGGAAATTATCTTGAGCAGTGTCTTTCTGTGAAGGATAAAAGGAACAGGAAGCAAAGCTCCTATGAATTGAGGCTTTATATACATACTTTTGACACTTTTACCAAAGTTAGTAATAAATGCTTCTTACGAAAATGATCTTTGCTATGTGATTTTTTTTCCACTGACACAGCATAAATATATATAGTCCAAACAATATTTACAACAATTTCAAATTTAAAATCCAAAACAAAATATTTGCTAATGGACAGAGCAGATAATATCCAGATATGTACATAGTGTATTCTTCTAGCATCATCACTGAATGAGCATTGCACAAAAAATATATTTATAAATCTCTTCTTTACTCTCAGACTCTGAAAGAGTTGCTTCTGCATTTTTTAACAATAGCTTGTATTTATACAGCACCTATCAAACCTTTGAAGATGAAGACTTCTACTGCAGCCACGTAGCTGGGAGTGAACATTATGCTACAGTGAAAGAATCAAAATGTTTCCACTGTAATGAACTATTCCACTTGTTCTTTATATGTCTTGGCTGAAATTTGGAACCCTTTAAGCTGTTCTTAATGCCAATATCCTTAGGAATTTGGGTTCCTTATCTCTTGGTTTATTCCACATCAGTTGTCTTTTTGCCTTCCTATTCCTGGGGAAATAAAGGTAAATTCTATAGAACTAGAAGCTCTGTGAACTCTTGATGCACTAGGAGATTAATGGCATGTAGCTGTTTACTTCACTGGCAAATCTGTGACCTCAAATAAACATATTTAATAACTGTATTATAAAATCCCTTTTCCAGAATGTAGTCCTTTACACATTGCGCAGCAGGCTGACCACCCTGGACTTTGGGAGAGCTCATTTTGGCCTCTTGAAGAATCTGCTTGGTGTGGTGCCATGGGATGAAGTGCTGGAGGGAAGGGGAGTCCAAGAAAGTTGGTTAATATCCTCCAAGCTCAGGAGCAATGCATCCCTACAAAGAGGAAGGCAGGCAGAAAAGCCAGGAGGCCTGCATGGATGAAGAAGGAGCTCCTGGACATGACCAAAAGGAAAAAGGAGGCCTATAGGGAGTGGAAACAGGGGCGGGTAGCCTGGGAGGTATACAAAGGAATAGTTCGAGCAGCCAGGGATTGGGTTAGACAAGCTAAAGCCCAGATAGAACTAAATCTGGCCAGGGACATTAAGACAAACAAAAAATCCTTCTTTAAGTATGTCAGTGAGAAAAGAAAGACTAGGGAAACTGTGGGCCCTCTCCGGAAGGAAACACAAGAACTGGTTACCCGGGACAGAGACAGAGCTGAGGTACTCAATGAGTTTTTTGCCTCAGTCTCCACTGGCAAGGACTGCAGCCACACTGCCCTTGACGTAGAATGCAAAGATGAGGATTGGGAAAACAGAGAACTGCCCTCTGTAGGTGAAGATCAAGTACGAGACCACCTGAGGAATCTGAAGGTGCACAAGTCCATGGGACCTGATGAGATACATCCATGGGTCCTGAGGAAGCTAGCAGATGAGGTCACTAAGACACTACCCATCATATTTGAGAAGTCATGGTGATCTGGTGAGGTTCGTGCCAACTGGAAAAGGGCAAACATAACCCTGATTTTCAAAAAGGGAAATAAGGAAGACCCAGGAAACTACAGGCCAGTCAGTCTCACCTCTGTGCCTGGCAAGATCAAGGAGCAGATCCTCCTGGAAACTCTGCTGGGGCACATAGAAAACAAGGAGGTGATTGGTGACAGCCAGCATGGCTTCCCCAAGGGCAAGTCATGCCTGACATATTTGGTGGCCTTCTATGAAGGGGTTACAGTGGCAGTGGACAAGGGAAGACCAACTGATGTCATCTACTTGGATTTGTGCAAGGTGTTTGATACTGTCCCACATGATATCTTGGTCTCTAAATTGAAGAGACATGGATTCGACAAATGGACCACTCGGTGGATAAAGAACTGGCTGGACGGTCACACTCAAAGAGTTGTGGTCAACGGCTCGATGTCCAAGTGGAGAGCAGAGACAAGTGGTGTTCCTCAGGGGTTGGTACTGACTGGGGCCTGTACTGTTCAACATCTTTGTCGGCGACATGGACAGTGGGGTTGAGTGCACCCTCAGCAGGTTTGCCGATGATACCAAGCTGTTTGGCAAGGTAGACACGCTGGAGGGGAGGGATGCCATCCAGAGGGACCTGGACAGGCTGCAGAGGTGGGCCCAAGCCAACCTCATGCAGTTCAACAAGGACAAGTGCAAAGTCTTATATCTGGGTCGGGGCAATCCCAAGCACAAATATAGGCTCAGCAGGGAATGGCTGGAGAGCAGCCCTGAGGGGGCCTACAGGAGAGCTGGGGAAGGACTTTTTACTAGGGCATGTAGCGACAGGACGAGGGGGAATGGCTTTAAACTGGAAGAGGGCAGTTTCAGACTGAACATTAGGAAGAAATTTTTCACTTTGAGGGTGGTAAGGCACTGGAACAGATTGCTCAGAGAGGTTGTTGAGGCCCCATCCCTGGAGGTGTTCAAGGCCAGGCTGGATGTGGCCTTGGGCAACCTGGTCTAGTGGGAGGTGTCCCCTGCCTACGGCAGGGGGGTTGGAACTCAATGATCTTTAAGGTCCTTTCCAACCTAAACCATTCTGTGATTCTATGATTCTATGAAGTTTACATGAAGAAACTCTACCATGAAGAATCACCATCTAGTTTGATCTGTACCGCTTGAATGTAGAAGACAGGAAGGAAAGAGGGCAGATGACAGCAACTATAGTACTTGCATTTAGTCACACTGATTAGCTATGTGTAAAACTTAGGGTTGCTTTTTTCTCATATTTAGAAATAAATAGCATCATAAGCCTATCTCAGCTTGCTTATTATTAGAAGTTGATAGCTTTTTGTGGGCATTGCAGTTGAAGAAGCAAAGGTCAAGATGCAAGAATTCTTGGTGTAGGCCAACCTAGTTCTGTCAGGTAATTCCATATAGCACGGTCTGCAGGAAAGAACCCTCAGAAAATGGGTGATAACAAAGAACATCTACTGAAATACAATTTCTGGTTAAAGCTTACACTTATAAATTGCTGATTTACCTGCTGTAAGTGATTGCCACATTTCGCAACTAGAGAAGATAGAACAAACGGTTTGCACACAATGTGTCCTGCCTACCTATGCCCTTCCAGGTGGGTATGTCATCTCCAAGTCAGCTCAGCTTAGTAGCCTTTCTGAGTAGCAGCAAACTTTGTTAAGGCCCCATAGCTTGGTAAGAAGATCTTCCATCGTTTCAGAGACCTGCTTCAGCACGATGCTAGGACCCTCCTTCTCACTACCACATTCTGCAATCTCCAGAGCGCTCTTAGTTCCTGGTAGCTCTCCAAGGCAAGGACACACCTTCCCACACTTTTCATGTACCTCTTAAAGGAGTATGAACATGACTGGAAGCATGTATAAATACAGCCTTATCACAGTGATCAAGCAGAGAACCAAAACAATTCTGCAACACTTCAGATTGAATATACATTTGAATGTACTTGCAGTGTTATTGCTGCAGAACGAGTACTCAGTCCTGAGTGTGTATGTTTATGAAAAGATCTGGCTACTTACTTGTGTACATATCACAGATTTATAGATTTTACATTTATCTTATAAACTTTCCTTTGTTTACCTCAATGTTCTTTGATATGCTGTTTCATTTTTGTTGCTTTAAACTAACAGTGAACTTAAAATAAATCCACCACGGGAAAAAAAAAAAAACCAAACAGATACAAAATTTGAAACTGAAAGTTCTGGTTACAAAAATAATAGTGATATGATATTAGCCTGAGAAAGATCAAAACAATGAGCTAAGTATTTCATAGCTATGTTCTGAATCAGAAAAAGAAAAAACATGAATATTTTAGTATTCTGGTAATTTCTCATTTGCTTGTTTTGTGGTATGTATAATTGTTTGTTATTTTTTCTCCTTACACTTAAAAGTAATATTAAATATTGACAATGGAATATTTCCAAAGGCAGGAAAGAAAAGACCTGCCTCTGACAAATGCAAACTTCAGGTGATATCCACAGAGGCTAATTCAACATTCTCATCTGAGTAATGCCCCAAAAGAGTCAGGGTTAGACCTCTGTGCTCCCCACACAATCTGTGAGAAGCATCAGTCGCTTCCAAACTGCAATCCAAAAAGATGAATACACTGTGAAAGGGCTGACCTAGCATTAATCAATAGCAAAGGTCAAGTGAAGGGCTATCTGTATCAATACTGTTGATTCAAATTTTGGATCTTACAGTATGGCTTCTTTGAAGCTTATGGTGCTTTCAAGATGAATGTGATCATCCCCTTGGAACGTACTGCTGAGGTAATTCTCTTCAAGTGCATACATTGAGCAGCATTTGCATATGGTTTCCAGAAGGTATAACTTCCATGGTATTCAACTGTCATTTAATGAAGACTCAGTTTGAAAGGAACAAAACCATTTTTCTAGACTGTTTCCTAAATAACAGATTATCAAGTAACTATTGAGAGTTTGTTTATCACGGACACAGAAGAGAAATATCTAGATAGAGGCTAAAACCTGTTTAAAAATCAAAAAGGACAGACCTGAGCTCTGCTCCCAACTTTTTTCTGGATTTGTATTTTTTAATTTAGTCAGTGTTTTATTGGAAAACATGAGACTGCCCAAAGAGGAAGAAATGCTGGTATAAATCACTTTGGGTTGAAAAAGGCAAGAGACCAGATCTCCCCATATCCTGGGTGATTACCATAATCCCCAGACTGTAATACAGAAGTCAGCTCTTTTCCTGGCAGGCTTGTTCTTACCCCCCACAACGTCTTAGAAAGCAGCTGAAGCTCTGCTTTACGCTAGGCTCAGTACTGTTGGTTTATGTTAGAGAGAGCTCAGTGCTCCCGCATACAGGGAGCATGGAATAAGATGAAAACAATACAATTTTAACCACTGGAACATAGATTTTCATTATTACCTTGTATCCAGAATCCTAAAACTTGGCTATCTCCCAGGTCAGGCAAATAGTAATGTGTCAGAGATGTCTCCCTTAAATCCTAGAGGTCCAAATTGTGAGATCAGCTGTGTGTATGGTGACTGATACACCAGATACACTGCTGCCGTTCAGAGGGACTTAGACAAGCTGGAGAAATGGATAAACAGGAACCTCATGAAATTCAACAAAGGGAAAAATTAAAATCCTGCACCTGGGTAGGAATAACCCCATACACCAATATACACAGGGGGTGACTGCCTGGAAAGCTTTGTAGAGAAGAAACTTGGGGCCCTTGATGGACAGCAAGGCGACCTTGAGCCAGCAATGTTCCCTTGCAGCAAAGAAGGCTGACAGACTCCTGGGTTGTTGCCAGCAGGTTGAAGAGGGTCATCCTTCACTTCAGCCCTGGTGAGACAGATCTGGAATGTTGTGCCACTTCTGGACTACCCAGTACAATAAAGGTATGGACTTACTGCAGCGCTTCCAGTGAATGGCCACAAGAATGACTAAGGTACTGGAGCGGACAGGCTACAAGAGGTGGGACTCTTCAGCCTGCTTATTACCCATGTGTATAATCACCTGACAGGGGGACTGAAGATGTAAGCAGGCTCTTCTCTGTAGTGCACAGTGACTGGAGAGACAATGAGCACAAACTAAAAAGTAAGAAGTTCAATCTGAATCTAAGAAAACACTTTTTTTTTTTTTTTTTTCTGTGAGATTTGTAAAACACTGCTTCAGGTTGCCCAGAGCAGTTGTGGAGTTTTGCTCTATGGAGATATTCAAAACCTGACTGAACATGGTCTGGGACAACCTGTTGTAGCTGACCCTGCTTGAGCAGGCAGGTTGGACTAGGTGATCTCAGGAGGTCACTTCCAACACAAATGATTCTGTGATTCCAAAGTTATTTTGTAATTCTATTGACTATTCTTTTAACTGAATATTTTACATCAGTAATTTAGTAAATCAGCATTAATTTCTGAGGATGTAAAAACTGAGAGATTTTAAATAGCTTTCTGAAGAACATGCACCCACGTATACCATAGCAGAGATTAAATTCACCTCTGTTTCACAGTACAGTGGCACTAACTAAACCTAGCTTCAGAACGCCCATTTAGTAAGCCCAGGTTTATAAAACTTTAATCTACTGTCTTAATAAAAATCAGACTAAAAACTTTGAATCTGCTTTGTGTACAGTGAAGTTATCTCTATTTGTTAAAATAAACTTTTTTTTTTGACATTTCTCCCCAAATCCCAAAGTAGCGATTCCTTTTGATTTAAATGGACATTCATTAAATAGGAAGTAATATACATTATTGAAATGCTTTGTAGATTTTATACAGGAATAAATGATAAATGGAATTCTGAGAAAATGAACTTTATTACTGCTTTGAGATTCCAAGAGTTGGTACAAAAAAAAATTCAATATGTAATTCTTTAACAAATTCAATGAAAAAAACCTCTGATCTATGCACAGCTGTTTTTATGGTCTCCAATTCATTTCTGATAAAGCTTATTCCTAATTAAAATCTTGAATTTTATATGGTGTACAATACTGTAGACAATATCTCTTGTTCATTTAGATCAGTGATTCTTTTAAATTAGTGGTCTGTGGTTCCTTATCTTGCTTTCACATCTTGCTTATCAGTGGTTTGTCATACATGACTAAAAAAAACAAGCTCATGTATGCTCTTTGACAAGCAACATTTAAAATTTCTTAAGTGGTTTGTCCATCTCTGTTGAAATCTATTGAGCACTCAGACTGAAAGCACTGGCTTAAATAATTGCTGTTGCAGTGTTTGCAATGTACTTGATGCTGAAAGAAGCTGGACACGCTGGCCTGGTTCCAGTACAGCAGCTTAACACCTGGATATGTTTAAGTGTGTGAATATTCCCACCAGAAAGTGATTTTATTGTTTCTTGAAAAAGGTCAGCATGTTTTCTAGTGATTTCTTTTACCACACAATGTAACTTATTTGTCAGCAACTGCAAGATATGGTAGAGCATCTGTGATAAGAATAAGTATCGGCAGCATGATGCTTGATTCCACTTTATGTGATAGATTAACATGAGGTACCCTGCAGCTTGATATTTTCAGATCTTTGTACATGTGCTGCTCTACCTGTATACGCTGCCGAGAAAACAGTTTTGCACTTTATATGATGGGTGTCTAGTATTTTGACTGGAAAGAATGTGTATTCTTTTATTTCCTCACACAACAGAAAGCAAAACTGTCGTCTTCAGTCGTACCCTTCCATATGTAAACAATAAAGATAAAATTGTTTTCTTAATTCTGTTTTTACACAAGTAAACCTGCAGAACCTAAGAAGGCACAGAAGAATGAAAACTCAGGAAAAAAAGCTCTTCTTAATTGGCACTCTTCCAAATACTGTTGAGATAGTAGATTATAGAAGTTGCTAGTTATACTTAATGTTTGGGGATGTGTCTTATTTTTTCTTCCTTTTTTCAAAATTTATTGGAAACTTATTGAAAATCTATTTAGAAATTGGAAGATTCTGGAATCGGAGAGCACAGTGAACCAAAAATACGTATCAAGGATGATGGATGTCATGAAAGGAGCCTTCGAATCTTCGAGCAGCACTGGAGTGCTAGCATAGAAGTTGCTAGATAATGCTGTTCCAGACTGATAAACAGAGCAGTGACTGCTGGTGCTTTTCGTTAAACAACAGCTCTAGACTGACTTAATCTTATAATGGCTTAGGGGATGTTTTGCACAGTGGGGGATATATGCTGCAGCAGAAATCTCCATTATTACAACTGTGTTTGGAATTCTAGCAATCTGTATCAGTTTCATTAATAAACGTGTTTTCAAACAGAATAATAGCTGAATTAATGTACTGGATGCTTTCATGACTTGAACTTTAGAAACAGATAGACATGAATTATTACTCTTATGACAATTGTTCTATTGTATTTTGATAGAAACTAAAAGGCTCAAGACAAATATGCTTAACACTGGAAAATGTATAAGATGAGGCAATTCTCCCAAAATACTTTCAACTTGTGTTTGTAGTCTCAAACATAGAGAAGATTTAGCAAATAAACTCCATTGAAAACTGGATTTCCAATAGCCAGGATATTCAACCAGACAAATCAACATTTGAAACTGACTTTGCAGACCAGTTGTGGAAATGTAATTCTTAGAACTGAGAATTCACCAGAGTGTCCAACTGCCTGATAAGCATATTTATTTTTGTGGATGTAATTCTGGTAATTTTAACCAGAGGAAACTGTTTATTTTTTTCCAAAGATAAACATTTAAATAATTTTTAGAACTTCCTGGAAATGTGAGACATGGAGTGCTATTGACACAAGTGTCTATTACTTTAGGTGTCCAATATAGGGGTCTTCAGAACATCAACGTAGTATATTTACTGCTACACAGGGATTTCTGCTCTTCAGAAATTCTGGAAAGAGAAGTGCAACTGGGTGGGAATGGGCATGTGTAAGAGACACTGTGTACACTGGTCAGGCAACTCATCTTGAGTATGAAGGAAGCCCTGGAGACAGGAGAAACACTGAAATGGTTGAAAATCACAGTTATCTTAGTACTCCACTTCTCATCTGGGCTGTGTTAAAACAGGATGCAGCTGAGTGTTTACAACTACTTTTGAATACTTCACACAATGAAAACAATAGCTTCCAGAGGGACATAGATTTCTGCTGAATTATTTGTGTATCATTGTGACAGAAACAAAAGGAAAGTGTGATACACAGAACAAATTTTAGTTCTGCCATAATGCTGAATAAAAGACAGCTTGTTCTTTTAGAAGGTCCCCCCTCTGGCCTCACTCTCAAAAAAAAAAAAAAAAAATAGAACAAAGCTTCCATTCAAAACATTTGATTAAAAATATCACTTGAAAAAACAGGTCTAGCAATGAGAACGTTGCTATGAATACCACCCAGTAAAAAAGCATGGCTAATCTTCTTTACATTATTTTCATTTCACTGCTGAATTATTAAACAGCAATTTTTCTACTGCTTTGAACTCTGAAATAGCATTTTCTGCAATACTTATGCTCTCTGGTACACTGCATCAATCAAATCCGGCTGCCACAGATTTCAAATAGCTTGTTGGAAAAACGTGGTGATTTAACATGCTGCCTGTACTGAACCACTTGACAAAGCTGTAAAGTAGTGAGAACATTTCCATTAAAAATAATTGTCCATTATTGGCTTCCTAATGGAGTTTTGGTTAATTGACAATTATTTACATGTGAAATATTAAGGCAGTTTAAACCAGTCCTTAACCCTCTCCCGTTCTTCATTTACTTTACTATAAAGGCAAATGAAAACCTGTAAATGCAGCTATTGCTGGATCAAGATTTTAGTGATGCCTCTGCTCAATAATAAGAGGGAGCTGGAGCTACTCGTAGGAGTGATCAGTGCAGTTACACTGGCATCAGATCACATACAGAAGAATGCCTCAAGGTACTATCAATCTGGCTCAGATTTATCAAATTTCAGACGGGGTTCCCATCCTTCAGCCAGGGTAATATGTGCCCTTCTGCATCATATGACATAGTTGCAGGCATGAGGCTGATGTCTGTGTGTCTGTAATCAACCTCCTTCTCCACAGGGATAGAAAAAAATTCCCTTATAGGTAGGCTACTTGGCACTTGCTCACTGGAATACGTTTTGCTTCTTAATTCTGTATCATCATGGAGAAGTGGTTGGTAACAGCTTAAATGTAGTTCCCATTGTTCTACAATATGGTGAAAGAATGATTTCTCCTGCTATTAAATACAAAGTAGTTTGGATTGAACATTATCTGAGAATCCCAGTTAAAATAAGAACCAGAAAAGAAATCAGGGTCAGTTATCTAGAAATCAGAAATCAGAAATCAGAAACACAAGACGTCTGTGTTCAGAAGCATTGCAACCCAAATGAAAAGTTAGACTGACAGTAAAATGCTGTTGACAACCCACTAGGAACTGAAGCTGTTGTATGGCTGTTTTCAGAGAATAAAACTCGTGACTGAGGTGAACCTGACAACAGGGCTGAGCATCTTGTGCATACACTGCTATTTCAGCATGCATGCTCTTTGGACCGGGTGAACTGGAAACTGTGGGGAAAAGAGGGCTGTTAAGAAGGTAAAGGGGTTGACAGGGCTGCTGCGAGGCTGGCTAACTCCTGTCTAACCTGCTGCCCGGGAACAAGGTGGTGGCAGTGGGGTCAGGAGCTTGGACAACCTTAAACCTACTCCGATCCTGTGTGGGTATTGCAGGAGGGGATCGGGGGACAGTGGGAAAGGAGGTCAGATGGCTGCAGGCTGAGCAGGTGCCACCAAGGCCCCTGGCAATCAACGGCCGCAATCGCTGTTTTGCCAGCAGGACATGTGATACCTCGGCTGGGCAGAAGGATGCATGACAGAGCTGCCAGATGAATGAGGCTTGGCAAGCCTGAAGGTGGGGATGGAAATCTGGAGCCTCCAGCCAAAAGCGGGGAATTAGTCAGGTCCAGTCTGGATGCAGAACACTGCAAACAGAATTGCAGATCATTCAATTTTCCTACCTAATCTTGTCTTTAGAGCAATTTCATATGTGTGCATTGTCATTTTCTTTTATGTGCTTTATTTTTTTTTAATTAGATAAAACAATAATTTGAACTAGCTGTGAAGACAGTTTAAGTTAATGTTAGAAATGCGTAGAAGAAAGAACAACTGAAAATCTAAATATATTTTTTTTGCACAAGAAAAAACTTTAATTTTATTTTTTTTTTTTATAAGGAAAGCATACAGTTTTTCTATATGAGCATCCACATAAAGGAGTGAAAATGAGACACCCAACTTTTTAAAAACCATATAAAATTAAGTTTCCAATTGCTTACTAATGTTAATGTAAATTGGGTTAAACAGCACCTGAAAACTGATATCTAAGCTGACCCTTAGGCAGCTAGCACTGGAAAACTTGGCTTAAGAAGAGCATAACATATGCATTTATCCACCATTAGTGATTTTGGCTTACTGAATTGGCTGGACACAGTGACAGATTCCTGCCTTGTCAGCACTTGAATTTGGAGGAGGCATTGCCAGAGATGTGGTTGTACATAACCAGGAAACAAAAAGACACTTGAACAGGACTTCATATCCTGCTTGTTCTGTTTCATTCAAAACAAATTTTCAAACTTTTGCTTGATTACTGATAATCAATCTGCTGGGTTATTTTATCTGACTATACTTTGCTCTGACAACTGTACCAATATCAAGTTTTGTAGAACATTAGAGGGTTTTGGATTTCATTCTCAAAGTTTGAATTTCATGCCCAGTGATTAATCAGTGTTTTCATGAAGGTATGATTTATTATATTCACACAACATCAGAAGTTATCTGCAGAGGTCTATTTATGAGCTCTCTTCAGATTTAAATTTTAAAAAATATAAATAAATATAGTCATTATTGTACTGTAAATTCAAGGGTAGAGCTCTTCATTGAACAAGAATGGCCAGACTACTTTGAAATGCAGTGAGAGCTGTTGGATGCAACATTTTACTTTCTTTTTATTTTCTTTTTCTTTTTCTTTTTTTTTTTCATGAAAATGTATTAAATACTTTATGCAGAGATGCCAATTCACTATCTGAGTATTCCATTTGGTTTGTATTCCTAAACACTGCAAAGAAAGATACAGTCTGAACATTTCTTTAAAATTTAATATCCACACAATATCTGGGGTTCATTTTTACTTTACTAAGCAGCAGCTTCTCTGAGAGGTAGTGTATGTGGGATATCTGGGAGATCACATATTGTGTCAGCTACAGATTTTTCTGTGCATTAGGCATACCAGTTAACCTACCCCATACTGCATTTTTCCTTTCTGTGAAATGGAGGTAATACTTTTCAATCCCAGATTTCTATTTACAAGAATAATTGTTAACGACAGCAAGGAACTTGATTACTATAATGTTGAGAGTAGTGTAAGTAAATTATTAGTGTGTATGAAGAGGTCATGATTTTATGTCTTTTTGCAGCGGACTGTTGTCTGCTGGATAGTGGTCGCCTTGTGAACTCCTTTAAATGCTGTGAGTGTGGACTCCATAGATGTGGAGTTATTCCATGTGAATAACCTAAAGGTGAACAGTTTGAACTGCATAACTAAGCAAGTAGGAAGAACATTTTCAGTAAGGCTTCCTCTTACAAAACCCTAGGGTAGGGAAGTTAGTTAAGAATGAAACAAACAAAACATAAGGAAAAAGAAAAGGAGAATTATCTATAAATTAAAGACCCTATAGATTGTGAGGACATGGTTGAAAAGAAAACTCATTGATTTTGACAAGTAAAAATGTTTTTAATAAATAAATATATTAAACAATTCAAAGTAGAATGCAAGACTAGCAGAAATAAGCAAAGCAAGCTTTAGCCTTACTGAAATGTGCAAAGGCTCAAATAAATGACAAAAGAGTCCTAATGAATGAAAATGTCAAAAAGATTTAAAAAAGGAGAGGAAAAAATTAAAGACCTGGAACAGGCTGAGAAAAGCTTAACAAAGTAACAAGAAAACATCTGGAGCATGGATGTATCATACTGTATAGTATTTGATAAATTTTGTTTCACATTGCTACTGGTATTTTGACTCTTCTTATTTTGCAGATGAAGAAATATTTTTCTGAGATTTAACAGCTTTCCAGGGTTTTTTCATTTGTTTTCTTGAACTTGAAGACTAAATCTTTTTTTTAGCCAAAAAGCAATATTCAGCAAGATGCAGAGGGGATCAGTCAAAATATTTTGAGCTACTTTCTTTTAATAACCTTCCACAGACTTCAAAATTTCAAAAGTAAAAATAAGTACAATTTCAAAATAAAATGTGAGTTTAAAATCAAGAAGGATCAGAAAGGGAAAAAAAAAAAATCCATAGAAAATAATTCAAAATTTGACATTCAAGAAAACCAATCATTTTCATGCTAGTAGTTCAATGCCTTTCCAGCTGATAATTGTCTGATGAAAAAATATACTGTCAGAAAATCCCTTGCCAGCAGTTAGAACTAGGTTTTGTGATGTTTTAGAAACAGATTGCGTATTGTCAAAAATGGCCTGTATCTCACTATATGTTTTGTACATAATCCAGCCCAGCAACCTGATTGGTGCCTCTGGATGCTGCTGTAACAATAAGTTCTGAAAAGAAATTGTAAAACAGTATCAGTTACAGGAGCTTTTTTCCCATTACACATCAGTTTCTGTAGCCAAACACGTAGTCCATCTGTCTGTGAGCAACTTAAACAATAGCATATGTTCATAGATAAGTGGCAAAGAAATTTGATTTTATATGTAAACATACAGTTCAGAAACCTAGAAATCCTATGCTGTATCTGTTTAGGAGGTTCAATCAATTTGCTTTTAAAATGTCATTGTCTCATCTACCGTTATCTTTCATTGAAAAGTTGTACAGGAAGTTTGCATACTTATGAGATCTGGTAATCATTTACAAGCTTTTGAAGCTTATTTTGCAAAAATGAAGTTTGTCTACTTGGCACATGAAGAGGAGAAAAAGTCAGACATAAAAGTAATTCATGAAAGGGGTCAAAAAGAAGAGGGGATGGCAAATATCAGATTATTTCTTGTTTTCACCAAGATCACATTCTGGACACAACTGGTATATCATTTCCTCTCAAATGAGAGACTTACTCAACATGTCATTTTGGCAGGGAAAAAAATAACTTTCTATATTTTGATATTGTAATATATTCTCTTGAATACTTCCCTGAAAACTCACTGTCTCCTTCTCTTCATTGGAAAGTGTAATCTACCAACTAATCCATTATATATGTGAGAAAGGATGAAAGGATTGCAGATTTGCTTTGCTTGCATTTTCCTCTCACAGGTGGGTGATAAGTGCAGTCAAGGAGTTATTTTTTGTTATTAGTTATTAGTTAGCTATTAGTGTAGCCAGCGGGACGAGGAATGTGATTGTCCTGCTGTACTTGGCACTGGTGAGGCCCCACCTCGAGTACTGTTTTGGGCCTTTCAATACAAGAAAGACATTGAGGTGCTGGAGTGTGTCCAAAGAAGAACAATGAAGCTGTTGAAGGGTCTAGAGAACAAGTCATATGAGTACCAGCTGAGGGAACTGGGTTTGTTTAGCCTGGAGAAAAGGAGGCTCAGGGGAGACCTTATACCTCCCTACAACAACCTGAAAGGAGGATGTAGTGAGGTGGTGGTTGGTCTCCTTTCCCAAGTAACAAGTGACAGGACAAGAGGAAATGGTCTCAAGTTGCACCATGTGAGGTTTAGATTGGATATTAGGAAAAAATTCTTCACCAAAAGGGTTATTAAACATTGGAACAGACTGCCCAGGGAAGTGGTTGAGTCACTGTTACCGGAGATATTTCAAAGATGTGTAAGATGTGCCGCTGGTTTAGTGGTGGTGTTATGTTAACGCTTGGACACTATGATATTAAAAGTCTTTTCTGACCTAAATGATTCTATGATTTTTTTTTCCACAAATAGAAGGAACAAACTTTGAAGACCCCTGCAGCATTCATATGTATAATGGTCCTTGTTAGGATCCCAACCTCATGACATTTATTTTGGCCCATGGCAGGAGGGTTGGAATTAGATGATCTTCAAAGTCCCTTCTAACCCAAACCATTCTATGATTCTGTGATTCTAGAGTGCAATCTTTTCAAGTAGACATCACATTGTTGTAATGGATTGCTGTGAGCAGCAATCCTCATGGAGTTTACCTTGTTGGCAGTTCCTGCAAAAGCAACCCACTTCTCTTTCGTTGCCTTCATCACTATAGCTCCTTATCAATAAACATGTCAGGAAATAAAAAGAATGAAAAGTAGCAGACATAACGTATTCTTTATTAATTACTAAGCAGACGGGATTTTTTGCATCATTTATAGTAATACTTTCATCTTTGAATACAATATTTCCTGTCTCTCTACTACCTTCTAAAACAAAAGTCAAGAAAGGCTGCATAAGCTATATATGGTGACCATTCATATCCACCTGCTCAAAACAGAGAAGTTTCTTTAGCAGTGACTTTAAAGAAAGAGTAGGAAAAACTGCTGCAATACTCTACTAATCAAACAGGTGTTCTTTCTTCTAGAAATTGTACTTCTGAAATGTTCAATTCTTTTTTCTCTGACATCCAGTGGGTTAAATGAGCTCTTGCTTTGAGATCCAAGCTTAAGATCTCTCAGACTCCGTCTCCAGTCTCTTACTCTGTTTCTGTCATTTTTCATCCTTTCTGCAAAGACTTCATGATTTAAAGTTACTACATGCTGTAAGTCCTGTGTACATAAAGCTTAATGCATTTGAACATGGAAAATTGTTTAGTAAAAGTGTTAAAGTAACCAGCTGAGTATAAATTGAACACAATATAACCTTGCTATGCTAAGCTTTTAAAACAAACTTGCAAAAATCTCATATCTAAATCCCAGACAGTTCCTTGTATCCTGCTGGTACCTATTTCCTTTTTCACTTCTGTAATTATATGTAAAAATCCTACCTTTTTCTTTTTCATCTCTCCCTCTTTCCTTCTCTTCTTCCTGCTTTTTTTTTCCTTTCTCAGCCTCCCTTTATTTCTTTCTCCTTCCTTTCCCTTCCCCGCTTCCTCACCACCCTGTCCCCCTTAAATCTTTTCCTGGTGGGCAAATATGCACAGGTTCCACCTTGGTACCTAGTTCTTTCAGAAGGCCTTCAAAGGGAATTCTCCCAGTCTTTGTGTGGTGTAGGTCATGGGCAACCCCTGTTCAGATGACTGGTTTACCATAGCTCTTTGGGTGACTTTGTACAAGTCACTTGATGGGAATGTAGTCACTGTTGATTCCTTCAGAGCCTTGCTGGTAATTCTGCAGAGATTTATTTACCAATTCATGCTCAAGGATACAGAAAAGGCAAGAGGAAGCCCAAGTCATGAACTATGATTGGATTTAGATGTGAAATAATCACTGAATTACTCAGAAGTGATGAAGGCTGTTGGGGAATATGTGCATTCAGTGTTTATCTGGAGAACTGCAGAATACAACTGTAGTAACAGCAGGTCAAGCCACAGCTGCTTATTCAGCTTCCCATACAAGCTCTACTGGCAGTGACCCGGTCTGGTTACATCATTCTTGATAATCAAACTCCTAGTTTAAAGCCAAGATAGGTATGTTGACAAAAGCCATAACACACTTAGATAACCTCTTTCTGTCATATTCCTTGAAATGGAATGACTGGACTTTTTTTCACACATAGTATTACAGAACATGTACAAGTGTTATCAGTCCTGACTTTCTCAGCTCTTCTGTTTTGTATTGACAGTATCTATTTGACAGTTTCTAGGTGAAATAATAATGAGGAAAGTATAGCCACTAACAGTAGAAACATGGTTGATTCACATTTTCTAAGTTTTATTTTGCAAGTTATCTAAAACTTAGAGCTATAAGCTACCCTTTATTAATATTATTATTATTGTTATTAAATATGATTTATAATGGACTAGATCACTTTTCTTCAACTTTTCCCCTTCTTTTTGAAAGGGAGAATACCCTAGGGCTCACATGTATAGCAATATCTTCCCCATTCTCACAGTCACATCTGTATTCATTGTATTTATCCCTGTTCTCACCATCTCTTCTAGTGGGAACACCGCATTGTCTGCTGGATGGAAATAAAAGATAAGAAAATAACAAAAACTCTCAGTCAGGAAATAAAACCAGTTATTTAAGGCTCAATATTTCAAGGGGATTGCTTGTTGCTCCACAGGAGCTTGTGTTTGACAAGTTTGAATTTTGCATTACAAAACATTTGCTAAGGGAAGACTGTTTTTCAGTTCTGTACTAGAGGAGGGAGAGATGCAAAGGACCTTAAAAACACTGGCATAGCTCATTCTCACACTTATATGGACATACCACAAATTTAACCTTGCACAATTCTCTCCCTCGTGCCTCATCTGCAGGAATCATCTTAGGGCAACTAAGATGATTAAGGGCTTGGAGCATCTCCCTCATGAGGAAAGGCTGAGAGAGCTGGGACTCTTTAGCCTGGAGAAGAGAAGGCTGAGGGGAGACCTTATTATGGCGTACAAGTATCTAAAGGGTGGGTTGAAGGAGGATGGAGCCAGGCTCTTTTCAGTGGTTCCAAGTAACAGGACGAGGGGTAACGGGCACAAGTTAGAACACAGGAAGTTCCGTTCAAATACACAGAAACACTTCTTTATGGTGAGGGTGACAGAGCACTGGCACAGGCTGCCCAGGGAGGTTGTGGAGTCCCCTTCTCTGGAGATTTTCAAGACCTGCCTGGATGCAGTCCTGAGTAATGTACTCTGGGCAATCCTGCTTGAGCAGGGGAGTTGGACTAGATGATCTCTAGAGGTCCCTTCCAACTCTGAAAATTCTGTGATTCTGTGATTCTGTGAATCCAGGTTTTACAGCAGTTGTTTTCTGTGAACCAATCTAGGAATTTTTCTGACACAGTCTCAGCTCTGTCATGTAATTTGTCATGTAATGATGAGTTACATGAGAGATTCTAGGAGAACTGCTGAGGTATTAACGATTTTAAGACCAGAGCATTAAGACTTAAGAACGTGTATATGATTGCTGTAGGAAAGAATTCTATGGATCCTTCTGGAGTAGGCTCTGGGCAGTGTTTCTCTCCACTCTCCCCATAAGGATCCACTCGTTCAATTAGGCTGCTTGCCCTGCTGAGAATGCACCGACACATCTAAGGCAATTTGAGGTAACAGATATGGTGCTACTGAGCAAAGGTAAATGGGAGTTATGATACAGTAAGTAGAGGTATGTGGAATAAGAAGTGGAATAAGGATGCATGTGTGGGATCCCAATGTACAGATAGGTGGCAGGAAATATGTAAGACAGGTCTATCATCACAAAGAAGGAGGCAATGCATATTTCCTTCTTCCTCCATGTGTGTGGGAGAGCTACTGCTGGGGATGGCACCTAAGGGATATTGAGTGTCGTTTCATTCTTGAAGCCACAGAGGGGAATAACCAGTTCCCTGACCGTCCTCTGGTGTATGTGATAGATTAAACATGCTTGTGGACATTCAGTTGCTGTATGGAAGGAAGTGATTTACCTGGATGGTCAAGGGATCTTTCAGTTAGCACCGGCTTGTGCAGTGCTTCCACTTGCTGGGCCAATTATATTGTTGTTGTATAGTCTCAATATTGTTACTGTGATTGCATCTGGCCCTACCTTGAATATGTGTGACAAGACTTGTGAATCAAACCATGATATCTCTTTCAGTTGGTTTGTAGCTATAATTCTGTTCCATGTGTTTATTTTCATTTACATGCTGTGATCTGGGAAGAACACTCTATAGAATTATCGTTGTAGTTCTATTCAGTTGTAGCAAATGGTTTAGTCTGTACTGCCTCTACTATCTGTGAAATTGCTTCTTTCTTTATACTTCTTATTTTCATTTTTTTTTAATTCATTTTAACTAAAGGGTGCATCTTTGTATTATTAGTAATGAAATAAAAATTGCATGATAACTCAAAACATGAAGTGGGTTCCTGACTTGCTTAACTGTTGTAAACTTTATTTTACATGACTCTGTAAATCAATCACTTGATGCCGACGACTTTTTAAAAATTCAGCACTGTGTTGAAACAGGTTTATATGCCAGTCACTGCATCATGTTGCCATAAAAAAACATGCTAAGACATAGTCAGTTCAAAAATGAAAGATGAAATTGCCATAACCAGTTTTTTCATCAGTGTTTGCACAGTCTTTAAATTAAGTTGTTTTATTTACACATTCCTGGTTTTGATGCTATTTGTACAGCCCAGCTTATTGAGTTTCTCTAAATCAAATTATGAGGTTACATGTGTGCACATTAACTTATATATTATGTTGATTGACACAATGGAAGGGGCGAGGGGGTTTGACACCCCTTATAAATGCCTTCTTTTAGAGACTATAATCTGATGTGACATTACATAGTCAGTTAAACATGCATAGAGAACAGCTGTGCCATGAACTTCAATCTCAGGCAAAAGGTCTGGGATGCAGGATGTTCTGAGTCAGTGGCAAATTTTTGATCCACAGTTCACAGGAGCTAGCAATTTACTTTTGGTCATTCCCAGTTCTGAAAAAGCTTTTTCATAGCCATGCACCCAGGGTGGACCACAAAGCCTGTCTGTGCCTTACCACCACTAAATTATAAAGTACAGGGAGAGGGACCAGGATACAAAGTCTATATCTGATATTCACAGGTGAGGATGATGTTGAAAAGGAATATTTTATTTAGGAATTTTGCTTTAATGGGACTTCTTATGATTTTACCAAAATGTCTGGGAGTCTGTAAGCCACAGTTTCCAAATGATCATCTCATCTTTTCTCTAAGAAACCTAAAAGATTAAAATCTTTCCTGCAGTTTCTAGTAAATATGATTTGAAAACTGGATGCAAGAAGAAAACAGAAAAATCAGAACTCAGAAAATAATATATTGAAAAGCTGATGACATGTAAGCATTCAATGAGTTCTAGTGACTTTGCTTATGATTTCTGAAGCCTTGTATTTGGTGAGACAGTAATTTTAAGTCTCCCCAAACCTCCTGCTACCATATGTCTGGTGCAGCCAGAACTGGCTGGAGAATCAATGCCATTCTGGAGAAAGTTTTTGAAATGTATTATTTTTTTTTCCACAGTAGAACAATGGAATTTTGTGAAAACTTTTGACTGAACCATGTTGTATTTGGAAACCGTAATGGCCTGGTGTTTGTGTTCAGGTCTGGGGACACTCTTCCCGGTCCAGAACTGTATACCCCTATTTAAATATCTGTCCTGACTTATTCAGGGCACACCTTCTTGACCCAGATCAGTCTAAATGGGGCAAATAAATGCCTTTGAAGCAGTTCTTTGCCCCAGTGGCATTCCACCTACCAGAATATCTAGTTCTTGATGCACTCTCTCAAAACCTTCCAAAGGAAATATTTTAATACCTATTGCATTTTATGGAAGTTTTTTTAAACTTAAAAAAAAAAAAAAAGGAATAAAGTAGCTACATCTACATGGAATTGCAGATTCTGAGGTTTTTGAGGTTATGCTGTCAAATTAAACTCTTCTCACTTACCTATATAAGAGGCTTTTACAAGTAAACTAATCCCTCTGTGACTCAAACACAATCATGGCACATCAGCAAGCTTAAAAGTTTGAGTACTGTTTTTTTTTTTTTTTTTTTTTTTTGGTGAATTAACAGGTTCAGCTGCCAGTAAGTTTGAGACCATAAGTAAGAAAAACAGCAACAAAAGTCTTGGCAAAATAATGGCATAAATTTAAATAAATGCAATTAGGCGAGAATTAAGAACGTTCTGCGACTATTAAAAAAATGAAAAGGAATTACATTTAATTGTGGGCTTTGTTTCCTGTAACTTATTTCCTCAGCTCTGGTTTCCACTGCTCATTACAGCTATATATATGAAATATCTTCTTGAACTGTTACAGTCAATTAAACAATTAAATATTAAGACAAAGAAAGATGAAAATCATTCTCAGTTCTGAGCACAGGATTTTTCACTGGAGGGTAAGGAAAAAAAAATCCCAATGTTTGAAGAGTAGGAGATAGCATTTGTACTTCTTGTTGCTGTTAATACGAAGGTAGCCAAAGAATATTTTTGAGATAAGGGAGACAGATCATATCTGTAAACATATCTCTGCTGGTTGCTTATCTTTTCTGTTCCTTACTAGTCCAACTCCCAAAACTAGTGTAGAGGGATCAGTACAACCTGACAAAGAAGAAGAAAGTGGGAAACTGAAGAAGGTGGCAATGAAGTCTACCAATACAAGCAGACACCCCTATGGTAAAAGACACTTTTCTCAGTAGCAGAAACTTGAGAGAGTTCGCTTTGTGTTTGAAACTTTTCCCTGTAGCTCCTTTTGAATGTCCCACTGTAATACAGACCTTTCTGACTGCACTGGAAAACTTCATGGGTTTCCAGCAGTTGCACAGAAGAAGCGTTCAACTGCAAGATACTGTCCTTAATGTTATTTTGTTATTTATTTATTATTTTTTTAATAAGGCTAACAAAAACATGCAGGAATAAGGAGGCAGAAAAGGCAAAAATCACAATGTAGAGAAAAAACCCAAGTATTTAAACATAAAAATCTTTATTCTTTTGGGAAACAAAGAAAACATCAGCATGTTTAAATTACACTTGAGATCTTACACCGATCTGCAGATATGAACTATCACATAGGCTTATCTATTATATTTACTGTTTAAAGCAATATTTTTACAAGAAGAGGCTTTTCAAATGGACAATGTTTTCCAATTATGTGTGCTTTAGTTGCAGTAGAAGTTTGTCATTTTAGTAGTATAAACGATAGTCTGGAACTCAGAAAATCTGAATTAATATTGTGGTTTGTCATTGGCTTGCTGCACAATCCTGTGAAGTTTCTTGCCCCCCTCTGTGCCTTAACTGCTAGTAGCAAACACTTCTGTAGCAAAGTTTTTCTTAAACCAATAGAGGAAAAGCATGAAGAACAGATGGTACTGTATTAAATCCTACTCTTCTGGCCATATCCAAAATAGTTTTTACAAGTTTTGTCTGAATAATGCTTGGAAATAACAAACTGTTTATGATGACCATATTTATCTCAGTCATACAAATTACATCTTTGAAAAGTTTTACTGGATTTCACAAGAGTTTCTTTTACTGATCCATGATTGCCAGTAAGTATTTGCTGAATTCAGTCATTGAAGTCAAAACAGCTAAGCCAATTTATACCAGTTTCTGTCCTTAATATTTTAGCTATGAGATTTCACTTGCCCCACAGCAGTTTTGATGACTAATACATCATTCCTGGGCTGAACAAATTATTTTTATGGCATATCTTTCTGGTTTATTTTTTTACATTATACACTTATTAAAACTCCTACTACAAGTGGTAAATGCTAATACAGTTAAGCATATGTACATATACTTCCACATGTGCAGAATAATTTTTAATATTAGGGAACTCAGTCATGCATTAAATATGTTTAAAGTATTCTTTCGGTGGTTAAGAAATACATTTTGCCTTTGTCTTTTGCAGTCTTGTCCTTCTGAAGCCTCAAATAAAACATTTCTATTAGCATCTTCATCAGACCTTGAGGGTAAAATCTCTAAACATTACAACAGAGATGTAAGATTATTTTTTGATGGATTTTACATGCTTTTCTCCAGTATTACATGTTAAAAATTCATGCAACAGAATTTATGTGTTAAATAAACTGCATGTAACAGAACATGTATTTTGAGTTGATATTAATATTCTTTGCAACATGATAATATTATTGTAACACAAAAGACAAAAAAGCAGCAGAATTTCCACTGTAGGCTTTTGTTTCTGTTTTAACTCTCTCATTATCCCCCAGCATTTGAAGCATCTGAGTACATGTGCCTTGAATGTAGAGGAACTGATTCAGCCTAAATTTACTCTAAGCTGAGATAATGTCATCTTTAAGAGATTCCCAAAGTAGAAAGTTACTTGCAGAATGTGCCTGACCTGTTGTGTTAAGGCAATTAAGTGATAAAAGATAGAATTTCTTGAGGTGATCATTTATTTGGCAGACAAGTAGGAACAGTAGTGACAGCGGAGATGAAAAAAAGGTGTGCTAAATTCAATAGCCCACAGGGGCCACACTTCTTTACTACAGAATAGGTAGTTATGGACTGCAGCGTAGGATTGTGTGTGTTTCGTGTGATCTGTGATTTCTCCTGCTACTTAGATAGGAATCATTTTAACCATCATCCTCTGAGGTGTGATGGGGGAAACCGTATCCTTTCCACAGTTCTGAATGACATTTAAATTATTTTATTTTTTTTCTCAGGAATATAAGGGATTTTAGTATCCCAAAGAAAATGCCCAATAATCATGTTTACATTGAAATGGACCATATTGGCTCTGAAGAATAACCAGATATAGCAGGATTTTAAATATATGAACCATGTATTGGACAAAACTGAGAATCAATCTGAATAAAAGAAGATTGTTCATCTTCCAAATATCACTATCTTACATTTCTACAGTTGCTGTGGTTATTTTAAAGCTGATTTTGAATTCAAAGTTCTACTAAGTTTCTTCCACAGTTGGTAGCTGAAGTCACTGGTCAAGAAAATCTGTAGTGGAATTTCAAGATTTTCTGATATCTGCTTTGCATGATACATTTGAGTACCTCTGTAATAGGTTCTGAACATATCTGAACTAAATCATAAATTGATTAATAGTTAAACTCTCCTATCTATTTTCATTCCTCTTCTGTTGGCCATTTTCCTAGAGGATGAACCTGAAGTGATGAATTCAGTTGGAGAACACCTGGACACTTACGGCTTGTGTGATAAATTCAGTTCATCGTCATGTGAATAAAAATCAATACTAGTTCTGTCTAAAATGTCTGGAAGAAAAAAACAAAAAGGATTGTTAACAAAATTTCTGATAAAATGTGCATCATTAACTTGCTAAAATCAACAAGAATGGAAATAAACTGATGTGCTCTGTTTATTATAGAGTCTAAAAGGTTATGTATATTATTCTTGTTAGTCAATGACACTTGCATGCTTCAGGGACAATACGCTGCAGTGTGTAATATTAAGTCTCATTATGAAAACGAATAAAGTACTTTACAGAAATCAATATGAATTTGCATTATTTGTTATCATGAAAAGGGTTACTGCAGTATGCTAAATAATAAAATTTAGGTAACTTCTGAATAAAATAATACCTCAAAAAGTCTACTTAAAGCTTTATTTCTTATTTGAAAACAAAACAGTTTCTTTTGTGCATATGTACAGTGTTGAAATCAAAAGAGACATAAAGTATTTTTTGGCAAAAAAATCACTAAGAAAAATACGGAAAATAAGTAAATTAGTGAATAAATTAGTTTTCATAGCAATAATCATTGACTCCTCAAAGATTCATGGTCCTTTTAATAACTAAATATTACCAGTGTCCCACAAAAAGACTAATGACGGCAAAGGAGAAATTCAATGCCACCATCTTCAACTTGTAGGTAGGCTTCATTCCACCTACCCTTAGACTTCAACGATGTCTACAGCTAAGGTATTTTTCCTGGAGTCCCTTTAAAGTCAGTGGAAAGAAATATACACACTTTCAGAGTACATTGATGTATTTTAGACATCTGTTTTAAAATTAGAAGAATTATCTCTGTCCTCCATGATCTATGAAGATATCCTAGACTGACTAACCTACTGTGACACAGGTAGATATATATGTTATAGAGAGTACAAAAGATGCAATTTTATTTCTGAAATTCCATGGGATAAAAGCATTCATATGACAAGCAGTAAGTATAAAGAAATATACTCAACATTAAAAACCAACTGCAACTGCAACACTATGCATTACAGCACATTAGGAATGATTCAAAGAAGTTAACATTTACATGAAATTTGCAAACTTGACTCTAAAGCTCTGATAATCACAGAATGGTTTAGGTTGGAAAGGACCTTGAAGATCATTGAGTTCCAACCCCCTGCCATAGGCAGGGACACCTCCCACTAGACCAGGTTGCCCAAGGCCATGTCCAGCCTGGCCTTTAACACCTCCAGGGATGGGGCCTCAACAACCTCTCAACAGGGCAACCTGTTCCAGTGCCTCACCACCCTCACAGTGAAAAACTTCTTCCTAATGTTTAATCTGAACCTGCCCTCTTCCAGTTTAAAGCCATTCCCCCTCGTCCTATCGCTACATGCCCTAGTAAAAAGTCCTTCTCCAGCTCTCCTGTAGGCCACCTTCAGGGACTGGAAGGCCACAATAAGATCTCCCCAGAGCCTTCTCTTCTCCAGGCTGAACAGCCTCAACTCTTTCAGCCTCTCCTCATAGGAGAGGTGCTCCAGCCCTCGGATCATCCTTGTGGCTCTCCTCTGGACATGCTCCAGCAGGTCCATGTCCTTCTTCTGTTGGGAACTCCAGAGCTGGATGCAGTACTCCAGGTGGGGTCTCACGAGAGTGGAGTAGAGGGGCAGAATCACCTCCTTTGACCTTCTGGCCACACTTCTGATGCAGCCCAGGATACAGTTGGCATAATCTTGGTGGAAGGAACGAAAGAGCTGATGGAGAGGAACAGAAAAACGATGAGGCAATATCAGTCAGTTAGGCTGACAATAGACCTAGTGTATCAGCAGTTACAATGCTGTGCAATTTTGTAAAAATCACAGCTGTCCACACATTAACCATATTTTAGCTCATCCTAGAATTAATGTTTTAACTGACAAGGTGTGGGACACCAACAACATTCACTCCAAACTTCTTGTGCAAAGGCAACCAGATCTCACAAAGAAATAAAGCAAGTTTCTGTACTTTGAATTTTGATCATCTGTAAATCTGTAGGTCTCGTGACTTAGGAACAGGGGGTGTCTTTCCCAGGAGAGTGGATTCTTGAGTCTTCAGTCTTCTTACTTACCTAGACTGTCTTTCTCCTGTTGATTTCTCCTAATGTTGAGAGAGGGTTTAAGGAAAAGAGAAGATTGCTTTTCCACCCTTCCCAAAACCTTCGAACAGTGATACTATTATGCAAGTAGCTTATCTATTGAGATATCCTTTGAAGCCATAGTTGCTCTGCATCTCTCTTCTCTAAGCAAATACCAGCACAGAATTGTCCTTTCTTATTCTGTGCAGAGTCATTCTTGTATATCAGAACTTCACATCTCCTTTTCTAAACCAAAATGATCTATCCTGAGCAGAGTCAATAGGTTGACTGGTTCCTGTAAAATACCTTCTGTTGTCCATTTGATGAGTTATCCACACCTGTTGCCTAACTCCATAATATAAAGTCCACGATCCAGGACCAGAGCAGAAATTGTGTAGAAAGTCATAATTACTTCTTTACTCTTTGCCTCTTTGGCTGTTTATATGATTAACATGCCAAAATAACGCCCTCATAATTTTAATCATACTGTATTACCATATATCTTAGTTTGCTTCTCAGATACCATCTAATTCCCTTTAAATGAAGTTAGCTTCATGACTAATACTCAGAAAGCCTTCATCTTCACATAACTTGTGGGAATGGAAGAAGACTTCCCTGTGATTTACGTCAGACGAAAGAAAAAGAAAAGAAGTCCAGATGTATGAGGATGTATAGTGATATCCTTTTGTTTCAAATTCAGCCCAAATCCTTTTGTGATGATTATGAGAAAACCTAATCATAGCTAATCACATTAATTTTCCAAATCAAAGATTTGGAACCAACCATTTGACCATCCCAGTTTGCAAAGAGGGAATAGGTAACATTCTTTAAACAGAAAAATATTTCAGTTTTTCTGAAGTTATTGGTGTTTTTTTGTTTGTTTGTGGGGTTTGTTTGTTTTTTTACTTATTGACTCATACTGCTAAGGTCCTTATCTATATTTTCAAGTAACCATCAAGCTTGTCTTGATTTTGGCATGACTTCTACTGAAATGTAAAGATAGTTAATTTTGTGGTTTGTTGCATCAGTTCTAACATGAGGGATCAATATCCCAATGTCACAAATATATATGACACTACTGAGATCTCAATGGGTGCCTGTCACTTTCTCTATGAATTTATTAATGAAAAATTGTCTTTAATCAGCTCTAAATAAAGATAATAACAGAAACAGTATATGACAGTTCAGATCTCTTTGAAAGGCCAAGAACACAATTGGATTTATCATTTGGAAGGTAATGAGAGCTTTAAAATTCAAATGAATAATTTGTGAAGTGAATCATTTTGGCTAATATATAAGACAAAAAAGTTTGTTCAGTTTAGGACACAAACAGCTTTGTTAGATCAGAACAAGTATCTATATAAAGTCTGAAGAGGTATTTGAACTTTGTCAGCTGTATACTGAGGATAAATAATTTGAAACTGAAGTTTAAACTATAGAAAATTTCCTTGGCACACTTGCACTTAAATGAGGGTTTATAATTTACACAAAGCATAACTACATTTTTAATAGGTAAAAGGCACATTAATCATTCAAGTGCTGGAGCATCCTTAGAAAAGTCACATTGCTATGCATCAATGTAAGGACTATTTATAGGCACACTGATTGTTTTAATTTCAGAGTGAACATAAATCCTACCAATTTAACCAAGTATTTAATAATTTAGACAATCACCCACCAATGAAAAATAATATGTTTTTATTTCCCTGACAAACAGGCTGACCTTTAAAATGAGAATCAATTTCTTTTATAGATGTTGGATAAGGGTATTTTAGCATTTGATTCTGTCTCAAGCATTTCCATTTAATTCTTTTTCTTGCATTCTTGAAGAACCCTGCTGTGTTCCTGCTGCCCTCCATTTGACACAGAAAACACATTATAATTCAACTCATGTATCTTAAAAGGATGTAGATAACAATCCTAAACTAATTCTGATATGTTTAAAGTAACATATCAGCTTATGACTGTTACCACAGATCTGAAACGGGCAGCAAAGGGGACAGTTTCAATAAAGAAAACTGTGCATGTTCTGCTGTGCAATCAAGGGATGCCAAAATGGGTGCACTTAGAAGCATGCTTTTGGGATTGCTGCAGAAACTTTGTTTTGGTTTGTTGTTTGCATAAATAGCTCATAGTTGATGTTTCCTGTGGGGGAGTTTAGGGGCAAGGTAACCTCAAGAACAGAAGCACAGTAATCATTAACAAAAAAAAAAAAAAACAAACAAACCCACAATACAAAATTTACTTCCTGAATGGGATGGGTATACTAGGTGGGTTGTGGTTTCTGTTCACAGAATACGCGCATTGATGGCGCAAACACACACATGCACACAATCACACTCACTGTACAGAACCAACTCACATCAGTGTTGGCTTCTGGTCCAGCTGTGGCCAGTACCATGGACTCAAGGAAACAAAACACGTGTTGCAGCTGGTCAAGGTGCCTGAGATCTGGCTGGTGGTCCGCCTGGCTTTTGGCATGGCTTTGAATGCGTTCCCCCAAAGGGGGAGTGGAAGAAAAAAGGCTATTGCTTTTGCTCTTTCTTTTTAACTTGGATGGTTACAAAACCTGCTTGTGGCCTTGCTGCTCTTATTTCCCCCAGGCCAACTAGTTTTTACATGGATTAGTGTTAGTTTCTGGCTTCCTCCTGTAAATGTGTTGTAAGTATGTAAAGTTGTTAAGAGTGCCTCTTTGGTTCTTTCTTGAGAAAATCTAAAACACTGCAGCAGAGTAGATGTACCTCAGAGCTTTTGACCAAGCTTCCCCATAACTATTTTCTGTGTTTTGTTTATTTTTCCAGCAAATACCTGAACATATGAATGAGTTAGGGCTGGGCAGATAGAGCCAAAATTTCACCAATCTGAGCACTGATTTTGGGTAGTCTCCATCCAATGTTATATGTTTCAAGTTAAGAACTATCCAAAACATGAGACTGGCCAACAGGAACTGTTTAAAAGATGTTCACATGTTCTTTCAGGTTGTCTATTGTAACAAAAATTCAAATATATTCTGCATTTCAAAGCTGAAAATGAACATGCAAATGTACAATATCATCAAGCTCTCTACTACATTCAGTTACTGGATGTGTCTCTGAACCAGCATCCTATGTTTGAAATGTCTGTAGTGATAATTCTGGGTGGGGTTGTCTGAGGTTTACAGGTTTTTAAGGATGAGCTTTCTAGTGCTATTAATTTTAACTTAAATTTGAGCTTAGCTAAGCTTGAGACTTCTATGTGTACCAAAGCCGTCATGTGCCAATTTTTCTTCTGTGGTAGACTCTTTGAAATATACTATTTTAATCATCATTTAAATGTCTTATTTTAATTATGATTAAGGTAATGAATTTTAATTGTAAGTTTAATATCTTTTCTTCCCAAAGATAGTTTCAGTCTCATTCTTTTTCATAAACATTAAACCAAATACACCCTTTGTAGTAAGCTTAGAATTTCTGTTTTAGTAACCTAAAATATACAAGACAGTAATTTGCTTAAAAAGGAAGAAAAAGGAATTATGCAAAATGAAAATGCGTTGGGTCAGATTCTTATTATATACTTTAGAAATAACTTTACTGTAATGGTATCCAATCTAACCCCTTTGAAAGTCTTTGAAAGTCTTGCCTGAAACTGGGGAGGAATTAGGTGTTTCTTCCTAACAGTTTGGACATTAGAAGGAAGGAAGTTGTGGAAAGAAGATCCAATTTTGTGGTATGTCATGTTGTATATTCACTTTCTGCCATAAAAAGGTAAAGATTAAACCTTCCAGAGCCCTAGCCAGTGGTGTGCTAGGGAAAGGGTTTGTGTTGACTTTTGTGCCCTCGTTAATGAATCACACTCCAGGGAAAAGACCTAAAAAAGATTCAACTAAAGTACTGAATTTTTTGAGCTCTTCTGTACAAACTCCCAACATACAGTTAATATATGTAAAGTATTTGTTCTCTAGTAGGTAATAATTACATCTTTAGTCATTGTTTGTGACAAGCCTCATTAGAATGAAAATTGAAATTCATTTAAGACACGGGGAAGCTGTGGTTTTAAATTGGTTTTATTAGTTGAATAAAACTCCAAGTTTTGTGGCATTCTCAGTTGTTGAAACTTCCACTTATTAGTTCAGAAATGTATGCTTCAGAGCATCGCTGTTACAAATACTGTAATTGATGAGCAGATTGCAAAAGTACAACTACGGGAGCTCAGCTAAAAGTAAATTGAAACATTAGCATTTAAAAAGAAACTAAGTATTGACAGTAAAAATAGGTAAGAATTTTGCATTTAAATAAAAATTCATTTTCCATAAAATGAAGATTATTTATAAAAATTGAGTTTTCCTTTCTCTTTTTTTTTCCTTTTAAACAGTTCAAACCCATCAGAAATAGTGCTGAATAAAATGTTTAATTCTTTTCCTATCTGTGTCCTAGGAATACAGGTGAAGATCTTAATTTATTTTAAAGTCAATCTTTTGTTTAAAAAAAGGAAGTGCACGCATCCTTTTTTTTTTTTTTTCCTGATAGGAATTTGATAGACCTCATGATACTTAGTCTAAGCACAGATAGACGTGTACTCAAAATTATTTTCAAATGTTTATTTTTAGACATTTAAATGAAAAAAGGGATGACAAAAAGATTCTTTAAAGAGAAGAGAAACCATTTTCTGGAAATACTCCATTGCCCCTCTCTACTGTATGCTGGAAGCATCTGTCTGGTAGTCCCAATATTTGGTTACTCGCTACTGTTTTTCATTTGGCAGTGTCAAGTGCAAAATTGAATGTCCTTTTCTGGGCAGCAAGCTCAGACTGTTGTGTCCAGCCAACATCTCCAGATCAGTCATGCATTCTTCTCAGCCACCACCTCCCTTATTAGTGGAAATACGTAACTTTTATTTTGGAAGGGGTGAAAAGATGTATTGAAAGAGAAAGGGATAGAAAACAGAGTAATCCTAGTAGTGCTACCAACAAACAGCAAATTTGTTGCAGCCTTTTCTATTGATGTGTTGATTGTTAACGGGCCTGAGAATGGAATGATCCCATATACAATGGGACACAAAATTAAAATATTTTAAAAAATAATTAAATATTTATATTATAATACTTTGAAAGGAAATGTGTGATAATAAAAGAAATATTCTGTGACAGAGGGAAATACCTCTTCTGATGTACAAGACTTTTCCCAGTACATTGGATATCTTAAAAAAATTTCCCATTATGTGCTGGAAACATTTTTCCATAGGATAGCTACCTCTTTTCAGCTTGTTTCTAAGCCATCAATATATTGCCACTAAGATGATAAGTTCAAGCTTTGCCCTAAGATTACTTTAAAGAGGAAGAATTATTACCAGATTTTGCCTTTTTTTAAAAAAAATAAAACTCCAAAGATAATTCCACAGTTCATTTCCACAGTTTTAGTTTACAAACTGAGGGGAATTCACTGACCTCCTGGACAATCTCAAAAACAAAAAGGAAGCCTACAGAGAGTGGAAGCAAGGATGGGTAGCCTGGGAGGAATATAGAGAAATTGTCCAAGCAGCCAGGAATCAGGTTAGAAAAGCTAAAGCCCTGATAGAGTTAAATTTGGCAAGGGACATCATGGGCAACAAGAAAAGCTTCTGTAGGTGATAAAAGGAAGACTAGGGAAAATGTGTGCTGTCTCTGGAAAGAAACAGAAGACCTGGTCATCTGGGATATGAACAAGGCTGAAGTACTTAACAACTTTTTTCTCTTCACCATCAAGGGCTTTAGCCACACCACCCAAGTCGCAGAATGCAAAAGCAGGGACCAGGAGAATGAGGAACCGCCCCCTGTAGGAGAAGATCAGGTTTGAGACCATCTAAGAAACCAGAAGATGCACAAATCCATGGTACCTGATGAGATTCATCTGCACGTCCCAGGGGAACTGGCAGATGGAGTTGTCAAGCCACTATCCAACATATTTGAGAAGTTGTGGAAGTCTGGTGAAGTTCCCACTGACTGGAAAAAGGGAAACATAACCCCCATTTTTTAAAAGGGAAAAAAGGAAGACCTGGGGAACTACAGGTTGGTCAGCCTCACCTCTGTACCCAGCAAGATCATGGAGCAGTTCCTCCTGGAAACTCTGCCAAGGCACATCTAAAATAAGGTGGTGATTGGTGACAGCCAACATGACTTCACTAAGGGCAAATCGTACCTGACAAATTTCATGGCCTTCTACAACGGAATTACAGTGTTGGTGGATAAAAGAAGAGCAACTGACAGAACCTACCTGGACTTGTGCAAAGCATTTGACACTGCCCGCAAGATACACTTGTCTGTAAATTGGAGATACGTGGATTTGATGGATGGACCACTCAGTGGTTAAGAAATTGGCTGGATGGCTGCACTTAAAAAGTTGCAGTCAATGGCTTGATATCTAAGTGGTGACCAGTGATGAGTGGAAACAGTCAGGGGTTGGTACTGGGACTGGTGCTGTTTAACGTCTTTTTTGGTGACACAGATGTTGGGATTGAGTGGACCCTCATCAAGTCTGCCGATGATACCGAGCTGTGTGAGGCAGTCTGACATGCTGGAGGGAAGTGATGCCATCCAGAGGGACCTGGACAGGCTGGAGAGGTGGGCCTGTGCAAACTTCATGAAGTTCAACAAGGCCAAGTGCAAGGTCTTGCACATGTGCCGGGGCAATCCCAAGCACAAATACAGGCTGGGCAGAGATCGGATTGAGAGCAGCCCTGAGAAGAAGGACTTGGGGTTGTTGGTGGATGAGAATGAACATGAGCCAGCAATGTCTACTTGCAGCCCAGAAGGATAATCATATCCTGGGCTGCATCAAAAGAAGTGTGGCCAGCAGGCCAAGGGAGGTGATTCTGCCCCGATAGTAGCACCTCTGCTAGAGACAGGCTGAGAGAGTTGGAGTTGTTCAGCCTGGAGAAGAGAAGGCTCTGGGAAGACCTTGTAGCGGCCTTCCAGTACTTAAAGGGGGCCTAGTGGAAAGGTGGGGAGGGTCTCTTTATCAGGGAGTGTGGCGATAAGATGAGGTGTAATGGTTTTAAACTAAAAGAAGGTAGGTTTATATCAGATATTAGGAGGAAATCCTTTATTCTGAGGCTGGTGAGACGCAGTTACTTAGGGAAGCTGTGGGTGTCCTATCCCTGGAAGTGTTCACGGACAGGTTGGATAGGACTTTGAGCAACCTGGTCTAGTGGGAGGTGTCCCTGCCCATGGCAGAGGGGTTGGAACTCGATGATCTTTAAGGTCCCTTCCAACTCTAACCATTCTATGATTCTATGATACTATGACCTGCAATATAGTTGTTTATTTAGTGATTATATGATACTTTTTTATATGCTCATGAAGAGTCCAGGAAAAAAGTTTAATTATCATAAACATATCCTATTTCAACAGACATACAAAAAAGGATGAGTGAATGAATAATTTAATCTTCTTATATTGTAACTTTTGACTGTTAGGATAAGAAAATATTATTCTTTATACCCAACTAATTTGGTTGACTGATTCTTAATTAAAAATGTGACATCTTGAATGCTGTAACCAACCGTATGTTCTCAACCTGGTATTTCAGATGATGCCATCAAATATAGTCACGAGTACATATATACAATGCAAACAACACATATAACTGATGCAGAAAATAAACTGAATATTAATGTATCTTTGAATACATATGACAGCATGATAGGATGAATGAGTAGAAATGGAAGAGAAACAAATTCAGTTGAGAAATACAGTGTATACTAATAACAAAGAGTGTAATTAAACTTTGGGAAACAGAAAGCTAGAGGACTTTTCATTATGTGAAATTTTAAAATTGCAAATGCTGAAGATTAGTTGTGTTCTTAAATATCATACTATACCTGTATCAGAAACTAGGGTCACAGTGCAGGAATTAATGAATGTAATTATTTAGTCTGTTTTATGCAGTAGATCAGAATAAAGAGTATACTTCTGCCTGATTCTGACTAAGCATTTAGGTAGCTGATGATTATTTCATAAGTATTTCCAGTTCCAATTTTCTGAACTCTCTTTGCAAGCTTTTTCCACTTGAATTCAAGTCATTCAGGTTCTATGGAAATATGTCAGTATCCTGTAGCACCAAACATACCATGATTTGAGTTTGGCTTTTTTAATCATATTCTTTTAATGAAGTCTATCTGCATTTTGTTATAAGCTCAGCCTAAGAAATCTAGCAGTCTTTCAATGCATAATATATTTGTCAAGGTGTTGTATTTCGTTGGTGAGAGTGTCCTTGGCCTGAGATTTTCTTCTGTTGCTTTTTTAAGTCTTAAGAACTTTTCAAGGGTTTTAACTACTACATTGATAGCACTGTCATACACGAGACTGTAAGAAGAACAGCTAGGAAATCATCGTCTTTTGCTCAGTAGTTTCAAAACCAAACCATGGAGTAGCTAATGTTTTACCATTGTCTAAAATCCTTTTCCAGAATATCATCTTTGATTCGTTAGTTTTCTCTAAAATAAAAGAGAAATTCCAGATGACAACTTTAATTTTGCTTTTCAAAATGCTGATCTAAACAAGAACTACCAAGATTTCTTTGCCTATACCAAGTGAATGGTTTGGTTAATAACTGTTTATACAAAACCAGGTATCACTGAGTAGGAAAGCAAGAATTTCAAACAGAGCTACTGGAGAATACTAATTGCAAGAACGAAATATCGCAGGGGTCAATAGTAGCAAGGTACAAGAAGAATGATAATGGAAAATATCAATATAGAAATATTAGATCCTCTTTAAAGTCCGTG
This sequence comes from Vanellus vanellus, assembly GCF_965231255.1. Classification (NCBI taxonomy): domain Eukaryota; kingdom Metazoa; phylum Chordata; class Aves; order Charadriiformes; family Charadriidae; genus Vanellus; species Vanellus vanellus. The sequence goes on from NC_138906.1 coordinate 153,185,580, forward strand.
AGGAGAGATAATTGTACTTGATGTCAGACAAGTACTTTTGGCAGTCTTTCTTTTTTATGGGGGGAGGGGGTAAGGGATGAAAACCAGCATGCCTTTAACATCGTGTGCATTAAAAAAAATGCACCCAGCTTTTGCTAGTGTAATAATTTACTTGTTTGTTAAGTATTCCAAAGATGTTTTCCTAGTGCACATAAAAAAGGCACCACGTTTTAGATGCCTTATTAAGCAAATTATACACAACAGCAAACAGATAGAGAATTTGTTATAAGATTACATGTGCAAAGTTATTATCTGAAAATGAGGAAAAAAATATTTATTATTTATTTGTGTCTAGAATAACAAACTATAATTAGTACTGGATTCTTAAGACTAGTTTAGTGACTTGGGCATTGATGCTGCTGGGCAGGACTCTTACAGATCACTAATTGCAATGTTGTCAGGTAAACCAGCCTTTTCTCAATGTAGGTGGTGCTGCACTGACCCGTGGTAGTTGGATTCTTCCTAGGCTTAGACTTACAAGAATAACAATCTGTTGACAAGGATAAAAAGGAAAAGCTATTATTCAACAACACACAATAAATTCTTCCTAAATATTTCTGGAGAATGGAAGGAAATACATTTAAAGTGCTGTGACAATATACAATGGCAATTGTACTAATTGCACAAGGGAAGTAATATTGCTAATGTATTCCTTTCAAGAACAGCACTGCCAACTTTTCAGCTACTCTCTTTAATTATGTCTCAGGCTAATATGGGCAATACTTGCACTTAACCAAAAAAAATAATAAAAGTAGACAATATTATCTACTAGTAATTCCTAAGTATAAGGCTAAAATGCTTTGTTCTTTTCTACAGGAAAAAAACGAAATTTTTCATCACTTTTGGTTTAAAATGTGGTTTGAATATATATTCAGGCTTGCTTTTATGTTCAAGGATATCTTTGCTTTTTCATGGGTAGAAATATGCTGGGATTTATATTTTTTTGTATTTATTTGCCTTGGGACCAGGTTAAAGCTTGAGAGTTCAAAAAAGATGAACAGAATATTTTTATTGTCATTGAATCCCATAGATGCTTTAGCAATTGGTGCAGAAAGACCTAGAAGAAATGTCTTTTGACAAGCATTTTAATTAGCAGTTTTAAAAATCTTGATTTTCCAATGTCTTCTAAGGATAAACTTGATTTAAATTTTTGTTTAATAGTTGCTATGGTGATTTCAGAATGCAAAATATAATAAACTACTGGTTCTAGGAATAAATTTCTGGAATTTGTTTAGTGTTTTTGAGTGTTACAATTTGAGATGCTCAAGTTAAGAAGAGATGTGGCCCAAAAAGTGATCACCTTTAAAAGTGTACAAAATAATAGAAATCAAACAAAGATCTATCTGCTGCTTAAGGCTTTTCCACAATCAAGTAAAAGGCCATAACACTAGTTTTGGCAATCTTCTAATTTCTAAATCACAAGACATCCATTTTATTTTGGTTTTGTGTGTTTTGGTTTGCTTTTGGGGGGAATTTTTTTTTTTTTTTAATTTCTTCTAAGTATTCCCTGATAGACCCATATATTCAAATAAGAACTTTGATATTCTATACTGTTTATGAACAGAGCTGGTAATTGTTACTTGTTTCTATGGTTGTCAAATGCTTTCTATAACTATACCCTGAAATGTGACTGAATAGCTGGCCAAATCTTTTTTTCAAAACCAGGCTCTAGATGTTGCAAGAAACTATATCATAGCTCAATAAACCCACATTTATCAAGATTCTCTCAAAACCAGTTAGATTTTTTTTTCCCACTCTATTATTCCTATAGTCTGTTTTCGAACCCAGACTATTCATACAACTGCTTGTAGCTTTGCCAGTCTTCAGCTATTTGGCTCATGTTTTACATGGTGAATGTTTCCCTAAGGCTAACTATTTTTGGAGATGTTTCAGATAAAATAGTTCAGCTGTTTCCAGGATGGGCTACTGAAAAATATATTGCTTTGCCCATCCATATACATAAGACATAATTCTAATTACTTTTTTCATAGTTCTGGAGTGGAAGCATAAACCGATTCAGATCATCCTGTCCACCATTACTAAACATTATACTATAGAGGAATTTTGAACTGAAGTCTCAAGGTGCTAAAAGATTACCATTCCATAAGAACCAGTAAACCCAAATAATTTTCTCCTTGCCTTAGCCTTTGCCTTTGCCTTAGCCTTTGCCTTTGCCTTTGCCTTTGCCTTTGCCTTTGCCTTTGCCTTTGCCTTTGCCTTTGCCTTTGCCTTTGCCTCTCCTCTCCTCTCCTCTCCTCTCCTCTCCTCTCCTCTCCTCTCCTCTCCTCTCCTCTCCTCTCCTCTCCTCTCCTCTCCTCTCCTCTCCTCCCAAACAAAGGGTTGACCCTTGCTATTAATCAAGACATACCTTGTTTCAGAGAAATACGCCAAGCATAAGCAGTTTGTAATGTCTGTTTTTGTAAAAAAAAAAAAGTCAACATGTAGAAGATGGCATAGGGAACTAATAACACTGAAGAATTTGGTTGCCTTCTTTCAAGAAGATGATAACAGAGCTGCTGTAGAAATTATTTAGAACTTTTTTTTTTTTTTTCTGTTGCCTTCCTCTTCTTCCCTCTACTTTGAAATGAAAAAAACCTGTGTAAACTGTGTGTTGAATTAGGAATTCCATCACACAATGTTCAGTGATTAGAATTTGAACTAGAACCAACTCAGCCATTCTGTTTAACGGTTTTGGGGGGGGGTCGTTATTTGGGGGTTGTTTATTTGTTTGTGTTTTGTTTTGTTTTGTTTTTATCATTTAGAAGTGATAGAGTTATTGAACAGTTTTCTCAGCATTTGTTCTAGGACAAAACACATACCTGGATAGGATAGAATCTATTTTCCCAGTATCTTCACATGCAGTTAAACATACAATACAAAACCAATAGCCTTATTTGAGGACCAATAAACAGCTACTTCTGATTATGTATTTCTCCTGCATGGCACATCTGTGCAAAATATTTAGATTCACTGTACTCTCCCACTGTCACAAGGGCTTATTGCCTACTCACATTCCACATGTTGTCTACCAGGACCCTCAGGCCTGCTTTATGCAAAACTCCTTCCTAACCAGTTGTTCCCCAGCAGGTACTGTCACATGGGATTGTTTTGTCCCAGATCTTAGCATTTGTCTTTGTAAGAATTTATGAATCTTTTGCCAGCAACCTTTCCAACCTGTTAAAATCACTGTGAGAAGCAGCCTTGCCCTCCAGCGTATCAAATGTTACGCAGTTTGGTATCAGCTAGGAGCTTTCAAAAGGTGCCTTCTGTCCCATCACCTAGGTCATTACTGAAGAGGTTTAACTGCATCAGCACCCTGAGCAATGCCAGGGATAATTGGACATCAGCTGATCTTCCTGCTGCTGATCACAATCTTTTCAGCTAAGATGTACAGTCAACTTTCTGCACACCATTATTCGCTTTCATATCAAACCCACATCTCTATAGTTCGATTGCAAGGGTACTCTGAGGTGTACAGCCTTGCTAACATCAAGATAAATAACAGCCACCGTACTTCCCTCTTCCATTGAGGTAGTTGTCTCAGAGAAGGCAAATCACTTGATCAGTCTTGGCGATGTAATTTACTAGAAGGGCAGTAAAATTAATGTACATTACACACGGCACATCTAATTATACATTATGGCTTCAAAGTTTCCCTCATATAAACCGGAAAAATAAAGTATTCCTGTAATATTCCTTTATGATGGCTACTATAGTCTGTCATCTGGTACAGGGACATTTATTTTACTCCCAAATGTGAGTACAAGACAATGTAAGGAACCTGCTCCAAAAAAAAAAGGAATCCATCCAACTAAATTTAAAAGCACTCTACCCAAAACATTCAGATGGAACTCCTCAGATTAATTTAAAAAGCATAGATATTACCAGAAATACATAAATAACATATTTTTATAAATTTCACAGAAATAAGATTCTTAATCCTCTTTTTTTCTTGTAAATTTTAGAATGCTAGAAAAAGATAATTTTTACTAGCTACTATTTCTAATCTAAATATTGCCTGAACAAAGTTTTAAATTATGAGGCAGTAAGAGTCTCCTTGAACTTGCAATTGGGAATCTCAGCATGTCTTCAATGCAAAAAAGAATTTCAGGAAAAAGAACATCTTTTATTTTCTAATCACTAACTTATAGTTGAATTCTTAACAATATGGCAAACTGTTACTTAATTTATCACTCTGTCTCTCATGTGGCAAGAGCTATGGAATTTAAGTCATAAGTGAGATATAGGGATAAGATTCAAGTTTGTCATATAATTACATTGACGTTCAGTATGAGGGTATCATGGATATCAGACTGAATGCACACACAGTGCACTTAAGTTTTTGATTCCCTGGGTGGTCTAGGAACTCCCCACCTTGTCTCTGAATAGATGAGACAATGAACTGATTTGGGACAAGGGATTCACCTGAGACAAGGTAATTGCCTGAAGTCTCAGCTACACTCACAGGAAAGCCTTTGACTATTCTTGCGGGTGAGTAATAGGCGTTGTGTGAACATTTGATGTGTTGATTAGCCTCCTGGGTGGAGAATTTATCAGTCCCAGGAATTATTGCTTCTGCAGACTCTTGCCTATGATAATTTCCTCTGATTCTTCTTTTGACATCTCTCTCTCTTTTGCCTAACTTTTTTCTAAAAGACTTATAAGACCTATAACGCCTCGTAAAATTTAGAGACTTCTTAAAATACCTGTAAACTTCTATTGGTATTATCATGACTTGATAGTAATAGTAGTATTAATCAACACAAAAACTATTACATTGTGATCTAGAGAATGCATTTAATTTTGGACCATGGTATTTAATTTTATAGTCCATTCTCTACTGTTGTATATATTACTGTTGTAATGGTATAAATTAACATGTCCAGTGATGGTGCCAAGGCAGTGTTTGGGGCATTCTATCATGCAACACTGTTATGTATCTTCTGTTAAAATATCCTTTACTTTACTACAGACTTTTTGAAGCAATAGGTTTTAAACTTAAGGCTAGAGTGGTGCCACTCATGACACAGTAGTGGACCAGGGCAAAACATTATTGTAGTGCTGATGCCACTCAGCATCAGGGACAGACAGCTGCCCCAACCCCTGCTTTATTTTGTAGCAGAGGGATAGACAGCAGTCTATCAGATCCTGAACTTCTGGAGGGCAAGACTTTTGGTTACTGATAGGATGGCTTAGAAAACCTTTAAGTTCTTCATTGGATTGCAGTAAAAGACACTCTCAAGTAACTGTTATCCTCCAAATCCTATTACTGTGCAAATGGAACCATAGAATCATAGAATGGTTTGGGTTGGAAGGGACCTTTAAAGGACATCTAGTCCAATCCCCCCTGCAATGAGCAGGGACATCTTCAACAAGATCAGGTTGCTCAGATCTCCATCCAACCTGACCTTGAATGTTTCCAGGGATGGGATATCTATCACCTCTCTGGGCAACCTGTTCCAGTAGTTCACCACCCTCATTGTAAAAAATATCTTCCTTATATCTAGTTGATGAACCTCTCCTCTGGAGGAGGGGATGAAGATCTGGATGCAGTACTCCAGATGAGGTCTCACCAGAGCAGAGTGGAGGGGCAGAATCGTATCCCTGAACCTGCTGGCCATGCTTCTTTTGATGTAGGCCAGGATACTGTTGGCCTTTATGGCTGTGAGCACACATTACCAGTTCATGTCCAGCTTTTCATCCACCAGTACCCCCAAGTCCTTCTCAGCAGGAATGCTCTCAATCCCTTCATCCCCCAACCTGTATTGATACTGGGATTGCCCCGACCCAGGTGCAGGACTTTGTACTTGTCCTTATTGAACCTCATGAGGACCACACAGGCCCACTTCTCAAACTTATCTAGGTGCCTCTGGGTGGCATCCCATCCCTCAAGTCTGTCAATCACACCACTCAGCTTGGTGTCGTCTGAAAACTTGCTGAGGGTGCAGTCAATTCCAGTATGTCATTGATGAAGACATTGAACGGTACTGGTCTTAATACGGACCCCTGAGGGACACCACTTGTCACCGATCTCCATCTGGAAATTAAGCTGTTGACCACTACCCTCTGGATGTGACCATCCAACCAATTCCTCATCCAGCAAATAGTCCAGCCATCAAATGCATATCCCTACAATTTAGAGAGAAGGATGCTGTGGGGGACCTTGTCAAAGGCCTTACAGAATTCCTGATAGACAACATCCGTAGCTCTTCCCTTGTCGGTAGATGTAGTCACTCCATTATAGTAGGGCACCAGGTTGGTCAGGCAGGACTTGCCCTTGGTGAAGCCATGCTGGCTGTCTTGAATCACCTCCTTGTCCTCCATGTGCCTTAGCACAGCTTATAGGAGGATCTGTTCCATGGTCTTCCCAGGCACAAAGGTGAGGCTGACAGTTTGCTAGTAGGCCTTTGTTCCTTGTATGACAAAATTATATATGTTACTCAGATTTCTTCTTTCTCTAAGGGTTGTTGCATTTTATTACTATGAGTCAGATGTGTTGAGCTTTCAACCTTCATTCAGTTGAGAATCTCAATTTTTCGTTATTCTTCAAAAACACTGAATAAAAGCTTCGGGAATCTTTTGTATGAAAAGCGTTATATAAATCTGAGATAATTCTTATGCTTTTTCAAGAATGTTAAAAATTATTAGAAATAGTAATTTCCTCTCTGCATTTCATCACTAAGTTACTTAGGTGACTATACCTTTGTAATACTTGTTAAGTACCAGTAATTTAAAACCAATATTAAAATCAGGGGTGCTAGTAGTTTGCTTTGTTATGTCATGTCCTTCTGATCTTCCCTGGGTCTGTTGTTGAATGTTGTGAAAATTCAGTGTTATTTTTCTAACGTAAAAATATCATTTTTCAAAATAATGTTTTCCTCCTAAACTGCAGCATGAAGTTTCTCATGTTTCATAAAAGGGCCTATGTGACTTATATGCCTTATTTACTGAGAGATCAACCTGAAGTGTTCTTTATGACAGCTTGAATTAACTGAAGTGGAACTGTTCCTCATAACAATTGTCTTCAAGCCTTTTCTGAGTTGTTGGTTTTTTTTTCGAATGTGTTGCTAAGTTGTTAGAAAATGGAGAAATTTCCCTATCAAGTACAGCAAGACTCTAAATGGCTTCTGAAAGACAGTGACTTGAACAAAATGATTTGCAGACTACAAATATCAAATACTACTGTGATCAAAATTTTTTGAACTGTTGTCTTCTCAAGGGCGAGTCCTCTGAAGACAAACATTCAAATTTGAAAGTGGTTGTTAATGGATTCCTCCCCTTACCTAAACTATAGCTGTAGCAAATTCAGAAATAAAGATATATAGTTTCCCCATATACATCAATTATTTATTGATCATAGAATTTTTATATCTATAGTCATTGCCCAGCAGCTAAGCATTCATTCAAGAGAGGTTTGATGCATTCTGAGAACAGACTTGCAACTGCTGATGCTTCTGCTGATAGCCAAGGTGTTTATTTTGCTTAGCATGTCTCACGTAGTAGTAGGATCAATCTTCTGTATAACTCAGATAAGATTCCCATATCAAGATTTTAAAAAGTGACTAATTATTTTGGATCCCTCCATTTTCAGATGGGTACCTGTGGTAAATCCTTTCCCCCACTCTTTTTTTTTTTCCTTGTTTTTCAGGAACTGCTGAGCAATCTTTTGGTCAAGAGACAACTTCAGAGCTTCAGATCAGAGTCTGTAAATTTGCTACTAAATTCTCAGGATGCTGGTTAAAAAGAGTTATAACTAATTTTAGTGTTAAAAGAACAAGTGAGAGAAAGAAGTCTTAAGATCCTGTAGGGAATCAACAGTTTAACACATAGAATAACAAGTAAAAGGAAGTTAAAATAGAAAGTACTCTTAAAGGAGAAAAAAATATAATGCAAACGAGATGGTTAACTACAGACCTACTGATAGCTTGGAGAAACATAAGTAACTAGTGCAGGCAGAAGGTGGGATTGAACTATATTGGGAAAAAAAATTACAAAATGAATGATTATAATTATCTTGAATTTCAGTATTCAGGTGGCAACTTATCATGGTGTATATCAATGGTGAAGGAATGGCTGGATCCCTATTTTGTTCTGGCTACGAGTGAACCTCTGAATGAAGAAACCAGCACTGAGACATTTTTAATCCAGGAATAGAGGAATAGAAGAGGAGACATCTTTGTTACAAAGTACAAATATAAATTAATGTTCCTCATACTTTGATCATTATCATAGGGAAAATGAAGGAAAGGAAATAATAAAAAGTTTTGAGGGATTAGTGATTTTTTTTTAAATGATGAATTTATTTTTTTTTATATCGCTGGAAAATTTTTCTAGTTCAGTTTTGCATGAAGGTCAATTTCTTACAAAGCTTTGTGCTTTGAAAAGGTTCCCCAAATGTGGCTCAATTCCAGTGGTCAAAAAAATTTAGGAAATAAAATGTCCCATCTCCACCTGTATTCTCACTGGTTCATTCATCCACTTTGGGGGGGGGAGGAGACCTAAACAAGCAAGCAAAAAACCCATGTTCAAACAGACATTTTTAGTCACATTGAGTAAAGAGTTTTACCACTGCCCTTTCTATTCAGTAAATTTTTAATGTATTGCAAAGCGTTTACATAGTCCAGTCCAAACTCCCAGGATCTGAACCTAAGACATGGGACATGGAGGGAAACAGATTTTCAAGGAGAAAATACCTTACAGAAGTGCCTGATTCTGGTCCAATCTTTTTATCCTAAGCACTTTGGGCAGTTGTAGATGAAAAGGGAAAAAAAAATATTTTACAACATTTGATCTCCCACCTCATAAAAGTTCAACAGGAAAAAAATACATGCAAAACTCTTTCAGGAGGTGCAAATTTCAGTAATTTTCTTCTAGGTCTGGGGTTAGGGTGTCCACAGAAAATATTTTTAGCCTAAAAGAGTTGAGCTGCTGCAAACAGAAAGAATCTGGTATTTAAGAGAATGATACAGAATGAAAGACTGATGTGGGTGTCTTGAGTTTTGCTCTGCGGGAATGTCTCTCTGAGGAGCATAGAAAGCCTTGGAAGACTTATGTCCCTAAACTAAATTTAGTTTTTTATTTCTTTCTACTGCGAATGTTCTTAATATCAACAAAAGTATGAATTATTGATTAAATTTCTATCTTTATCAGTATATTCCAATACCTGCCCTCCAACCTTTGACACCTAGAAATAATTTATTGAGAACATTATCTTTTGAGGCACTAGGGGTTTAATCAAGTGCAGCAGGTAACATAAACATAAACATAAACATAAAACTTATTTTAAGTATTTAAGTCAGCACTATTTATATATAAGGTTTAGCCCAACATTGAATTGTGCATCACCCACTTTCTTGAATTGAGAGGTAAAGCATTTAGAACCTCTTAGAAAAAAAATCTTATGGAATGATAACAAAGGAATAGAAATACTTAAATGTTTACCTGAGAAATATATTTTTGATGCAGCAAGGAACTCAATTTTGGACTGACCTGATTATCATCTTGTTCAATAAATCTTTGAAATTTGTTATAAATATAAGAAGCAAGTGCAATTTCACATACTATAGCACTTATTAGCCAGATGACATACAAAATTGCCCAGATATGAGGCACAACTGTTTGAAATAATGTGCATGCTTGTGATCATCACTTTTAATTCAGCTTGATAAAGTCAAGTCTGGAGAGATATATATATATTAGCTTGATAATAATTTTAAATTGGGGAAAAATCTTTTTTTATGTGTATGACTTTATTAATAAATCATTCATATTATCCTGTATAAATATCTGAAGGCAGAGAGCAGTGGCAGTAACTTCAGATGTACAATAGCAATTTTATCACACACAGACTAGGAACAACTTATTAAATGCCTTCTGGTAGATGAAAATTTACTAAATTAAATTTTGTTGTTCACTCTGCACAAAATTCACATTCAGACCAGCTACATCTGATACCTCATAAAATCTATTTTAAAAGATTTTGCTTAGAGCAATTGAAGGACTTTCCACCTTTCCTGAGATTCTACTGAAAACAGCAAGAATAAGGTTAATTGTTTGTCCAAACCCTAATAATTTTATATTTTTTTTAAACAACAGTATTTCAGGTAGGAAAGGAAATTGAAGGTACAATTAGCAGTTTGGGCAGTGGAAAGAGCAGAATTTGTAGAAGGCATTAGAAAGCAGTACCAAAGAGATAAAACACACAACTAAAACACTAAAAAACTCCAACCAAATACAACTCACCTAATAAAGTACAGTGTTTCTGATTCAATACTGAAAACTACGTTCAGAAGTATTTCTTTTCCCCATAATTTAATGACTTGGGGGGGGGGGGGGGGAGGGAGGGAGGAGTAGTTAGAGCCTTGAGAGGGGTTTTACACAGAATTTTAAACTTGGATTGTTCCGTGTTTTGATGTGTGATGAGAATCTTAAACCAATATTTTATTAACATGTAGGAGTCATTGCCATGATATGCTTCTAGAGATAAAGATCAGTGCTAATGTGTGTGACTGTTATCTTCATTCCTATACTTAGGATGTGTGATCTTTGGGGAATGTAAATTTTTAATTTTATTTTTTTTCCATTGCAAGAATTAATACCATTCTCAGTGAGTTGAGTGAAATCTGTTTATTTTTTTTTTTCTTTGGCTTCAATTACTGAAGACTGAAGCTTGGTAGTTTATCTTTTGTGAAACTTCATAGAGAAGCTTTTCTTGCACAGAAAAGTTTCCATTTAATCTGCAGAATAATTTGTTTATGTATTGTGTGTCTGAACAACCATCAGTGTTAGCAAGTGGAGGAAGGTAAATTTGAAAATAAAGCAGAAGAGCCTAGATATACTGTTACATAATGCAAAACCACATTGAGGTAAACTCATTTACAGCACTAAAGACATCACAAAAAACTTTTGTCATGTGGAAAGAAGTTAATGCAAGGAATCCTTCAAAACCTCTGGAGATTTTTAATTCTTTCCTGCCCTTCATCCATATGATCCTGCCCTTCACACCATTTTTGGGGGGTAGGGAAATAAAATGAAATAAAAATAAGGAAATAAATTATGAATACCATTAAGAACCAAAAAAAAAAAAAAAGATAGCAAAATGAGGGAACATTCCCCAAATGACCAAGCTTCATACCTAAATCCTTTTTAATTCTTTTTTATTCTGCCCCTTTCTGAGTTGAGAGTCCCAGGCTTTCCAAAATGTCTGGTTAATTTGCTGATATGAGGAGTGCCTTTACTCTCTTTTCTTAGATCTTTTGAACAATGCATAAGCAACTGGGTTTTCTTGGGAGCAGGGAGCTCTATCAATTCCCTGACCACTAGGCCACCTAATAAATTTCCCTGACTCGTTCTATCTTTCCATATTTAGTAACTGCAGCAAGTGTGACCATGTAGCATAAGGTGTGACCATGAATTTCACTAGCTCTGTGGAAGTTAAATTCAACATACTCAAATGTATTAAAGAAGGAACTTTCTCACTCCCAAATGAACCGTCCAGTCTTCTACTACAGCTTCATGTCAGTACTTTTTACTCCCTACAAAGATCTGTCAATCTAACAACAAAGTAAGTACATTCAGTATGGCAGAGAACATCCTTGGAAGAGATCAGAATTTTACATTACTGTGCAGTCTTTTTCCAATTTAAGTAGCATATATAGGTGTACTTAGACTGAAGAATTAGGATGACTTCTATGAGTTTTAGTATCATTCAACAAATCAAAAAAGGCTGTCTCTCCAACATAGGAAAGGATCAAACATCTCTGCTGTTTCTGACTGGTTTGTTTAATGTGTTCTTAAAGACCTCTAGTAATGAGGACTCTACAACCTCTCAGGCAATCTCTTTCTAAGTATTACCAGTATTACCACTAGAAAGTTTTTTTTTCCTAATGTTTAATTTATTGGGATTTTTTTTCTGTAATTTATATCTATATTTTTTGTCTTTTCGACTATAAATATGAAAAAATAAACCATTTGCAGGAGCCTTTTATATCTTCAAAACAGTTATCATATCCTTCCTTGATCTTCTTTAGGATAACAATTCCAGATCATTCAGGCTTTTGTCAGACAGCATGTTTTGATCATTTTTATCAATCTCTTGTGCAATTTGCTTAGTAAGTCCACATCTTTCTACATTACTTTATCTGAGCCTTACCAATTTTGAACAATGCAGAAAGATTACTTTACCATCCTACATGCTGTACTATTGTTTATACAGCTCAGCACGGTTTTTCAGCAACATTGTTTCATTTCTTGACTTGTTTACAGATTTGATCTGCTCTAACCATTGGATTCTACTTAGCTAATTTTTCACCATCTTGTTTTTGTTCAGAGTTTCCCATCCTATATGTGCTATCCTGCATTTTTGTCTATCGAATAACATAATCTAGTAGAGTTTGGGTTTGGGCTTTGTTCCCCCCCCCCCCCCCCCCCTCACCCTCCCCTTCCCCCCTGCACTCCTCCCTCCATCTAATGCTGTTACTCTCTCATGTAAAACAATTAGGATTTGTCCATCCTTGTTCTTAATAAATCTTTATTTTCTATTCCTTAGTTCCTTGTCCCATTCTAATTGTTTACAAGGGTTTTTTTCCAACTGAAAAAAACTATCTAGTATTTCTTTAAGAATTTAAATTAATATCATGAGTCTGTTTAAGTTTTGTGGATTTTTTAATACTCTTTTTAAAATATACTCATTATGCTTGCTTTTTTTTTTTTCCCTAGTCCTCTGGAAATTCATCTGTCCTTCATAAGTTTTACAACAATCACTGGTAAACTGAGATTCATAGAATCATAGAATCAAAGAATTACAGAGTCATAGAACAGACAAGGTTGGAAGGGACTTCAAAAGATTATCTGGTCAAACATTTTGTGGGAAAGGAAGCCTAGAGGAGATTATCTAGCACCCTTTCCAATTGCATCTTGAAAACCTGCAGTGATGGGGATTCTACCATGTCCCTTGGGGAGGTTGTTCCACTGAATGATTGTTCTTACCATAAAAAAATTGTTTCTTATATAGAGGTGAAAACTTTCCCAGTGCAACTTTTACCTGTTGCCCCTTGTCTTTTCCATGTGACTCCCAGGGAAGAGGAAGCTTTGTAGCTGCTCTTTAAGTACTGAAATACTGTGATGAGGTTCCCTGAGCCTTCTCTTCTCCAAGGAGAAAAGACATTTTCAGTTGTTCCTCATAGGGTACATTCTCCATCTGTTCCATCATCTTTGCAGTGTTCCTCTGGACCTTCTCTAGTCTGATTATATTTTTCTCAAATTTCATCAGCTGTGTGCTTAAATGTCCTACAATGAAATTGCTATTCAACATGAATACATTACATTTATCTAACTAACCTCTCTAACCCATTCTGTTTTTATCAGACTGAGTTCTTCTCCTTCTGCCACTGATAATAATTGTCATAACTGTCTGAGTTCAGTTAACTTTTTAAATAAAGAAATATGTGACAAATTAGTTCATATCTTTGGCATCAACTATGAATATCTTTCATTCTCCACTGAGCGGCACACGAGTCCAATTCTAGCTTTCCCTCCTGATACTAATTGGCTTCTGGTTATTGTTGCATCTTTGTGGCTCATTTGATTTTGTCTCTCAGAGCTTGTAGTAAACATTTTCATTCATCTCTTTTATCTTTGTGATTTTATTGTATACTGAGCTCATTTTTTGGCCTGAATGCTCTTTTATTACACTTCCAAACTTTATCCAGATTTGTTTTCTTAGACTTATCCATTATTACAAATTGCAAATAAATGAATTAAGTTTATTGAAGTATATAATCTGGGATTTTTTAAGTATTATTTTGATATAACTTTTCTTTCTGTACTAAGTTCCATGAAAGCTCTTATTTCATTGTCACCATCATCCCAGTTACCGTTCACTTTGAAATTCTCAAACATGTCCTCCCAGTTGGTACTTTGCTTTGTAGAAGCAAATTTTCCAACTAGTTGTCCTAACCCCAGTGAAGATCAAAAAATATTCCAAAAGCACATTCCCAAAGCTTGCTGGACAGTCTGTTCTCTTCTCAGTATGTACTTAGGTAAAGTTTTTTCTCTACTTGACTCCCTCTGCCTTCAATGACTTGTGCCTTCAAGTTTAGAACTCATAAAGCTGGACATTGTACAGTAGTTTGGCTGACTGCCTTTTGTAGAGAGATTTGATATATGACATACTAGATATTTGGAATAAGATGTATGTTATATTTCCGTCAAAGTTGTCAGATCTCATCCCTGAGATGTATGGATGTGTAATATACAGGGCATGCCAACTGAAGATTGAAAAGCCTAGACAGACAGGCTGGAAAATTGGAAAGTTTCATATTTTGGGGTAGCTTATCCTTTGTCTAATATCAGTATAATCACTTTCATAGATGCTAACAACACTGAGATTTCTACAAATGTATTTAGAATGAAAGGTCTTTTGGGCTTTATATTTTGTACATTTTTTCAGTGACGTCACCTGGTCTATCAAAGGATATTTATTTTATATATAAATATATATTTTTTTTTTGTGCAGAGCGATTGACACTGTCCCACATAATATCCTGGTCTCTAAATTGAAGAGACATGGATTCGACAAACGGACCACTCGGTGGATAAAGAACTGGCTGGATGGTCACAATCAAAGAGTTGCGATCAACAGCTCTATGTCCAAGTGGAGAGCAGTGGCAAGTGGTGTTCCTCAGGGGTCAGTACTGGGACCTGTACTGTTCAACATCTTTGTCGGTGACATGGACAGTGGGGTCGAGTGCACCCTCAGCAAGTTTGCTAATGACGCCAAGCTGTTTGGCGAGGTAGACACGCTGGAGGGGAGGGATGCCATCCAGAGGGACCTGGACAGGCTGCAGAGGTGGGCCCAAGCCAACCTCATGCAGTTCAACAAGGCCAAGTGCAAGGTCTTACATCTGGGTCAGGGCAATCCCAAGTGCAAATACAGGCTGGGTGGGGAATGGCTGGAGAGCAACCCTGAGGAGAAGGACCTGGGTGGGCTGATTGACAAGAAGCTCAACATGACCCAGCAGTGTGTGATCGCAACCCAGAAGGCCAACTGGATCCTGGGATGCATCAAAAGAAGTGTGGCCAGCAGGTCAAAGGAGGTGATTCTGCCCCTCTACTCCACTCTCGTGAGACCCCACCTGGAGTACTGCATCCATCTCTGGAGTCCCCAACAGAAGAAGGACATGGACCTGCTGGAGTGTGTCCAGAGGAGAACCACAAGGATGATCTGAGCGCTGGAGCACCTCTCCTATGAGGAGAGGCTGAAAGAGTTGGGGCTGTTCAGCCTGGAGAAGAGAAGGCTACGGGGAGATCTTATTGTGGCCTTCTAGTACCTAAAGGGGGCCTACAGGAGAGCTGGGGAAGGACTTTTTACTAGGGCATGTAGCAATAGGACGAGGGGGAATGGCTTTAAACTGGAAGAGGGCAGGTTCAGATCAAACATTAGGAAGAAATTTTTCACTGTGAAGGTGGTATGGCACTGGAACAGATTGCCCAGAGAGGTTGTTGAGGCCCCATCCCTGTAGGTGTTCAAGGCCAGGCTGGATGTGGCCTTGGGCAACCTGGTCTAGTGGGAGGTGTCCCTGCCTATGGCAGGGGGGTTGGAACTCGATGATCTTCAAGGTCCTTTCTAACCTAAACCATTCTATGATTCTATGATTCTATATATACATATTACCTTGTAAATTTTTTTATTATTATTACTACTACTACTATTAGTAGTAGTCTATTAATTATTAATTAGGTGCTATGTGTATGTGAAAAACATGCTGTATGTAGTTATGCATTTTATGTTAGCATCATTTTGGTTAGCTCAAACTTTTGTTGTGTAGCTTTTCCTGGAGCAGCAATGAACACAGTCATAGTAACAGGAAACCCTAAGAAGTGAAAACGAAAAGAATGTGAGAGGACAATCACTTAACTATATCCTAAGAGATTGTAAGACTTCAGGTTGACCTTCACTATAGCTGTTAGGAATCTGCAGATGTTATCTGTCATCATTTACCATATTAACCAACAACGACAACAATAATATGTTCCTGATTAAGATCTGAATAAAATTGCAAATAGGAAGTTGGTGCCAAGGGAACAGAAAAAACTGCCAGCAAAGCTGGGACAAATATATTTCCTATGGAGAGAAAAGCTACGTTCTCAGGGCCAGCTAATCTATGTGCCAGACAAACTGTTCACAAAAATAGGTTCAGCTTTTCCTTGCTTCTGAAATTTCCTGGCTTAGAGACGGGGACTGGGTTCCTGGTGTATTATCCTATGTCTAAGTGTTCCCAAACCAAATGGCTATCCTGGCAGTGGGGTGTGACCTCATTTGACAGTGTATTAGCCATGCATATTTATCTGCTTTCATGTATTCTGTGCCTTGATAGAATATTTGGTAAAGCAGCTAAAACTAAAGCAGTGCCAGTATTTCTTTTTGTAGCTGTAGGAGGCAAATCAGTTGTATTGAGAAACTGAACCTAGCACAGAGATTGTGGCTTAATTCCCCTTCTGTACGGAGAGCCACAGGTAACTTATGACAGGGCAGTGCTTCCGTTGCTTAATATTCCTTCTCACAAAACGTCAAGAAAAAACACTTCACTGAGAGGTGAGAGATCCAAATTCAAATCTCTGTCACAGTTTAATTCATACATAAAAATGAAGCTGAGAAAGAACTGGGCTTCTTGGTGTATCAGTTTGAGATCTGCTGTGCTGATGCGTACTCTTTGCTCCTTAATTTTCTTTCTTTTTCCCTGGTGAAAAAGGATAAATGTCTCTGCTTTATTCTAGGTGACATAAAAACAAATAGCAATACTCCAGAATTGTTTATGAAATAGGATTCTTCTCCTCTGATCAACTGGGTAGATTTCTCAAGTTGATTGTTGTATTTGTTAGCCTCTTGGTTCTCTCATCATATTTTAGTAAAGGTTTATTTTCTACATTATTTTCCTAGGAAGAAAATAATAAGAAATTTAAACAAAGAAAGTCAAGAAAAGGGCATGGACTGCTCCCTGGCAAATTGGTCTGGCAGCAATTTTCTTCAAGAAGGCTTGACAAGAGGCATTCTTTAGTACAGTAACCAGTGCCAACTCCTATCTGTTCTCAGGTCCATGGCTGCAGTAAGAGGTAAGTTTTGGCAAGCGGACAAATAAAAATTAAAGTAGTAGCAGAAAAAATTCCTTTCTTAGACCCTTATCACTTCCAACTGGCAAGGAGTTGTAGTCTTAATGAGAAAACAGAATTTAAAAGTAATGAAGGTTCTTGGTTTCAGTTGTTTACTTTAAAAAGGTCTCATTTTGCAGAGTGCTTGTTTTCGGTTCCAAGTTTTAACAAGACACTGTAGGGTCAGTATCATTATTTAAAAAGATAAACTTTAAATGGTATAGAGGAAGATTATCTCTGTTCCTAAACTATCTCCATTCGTAAATTTTTATATGAAGATAGATGACAGTAGGAAGGGAAATAAGCATGCTTCAGACCCACTCTTTTCTATCTTTAAAAGAAAAGTATTTACTTTTGTGTAAATGTTAACATATTGGCACTAATAAAAGCTATCATATAATTAATATAATGCACTAAAACTAGTAAAGGAATTTATTTAAATACTCAAAATGATTTGTTTTGATTTGAACAGCTATATTTAAAGATTGTTGACATTTTGTCTTCCTTGATATGGAAATAAGCTAAAATTTCAAAATAAAAAAAATTAGGTTTGGGTTTTTTTTCGCATTTCCTGCTGTCTTTAACCATTCGATCTTTTATAAATCTTACAGTTTCAGTGACAGCATACTGAAAAACGAACATGAAAAATGAACAGAGGATATGATTTTAAAAAATACTTCTGACTCATCACTTTATGTTAACTTAAATCGATATCGTTTATTTTTACTTTACTGAGGCTTTTGATACTCCCATAACATCTTCATAGACCTACTGATGAAATACAGACTAGGTAAATGAACAGTATGATGGAATGAAAACTGGCTGAACTGCTGGACTCAAAGGGTTGTGATCAGCAGCATGAAATCCAGCTGGAAGCCAGACGCTACTGCGCTATACCGGAGATCAGTACTGGAGACAGTATTGTTTAACATCTTCATAAATGACGCCCATGTTGTGACCAAGTGGATCCTCAGCAAGTTTGCAGATAGGACAAATATAGGAGGAGTGGCTGATACATCAGAGGGTCATGCTGCCATTCAGAGGACCTGGACAGGTTGGAACAATGGGCTAAGAAGAACCTTATGAAATTGAACAAACAGACATGCAAAATCATGCACCTGAGAAAGAATAACCCCATGCACTCATACGTATTGTGGCTAAACATCTGGAAAGAAGCTCAGTAGACGTCAGCCTTGGGGTACTGGTGGACAAAAAGTTGACTATGAACCAGCAATGTGTACTTGCAGCAAAGAAGGCCAGCAGCCTCCTGGGCTGTATTAGGGAGACTGTTGCCAGCAGGTTGACCGAGGTGGTCCTTCCCTTCTGCTCAGCCCTGGTTACACCCATCTGGGTGCTGTGTTCAGCACAGGGCTCCCCAGTATAAGAGAGACATGGACATATAGAAGTGCATCCAACTAAAATAATTAAGGGGCTGGAGCTTCTGCCCTATAAGGAAAGGCTGAGAGCACTGAGAGTGTTCAGCCTGGGGAAGACAACACTCAGGGGGGATCTCATCCATGTGTATAAATACCTGATGTATAAGCAAATAAGATGGAGCCAGACTCTTCTCAATGGTGCCCAATGACAGGATGAGAGGCAATGGGCATAAACTGAAACATCGGAATTCAACAATTTCTAGAGCTGCCTTTCAGCCTCAATGATTCCATGATTCTTGGAGTCACAAGAATTAAAAAAGTGTTTTTTACGTATTTCAAATAAATTAATACATTTACAGATTTACAAGAATTTTACTAACAGGAAAAGAATTATGTTAAATTTGGGGGGGTCAGCTGTTTTGTTTTTTTTTTTGTTAACAATATTTCTCCCTGGTGATCGAAGCTACATAATGTAATTCACTTATATACGTGTAAGTAAAGGATAATATGTACACCAACTATTCAACTCACCAACTATTCATAAAAAAGCACAGACTTCTTTCATTGGATCTGCCATGAGCTAATAAATACTAAGAAAGATATGTTTTAGAGAAAAAAAAAGGGTGCTAGCATTATGAGTAAATATATAACATATGCGATTGTAGAGCTGATCATGAAATGGCTGTAAATTTGATTTCAGGGTTCATATCAAAGAACTGGATCAAATAACTGCATATCAGAATGGGCCCTATTCTGATATGCAAGCACGTGTAGAGCAATGCCTTCTGGCTGCTCAGACATCTGTAGATGGGTTCAAAGAGGCTGAAGGGAGATGTGCAGAAACTCTTGCTGTGCCTGTGCATTGGAAACAGGGACTGCAAAAGGATGGGGATGTGTTGAGCAATAGACGAGGCAAACAATGACTATGTTTAAAAGGCTACATATAGACACTGCTTGAGATTTCTTTTTATTGTGGAACACATGAATATGCGTGAATGATTACCACGTTCTTTGTGTTTGTTTTTTCCCCTTTCCCAAATATTTCTTGGGCTTTGTTTCCTAAAGTTTCTCAAATGCAAGTAAGTGAGATCAAAGCAAATTAAGTGCAACCTGGGATATATTTTAATTTTGTGAATAAAATAAAATAAGCGCAATCCTGATTGGCAGACTCCTGTCTTTCTTTTTCTTAAGTACTAGAGTGCAACTCTTACTGCTGCCATTTGCAGGTAGTGGCATGTGTATGCAATAGGTAAAAGAAAACTTGTTATTTTCTCTGTTTAGTACATAGTGGGAAGGAGACAGAAAGGAAACATTAACAACAAAATTACTTTTATTTCCCAAATGTTGTACCTATGATAGGGTTTTGTTTCAGCTTTATCCCTTTGGGGTATATACATATGCAAGTGAAAGACAAAATGTTTTATTTTCATTTTTTCATTTAAGTGTTACAGAGGCTTACTAATTAAAATGGTAATTGTCTGCCACTAAAATAAGTTAATTACAGAAACTTGTTTGTGTAGACTGATGAGCAAGCTAAAAAAAGTTACTTTTCAGAAACTAGCTGCTGCCAACATTCTCTCAGTAGATTGAAAGTTCACCAGAAAAGCTGGTCTCTGAATTTCTCTGATCAGAATCCAGAATGCATCCTGCTTAATTCCTAAGCCAAAAACCTAAAAAAAAAATAATCATTTTTAATGCTACATTTAAAAAAATACTTACAGATATATCTTAAGTTAGTTAATTGTGTAGAATAATAGATCAGCACTTACTGGCATCTTAAAAGATACTCTTTATCCTACTAAAATAATTAGAATTAGGTATTATACTAATAGGCAATATATAAGACCATGAGAACAAGGGAAAGTAATTTATATTTGTATCGGTCTTACTGTCTAAATATCTTGCCAATACACCACTAGTTTGTTTTTTTTTTCTTGTATTTTCAATGAATTAATAATTTATTTATAATTAATAAATTAATTTTACACTAAATTAATATATGTATTTTTCAGTTCTTAATCTGAAATTCAGTCATATTAGAATGAATTTAATGAAATTCAGTCATATTAGAATCTCTTGGTAAGCATTATAAAGCTAATAAATATTTTATTGCACTTAGTGGATTTCTTAGCAGGTGAGATTATTAAATTTAAAGCAAAGAAATTCCGAAAAACTTAGAGTATCTGAGTGCAATTGTATATGCTAGAATTAACCATACATGTGAAACCAAGTTTAATGTTCATACTCAGTTTACTGAATTTAGGCCACCATATAGGCAGCCAATTTATATAGCTAGACTACTGAATATCCTTTCTTGAACACATATTTTTTTTTATTTTCACCGAATGATGGAAATTAATACCAAACTGTTTTTTTGCTCCTATCAGAAATGCTATGAAAGATAAGTTAAAAGATTTAATAAGCCTATACTTTCCTGCTGTTTTTTTCTAGAATCACAAACTTATCTTGAAGAATAGCTAGTTAGAATAAACAAAATCATAGATATGATTACCTCTATAATGTTTATGTATGAGATTTCAGAATTCTATCTCAACACAAAAGTTCAGTTTCTGAGTTGACACTTCAGCATTTATATTGATTAACTGCAGCCCCCAGGAAGATGTTTTTATTGGAAAAAGTTAAAAAGCTTTTGGGATTTCCTTTTATCTGTCGTGGGAGTATGGGAGACTTTACAGATGTATTTTTATTCCTAATTAATTCCTAATAGAAAACTGAGTTGAAAAGGTATTAAGTGATTTTCCAAAGCCATATACAGTTTATGTTCCATAGACGCAGACAAGAGATGAAGCAGAAAAACCTGTCACATGCCATGAACATTATTGAGAAATCATTCCTATGCCCAGTTGAGTGCTCACATGCTCTGATTTGGAATAAGAGGATAAAACTTGTGTTCCTTGTTCTGTGTTACCAGGAGACACTATTTAGTTGGTAAGTTTATTCCCCTCTTCCGTAGCGTCTTCCAGACCTCTTGGGCTTTTTACCTAAGACATGCTGTGCTACTCCAAGGATGCTGGGTTTTGTAAATGTGTACTCTGGACTCTCCCTGTTGAATTCTGGGTTTCCTGAGGTTTTTCGTCTAAGCTTCAAGTCTGTAACAGTTTGTTGGAATCTGTATTAAAATGTGACTATGGAGAATAACATTAATTGGATACTTCCGGATATATTATGTACTGGCTAACTAGATTTATACTACGCTTAACCTGAGAGCCTGAGTGATTTCTCCTTCTCTTATATTCTAAAGAAAAAAGTAATTATCAAAGCTTAAAAAGTTTGGTCCTACATGAAGTGAAGTTAATACAGGTTTTAATTGTTTGGTTGGTTTTTTTTTAAATTGAAATGTGGAAATCCTTTTTAGGAAAGGGAAAGTGCTCATAACATTATTAATTTATTCTAAGTTTTACTGTTCTATTGTGTGGATGCATGTGTGTACATATATAGATTAAAGCGTATCTATCTTCATTTAGAACTTCCATATTGAATCTTTAATTCCCATCTGTGTAAAAAATAAGAATTTCTGTGCAAGATTCAGACACACTATGAATGTGGGGATTATACCAATGACACCACTGTAGTATATGGCAGATTTCTATTATCTGGTAGATAAGTGAGTACGTGTTTTAATATCACACATAGTAAAAAGGAAGAGTTCTTTGTACAATACTACAACAAAAATGACTAAGGTTGCAAACAAATGACTAACCTCTTACACAGCATGAAAATTTTTGGATGAGGTATGCATCCATCTGCACGTGTACTTAAAATTGTGGTTCTTCCTGTATATTTCAGGGCTGGATTTGCCTTCCTGCAGAAGGAGAGAAGGATAAGCTCTGCTTTCGCATGCAGACACCTGTAACTGTGTTTGTATACATGTGGTGCATGGCACATAACACAAGCCCTTACAGTTTCATATACAGTTTAGTTCACTGTAAAGTAAATATTGTAAGCATCTATGTTCTTGGCTCTCTGAAATGCAATATATAGCAGACCTTAGGCATTGTAAAAGATAAATCCGTAAAAAAATTGCAACAGTTAAGCCTCTTTAGTCATCTTAATGATATGTGAATGGGGATCAGTGTGAGAGAGAATGATAGCAACAATTATGTATGTATGTGTCCCAGACTGAGCTGTTAGAAATGTTCTGGGAACGGAAAGGTAAAAGGTCATGGTGACATCTTGCTTCTTCATACCTCAAAATTTTTGGACTCCCTTGTACTCCAGGTCTGCAAACACCCTGATTCTACTATATAGAATCCCTCACAGTTTCAGGACCATAGGAGATGACCAAGCCTCCAACTCTTTTAAGCCTGCAGTCTCCCTAAGACTTCTGGATCCTAGAGATCTCAGTCCACTGCTTACTGCAGGTCTTGTCACTTTCTCTGCACCTTCTGCACTGTCACTTGTCAGCTTCTCACTATCTGCCTTCCACCTTTCACATATCTTTTTCCACTCCTAAACCTTGCATGTGTTCCCTACAAGCCACATCAGTCTTTTCTGCAACAGGGAATAAAAAATAAAATAGAATAAAATAAAATAAAATAAAATAAAATAAAATAAAATAAAATAAAATAAAATAAAATAAAATAAAGACTTAACACAGACCCCAATCATTGAAATAAAAAATTCTAGTGGAGTAGGGCTCTGGGACAGAAGAAAGTGACTGAGTTTTGAAAGAAACAGGATCTTTAGGGACACCCTTAATTTACTACATCCTCTAACAGGCAGCCTCACAGAGCATCCTCATAGTAAGAGGAGAGCTCTTCTAAAGCAAGATTTTTCAGAAAGCCACTTCCACCCACTCGGATGTCCCTTTGGAGTGATCAAATAAATTATTTGGCCGTATTATTACTGAAAATTGATGCTTTAATAGCTTTACAGAACATTTGAAGTTATCTGATCAAATTACCTGTTTTCAACTCCCAATTCATCTTTTGACAGGTATGTTTTCAGAGCAAAAGCACAATATAAGTTAGTACTTAGAAAAGTTACCAAGTAATTTTAGCTATAAATGAAAAAAGACCACATCATAAAAATCATAATGATCTAAATGTGTCACCACGCAATCGCTATGAAGGTTTTTAACCTAAAATATTTCACTGATGAGGTTTTCAGAGGCACTTCACAAATTGAATCAGAATATCTAAAGGAATAAGGAACTGTGGTATGAAACTAGAAAGGAAAGGTAGGAGAGGACAGGTCCAAGAATTCACACATGAGCTTAGTCATCCAAGAAAATATAAAATAACTGTATCTTGAAGCTGTAAAAACCTGCTTTGTACCGAGGGATTAAGGGTGCTTTTAAAATCAGTTACCACAACAGAGTTGTGGGTGTGGTAACAAACAGTAAGAAAGAGGTTACATTTGAAGCCAATATCCTTCTTTTCAAAGTGATCACATAAATTCACCTAAACACTGTGGAAACAGATACCATGCCCAGTAGTGATAGGTTTCAAAAGAACTTTTAAGCTGTAGAAGTCCTTTTAAGAAATTCAGTTCTGGTAAAAATGAGACTGATGCTGCTGTATAAGTCTTTCAAAACACTTAGATGCAGACAGCTAGAGCAACTACTAACTGTTTCTTGTATCTGCTGGCAGATATAGGTCATTGTGGAAATATTATACAGACAAACTGGTGATTAATCCACTGAAATCCGAAACCCTTTGACTGAGAGTTTATTTCAGTAGTAGGTGTAGGATACTGGGAATATGGAAGGAGACATCGTGGAGGACTTGCTATCCTTCTGCTAATTTATGACTGCTTGTTCATAAATGCATGAATTGTCCATTCTCCTAAGAAAGATATTTTCCTTGTATTTCCAATTTATGGATCAACCAGGATTTTTTTCACTACACTTGTAGCCTGACAAATTATTTTA
Source organism: Vanellus vanellus (assembly GCF_965231255.1). Classification (NCBI taxonomy): domain Eukaryota; kingdom Metazoa; phylum Chordata; class Aves; order Charadriiformes; family Charadriidae; genus Vanellus; species Vanellus vanellus. Next base: position 153,210,036 of record NC_138906.1, read on the forward strand.
GAGTTTCCAAGGGAGACAGACTTGTTAATGAATGGGATGTGGGAGAGCCAGATCTTCTTCTCTGGTGGTTAAGAACCTGATCCAAAGTCTATTTTGCATGGGATGTTGGACTGTTGTCTTTAACTGCCCTTTAGATCTGACTTTGAATTATTTTTTGTTCTTCTGCTTGCCATCTACTCATTTCGTATTTGACCCCTTTAAAAAAAAAAAAAAATAATCCTGCCTATTCACTTAGAGATCAAGCTGTTCAGAGACTTTGTTTTATCAGGGCATATAGCCTCATTAGGTGTCTGTATAGTGCCTGAGACAACAAAATGAGAACTCTAACAACAGTTTCAGCAGTCAGTTAAAACATATTTTATTTGGCTGAAGATTTCAGGTAATGCAGTGACATAATTCAGAGTTTCTTACCACAGGACATAGTTCTATTGTAGTACTTTTACCTGGCAGTCTGATTCTGTGTAAATGTTTGTAAAATATCTGAGATTGTGACATTACTATTGTTTGCTAATTTTCATTGTAGCTTTATTTAGATGTTCTAACTACAGAAGCTCTATTATACTAGGAACAACATAACCAAGAAAGAATGCAGTGTCTTTGTTTAGAACAGTGTACAGTTGACTAAGATAAGATGAACAAAAGGTGAAAAATCAAAAGTGCAGAGAGAAACCTAAGCAAGACAATTTACACATCAGGGTAATATGAAAGCCAGAAATAAAGCCCTATCTGCCGGAACATGCTCTGTCTCATTTGATATTTTTGTTTTCAGGCCAAATATTATTGACATTAAGTATGCTACTGTAAACTTTCATTATGTTCAAATTAGTGATAATAAAAATGGATTTTCTTTTTGCAAAGTTTCAGCAAAACAGTAATAATTTTTAAGTTACTCAGATATGAAAAAAGCTTTTTCTTTTACTGTAGAAACTTGCATTCAGATAACTGAAAAATTATTGTAGCGAGAAACTTTAACTTGGCTCATTTTGTGAGTCTCCTTAAAAAGATAGTCTTCAGATTCAAAAGATTAACCCAGGCGTTTTCAAGCCATCATGAGAGACATTTAATGCCACCAGTTTCCCACATGTGCAATAAGATCTTTAATCATGCTTTCTAGTTTGAGGTGCAGTTTTGGATTTCAGAGCTTAGAACTGTAAAACTTGGCACTCCACCGACTTTATTCTCGCTTTTGACTGGTTATTTAAAAAGTTCAGCTCAAAAGAGGAACTTGAATGAATCCCCCCGACACAGGTTTCAGAGTTGACATGCAACCTTAGTCAGGTATTCTAAACATCTCAAAATTTCTTGTGGATCCAATGGGACACAATTTTTGAAAATCTGTCTTTGGGTGTCTCATATCAGATATGAATCGTGATATTCTATTACATATAGTCCACTTTCACTACAAAAATAGACAGTCTATATTTGGTGTAAGTATAAAGTTCCTTGTCAATGCTTGGCATGAATACCAATACAGAATTTACCAAGAAATTTTGCCTGGTACAGCACTGAATAACGTCAGACACAATTGTTTGTGTGTCTGTGTAGTAAAATTCCTCAAACTATCTTCCAAGTGTCTGAAAGGTGAATAAAATATTGTTGTACAAGACACTGAGCAGTTTCAACAAACCCTTTTCTCAGTTTCATGGTCATAGAAAAAACATATGTTGAAAGGGATCTCTGAAAGCTACCTAGTCCAAATCTGCTCAGAGCAGGGTCAAGTCAGAGGAGGCTGCACATGAACAGTCAAGTTTTGAGTACCTTCAAAGAGCGGGATTCCACAGCCTCACTAGGCAGCCTGCTACAGGCTTTTACCAGCTTCACAGTGAAGATTTTTCCTAGCTAGAATATCTGTTTTGGCAACTTTTGCTGTTGTGATTTGTCCTTTCACGGTATATATCCAAGAAGGGGCTGGTTAGAGTGGGTCCAGAGGAGGGCCACAAAAATGATCAGAGAGATGGAACACCTCTCCTATGAGAACAGGCTGAGAGAGGTGGTGTTTTTCAGCCTGGAGAAGAAAGGCTCAGGGGACACACTGTTGTGGCCTTTCCATACTTAAAGGGGACGTATAAGAAAGATGGAGGAAGACTTTTTACCATGGCCTGTAGTGAGGGTGCAGCGTAGCTGAGTGAAAGAGAGTGGATTTAAATTGGACATAAGGCAGAATTTTTTTATGATTAGGGTAGCGAAACACTGAAACAGGTTCCCCAGAGAAGTTGTTGATGACCCTTCATCACTGGAAATGTTCAAAGTCAGGTTGGATGCGGCTTTGAGCAACCTAATCCAGTGGAATTTGTACCTACCTGTGGCGGGGGAGGTTGGACTAGATGATCTTTAAAGGTCCCTTCTACCCGAACCATTCCAAGATTCCATATTATGTCCACTATACTTGCCATTAGATAGCTGTCTGCAGTAAGATCCTACTTTAGCTGCCTTCTTGAAATTAAGAATAATGCCTACTTTCTCCAGTCTTTTTGAAGATTTTTAGTTTCCACTGTATTTCACACTGCCCTTTCTTGTAGTTTCTCTATTTCTGTATCCTTTTGAAAATGAACATCCAGAACTTCTCAGGGCATGCTATGAGTCACTTCACCTTGCACATCATTTGAATGCTATATTTTCTTTATTTTCTTTATTTTGCACTGTATCATCTATGTTAGTTTAATTTAATATTTGAAACAATTTAGGTTTTTCCACCTTAGATTATTTTCTTCAGTTGGGTGCTTTAAAGCACCTGATTATTAAACTGTGCTTTCTCACTTTGTCAGTTCCTACAGTCTATTTTACCTTCTGAACATTGAATCTGATGAACCATTTTTTATTTCATCACTCAGTATTTCACTGTTCTTTATAATATTGGCAGTTCCCATTTTGAGGCTTATTTACTTCATATTCCTTCTTTCAGTTAATTTTTCTTGGCCAGTGTCACAATTTCTGCCATTCTGATGAGACTATAAAGGTCTGCATTAATAAAAATGCAATGATTCTAGATTTGCATAGCGTGAGAGAGCAGAATCTGTCACCCTTTATCATAATATTTCCTTATGGCTGTATACTAATTATCATCTGATCTTAAAGCACAATTGTATGCTTTCAGATACTCATTCATCTTGGCCCTTTCCTAATTACTAACATCTGATCCAATACTGTTCCCCTTTACAAATTCAATGAATATAATCAGTCACCTTTGAAAATGCCAATAGAAGCTGAAAATATTGCTCACCACATGAGACATTTGAAACATTGCGACCTTCCTAGTGTTTGATTTATGTTATTTTACAATCCTTGAATTTTAATTTGCATGTTTTAATTCCTGCCAACTGGAAAAGGGCAAACATAACACCTATTTTCAAAAAGGGAAACAAGAAAGACCCAGGGAACTACAGGTCAGTCAGTCTCACCTCTGTGCCTGGCAAGATCATGGAGCAGATCCTCCTGGAAACTCTGCTGAGGCACATAGAAAACAAGGAGGTGACTGGTGACAGCCAGCATGGCTTCATCAAGGGTGAGTCATGCCTGACAAATTTGGTGGCCTTCTACGAAGGGGTTACAGTAGCAGTGGACAAGGGAAGACCAACTGATGTCATCTACTTGGACTTGTGCAAAGCGTTTAACCCTGTCCCACACGATATCCTGGTCTCTAAATTGAAGAGACATGGATTCGACAAATGGACCACTCGGTGGATAAAGAACTGGCTGGATGGTCACAATCAAAGAGTTGTGGTCAATGGCTTGAGGCCCAAGTGGAGAGCAGTGACAAGTGGCATTCCTCGGGGGTCAGTACTGGGACCTGTACTGTTCAACATCTTTGTTGGTGACATGGACAGTGGGGTCAAGTGCACCCTCAGCAAGTTTGCCAATGATACCAAGCTGTTTGGCAAGGTAGACATGCTGGAGGGGAGGGATGCTGGAGGGGACAGGCTGGAGAGGTGGGCCCAAGCCAACCTCATGCAGTTCAACAAGGACAAGTGCAAGGTCCTACATCTGGGTCAGGGTAATCCCAAGCACAAATACAGGCTCAGCAGGGAATGGCTGGAGAGCAGCCCTCAGGAGAAGGACCTGGGGGTGCTGATTGACAAGAAGCTCAACATGAGCCAGCAATGTGCGATCGCAGCCTAGAAGGCCAACTGTATCCTGGGCTGCATCAGAAGTGTGGCCAGCAGGTCAAAGGAGGAGATTCTGAGGCCCCATCCCTGGAGGTGTTAAAGACCAGGCTGGACGTGGCCTTGGGCAACCTGGTCTAGTGGGAGGTGTCCCTGCCTATGGCAGGGGGGTTGGAACTCAATGATCTTCAAGACCCTTTCCAATCTAAACCATTCAGGACCCGCCTGGACGCTGTCCTGTGCAACCTGTTGTAGGTGACCCTGCTCTGGCAGTGGGGTTGGACTGGATGATCTCCAGAGGTCCCTTTCAACCCTGACTATTCTGTGATTCTGTGATTCTGTGATTCTATGATTCTATGTTACATTTCCTCAAACATAGACTTTTAGATTAAGCCCAATAGTAAATTATACCCCTTTACACTTTAAATATATATTAACTTTATATGCAAAATTGAAAGACAGTAATTGGTATTTCACGGATTGTTTAGAGAGTGCTTATTTTAATACCTTGAGATGACTGTTCCTAAATCTGTTTACGTGAATAATGTGACAATAGTTAATGTTGTATATTTTATAAATTAATGCAATAGATATCCATGATAATGTCAGATCTGATTCGGACTTTGGAAGCCTTGGTGTCTGACAGAGATTTAAGCATCTTTTCTGTCTCTCCCAGATAATCTAGAAATTAAACTAGTGTCTTCATAATTGGTGAGTAATTTTAGGGTTTTTGTTCAGGCCTTACAGTAGAAAAGTAATATTTTGTAATACAGTGTGGAGTCTGAGGTAGGAAATATTTCTGTCCAAGGAGACATATGATGAAAAAGCACAAACAGATCTGAAAATAATTTTCAAAGAAAATTATTTTTCTATTGCATTTTATTGGCTGCATTTCAATCTTGGCTCATTTTATTTGCATTTATCATCAGTACTGTGAATTTGCTCTCGTCTGCAGACCTGTTTATTGTGTTAGATGTCCATTACACCTTCTGTTTTAAAACATCTTTTAGAAAAAAAAGAGGGCACATGTCAAGCTTAGCCTTGTTTTACTATGAAGTACAAAATGAATTCATAAGAACAAGACAACACAAACCCAAAGTCTACTGTACCATAAATATGCTCCTACCACCCAGACTGAATTTGAAAAAATATTACTTTGGAGACCTTTTCAATCAATTCAAACAATCAAAATCCTATTAACCTCTAGTGTTTGTCCTTCCTGTGGCTGGCTTTTGTTAATCAGAAATATTTCTGTTGAGCCATTGCTTCTTATTATTTTTGCAGAGATTTAATCAAAAGAAATATGTACAGTTAAAACTAGGCAAATACTTAAAAGTAATGTGAATCATGGTCAGTAATGAGTGACTCACACTTTTCCAATATTAATTAGAAATTTTGGTAGGACAAAGTAGATGTTCCAGACACTACACAAGCAGAAACTAATAGTGGAAAGCAGTTATATATATATATATATATATATATATATATATATATATATAAAATTTGCATTTTGAAGATTTAAGTCTACTGCAAATGAGAGTGGTAAATGAAACTCCCCGTTTCACATCTTTGTGCACATCAAAAGCATGACTGAAGAAATTGTCTCAGAGGATATTAACTGCTTGGAAAGTTGAGAGAGAAAAGAAGGGAAACAAGACTGAACACTTGTGGCAGACCTGAGGACAATAACCTGTTAGCATAAACAGGCAGCAACCATTCATTCTGCACTGTTAGTGAAAAGGAATGTTCAAGTTTGCCTAGATGTATGTTTAAGACTTCAGAAGGGTAAAGTCATGGGCAGCACAAAAGCTCATTAGTTGCTGGTGCCATAGCTAATAAAGGTGATATGGCTAAAGAATCTCAGACAGGATATGAGACTTCAACTTGGCAACTTTTTGCAGTGACAAAGAAGGTGGCAGCTACAGCATTCTCTGCTTTGTCTATGTGGGTTGAGATAGTATTATCCAAATGATGCACATAAATCTAACTTGAACCAAACGTTTCTTAACTCCACTCTGTAAACTGAATCATCATCAGCATGGGAAACATTACAGAAAAAAAGAATGCAGACAACTTAAAAAATTAAACATGGCAGATCATATTATTTTCCAGCCTTTCTTCCAATAGAACATCATGTTGCAACAATTGACTAGAAATACTCTTCTTGCACAGAGCTCTTGCAGTTGTTACGGAAACCAAAAGAATTTGAACATATATACACTTGCTCCTAGTGTACAAAGATGGATGTAGTGTCAGTCTATTATTATACAAAAATAGTAAGTGTCAGGAAGGGATAAAAATCTACAGTGACAAATCATTACTCCCCCCAAAAAGTATTAAAATTCTGTATGATTATAAACCAGACTGAAAAAAAAAAAAAAAAAGAACAACAACAACAAAAAAAAAGTAATTTTCACAAGAGCAGCTGTATAGGTTGCTTCACTCTTGTGCCCTCCAGATTCTAGTTTTATTCTACAATACACATTGCATTCTTCAGAAAATCCTCTGCTAATTCACACAACCTTTTGCAAGTGTCATATGAATTTCAATAGAGATTCAAAAATATAATATACCTGTTGCAAAAAGACTGTTTCCTCCTGTCCCAGCTTTACTCCTGGGAGGGCCAAGAGATCTGCAGGGAGCTACTCTGTAGGTTCCACCCGAACTTGCAATTGTGTGATTTTTTCCTGGGAGGTGTGATGTGTCAGAGGGTTTTCTATGCTACAGAAGACGACTTGAACATCAACATGAGGGAGTGGAATGTGTGCATAAACTCACCTGATTCTTGCTGGTGTTGCTCAACACAGATGCATCATGAAAATCTTTCATGTGAGAAGGTGATCATTTCTACTTTGGACTAATTACATAACAAACCTTTGCCTGAAATGCTGATTATCTGCCATTCTTTACACATGCTACTTGTCACTTTATCTGCAAAATAACATTTTATTTTCCGAATTCTGTTACTGTTACCAAATATATCAACATATAATGATCCTACTGTATCTTTTTAAGGCTTATGAAATGATACAATATAGTAATGTGCAAAGAGTTGGGGTTGTTCAGCCTGGAGAAAAGAAGGCTCCAGGGAGACCTTATAGCAGCCTTCCAATATCTGAAGGGGGCCTACAAGAAGGCTGGAAAGGGACTTCTTACAAGGACTTGAAGTGATAGGACAAGGGGTAATGGCTTCAAACTGGAAGAAGGTACACTTAGATTAGGTATCAGGAAGAAATTTTTAACTCTGAGAGTGGTGAGGCACTGGAAGAGGTTTACCAGAGAAGTTGTGGAGGCCCCATCCCCAGAAGTGCTCAAGGCCAGGTTGGATGGGGCTTTGAGCAACGTGGTCTAGTGGGAGCTGTCCCTTCCTATGGCAGGGGGTTGGAACTAGATGATCTTTAAGGTCCCTTCCAACTCAAACCATTCTATTATTCTATGATAAGTCATATTATACGTTGTTTTCCGTTCTTCATCCATCAGACAAATTGTTGCAAGGATTGTATACGCCTGTCAGGTCGTAAAAACAAAATCTTGTGTGTTGATAAGGGTATGGATTTCTTTTTGCTTCCTTTTCACCTGATGAGAGAAAAATTGTTTTGGGAATATTTCTCATTCAATATTCAGAAACTACCTTCCCAAAACAGCAATATTGTACCTACCTCGGAAAAGCAAAGTGAAAATTGTAATCTGTGATGACTGTAATTGCTTACAGCAAATGCATCCTCAGAAATGGCAGGGCAACTTGAAACCTCCAATGTAATTGATGTCTTATTCAATTATTAACCTGCTTTGGAGTTGAAGAAGACAGAACATCCTCCTTGGCTAAAATGCTACATTACAGGAACTCTCTAGTCACTGCAATGAAGTATAACCAGGATTGGAGAACATTACATACATTAAATAAATAACTGTCCTCTATAGGACCCCTTCAAAAGGCAATTTAACGTGGTATCCACCACCCAGCTTTAACTTGGAAGTTATGGTATAGTACTATAGTTCTATTGGTTACTAGCAGTTGGCTAAATACAGAATTTGAATACTAATTCAAGGTCATTTTTTTTCAGGAAACTGTAAATAATGGGATATTTTAGACAAAACCACTGGAAAAATGATAATCCTTCTGAGTACTATACTACCATAAGTCACCTTTTAAATCACTCTGTAGCTTATTTGGGAAGAATGTCTACTTGTAGAGCCATTATTAATGAATAACTTTATTCTCTTTGATAACAGGCTCTAACAGAGTACAGTTAAATTCTATTCAGTAGCTGCTGGGAATATGTTGACTTCTTTGATTTTTAAGAATATATTAAATAAAAACTGAAAAATCTAGAACAAGGATGACTTTGAATGATATTCCATTATTGTTGTATATAGACTGGTCAATCTTTATCTTAAATGTAGTCATTTTTTATGGTCCTATTATGTTGAAAGACAGTTTCAGAATGCCACTGATTAAAAATTTCTTTTCTTTATTTTCTACCTAAAGATACTCATTGCCAGTTTACATATATTTTTGGTTGTGGCAACACAGTCCTGTAGCTTATTACTTGCCTAGGTATCAGTTAATTACTGGCCAGCTAAATAAATGAACCTGTGATGAAATTCACTCATTTATTAAGTGATTTTTTAAGTAGCAAGGAGACTGTTCTGATGACCAAACTGACCTTACTAGCAAAGCACTAATAATTCAGTGCTTTTCGAAGAAAAAGAGCAACATTATGAAATATAAAGCATAAATTCCAGTTTCTCACCAATCTTCTTGACTTTTCATATTGTGTCACTGAACAGAGTTAAGCAGATCTGTCTCTTACCAAAAGAATCTTTTAGTTTTAATCTTATTTAGAGACTGCTTCTAAGCACAAAAGTCTGCATTTAACATTTTTTTTCCCCAAGAATAAGACTACAGTTTTCCTTTTCTCCTTTTTTATTTGGAGTTACTTTGAACAAATATTTACTGGTCTAGACACCACTGAAGATAATAGATCCAGCCCTTTTATAGAGGCTAACATCTGAAAGCCCTATGCAATTAACTTAATCAAAGTTCAATCAAATTTCATTAGACTTTGGCACTCTTGTGCCTGTATCAAGGACAGAACAAAAGATATATTTGGAAAAAGTTTGATCAAGAGGTCTAACTATAAATATATTGATATACCACATGTAATTTAATGAAATTTTATATGTTAAAAAAAGCCTTTCTTAGAAAACTGGACTGTCATGGTCTTTTATCAGTAAGTTTGAATAGTAGTTCTCTTTCACAGGTGTACACCCATAATGTATTTTTTTAAATCCGTGCAGCTGTCAAACATTCACAGAGAATTCACAGAAACAAAATATGATACTTGCAATTCAAATTTTCAAATTTTTTTTTTTTTTTTTTGGTACCTAGATACTTTCAAAAGGACTAAGTGAACTATTTTGAGCAAAATCTGTCCATTATGCTTTCTAGGTCCTTGAGAATCTATTTCACTTCCTGAGGATGGCTTGTAGCTCTCATCAGCTTTGTTGTTGGTCTCCTAAAAATGCTTTTTGTATGAGAATAGAATAGATGTAGGAAAATATCTATCAATCAGCCTTGGAAGTTTCCTTCATGCTTGGTTATGGAAACTGGGTGAGGGAGACAATACTCAGTGACTCTGACCCTGCTTGGTCTGAGTTACCTCCTCCATACCAGGATAATGCATGAAAACCATGTCAAGCAGATTGGAGAAACTCAAGCTCTAAATCCAAAGTTCAGTCCTTCTCACAAAAATCTGTGGATAGCAGAAGGAAGGGCATATGCACACAAGTTTTTATGAAATACATTTCATGGATAGTTTTGTACAGGATTGTTCACATGGTGATTTGGAAATACACATATTGAACCTTAAATATAAAATCACAGAGATGAGGAATGGAATTGTAGATATTGGCAATGTACTCGGATGTGTGTTCTCTGACTCCATAGCTCTGATAGACTAATAGATGGTATTACTAAAAAATGGGATGTTAAAATACTGCATGCTCCCTGTGAATGATTCTATGTAAAACTGGGCAGCTTTAATTAAAAAAGTCAAATGCATCTCTCATAATTGCTATAGTACTATTCAGCGCAAAGAAACTGTTACGCTGTAACACAAATTGGGACTTGTGTACCTTCAGGTTCCTCAACTGGTCTCAGACATGGTCTTCTCCTACAGTGGGTGGTATCTCATTCTCCCAGTCCCTGTCTTTGCCCTCTATATCCTGGGTGGTGTGGTTAGAGCCCTCCCAGTGAAGACTGAGGCAAAAAAGTCATTGAGTATCTCAGCCTTCTGCATATCCTGGGTGACCAGGTCTCCCGTTTCCTTCCTGAGTAGGTGCACATCTTTCCTAGTCTTCCTTTTATCATTGACATATTTCCAGAAGTTTTTCTTGTTTTCCCTGATGTCCCTGGCCAGATTTAGCTCTATCTGGGCTTTTGCTTTCCTAACCCGATCCCTGGCTGCTCGGACTATTTCTCTGTATTCCTCCCAGGCTACCCATCCTTGCTTCCACCCTCTATAGGCTTCCTTTTCGTGTTTGAGAATGTCCAGGAGCTCTCTTTTCATCCACACAGGCCTCAGGGCATTTTTTGCTTGACTTTCTCTTTGTTGCGATGCATCACTCAAGCTTGGAGGAGGTTATCCTTGAGTATCAGTCAGCTTTCTTGGGCCTCTCTTCCTTCCAGGGCTTTATCCCACTGTAGTCCAGCAAGCAGATCCCTGAAGATGCTAAAGTCTGCTCTCTTGAAGTCCAGGGTAGCAAGCTTACTGTGTGCCTCCTCATCGCCCTACAGATCTCAAACTCCACCGTTTCATGGTCACTGCAGCCAAGCCTACCCTTGTGTGTGACATTCCCCACTGGCCCCTCCTGGTTGGTGAGTACAAGGTCCAGCATGGCACCTCTCCTCATTGGTTCCTCTTTCACTTGGAGAAGGAAGTTATCGTCAATGTGTTCCAGGAACAGCCTGGATTGCTTATGCCCTGCTGTGTTGTCCATCCAACAAGTATCGGGGTGGTTGAAGTCCCCCATGAGGACTTAGTATGTCTAAATAACTTTACTGACCTTACAAACAGAAAGAGTTATTTGATATTGCTAAAAGTTTTAACAATTTTTTTATTATTATTTTTCCTTTTTTTTTTCCAGATGAGACGGTACAAAGAACTTTTAGGTGAAAATTTAGTGAAACAATGTCACTCTTCAATTCAGATATTATATCTAAAATTTATTCTTTAATATGGCTACATAATACAGTCCTATTTTTTAACCTCTTAATTTTATCTGAGTTAAAAGTTTATAAAATAAAATTTTAAAAATTGAACTATAATAAAATACGTGTTTACAGTGGTTTATTTATAACATCTAAATTATGAAGCCTTTTTTATTGTCTGTAAAATATCTAATGAAAAAAAAAAGATCTCCATGTCTACTCTTTCTCTGATATATAGTGCTATGGAGTTACTTAGCTAGGTGGCATGCTGTGGGAAAAGGACTGGTCCAGAAATTACCACACCATGTGAGACAATTTGCAGCTAGGTCCTTCTTTAGCACAGACTTCCACTGTAATTCAGTGAGAACTCACACAAATGTAAAGCCTTCAATACTGTTCCCCACAACATTCTTACGAAAAAACTGGCTACCCAAGCCAGTACAGTCTGCTGGATCAAACACTGCATGGATGGCTGGGCCCAGAGAGTGGTGGTGAATGGAGTTAAATCCAGTTGGCAGCCGGTCACCAACGGTGTTCCACATGGCTCACTGTTGGGCTGCTTTTGTTTAATATCTTTATTAATGATCGCCATAGGAGGATTGAGAGCACCCTCAGTAAGTTTGCAGGTGACACCAAGTTAGGTGGGAGTGTTGATCTGCTTGAGGGTAGGAGGGCTCTTCAGAGGGACCTGGACAGGCTGGATCGATGGGCTGAGGCCAATAGTATGAGCTTCAACAAGGCCAAGTGCCGAGACCTGCACTTGGGCCGCAGCAACCCCATGCAATGCTACAGGCTTGGGGAGGAGTGGCTGAAAAGCTGCCTGGCAGAAAAGGATGGAGGTTTGTTGACTGAAAGTCGGCTGAACATGAGCCAACAGTATGCCCAGGTGGCCAAGAAGGCCAACAGTATCCTGGTCTGCATCAGGAATAGTGTAGGCAGCAGGACTAGGGAAGTGATTGTCCCCCTGTATTCGACACTGGTGAGGCTGCCCCTTGAGTACTGTGTTCCATTTTGGGCACTGAAGTATAAGAAGGACACTGAGGAGCTGGAGAGGGTCCAGAGAAGGCCAATGAAGCTGATGAAGGGTCTTGAGAATAAGTCTTATGAGGAGCAGCTGAGGGACTTGGGGATGTTTAACCTGGAGAAGAGGAGGCTGAGGGGAGACCTTATTGCTCTCTACAGCTACCTGAAAGGAGGTTGTAGAGAGGAGGGCATTGGTCTCTTCTCACAAGTTACAACTGATAGGAAATGACACCAAGTTGCACCAGGGGAGGTTTAGGTTAGATACTAGGAAGAGCTTCTACACTGAAAGGGTTAGCAAAGACTGGGACAGGCTGCCCAGGGAAGTCCTTCAATTACCATCCTGCCATCTAGATATGGTGCTCAGGGACATGGTTTAGAATTGGACCTGGTAGAGTTAGATAATGGTTGGACTTGATGATCTTAAAGGTCTTTTCCAGCCATAACGATTCTATGTCTGAATAGAAGATTATTCAAATCCTCATTCATCTGACCTTCCCATAGTTCAGATACAAACCAGTGTCTTGCCAGAAATTCAATGACTGAAGCAGAAATAGAGTTCTTGCTTGATGACTTCTCATTCTTTGCATTTGTCAGCACTTCATACTGTTTATTCAACATTTCCATTAAATTCAACACAGATAGAGCTGAGATATACGTTCTCATTCTGCACTAGTCTGTTATGAGTGCTTAAAGTCCACTCTGTTGTTATGGAGTCCAAGGGACAACGTTAATATCCCTGCTTTAACACAGGAAAGTAATCTATAATGCTTCTGGTTTCAAAGGATACCAGCTGGTTTATAATAGGTATTTCCTGGGTTTTATGTCATCCTGCCCAATGTGTTTCTCATCACTCCATCATCATAATTAGCTTTTCAATTAGCAGTTTTGTGTTTGTACAAGATTAGCAGCAGCTGAATCAAATTCACCTTGCTCATGATGGCAACCTTTGCAATGACTATTGCTGTTAAATAACACAAATATAAACAACAGAGAAAGAGGCTTTAGGAAACAAAATTTATGCTTTCTATATTCCCACTCAAGTTCAAGGTAATGTAATCTTCTTTGGTCACATTAAATCTATATATGTTGAACAGAATTGACCTCAGAAAAAACCTTGTACTTCCCTACCAAATAAATTTTTTGTCTTAACTAAAATTAGCACATAAATAAAAATTACCTAAGTTGAAAAAAGTAGAATATAAAATAACCTGAATCAAAATCTATAAATTCTTTAGTCTATAGTCTTGCAGTAGTATTAAGAATACAGGTATCATATCCTAAATTAAAATTTTAGCCAAACAATAGCGAAGAAATTCTTAACTATGTAAAATAGTCAACAAATTGATATAATTGATTTTAATTAAACTTTATTCCCCTTTCTCTGTGAATTTTACTGTTATTAGCTATCTACCAGCTAGAACCAGACATAGTATATCATTATTGGATGTGACAACCTAATAAATGTAAATGAGAAGCAGATAATACAGACTTTTGGTAATAACGATCTTGCTGGGCATACAGTTTTTCCTTGATTAACTCAGTGGGAGTTTTAAGAGAGTTTTAAATGGAAGCTGAATCATGGCCTTTTGTAGGATAAATCTAACAATAAGAGCTTAGCAAATTGTCCAGATCTCCACCTTCTGGGCCTCTCCTTTCCCAACGATCATCTCGTACATTAAAGTCAACACAATTCTTGAGTATCTGTTAATGCGTATTCAAGCAATACTTAATTTTGAATGAAAGTTGATTTATAACACTGTGTATGAAGAGGGAAGCTGTCATAACTACATGTGTAAGTATACTCCTGTGCATGAAAATCATTCAGGAAAAGAAAACCTGTTCAAGTGAGTGTTAGCACCAATTTGCCTTGTGTGGTTTCCTAGAAATGATTACTTAACATGGTTATTTCACTGGAAATTTAAGTTCCTTGTTGAGGAAAACGAAGTCACATATCTTCTTGTATAAAATATGAATGTAGATGACTAATTTTATATAACCAGTCAAGAAAGTGTGTTCTCACAGATTTATTTCAGTAGTCAGATCCTGTTTGTGATTGATCTTGGACATTCATGCCAGGAAAAAAAGTCTGTGCCTCTTGGTCCAGGACCTTAGTGCTATGCTTATACGGTAATCTGCAGTCTACTATAGAGATGCTGAGGCTAAAGACATATAAATTAAGTTTAAAAAAAAACAGAAATCACATTTGATTGTGCAACTGTTTTCAGTTCATGCCTACTGCACTGATACATCCAGAATAATTCTTATACTGAGCTAACTTGCTTACATTTATTTCAAATATGCTTAACTTAAAGTGCATGGTGTTGCCTGTACTTATCCCATTCAATTTAAGTCAAGATCCTTAATGAGAATTTTCAGCTGAGGAAAATGACTAGAGAGTGAACAGAGCTGGTGCTGGAGATTGAAACTGAGACGGAAACTGAGGAACTCAAATCTGCTCAAATCAAATCAAAGTTAGGAGGAAGGGAAGTAAGGGATATGGTTAACAAAGATTTTCATATACAATACATCTGCAACCTCAGGATCATATACTCTGTTTTCATTTTTCCCTGCTGGTCCTCTGTAGTCTATTTTCTGCCCCATTCACTCTCCTGAAAATGTTCTTATTAGCTGTGTGTGCTTTTCTTTGTAAAAATCTAGCATACATTCAGATGTGGTAGAAGAACAATTCACTGTGGCTACAGAAAAAAAAAATCTTCCTTTTCTGAACGAAGAATTTTGCACTGTAGGTAGCTGCAAGTGGTTGCCTGTGTCATGTTTTGCTTGTATTTGTCTCAGGTAGAGAACTGTATTTCTTAAATGAAAATATTGAATAAAGACTATAAACGTTTTCAGGTAAGAAAGTCAAACAGTATCCTTGACTCATTTGCTTTTTCCCCTATTCTTTTAGATTATTTCCTTTCCCTTCCATGTTTTTATGAGTTTTTCAGAATATTTTCTCTTTTTTTTTTTTTTTTTTTTTTTTTTTTTTTTGTCTTTGCAAGGGGATGACTTTCCTAAGCATTAGATGGGATGGATTGATCAGAATGGTTTAGCTTGATATTTTGAAAACATATTTATCAATTGAAACTCAAAGACCATTTTGATTCTAAAAGGGATAAATTTAGAAAAAAAATCAGATTGCAATTTTGTCAACTACTGTACTTTTCTAACATTTCATTTGTTTGAGTATACAGCATTTGCCACCAAGGAGGTATTGAAACTGTTGATAGACTATGTTTCTTAGGGCTCAAATCTTAGTTGATTTTTTGGTGACTTTTTTAATTTTGTACAACTCACCCTGACACTGTATTTCTGAAAGACAGTACAATTAACAGAGTAAGAATGAATTTAAGTATGATCTATTTGCACCTATAGAATCATAGAATCATAGAATTGTCTAGGTTGGAAGAGACCCTTGGGATCATTGAGTCCAACCATCTACCCTACTCTACAAAGTTCTCCCCTACACCATATCCCCCAACACCACATCTAAACATCTCTTAAACACATCCAGCGATGGTGACTCAACCACCTCCCTGGGCAGTCTATTCCAATGCCCGACCACCCTTTCTGTGAAAAATTCTTTCCTAATGTTCAGTCTAAACCTACCCTGTTGGAGCTTGACGCCATTCCCTCTTGTTCTGTCATTAATTACCTGTGAGAAGAGACCAGCACCAACCTCTCTACAGTGTCCTTTCAAATAGTTGTAGAGAGTGATGAATTTTGCACATAACCTCTCTGTACATATTTTTGCACTATTAACATCGGGATAACATTCACTTTTACGGTACAGTAAAATGCTAAAAGGAGTTTATTCTGTATTGGTGGTGATATATTGGGAGTACTGGTGGATGAAAAGCTGGATATGAGCTGACAACGTGCACTCTCAGCCCAGAAAGCCAACTGTATCCTGGGCTACATCAAAAGAAGCATGGCCAGTGGGTCAAGGGAGGTGATTCTGCCCCTCTACTCTGCTCTGGTGAGACCCCATCTGGAGTACTGCATCCTGATCTGGAATCCTCAGCACAGGAAAGACATGGACCTGTTGGAGCGGGTCCAGAGGAGGGCCACGAAAATGACCGAAGGGATGGAACACCTATCCTATGAGGACAGTCTGAGAGAGTTGAGGTTGTTCAGCCTGGAGAAGAGAAGGATCCGGGGAGACTTGTAAGATCATCTAGTCCAGTCATTAACCTAACACTGACAAGCCCACCACTAAACCATGTCCCTAAGCATTATATCTACACGACTCTTAAATACTTCCAGGGATGGGGACTCCACCACTGCCCTGGGTAATGTGTTCCAATGCCTGATGACCCTTTCAGTAAAGAAATCCTTCCTAATATCCAACCTAAACTTCCCTTGGTGCAACTCGAAGCCAGTTCTATCACCTGTTACTTGACAGAAAAGGTTGACTCCCATCTCTCTTCAACCTCCTTTCAGACAGTTGTAGAAAGGGATAAGGTCTCCCCTCAGCCTCCTTTACTCCAGGCTAAACAACCCCACTTCCCTCAGCCGCCCCACATAAGACGTGCTCCAGACCCCTCACCAGTTTCATTGCCCTTCTTTGGACACGCTCCAGCGCCTCAATGTCATTGAATTTCAGATTGCATCACAGTTCAGGCTATGGGCTCACAAACTAGATTCCTCTTAGGTGACACTAACCCAGATGATGCACCTCAGAAGAACACCTAACATGTTCTTGGCATTAATGAACATTCATCTCTTAGGATCAGACAACAACTAATACAAAGAACCCCCCTAAAAAGCAGATGTTGAATATTGGATCCTCAGCACCATCTGTTTTGCTCTATAGATCTTTTTCTCAAGGGCCAAACTAAATTCTAATATAGACATATCTTAATATTTTTGTTTTCTTCTCCCTCTCTTTCTCTGGTCCAGTCCCTTAACATCTGTTTCCACCATTCCACATATTAGACAGAGGAACAGTCTCTGTTACATAACTTGTAAACTGTATCCATGTATAAATTAATTTCTGGGCCCACTCATGGCTAAGAGACCATGTGTGCTGTTTGGACTATTTAGCAGCTTGGACGCAGTTCAGACTTCTCAGTCAACTAGTCCACCAACCCATGTATTCCTGCTGGTCATTCAACCAGGCTATATGTAAGCCTTTGTTGACCAACCAAATACAATCAATATTCCTCCTAGCTGGATGGAAAATCAACATACTGAAACAATTTTGAGGAGAGTTAACAGCAGCAGCAAACTGCCTCTGTTCTCTTTTCCAATAATGATATTAAACTCATGTCACTGTTACCATTTCCACAACTTTTCCATTTTTGGCAATGTAGGAAAAAGAAGAGGGCAAGATGTATTGCAGGAGTTAAATGGGAAGATGTCTCATATGGTAAGTAAGCAACACCAGTAGTGGCCCAGTTGCTCATTTGAGTGTGTATTAATTCCATAGGCTTTTTGTTATTTTGGGCTCTTTTTGCATTTCTCTCATGTTTTGTTTTGTAGAGGGTTTTTTGTTTGGTTGGTTTTGAGTTGTTGTTTGTGGGCTTTTTTGTTTGTTTTTCCTGAGACAAAATGAAATTGCATTCAAAACCTTGAGTTTGCGTCGAACAAAATTCTTCCTTTTAAAGAAGTCCATTCACAGGTATTACAGAAAGACTGTTTATTATATAATAACACCTATGGTTGTGTAATACTAACCAGTACTTAATAATAATAGTGATTTTTATGCCACCTGCCTAAGAAAGGATTGTTAAGCAGTAAATGTCCATCAAATCTTGACAGTAGTCTTCTAGTTTCATTGAAAATTATGAGAAAGACAATGAAATATATTTACTTTTACAGGTGCTGATATCTCATTGCTATGTTCACTGGTTTTAAAAGTACACAGTAAAAAGCTACAGTATTTGAATTCCTGTGCAGTGTAGGTATAAAGATTTGTGACGTCCCCAGACAGTTTGTCAGTTTGCAGTTCACTCCCTGTGATTAGGTATAATAAAATGTTGCCCTTTTTTTGAAGATACTAGAGGGGATTGTTTAGCATATTAATGACTTCCTCTAATATGTCCATTAGCACGGAAAAAAAAAGAGTGAAGAAGTTTAAACTAAAGGAAGGAGTAGAAAAGCAGAAAATGTTTTTTTTTAAGTAGTTAGAAGTGTATGTATGGCAAACTACTGTGCCGTACATTGTAAACTGTAGACAAACTCCCTGCACACAAAGACAGGGTACCCAGCTGGTTCCTGTTGGCCATTTTAAACTATTCTCTGTCTGGGGTTAGCCAGTGTCTCTGCATTTTCATTTATGCAAAGTATTAAGAGCATCCAACTGGCCTTTGTACCAACATACATCTAGGGTTTTGTAGGAAAGCATTCCTGATCTCATTGCTGATGTGCTCAGTGGGTTGCAGGAGGTGATGCAGAAGGGCTAAGGGCACAGGAAGCCTTGTTGTTACAGTTCTCCCAGATCTTCCCGTGTGGCCATATCTGTCTACTGTGAGTGCAAGGACAAGGGAAAGATACAAACACATAACGACACCACATTATTATTTACTCTATAAAGGCGGATGGATCTGCAGTTGTATCAGATGCATTAAAAAAGTAGGCACCAGGTAAAAGACCTTCAGAGAATTTCATAGTTAAGGACACTTTTGTGACTTTGATCATAACCACTTTTTCGCCGTAGTCAGTATATTCCATGAAAGTCAGCATCACTTTCTATTATACTTTCACAGAAATGTGTAGGGTAGCTGAATTCCTACTATTCACCTTCTTCTGTGATCTTCTGTAGCAGACATTTGGCTCACAGTATTCTAGCTTTCTGTGTTATCTAGGTGAACTGCAATGGAAAACAACTGCAAATTTTCTATCTGAGACTAGGTATAACATGCCATTTTCTGTCCTGATACATAGATAAAAGGCTCTCTTTCTCCATTTTCTCTATTTAACTTTGTACTCACATTTCTCCCACACCACAAAAGGTGGTTTCGAAAATGAACAAACAAAACAAACAAACAAAAGCTGTTGTGTCGCTATTTTTTTATTTTATCTTTAAAAATACTGATATTTCATAGTTGAATTTTACAGCCAAACAACATAGAGATTTACACTGATAACAGTTCAATTAGTTCATTCACCCGTTGATGAAATCCTGAAGCATCAAGAAAATAACTATATATTTGGAGGCTACATTGCAAAGGAAACTGAAATTTCATATAGAAATTTGAATCAAAAGATCTTTATGGATCTAGTTGCTGAAATGTCTACTGAATTGACTATATTGGTTTAGTTTAATTGACTGGTTGAATAAACAATAAAAAAGAAACAAATAGCTGAAGAAAAGCTACCTCTAAACAAATCTTTTAGTGCTGATAAGTAGACGTCTGCATAAAAGACATCAAAGGGACTAATGCAAAGGAAGAAGGAAGAATAAGTTTTTCAGAAGGTATTTTTTATTAGATTATAACCAAGAGACAGAAAATAATTCTGAGGTGAATGAAAATTCTCCAATTTTAAAAGCTTTCTTCTTGAAATATTTTTTTTTCCTTTTTTTTAGCTTAATTGCTCTACTACCTAATGTTCTTTACACAGACTTACAAAGTTAATAACAGCACTGTCAGAACTCAGCTGGATCATCTGGGAATTACTGAAGACTTTGCTTTAGCTTATAGTACCCTAGTGGTGGCAGAATTATGAAATTCCCTTCAGTACAGGAAATTGAGTGGAGCATAATTTGTGGAGGGTGCACACAGAAGGAAAGGCTGCTTCAAACCTGTGGCTGAATATCAAACAAGACCATCATTCCTGGAGAACAGGAGTTCTTGTGGCAATGTACTGGTGGGTGGGAAAGAAATTGATGTGTACCAACAGTGGTGATAGAAACAAGGTACAAAATGCAGGGACTAGTTTTGAAATATCAATTAATCTTCTGGTACTATCAACTGGTAGTGTTATATGTCATGTTGTGAGTGGGTATTAATACTATATTGAAGCTAATTTTTTCCTCATCGTATGTGTCACTCTCCCATCATCAGTTACCAAATATTTTCTAAGGAACTCTTCAGCACATGGAAGTCTATGTGACATAAATTATTTGAAAACTTGACCCTAAAAAATTGGAGATTATGATTTTCTAGTAACTTAGCTTCACATGGTTGAAGCAGCAGAAGAATACTGAGAATATTTTACTCCCCAGATGCATACTGGAGGACATTTCCAGCCCTTTAAGTTTCATTTGCTCTTCTTCACACCATAAAGCAGAGTGAAGCATATTAGCTAGTGTTCATGATAAAAAACCTAATTTAGAATTCACAGCATTCGCTTGCAATATGTTTGATGCTTTAGTCAGGATAGAGGTGTCTAGAGATTAAATCTACAGCTGTTGGAACATTTTGGAATACTGGGTGAAAACAAGTTATTAAGTACAGCTTGAAAGTAGAATTAAACCTCTCAAGTGTAAGGTTTTCTTACTGTGGCAATCTAAATTTGCATACAAAACAAGTCAGGTAATAATTTAATTATTAAGGCCTTCACCCAGTTGTGCATCACTGTACCTTTGCAACTGCACAGGATTCTACTGGTTTCATGGTTGCTTGAGTTTAGCTGAGGGTAATTTTGGAGTCAAAAGACAACTTTTTTAAAGATTTATTTTGTGTATCATTACTTAAACACTCTATTGGGTTTGTGTCCAGCAGGATGTAGAATGCCTGAAATAGCAAATATATGGGAAAAGATAGACTGTCCTAGAAGTTCTAGGAGAAGAATTTTTCCCTTAAATAATTGACTGCTTTGAATTTCATAATTTTTGCTTGCTTCCTTTTCACATGGACACTTCCTCTGTCAAGAAAAAAAAAAAGTATCTTGGAACATCCTTTCAAAAGCATGTTTTTCTTGCACTCTAATACTTGCACACACATAGTAAAGGCGAGTCAAGCTTGATATGTCAAAATTGTTTCCGGCTTTCACTTTCAGGCAAAATATTTATGAGATGGTCACACATGCCTAAGCAGCTTTTTCAAACAGTCAATAATACCGTCACAAGTTCATGTTATAAGATACTTGTCTTACATCATTAGGTATTGACAGTCTTTGTTTTGCCTTTAATATCTTCTACAGAAAGCTGAAAACAAGATTAAAAAAGAACAAATTTGTATATCTTCTTTATAGGGAGCATTCATTACCTCTCATCTAAAAAAATTAAATAAAAGTGGTGCAAAATGTTGCTCTCAAATGTAATATTTAAATAATTCTTTGACATTCATTATAGACTGTTGAAAGTATAATGAATATGAATATCTTTTAATTTGATGACAGATTTGCTATTTTCTCTTTTACTATGCTTTGATTAAATACTTGAGTTGCAACAACCTTACAAAGTAATTTTTCAACTTTACCCAGAGTGCCATCTAATGGTACTGTTGTCTCAAATGAAAAAAAAAAAAAAACACAGAAGTGTGGGTCATATTGAAGATTTTATTTTAAGATATAAATTAATTACATCACTGTATGTTGGAATGCAGCCATCTATTTGTTCAGCTAGTAGAGCAGGGTAGAGCTGAAGTGATCCAATCTTTATATTGTTTTCTCATTGGATTAATTTATCATC
This sequence comes from Vanellus vanellus, assembly GCF_965231255.1. Taxonomy (NCBI): domain Eukaryota; kingdom Metazoa; phylum Chordata; class Aves; order Charadriiformes; family Charadriidae; genus Vanellus; species Vanellus vanellus. The sequence goes on from NC_138906.1 coordinate 153,231,952, forward strand.
AACATAAATTCTGCTATATTAGTTAAACAATAAGGCTATAATATTTAGGAAGGGATGAAAATGAGATAAGAACGTAGTAGAATAATCTCATTGTCTTTTCCTTCATCATCATCTTCTCTTCTCTTCTCTTCTCTTCTCTTCTCTTCTCTTCTCTTCTCTTCTCTTCTCTTCTCTTCTCTTCTCTTCTCTTCTCTCCTCTCCTCTCCTCTCCTCTCCTCTCCTCTCCTCTCCTCTCCTCTCCTCTCCTCTCCTCTCCTCTCTTCTTTTTAGATTATCATTTTCTGCAATTCTGAATGTTACTTGACTCTAACGCAGCAAAGTGTTTCATATTAGACATAAACTTAAATTTTGATTCCAAGGTTCTAGATAACTGAAGCTACAGCATAATCTTAAAATTTAAACTTTCCTGACTTAATTTGTTCTGTGAAACACCTGGCATGTATGTACCACCTTTAAAACCTACTATTAATAGACACGTGGCCCCAGCTGGTGTCTACAATATATATCTAATGAATTAGTTAAATTTTGCACAGATTCTCTTGGTTTGACCTCCAGTCTCTTGTTAGGGCCTGCACTGACTGTAAATCCTACATATACTAATGTCCATGGTAACATGTCAAGCTCACTTGACTGTGAGACAAAATTTAGCTTGAAAAGCCTTGTACTGTATAACAACTTGGCCCATTATACTCCATTTACTTTTATTGCAGTCAGGGAGACCTGAATTCATCTCACAACTTTAAAGAAAATTGCACTGCTAATAATGCGCTTTATATTGGTCGTCAAATAATGGTTTAAAAATTGAATTGATTTTTTTTATCACATGCAATTTTATTCTTTGCAATATAAGAAGTACATTGTTGAGATTGAAAAGGTACAGCAGAGGGCAAACAAAATGATTCAGGTTCTGCAAGTCTGAATTATAAAAAAAGATTTGCCCGTATAGTTTAGAAAATAGAAGTCTAAGCAAAGACCCTGTAGACAAGGAAATAAGATTTTGAAAGAAAGGAACGTGTTAACGCTAACTTACATGAAGTGTTTAACCAAAAAAAAATTAAAAAGAGAGTAACTGGCCTGAATGACAGAAGATGGCAAAGAAATGATGTCATCCACAAATTAAACCAAATGCTTACACACATTCAGTAAAATAAACTGTCAGTGAAGTAATAGACATACAGAAAGAATAAGAAATGAAGGATACCTTGTTTATGGAGCAATACAGAAATACACCAAGCTCTTGCATACCAAGCTGTCACAAAGATGATCACTTAGGTGCCAACAGGAGCTGGACCACAAATTAGGTATGTGTGGTAATCATTAGCTCCTTTGACTAGCACATCATGCCTTTCGTAGGCACTTAGAAAGCAAAATAGAGAATGAATAGTTCAAATTTGAATTATTAACCTAAGTCCAAATGTGACTGCAAGTTTCTATTTGTCACCTGTGTGTATGTTTAAGCATATTTCATCCCTGAAGCATTCCCATTCATTTTACAATCAGGTTATTGAACTGGAATACAGCCTGCTCCCCACCTCTCATTTTTTAAATCAATAATTCAGTTTCAGTCTCAACAGCTTTCATTTTCTCTCTCTGTTTTTGATATAAAGATAAAAAAAAACATTGCAAACCACAAAAGTTTTGGGTCCTCTTTGCCTACAGCTGCAGTCATAAAATGGAAAGTACTTTTCAAATTCAACACAGAAATTTTAGGATAAAAGTCTTGACAGCTATAAGCTTTTTCCATAGGATATACTGTACCAGGACAAAAAAATTCCTGCCATCCTGCAAAAGCAAAATATTCTAAGCTTTATTTTGGACTGTTCTTCAGACTGAAAATTTCCTACAGGAAAAGAGAAATTTTACAGCTCTTGGACTGCATATCTAAACCTGCAAGCTATGATACACAAGGCCTTGTTTTGAACTTACTGTATCCATTCAAATCCGTTAGTTTTACTGAGATTTTCCTAGTGAAAGAAAATGCAATCTAACATACAATATTAAATAAAAAATATGGGGTCTCAAATACTACTTTTCATTCTTCTTTATATGCAATTAAGGCTTTACAAAGAAAACCAGAAAGAATAAGAAACAGATGCAATTAATTCACCAATGGATAATTTTGTGACACAGTGATTTTATCAGACTATTTCTTGAGAAAGATACCCTTGCTGCATATGACTGTTGTGTGATTTTTCAACTTCACATTGAAGTGTGACTAGATCTTGAATAAAGATAATTCCAGAAATTTATGGATAGTTTTCCTGGACTACTGCTTGTTATTTTACTGATCTTTTCTTTGAAATAGCTCCTAGAGAAGTCTCTGTCAATTACCTTGCCTTGATATCTGCTGAATTTTTCATATGTATTATCTTTCTAAAGGAATCATCACAAAGACCTGTGATACCACTAGCTAACTATTTATATATAGTTCACTGCAAAAAGTCTTCTAATTCCAATGCACAGATGGTCTCTAATTTTTCCCTCATAAAAGTAAGGAATAAAAGAGAAGTATAGCTCTTTTTTTTTTCTTAAGATGATGTTAAACCTTATATTTTAAGGTTGGCTGAGCCTAATTTCACACTGTTTTTTTTTTTTTTTTAATTTGCTGTCCACTGCAATTTACTTTAACACTAGTTACTCCTTTGAGCACAGGTGGGAAGCAAAGTGGAAAATGTGCTGAAGTTGTACAAGAATTTCCACGTCTATGCTGATTGTGTGTGTATTGCATCTCTGTTCTCTTTCTTGCAGTTCCCACACACATATAGAACTGAATGCTACTGCGCTCATGGTCAGAATGTCTATTAACAAACAAACAAACAAACAGCTAATTTACTGGCGTCTTTTGAGTAGTGTAATGTTTGCTCAGGGAATTGAATCTCTGTGACAGGATGCTTAGTCACAGTCCAGAGGGTGATAGGAGTCCTTGTTGCATGATTCCTTACAATGACATCCAGCCAGCTGGATGGTACTGGAGCTGCTTGAACCACTGATCTGCTCAGTTCTTCTATCCAGCTGGGCAGTGGTTCCACATGACCACCTCAGCACGTGCGTGATTCATTTCTATTAATTCCATTAAACTGTGCCCAAAACATCTTGAAACTGTCTCATCTGTTTGTTTGTCAGTCTGACCTCAGAGCTGGGGAAGGTTATGGAGCAGATCATCTTGAGTACCATCATAAGGCACAGACAGGACAACCAGGCGCTCAGGCCCAGACAGCATGGTTTATAAAAGGCAGTTCCTGCTACACTAACCTGATGTCCTTCTATGACATCCCGCTTAGTGGATGAGGGAAAGGCTGTGGATGTTGTTTAAATGGACTTTGCTAAAGCCTTTGACACTGTTTCCCACAGCATTGTCCTGGAGAAACTGGCTGCTCATGGCTTGGATGTGTGTACTCTTTGCTGGGTAAAAAAAATGGCTGGAAGTCCAGGCCCAAAGAGTTGTGGTGAATGGAGTTAAATCAAGTTGTTGGCCAGTCACAAGTGGTGTTCACCAGGGCTCAGTATCGGGGCCAGTTCATCTTTATCAATGATCTGGAGGAAAGGATTGAGTGCACCCTCAGTAAGTTTGCAGATAACACCAAGTGGGGTGGGCATGATGATCTGCTTGACAGTAAGAAGGCTCTACAGATAGATCTGAAAAGGCTGGATAGATGGGCTGAGGCCAATGGTACAACATTCAACAAGGCCATCTGCCGGGTCCTGCACTTCGCTCAAAACAACCCCATGTAGCACTACAGGCTTGGGGAAGAGTGGCTGAAAAGCTGCTGGGGATAAAAGGAAATAGGGGTGTGGGTCGACAGCTGGCTGAGTATGAGCCAGCAGTGTGCCCAGGTGGCACACTGAAAGAGAGCCAAGAAAGCCAACAGCATCCTAACTTGTATTGGTAATAGCGTGGCCAGCAAGACTAGGGAAGTGATTGTCCTGTTGTATTCAACACTGGTAAGGTTGCATGTTGTTCAGTTTTGGGCCACTCATTACAAGAAAGACATTGAGGAGCTGGAGCGTGTCCAGAGAAGAGCAATGAAGCTGGTAAAGGGTCTAGAGCACAAGTCTTATGAGGAGTGGCTGAGGGAAGTGCGGTTGTTTAGTTTCTAGAAAAGGAGCCTGAGGGGAGACCTTATTGCTCCCCATAACCACCTGAAAGGAGGTTATAGTGAGGTTGGGATTGGTCTCTTATCCCAAGTAACAAGCGATAGGACAAGAGGAAATAGCCTCAAGTTGCACCATGGGAGGTTTAGATTGGATATTAGGAAAAATTTCTTCACAGAAAGGGTTGTTAAACATTGGAACAGGCTGCCAAGGGAAAAGATTGAGTCACCTTCCCTGGAGGTATTTAAAAGTGGTGTTGAGGTGGTGATTAAGGACATGGTTCAGTGGTAGACTTCAGTGTTAGGTTTATGGTTGGACTTGATGATCATAACGGTCTTTTCCAACCTAAACGATTTTATGATTCTAAAAGATTGTCTTATGTGAATATCTGCAAGAACAGTTTCTACTATTTACAAGATTCTTATTTATGTACCATTTTCATCAGTTTTACATCAGAAACGGTCTGTGGAATTCTCTGGCCACATTCACCACAGAGGGACTTAATCAACACATCAAACACAGAAATAGTTCCTGTCGATCCGGGTACAGCAGAAGCTGCCTAAGGAGTCTCTGGGACTGTCCAAGACCCACATTCTTGCATGTGAGTCCTTTGTCTCAGACTGGTTTGTTGGTTCTTCTATGCAAAGTGGGGAGCTCCTATTGCATCCAGGGAATTAATAACTAAGTGCACTGGGTGTACACACAGGCACAAGCCTGATACCCTGCTACACCACAGTTGTAGCTTAAATTCTCCAGGATTTGTTATAAGACTGTCCAGTAAGAAAAGGGTGACTTCTTCAGGGTAAGCAATTTGAAACGATTCAATGATGAAGTTTCCACAAAAAGTAATTTTCCTTTTCTGTATAAAATAAGAGGAACTATTTATAATTTTATACAGTCACAGAAAAGATTAATAGTGATGACATGCATCTATAGAAAATCTGTTCTGCTACTATCTGCATAGGAGTAAAAGGAAGGATTTATATGTGTGTCTTCTTTGAACATATATAATTTGAGCATTCTTTTCCTTAACAGAAAGCAACAGAGATGCTTGGCTACAAATCCCATTAATAATAAGTTTCAGAAAGCTTCAAGTAAGCTGCAAGTGTACTAGTATGTACATGTATTTATTCATCTGAGATTACAAAAATAAGTGTGCACAGAAATAAATTAATAAATTAGAAAGGATTCAAAGGCTATAAATTCCAATACATTTTATGCTTGCTGGCTGAGTTACATGATGCCATAAGCAGCTTTATTTCATATTTTGTAGATCCTCTAAATCATGGTATGCTGTAAATGCATATTTAAGGGACTCGGAAGCAAAATCTCAAAAGAACTCAACTTAAGTATGTTGAAATAAAAGCTGGAAATGTACCTGATTCCCAAATTCCACTTGAGTTCAGAAAGATAAACACATAAAGTGTTCACAGCTTTGAGCTTTGCAGTCAGGGCCTGAGATGAAAATTGTGACCTCTGCACAGCTGTGAACTCTGTTGTGGTGATTGCCTCAAAATAATCATATGAAGTTGCCTGTAAGCACCAGCATAATACTTATTTCTAGATGCTCTGCTGGAAAGTTGGTAACATTTTTTGTCAAATATCTCCATTCTATGAATTCTCCATACTTTTACAATGTAGATTTAAGAATGTATTCAGTAAGAAAAACATGAATATGCTGTTCTGGCTGAATAAAGAACATAGAATTCTATCATAATCTATTTGGGTTATTAAATGCAGTGGGTGAAATTTATCCGTGGTGTAATAATTTTGGTGTGATACACTAACATTACACCAACATATGCTTTGTCATATGTGTTTAACTAGTCAATCAGTACAATACTATTCCCTTCGTATCTTATTATAGATGTTACATTGGAGACAAACTCAAGTGTTCAGAGATTACCAAATTTATAGTGGACTGAAGAACAAACTATGAATATCATTCTCCACTGTAACGTGCTAAAGCTGCAAGGGACTGGGGGATCATATTTTCACCAAAGCAATAAGAGCTTGATGAGGATCTAACATGCAGTTATCACTTTCATCCATTTCAGACTTTAATTCTAAATGTATTAGACTTCTCTCCAAACATTGTTTATTTTTCCTGTCTTCCTGTTAATATCTTTATTCTAATGTCTTTCTTTCTAATGTAATATTTTATTTTTCCTTTCTACAAAGATGCACACTGATATAAAAGACAAGAAACTCCCCTACACATTTTAACAAACTTTTTTATGTTGATCACTACACTTGGGTATGTCTCACACTATGATTACAACTTATATATCAGCAGCTGAAGCACTAAATAAGAGAAGATTAAAAATGTTGTTGTGGGATGTAAGATTATGATTCTGTGAACATAATGTATTTATTCCCAGATGCACTCACACATCTGTTACATTCTCAAGTTGGACACCTTTCTAGTTTGTGCTTTTAGAATTATTAAGTAGGTGAGCGTGAGCATTTTTCTTGCAGATGTTATCAAAGATAATTTTGTTCTACTGGATTTTGCTTTTTTCCTCTGCACATGAATATCCTGAACATAGGGTAGAACATAAGTTAAGATCTTTGCTCTGTAGTTTGCCTGACTTTTTGGTACAAATATTTTCTTGTTGACATTCTTTTCCATGTTTTCCACTCCATAGTGACCCTCCTATATTGATTCAGTTCGCAAATCTTGTGTCGTTGTTTTTGTTTTCACAATGTTCTTTGAATGTTCTTATTTAATTGTCCCCCTTACACAGCAGCCTGCACGATTCTTCCCATATCTTTAAAAACAAAAAACTTCACTTGCTACTGCTATCAGAAGCTTTTTGTCTGCTTATCTGTCCAGTTCAAATCAGTTCAGTTTCTGTTCATGTTTGTTAGCACATTGCTTTTACTTATCTTGCTGATAATATCTTTTAATCGTTTACAGGTTGAGTCAAAAGGCAGGTATTATTTATTCATTAGTCCAGGCCTAGTGTTCTTATCTTTTGTAGGTGGATGATTTTTTTTTTCCTTGTCTTAGATATTTAGTTGTCATCTCATACCTCACTCAGAACAATGCTCTGCATCTGAGACAACTAAACCAGTGTAAAACATGAGTTGTGTGATTTTTTAATATCTCTCTGGAAATGTTTTCTGGTAAACCATGACCAAATGCCCAATTACCTGAGCATTTGGAGACATGTTCTGGCATCCTTTAATTGAATAGCATCTTACTCTTCAAGATGGTCTTCACTCCAGCTCAATGCAAGTAAAGTATGCATGGAGAATATATCCAGGAACTGCAAATAAGGGAGCCAGAATATGGTCTCAGTAGAACATGCTGCCATATCAAAGAAAATATTTGATAAATATTTGTTTAAGTATCTAAAAACTGAAAATAATGAAAATGAGTGATAATATAATTTACATTTGCAAATGGATCTAAAAAAAAACTAAATTTTTTTTTTCTTATAAAGTAGTTGGACATCTGTGTTTAATGTCAAGAACATTTATCTTGTTGAAGTTGTTTCTGTAAAACTGATTTGCATTTTATTATTATTAATTCATGAATGGGTGAAATCTTTCACTGTTCATTCATATAACTATCCTATCAAAATTAGTGTTCTCCTACCTGTTTTACATTACCATAGCCCAAGTGATTTAAATGCTAAATTAGCCAGTTATGTCTGAGGAGACTGCTATCAGCATTAAAGTGAGACACATGTGGTGCAATGCTTGCAATACTAATTGAAAGCCTTAAAAAAGGTGACTATTACTATGATAGAGAGGGAAGTACAATTTCTGAGAAAATTCTTCAGTTGTTTTGAATTGAGATTTAAAAAAAAGTATTCAACACCAAAATCAGACATAAGTCTTCAAAACAGAATATATGACAGATCCTAGCTGTGCAAAAACTTTGTGTTGGCCTCCTTCAGAGAGATGTATGTCACCCTCTGTCCTCACACAGGCAAAATTACCATTGAGTTCATTGGGAATTTGTACTGATGAAAGGCTTTAAATTTTAGCTGGGGAAGGACTTTTTACTCGGGCATGTAGTGATAGGAAGACAGGGAATGGCTTTAAACTGGAAGAGGGCAGGTTCAGATTGAACATTAGGAAGAAGTTTTTCACTTTGAGGGTGGTAAGGCACTGGCACAGGTTGTCCACAGAGGTTGTTGAGGCCCCATCCCTGGAGGTGTTCAAGGCCAGGCTGGACGTGGCCTTGGGCAACCTGGTCTAGTTGGAGGTGTCCCTGCCTATGGCAGGGGGGTTGGAACTCGATGATCTTCAAGGTCCTTTCCAACCTAAACCATTCTATGATTGTATGATTCTATGATTCTATGATTTCTGTCTATTTATGGTTTATTATAGTAGTTTAAACTGCAAGACAATGGTAAAGCATATTTTTATTTCTGTCGCAGTACCTCTAATGATGCTTTCTAAAGCTGTAAAGAACTGGTCAATTCCCTTCTCCCATGAGCTTCTTTTTCTTGCCCCTCCTTCCAAACAAGGGAACAAAACCCCAAACCCCCCAGCTCAGCCCTTCTCCCTCCCAGAAGGATCCAAACAAAAAGTTCATTATAGCTTCTGGATTTGACTGGCTTATGTGCTCATTTGTAAAATGTACTGCTGACAGTCTTAATTTTCAACTCATTATCAGTTCTACACAGCCCAGCATGTTGAAAAATACTAAGCATTTTGTAAAAAAATTCTCTTTCTTCTTAAGGAGGAATCATAATTATACATTCTCACAAGGTAAAGGGCTCTGTAATCACTCCATCCCTGGTGTAACATTGATAGAGTACGTTTAATAAATCAGGTTTATAGCTCATTCTGAAATGACAATACTTGGACCGTGTTATATTTTCAGCTGCATCTGTATGATGCAGAGCCCTGTTTGTACATCAGTGTTTGCCAGTTATAACATAAAAATAAGGGTTAGATAACAATGGCACTTAAACCATGTGCTACTTGTTTTGAAATGTGTTGGCACCACAGCATTTAAATCATCGGTCTCTGGCAAGATGCCTCACAGCAGTGCATAGTCTTCTGCTGTCTTAAGTGTGTAAGACAAATAATTCTGCATTCTGTTTACTACTATGAAGCAGGTTGACATAAAGACTGTGTTACTTAGCTTCAGTTACTCCAAAAACTACTTTGAAAACAAACAGTTTTTGTCTGGGACTGTGGCACAGTCCCAGTGGGGACTGTGCAAACCAACTGAGGATTGATCTAGGGACCGAGCTAAAGTACAGCTATCCTTACAGTGGTGACCTGTCATTGGTGACTAAGCTAAAGACTAAGAGGAGCGTGAAATCTGTGAACATTTGCCAGGCACACTATGAGAGAGACCGCCTGTTGCCTTTCATTCATGGGGACCTTATGGTTGTTCTCTTTACCAAACAAGACTCATCATGGACTGGGAAATAAATTGTACCAGGTAAAACACGAAAAAAACCCAACCAGATTTCTTGCTTCCTGTAAAAATTTTAGGGTTTTTACCTTTTCTCAGAGCATTACAACAGCATGCTGTGTAGACATTTAATTATTATCCACTAATTCAGATACCTAATTTTAAGCGCCTAACTCTAAATTTATTTATTTGCTTGAAGTCATATGTATTTAAAAAATCTGCAACAGCAGGTGACACTTCCTCCTCATTCTGCGCAAAACCCAGAATAGGTGGTATAAATCCCATTGGCAAACACACGAGCTATCACTGTTGACGAGGGGATTCTGATGATGAAACTGAAGTTGAAATGGCATCTGGTATAAAAGGGATATCAGCAATACTGTGCTTTCCACACTGCTGTGCCAGAACGTCTCAATCCTGACATTACTCAGTGATGGAGCACTGAAACTCCTCTCACACACAGCGTTAAATCCTTTCTGATTAGAGAGACAGTGGGAACTTTAGCGAGATTTTACATTGTTACAGAATTTTACTGCTCGTAGCTCATTGACTGCACTGACTGCCAAGCACTCGCAGTGTTTAATGTTTCCCTGACACAGTTTTAAATAAAACACGTTTATTATCATAAGCAGAAAACAGGATGTACAGAAGGTAGAATCCAAGTGTCAGGTATTAAACAGTGCTTTGTCACCTCACAAGAAAATGTCAGAAACAATGTTTTTCCTTGAGATTAAAAACCTGTTCAATGAGAAAAATCTTAGTGGTGCTCACTAAGGATTTTCAGACTGTGCACATTATTTAGGCACTTCTTTGCTACCTGCAATTGTTTGTTTTGAAATGGTAGGTGGTTTAGTGTGTTCTGATCCCTCCCTATTCCTTTTCAATTTATTTCCCCAGAGAGTATGGGTTAGGCACAGCAGCTGGCTGTCACTGTGACTTGCCTTTTACTCAGGTGTGCAGCTGAGCTGAATAAGGAACAAGGAGAAAAAGTCAGCAAAAAGTTGTCCAAAGTCAGTCAGTGCCATGGCTGAAACCAGAATAAGGAACCATCTTGACTCTCAGCCTAAATGCTGCAGGGGGTGCCTGATTTTAATTAAGTACTCTACATTTTGGAAACTTTCTTGCTATTCTGTCACATTTTACTTCAGCAATTCCTTGGAAAAAAGTGGTGGTAGTCATGAGGAAACAAAAAACAAAGACCCCACACTGTGAGCTAGATGTTTTCAGTTACTGTATGCAGCAATTTCTATATTTTTGTACGCATGAGACTGCTTATTGTTTCAATTCAATATTCAAGATTTGTGTATTCATCGGAAAGCAGTAAAATGGTCTAACATGGGAAAGAAAGCATAGAATAGGGGACAGAATGGAGCATATTTTTAAATGCTTTCCTCATTGAATAGTGCTCTATTTTAATATATTTTAATTACTGTGATTAGATAATGTGATTTTTAAAAATTCCAGCCATACATTTAATGAAAGCTCATGTTCAAATAAGGAGAACCAGGTCCATTCTTCTTGGCCCCAAGTGATACGCTGATATTTCTTTACAATGAGTGAAAGTGTATGTTTATTTCACCTCTTGCTTTAATTTTCTAAAACTATCTATACTATCTATTGTGGCTTGGACATTATTTGCATGATTTACATTCTCTTCTTAGGATTTTTGTTTGTTTGTTTTGAATAAAACCTGTTTAGTTTTAGAAATATAGGTAATATCTGCTCCAGGTAATATAGAGCTATTCAGAGACATTTAAATGAGTGATACATGAATTGGTTCCATAACTATACATGCTACAGCTGAGTCAGTGCGGTGCTTTACTTCAGCTGAATAATCAGTAGTATTGCTGAGAAACAAGGCATCTGTTTTGGGATAAGTGATAATCTGAACTAGTACTTCCACAGCTGCTACATTACTTCACGTGGGGATAACTGAATATTTGGAGCTACCTTATGTCTTTTGGATGTATCCATGGAATCTTGCATGATTAATGAGAAGCAGTGGTAGCACTCAGAATAGCAGGAGCCACAGAAACGAAAATAATATGTTTAGAAGGTAGAGGAAAAAAAGGAACACCTGGTAATAGAGCAAATAGATACAGCTGGGGAACTAAACCTAAAAGTATGATTGTGGGCAATTATTGAAGTAGAACAGAGGTTCTAAAGACAGATTGTGAGAAGGCTCCACAGAGAAAGTCATTCAACTTGTAAAGACAGCAGATTTTTTTAAGGAAAGACTCAAACAATTGTTACTACTGCAGATGTATATGCAGGTGTAGGTAAAAGAAAACCAGAGAAAGGGCAAAGAACATAAGCTTTCTGGTCTTGTGTATATGGTATAAGAGCAGATACAACAGACTGAGAAATTTTTCAGACTTTGTCCACTTCCAGAGTGATAAGACCTGATTGTTTCTAATTTACACCAAGGAATAGTATGCAGAGAGGCTCTTAGTCATACACTTGTTGCTATAACAACCAAGGACAGCTAACTTGGTTATATGCCCCTTTGGAGGGTTGGAAGTGGAATAGCATAGAGGCACCTGTGGGGAGGAGCAGACAGGACAGGTGACCCAAAACTGACTAACAGGGTGTTCCGTTACATCTGCCTCATGTTCAGTATAAAAGCTGAGGGATCAAAGGGTCAGCCCTCATTCTTAAATGGCTGGCATCCGAGAAGGATTCTGTCGGTTTGTCTGCCTTTGATCCTGATCCATGCACTCCTGAATCCAGATCCACAATCCAGTCCCCACCCATCACTGAATCCAGTTTGGAACTTTCCCCATGCCTGTCGGTGATGTGATCATCATCCTGGGAGCTTGACGCAGTTTTGTATATATTTTATATATTTCATTATTTTCTTTTTATTATTTTTCTTTTTATATTATATTATTATATTATATTATATATATATTATATATTATATTATATTATATTTTCATTTTATTATTTTATTACTATTTTCATTAAAGTAGCTTTTTCTTTTTTTTTTTTACTCATAAATCTTTTTCTCTCTCTTCCTCCTCTCCCTTCAGAGACAGTTGGGGGAGACCATCTGTCATTTGTTTCAGTGGTCAGTCCAGGCCAAACCATGACAGTCCCTCTGGATGGCAGCACTGGGTAGTATTGGTATTGGTATTGGTAGCCTTGGGTAGTATTGAATGTTCCCCCCAGTTTGGTATCATCTGCAAAACCAATGAGATTACCTCCTCCTGGCCATTGATAGTGATATCAAACAAGACATGATCAAGGATAGACTTTTGAGTTATGCTATATGTTACCTACCTTGAGGCAGAATATGACTCACTAACCATTAACTTCTGAGCCTGAACATGCACCTATTTACCCATCTAGTTGTCCTCCCATCCACACCATAATGTCCCAACCTGGATATTGAATATTGTGGGAAACACTGTTGAAAACCTTACTGGTCAAAGTAGATTGCACCCAATGTTGTCCTTCCATGTTTGTTATTTTATCATAAGAGACAATCAGGTTGGTCAAGTATGATTTCACCTTTAGAAATCCATTATGACTACTCCCAATCATCTTCTTCATATGGCCATGAATTTATTCCAACATGACTTGCTCTATGATTTCCACAGGGAGCAAACTGAGGCTGACTGGCCTGTAATTCCCTAGATTGTTTTTGGCCTCTTTGGAAGATGAGTGCAATATTTGCATTTCTTCCAATATTGGGAATTCTCCTTATGTCTTCATAGAATAATAGAATCATAGAATCATAAAATCATCTAGGTTGGAAAGGACCTTTAAGATCATTGAGTCCAACCATTAACCTAATGCTGATAAAACCACTACTAAACCATGCCCCTAAGCATCACACCTATGTGTCTGTTACATACCTCCAGGGATGGCAATTGAACCACTTCCCTGGGCAGTCTGTTGCAATGTTTGATAACCCTTTCAGTCAAGATATTTTTCCTAATGTCCACCCTAAACCTCCCCTGGCACAACTTAAGGCTGTTTTCTCTTGTCCTATCAGTTGTTACTTGTGAGAAGAGACCAACCCCCACCTCACAACAACCTTCTTTCAGGTAGTTGTAGAGAACTATAAGGTCTCCCCTCAGCCTCCTCTTCTCCATACTAAACAACCCCAGTTCCCTCAGCCACTCCTCAGACTTTTTCTCCAGACCCCTCACCAGCTTTGTTCCCCTTCTCTGGACACGCTCCAGAATCTCCGTGACCTGTCAAAGATGAGAGCTTCCAGATCTCCCAGTATCACAGCCTGTTGATTTCCAGTATCAACAGCCTGTTGATTTCCAGGATCAACAGCCTGTTGATTTCCAGGTACTTGTAGAGGTTGAGCTCTCTCAAGTAATCCCTGACTTGGCCCTTATCCACTGCTCCAGCATTCTCAACCTTGAACACTTTAACTGATCACAGGGGCCTTAGAGCCCCCGTTGGTGACGACTGAGGCAAAGAAAGTATTTAGTGACCTCAGCCTTATCTGTGTCCACTGTCACTAAATCATCTGCAGTCCAGGTGTTACCTGAATAGATTCAGAGCTCCAATGGAGAAGAGATTATGGCTTATAAAGAGCATATCCAGAGACCCTTAGTCAACGGATATTGCAAAGACCACTCAAATGCCATATTGGCAGCTAGGCTATCAGATTGGTGGTTAATTCAGTTAAAGCTCTAATCCAAGAAATGCTGCAAAATAGCAATATTAATTTGAACCAAATGGAGGAAAAATCTTTGTTATTTCTCATAGTGACATAGTCCTCATAGTGAGGAAAGTGGGTAAATATAAGATGTCCAGAAAGAAACACACACAAGAATGTTTCACTCTGACATATAGTTGCTGGGCAACAAAGCAGTGCAATATATAGATATGACCAGAGGATAATTTGAAGTTATCTTCAGAATGGGAAAGCAAGGAAAACACTCATTAGGGGTTGTAAACAGAATTATAGCAAAATATAAAGTATCCACATGCATAATGGCATATCCAAAACGAAGATTTTAATCATGCAAAAGGAACTGAAAAACCTGCAAAAAATAAAATACTTCAGTATCCCTACTGCAACTTGCATAGATAAAACCAGAAACCTAGTACTGTGAGAAAATATTCAGATTAATTCATACAAAACCCCTCAACAAAGCAATGAAAAAGAATGACTAAACTTTGCCAACTGTTGAGGACACTACGTGATTTACCAGATTAAACTGCTGACTGTATGTATTTTTACATGCAAAGTATCAGTGTCATCAGAACAGCCTGGCAATGTTTCACATGCCTCTTGGCAAGTATTGTTGGGTACAAAGGGCTTTGGGTATCAACAGAGCCTCCAAGTCATTACTGACATAAAGTAAACTAGGCTTTGAAGGAAAGTGCAAGCATCTTAATTATAATAGATGAGATTCTTACCTAAAGAAATTAAAGAAGAGGCAATCCATAATGATGGTGTGGAGATCCAACTGTATCAAGCAGCTTTGCAGAAAGCATTTTAGGTCAAACTGAAGCTGAAAAGACCTACCGCTGCCTTCTTCATATATGTTTTGATTCTGAAAAACTCTCTTAAGGTACTGAGAGCCAGAAAGTCATTACAAATATATCCAGGCCATAGGATATGAAAGGAGGCCAGCAATTTACTTTACAAAAATCATTCAAAAGCCTGAGAATATTGAAGTAACACAAAAATAATGCAGCAGGGGAATAATTGGAAATCAGGAACCAGTATTTAATGAAGTAATGAAGTACCTATGTGAGTCACTGATCCTGAAGTCCTATAATCCAGTGCAGTAGCCTACAGTGTAATCATACGATACTGCTTTTTAAGGACTTTGAAGAGCAGCATTTAGAAAAACAGAGATACTAGCATTTTCTTGATACAAGCAAGGACAGATAACATTCAGAAAAGTAGTTCCTGGTTGCATTCTTCGAAATAGAGTAATTCTACTTTCCTCACCTTTGGGCACAGGATATTTGTGCAGGCTGATCACAGGTTGTTAAAAGGCATCATGAAGAAACCACAGCAGAGTGCACCCAAGTGTGTACAGCAGATGTTACTGGGACTTGCGTGTTATGATGAGAGAATAAGTTGCTACTCTGGAAAGCTACTCAGGCTTTAGATATGCTGTGCAATGCATACTTTCCTGGATGTAGTAGAAATGACATGGCTTTGTCAAGAAGGAGACAAAGTCTGTCAGGATGTGAAAAAAAAGATCAGCTAAGAAATACTAGGAACAGAAATGAAAATCAAACAGAAAATATAATTATGGCAGTATATAAAATATAATTATGGCAGTACATAATCCATGGTGTCACCTGAACATTGTTCATAGTTCTGGTCAAACCTCCTCAAGAAGATGAAACAATAGTGGAAGCAAAAATTGTTCTGGGGTAGGCTACAAGAGATCAGAGGCATAGAAGACCAAATAAGATTTTAAACTTGAAAAAATGTGCTCAATATAAAATAATGAATGACATACACATGCAAGTAGGGAATTATCCCTTTTCTTATAAAAAAATAAGAGGAGTGAACTGAATTACCAAATATAGGTTTTAAAGAAAATTAGTATTTTTTTCACATGATGCAAAGTAACTTGGTAGAACTTATTCCTACATGTTTTGGATAACAAATAGATGAAGAATTTGAATAATTTGAAAGTGAATTCTCAGTTACTAAATTCTGGAAACTTTTAGCCTAGGGCAGACTCAATTTCATAATCTTACCATATTTTTTCCATTCAATTTTTGCTACTAATCACTTTTGCCACTTTGGATGCAACTGGCTCTCCTTACCATATATACACTGACTGTAAGATTTAAGTACTCCAAAACAGCCTGAATTAAGGCACAACAGGGAGTGCATTTATTTATATTTTAGTGTTGATTAAACTAAAAGAAACAAATGCCTTTATCATAAGAAAAATAAACTGTGGTTAAGAAGAATAGGTGGGACCTCAGCTGGTCAGAAGCTTGACCTGAAATTCCCCCCAAATAAGCATAACAAAAGATACCAGTTTTCTAATTTTTAAAGCTTGTAAGAGAATGCACAAAAAATAAACTACTATGATGACGCTGTTAAATTCCAAAATTCCAATGTGCAGAGTGACATGAACTATTTTTCAAAGTATGCTCTACCAAAAAAACACAGTATGGCTTAACCTTTTTTCTCATTCGCATCTTTACAAATACCAAATAACTCAAAAAATTACTCTCACTGTAATATTTGAGTATTTCTAAACCAGGGATTGCTACATTAATAAGAAGAGGATGCAGAAACTCATTTTACATGACTATTGTTGCTAGGGAGCATGCTCCACTGGGATCCCTCACTAGGCTTGTTTGTCTCACTCTGCCTGGTATTTTCAAAGCGACAGCTCAGTGACATAGTGGAAACTCAGAGTGATTCAGGCTTTTCTGTTTGTTTTTCCATCATCTTTAATTCTATTACTGTGGAATTTCTAAACAATAGGTCAAATCCTCAGAGGATAGTAAGTAGTTTTGAGTTTTTTGAAACATATGGAGCTACAGCAATTTGACAGCCCAAGGTTGGTAGCCTGTTAGTGCCTACAGAGAACCAAAAAATCCCAGTGAGCTCAAGAGGCACTCAGTTACCTGATTTAGGGTCTGATCTGATTCCTGCTAAATTCTTTTTCAGGTTTAGGACTGATTTGAGGAAAATTAGAGTCAGTCCCAAATAATCAGTCCTATGATTTTTCTTCTTCCTGATTTTCTTACCTTTAATGTTTTAGATTCTGCTCTTGATCTTCCCCCCCCCCTCTTTTTTTTTTCAAGTATTCTTTTCTGCCTCCCATCCAGTTATACAATTAAAAGTAGTTTCTGCGTTTGTCAGAGTATTTCAAGAAGAGGCACTCCCTCACAGGTGCAAATGGTTTAAAGCATGCTCTGCTTAACATTTTTCTTAAATTCAGCTTCTCTCCCTGAATTTCTTCAGGTTTCTTCAGTAGTTTGGTTGGCCACCCTTCATATTGGCATTAAATTTCAGTACTAATATTATATGCTGTAACATCCATGATAAGACATGTTTAACTTTTATGGGTTTTCTTATGCCCAAATGAACCAATGAGACCTATAAACTTAAAATTCTGAGATGAGATGCATGATATAAATTTTCCAAAATACTGTAACCTGAGGAGCTGATCACTGTATTAAAGTATCCCAGACATTTTTGGAATCCATCAATCAACTGTTGATTTGACAGTTGCTGATATCTATGCAAAATTTGCAAATATAAGTGGGTTTTTCATCCTGCAAAATGCCTTTCTATTTAACCCAGACCTTAAAAGATTCTCTGAACCCTTTAGAAGAAGGTTATAGCTGAACTACAGATTTTTTCCTAATCTCTTTTTATTTCCAGTAAAAGCTTTTTTTTTTTTTTTTTATATATTATATTCACTGTCTAATTCTATCTGTGGAAAATCACAGAAAATGGGTTATTTTGCTCTTGTCCCTAGATGAATGTCATAATCCCTTTTTTTCCCCAAAAAACAAAAGGTTTTGTTTGTGATATTCTCCTGGAGCCAGAATGGCATTAATATGTCAAACACTGAGTTTTTTCAAGGATCAAAGAATGAATTCAAATGGCTTCTGTGGGTAAAGGGCCCTCAGCTAATGGAGAGGTCTTTGTGTTAGTGAAGAGTGCAGATGTTCTGACATGAAGATGTATGGTGACTCCATTCATAACACTACACCTCCATTGTAAAAGATTTTTCAAGTTCTTTTATTGCATTCTACAGCAGTGTGATCTTTCAGGCATTTCACTCTAGAAACTGATAAAAAAGATGGTTTCTTGCTCTCAATACTGAAATATGTACATAGCACAGAAGAAATATAGTGAACTTAACTTATAAGTAAATGTAACTATACCAGTTGTAAATGAAAAACAAGTATATTTAACTGGTAACATAATGAGCATCTCCTGTGTAACTGGGACAGAAGCCAAGAAGAAAAAATAGTCTGAACTATTTATTTTTCAAACAACATATAAATACAAGGTGTTATCTAACAGATATCAGACACCTCATATAACATGGTATTTCCCATGCTTCAGTTTCAAACACCTTGTTGCTTACTAATAAAGAAAATAGGAGAATTTTTTCCCCCTGATTTTCTGACTCTAAGCCCACAGCAGTGATAGCAGTGAAAATAAATTATCAGACAAAAAAAAAAAAAAGGAAGAAAATACAAAGGAAGAGAAGAAATATCTCTTATGCTTTTAATAAGGGTCATCATATTTTAAATAGAAATAAGAAAAATCCTGAAACCCAGATTCTGGGACAGATTTCTGAATCTGCCTTTATTAAACAAGCTGAGAGCTGCTACTGACTCTTTTCTTAAAGTCTCCCCTGGTTGAATACTCTTAACTTAGGAAATGGCAAGTCTGTATTATCCAGATTGTAAATTCCTGATGAATATAATAAAGGTAAGGAGAGGCTTTACGTGGTCTTTCCATACTAGATATGAAAAGCAAATTTAATACAACAGGGTAAAGCAAATAAAAACTGGTCAAAAGCAGAAGCACAGAGCTAGAAGTTCCCAAATGGTTAATTCTGCATTTGCATGTTTTTTTTTCCTGCTGTGCCATTTCACTGATTACTTGTAATTTTTATTTTTCTTATAGTAAAAGAAAAACAGCATTGTGGTCTTTCATCCAACTCCCATTAAATGCAATTTAACAATATTTTATATATCCAGTAGGTGAAGATCTCCTTTGTATAAGGAATATGTCTGTTATGCTGTTAGTGTTACACAAAAGGAGATTTTGCAGATTCTCTAGCAATTCTCAATGCTTCAGAAATATTTATGATTTCTATGTTGTGTGTTGTAAAGAACAAGAAAGTGTTTCTAGCTGACTGAAATGATGAAATAAATTTAAGCAAACCAGGATTAAGTCAGTCTCATTATAATGTTAATTTCAAAGTCAGATTAATTCTAATATTTTAGATTTTTGAGTTATTTTTGCTTAGAAAGAGCCTCTTCCCCTACAAGACTATCACCAAAGCAAATTTTCTTTGAAGATATGTCTGAAAGATTTTTTATTTTCTAGCTTATAGCAGACAGATTTGCAGGGTGGAGGAGAGGAAAGGAAATATATAACAGTGACTGCAGTAGCAAGAAATTCTTATCATTGAAGAAAGCAGCATTTTGAAGAAAGTGTACAGCTTCTTGTTTGTACAATACATATTCAAAATAATTTGGGGAAGGACATAACATATTATTTATTTTTTTAAATATCCTAAATAAATTTGATGTGGGATTTTGGTTTGTTTCATTTTTTTGAGTTTCGTTTTTTGTTGTTGGTTTGTTGTTTTGTTTTTTTTTTTTTTTCCCTTGAGCAGGTAGCCAATATTCTGGGACTGATAGATTGTTTCCATTGGTAGAAGAAATTACTGATGGAGCTTAGTTATTTTGGGTTCAGTCTTGTGGATTTTCATGAGCAAGTCAAATGGTCTTATCAAGCCAGAGGAAACAATTTCCTCCTTCTCGGTTTTCTTTCTCAGTTAGTACAAGCACTTATCCACAGTTATTTTGACCCCCATGAATTCTTCTGGCCACCCATCATTTCTTCTGGCTCCCTGTTGCCTTTTGCGTCCTTTCACGTACAAGCACGCACCATTGCATGGGCATAATACAAGTAATACAGCTCCCACATTTTTTCTACAGCTCCAGGGAACTTATTCTGAATTTATTCTCCGATGTTTTATTGAACTCCTGTTTGGGACAGTGACTTCAATTTTTTCTGCCACTTTCAACCTCTATGTTGTTTTAAATGCTTCCTCCATTTAATCAGGCTGACAAGTGATCTACCGATATCAGCGAGATAAGTCGTCGCCCATTTAACAAAGGCAAAAGGACAGGCAGCTTTCAGCTTTCTCCAGCATTACCATTGTCAGATTCTACTACTATAAAAAGCAACATGTAGGCACCAGGGATATGCACATTAATACTGCTCAAGGAGGTACAGCATGAATGCTTGTCAGGAGAGAAGGAGAGAGCCTTGGGCTCCTTCCTTGTCATTGACGTTTGGAGTGTCTTGCGGTTGTATACAAGGAACTATCCTTCAGTGAAACATGGTACAAACATAATTGAAATGTGGGAAGAAGAGAACGAGAAAGGGGATATTTACTGTCTCGTAACATTTCTTCATGAGCAAAGCAAATCTGCCTTCCAGCTTTTTGTATCTAAGAAGTCTGGGAGGATCTTTGTCTTTACTGTAGGTACAACTAGTTGCATAAAAGATTAATGTGATTCTTCCAGAGCTGAAAAACACAATTAATATTGATAAACAACATTAAAATAACATATGCTGGTAGAGCTATGTATCTTATTTGAAAAGCAATATTTTTTGTCAATAGTGTATCATAGTACATGCACATTCTGAAGTTATCCTGCAGATGAGTAGATGCCTAACAGCTTGTGCTTTAAACACAGATATGGATACAAATTCTGAGTGTCCAGAGCTCAGGGCCATTTCTTTTTGGGGTCTGAGATGGTGTATCTATGCTGGTTTGTATCGGGTGTCAGTGATAATATTTTGTCAGGGGGGTACTTCAAAAGTGGCTTCTCACAAGGGAGCAGGAGCTGACCATGCTGGATACAGCCGGTTCCAGCCAGTTCCAGCCATCACTGCAACAGATTCACCACAGGAAAAAGCTGAGCCCATCAGTGAAAAAACTGGGCAAAACACAGCACAGTAGTGTGAGAGAGGAATGAGGGGAAAAAACCATGAGAAACAGCCCTGCAGATACCAACGTTTTCATTTTATTTTCTCTTCCTCTCCTGTTGAGAAGGGGGGTGAGAGAGAAGCTGGGTGGGCTTCTGGCAGCCAGCCAAGGTCAATCCACTTTGCTGAAAGCTAAATATCTAAGTTCTTCCTAGTCACTCTAAGCTTAATTTTGTAATCAGTGGATAGAAATAGGCACCTTTAGAAGAAAATGAATCTGACCTGTCTAAGGATGAGAAGAAGTGAATGTTACCTTGATGTCATGGTTTGGCCCAGACTGGCCAATGAAAATGAATGACAGATGCTCTCCCCCATCTCTGTCCAAGGAGAGGAGGGAGAGGGAGAAAGAGACTTAATAAGTTTAGGAAAAAAACTTTAATGAAAATAGTAATAAATTAATAAAATAATAATAAGAAGAAAGAAATACATAAAAAATATACAAAACTGGTATCGAGCTCCCAGGATGATGATTGCATCACCAGCAGGCATGGGGAAAGTCCCAGACTGGACTCAGTGACAGACCAGAGCGGGATTCTGGATAAGGATTCAGGAATGCGTGCATTGGGATCAAAGGCAGACAGAGTCCTCCTCAGATGTCGGCCATTGAAGACAGAGAGCTGATCCTTTGATCCCTCAGCTTTTATACTGAGCATGAGGCAGATGGGATGGAATACCCTGTTGGTCAGTTTTGGGTCACTTGTCCTGTCTGCTCCTCACCACAGGTGGGACCCCTCTATGCTTTTCCGCTTCCGACCCCACAATGGGGCAAATAACCAAGTTAGCTGCCCTTGGGCGTTATAGCAATAAGTATAAGCAGGAGTGTCTCTGCATACCATTCCTTGGCATAAATTACAAGTAATCAGGTCTTATCACTCTGAGAGTGAATGGCTTATCATGGAATCACGGAGTTTCAGAGTTGGAAGGGACCTCTAGAGATCATCTAGTCCAACTCCCCTGCTAAAGCAGGATTGCCTAGAGCACATTACTCAGGACTGCATCCAGGCGGGTCTGGAAAATCTCCAGGGAAGGGGACTCCACAACCTCCCTGGGCAGCCTGTGCCAGTGCTCTGTCACCTGAACCGTAAAGAAGTGTTTCCGTGTATTTGAACGGAACTTCCTATGTTCTAACTTGTGCCCGTTACCCCTCGTCCTGTCACTGGGAACCATTGAAAAGAGCCTGGCTCCATCCTCCTTCAACCCACCCTTTAGATACTTGATACTTTAGTCCCAGCTCTCTCAGCCTTTCCTCATAAGGCAGATGTTCCAAGCCCTTAATCATCTTAGTTGCCCTTCGCTGGACTCGCTCCAGCAGTTCCCTGTCCCTCTTGAACTGGGGAGCCCAGAACTGGACACAGTATTCCAGTTGTGGCCTCACCAGTGCCGAGTAGAGGGGGAGAATGACCTCCTTCGACCTACTGGCCACACTCTTCCCTATGCAGCCCAGGATTCCATTGGCCTTTTTGGCAACAAGGGCACATTGCTGGGCCATGGATAATTTACTGTCTACCACGACCCCCAGATCCTTCTCAGAGCTACTTCCCAGCAGGTCCACCTCTAACCTATACTGGTGCTAATGCACAATATGTTGTTAATTTCAGCGAGTTCAGTTAGTTAGAAGAGGTTTAACTAAAAAGTAAAGTTACTGAACAGAAACTTGGTTCTGTTTTACCTCAAACCAGGACGCTTGATTAGAAAGAGACATGGGAGTGACTAGATCAGGCTTAGATGTCAAGCTTTTAGACATCTAGATTTCTATCTGCATTTCATTCTTTTTAGTTCTGGATACCAACTTTGATGTGCTGTCAGGGAATATAAAGTCTTTAGATTTTAGACTTTTCTATGTTTGTTTCCTGTAACAAACGTTATCAAAAGAATAGTTGCTTTTCTTCCTTTCATAACTAAATTTGACATAACTTTTTTTCTTCTCTGTCCCACCCTCAAAGCCCCCCTCCCCTACTTTCCTTTTATGCCAGAAGAAAGAAAGATCAAAATGTCAGTCAAAGGGTTTTGGAAAAGTGTTTATAAAATGTTAAGGATTATATTGTGCTATATATCCCTTTTGTCCATATGGGCATTACTACACTCCTTATTGATCCTAGTAATACCATACTTTTCATCACTAACCAAAGGGAAAAAAAAAAAATAAAATTTTGACGCCTTTCTCAAAAAAGTGAATTGTTTTATTCTTTTAGCTGTTTATCAACACTGTTATCATACAATAATTGACCGGTGACAAGAATTTAATTTCTCACTGGTGTCTAATGTAATCTGTAAATTGTATTACTGAGCCTTACTCATTGCATCTGACATACTTTGCATTTTGACTGGCTGGCCATACAGCCTCTCTTTTGAGATTTAGATTGCCAGAAATGTAACAGAGAACAAGAATGGCTTCCTGCCAATCAAATTATAGAACACTGAAAAGGTCAGAGTTACACAGTATATTACTGTCTTTCAGAGATTGTACTGGGTATTAAAATTCTCTGATGTCTCATTTCACTGACAAAGATTGTAATGAGAACAGGAAACAGCACAGGATGGATCAGGCTTTGTGACCACAATTTTTATGAGGATGAGAAATGGAAACAAAAAGAAAACAAAACACCAAGAAAACAACCCTTTCCTATTATATCTAGACTTCTAATATAGCGGTTCTTCAGTTAGGAAAATACAGAGAAAAATTCCTTAGATCAGAACCATCCAGGCAGCTCTGGGTTAGAGACAGAATATAGCAATTCTTTCCCAGGAATAGAACGTGAAATGAATTGTGAGAGAAATAAATGGTAGGTAAATTGCACCAGTCAGTTTCCTGTTGTAATTTACTGTGTGCTCTGCAAAATCCAGAGTAGATGTTCTAGCTACCACTTCAGAATAGAGTGAAATCAGAGATCAAACCCCCTTCTGCACTAAATGAATTCCTGGATGAATAAGGAAGTGGCACATGTCAGGAAAGTTGCCATTCCTGGACTCAGGGAGCCTTGGTGAAATCAGTCTTTAAGCTCATTACTCTCTTACTATTTGGGGCTTGGTCCAAATGTCCTGTAGCTGGTGTCTCAATTATCACACACGAATAGTACCACAGCTTGACATTCTAACTCCAAAGTGTTCTATTACCTCTTCTCCCTACTGAAAATGGCTACATAAAGGAATGGATAAGTTGCTTTTAATTTCTTTTGGGTTACACGTTTGTGTCTATGTTATGGGACAATTTGTCTCTACCATCTCTTTCTCATCCCAGATAAGAGGGAGTAACTGGGAAAAAAGTAATAGAGGTTTAGGTTGTCTTTCCTCACAGCCATCTTCTGGAGCAGATAGTTTAGGGTTAAGATATGACCATAAAAGGAAAACATGCAGAGAAAAAAAATGAAGAGCAGTAACATAAAAAATTAGGATAAATGTTACCAGAAAGGCCAAGCAGAGAGTATGAACACTGAGGAGTTAAATATCACAACTTACTTTCCTTGCAGAAAGTAATTCTTCAGAGTAGACGCCCTGTATAAGAAAATATGTTTTTAAAAGGAAGTAGCAGTTATATCGAGGCTTTTATGAAACTTATTGGTTTACTTTCATTGTTGTAAGTTCAATCTAATTTCTGAAGAAATACAATTCTACAATATCATCCTTCATCTGTTGTCTCACTGTATTATGAATACACTTTAGTAGTATCTTCATGTAAGCAAAAATGTACCAAATACAGCAGCTAGCACAGAATTGTCCCTAGCTCCACCCAAGTGCAGTGAATGCCATAATACAGCATAGGCAAACACACATATATCTAAACCTCTATGGCAGAGATTAGGAGATCTAGATCCAATTTCTGTTTTTTCTTTCTCTTGAAATGTCATGTATTTACGTGAAATTCAGTTTAGCTTTTACTGGTACTGTAGTGGCAAGGGTATTTTTTTTAATCCCACGGGTGTTACTGTGATAGCACACATGGATTTGCCTATATTTGAAGCTGTTGATTGCTACTATGAAAGTCTGTATTACTTCCTGTAGTATGCACGTTAATGGTAGAGTCTGGACTTTATTTACTGTTCCTAATAATTTGATAAAAAATACCACAACTTAAAGTATTAATAAAAAATACAGTTGTCCTTTCTAACACCCCATTCCTCCCCCCAATTTATGCCCTTCAAACCATTGGTAACATTGAACTAGAACTGATGCTTTCAGATAGATAAAAAAAAAAATGGGGGGAGAATAACAGAGTATTTGGTCTAATTTTGCTTTTAGAACCATTTTCATTAAATGAATATCAAGTTTTGTGCAATTAATTTGAGAATTCAGACCAGATCCTTTAAGTTCATTCCTTCAATAAATAAAGTGATTACATTTTAAACTAAACTGACAAGTTCTAACAAGTTGCAAATTCTATAATCTATTTTCACTATGCTAACGTTCATTGCATTAAAATTGACATCACTCCCATCCCTGACTTAGAGTAATTTTAAAATTAATTTTATTCCATTATAGCTAAACTTTTCAATGTTTAGTAGAGAAAGATTAATGGCAATACATAGGCAAAGCATTGGCCACACAGAGTAATTTTTACTGCAAAACAGTATTTTTTAAACTTTTCTACTTCATTAATTCCCTCCCTCCCTCTCTGTTTTAGAAAAAATGTTGCAGCATACCCAAATTACAGAGGCATCCATCCATTTGTCTTTTAGAACAGCTTGAGAAGGGAAAGTATCATGTTGATTAAATATAAAAACAGTGGTCAGTATTAGACAATATTTCCCTCTAACCATTTTTAGTAGTGAAAAGGAGATACAAAGCAAAGTAAATATTCTCCTAAGTGACTCCTTCACTGAACCATGAATATAGCTTATGCCACTATGTTCATAACATATGAATTCTGAGTGTGTAGGGAAGGTGTTGCATACAACTCCTGCAAAAATATATATGAACACTAAAATGTGACCTAATTCCATCTACCAGGCAGGGTACAGTTTGCAGTAGGATTTGATGGCAGTGAAAACCATAGTCTGGTGTATGCATGTGTGCCAAACTATTAATGCATTGTATAATGCTCCATGTTTGGATTCTTTTAGCCCTCATGCAGGGAACCAAACTTTTGGATATTAGATTTGGTAGTTATCCACAGTCCATAACTGACCTGATGGCTTCTAGTGAGCTTTCCATATGACTTGTCTCTGTAGATCACTGTAGAGCATGAGGGCACATGCTAGTCCATGACAGGGGAACAGTCTTTGACAGATAAAAAGGTGTTCTGGTTTGAGGTAAAACAGAACCAATTTTGTTCAGTAACTTCGCTTCTTAGCTGGGCCTCTTCTAACTACTGAAATTAACTGCATATCACTTTCTCAGAGTGATCAGACCAATGTTTACAGCTGATGCCCAGGCATGGTGTACAGAGAGGCTCCTGCTTATACTCATTGCTATAACCCCCAAGGCCAACCAACTTTGTTATTTGCCCCGTTGGAGGGTCGGAAGCGGAAAAGCATAGTGGGGTCCCACCTGCAGGGAGGAGTGGACAGGACAGGTGACCCAAAACTGACCAACAGGGTATTCCATCCCATCTGCCTTATGCTCAGTATAAAAGCTGAGGGATCATAGGGTCAGCGCTCTTCCTTCAATGGCCGACGTCTGAGGAGGACTCTGTTCTGCCTGTGATCCTGACCCTGAATCCAGATCCAGAATCCAGTTCCTGTCCGTCACTGAGTCCAGCCTGGGACTGCCCCAGTGCCAGTCAGTTTCATAATTGTCATCTCGGGAGCTTGATAAGGTTTTGTATATATTTTTCATTATTTCTTTTTAATTTATTATTAATATTTCATTAAAGTAGTTTAGTTCCTTCTAAACTCATAAGTCCCTTTTTCCTCCTCTGCCTCTCTCTTTGAAGAGGGGTAGAGGGGAGCATCTGTTGGTCCAACCTGGGATCCCCCAGGTCCCCAGTAGCTGATTTTGGCCTAAACCATGACAAAAGGAAAGGGTGGGACAAAAATTTCACTGGTATCAACACAAGCTGAACTTAACTGATCACTTCCCCAAAATAATTTGTGTTTCCTCACTTGGCTGTAGCTAGGGTCTATGAAAACTTCATTATCCTCTTTCATAACACCTTTAAAGCTGTAGGCTGAAGATGTTGAAATATTGGAACCTGTTCAGTGGGAGACCACCAAAATGATTAGGGACCTGGAGCCCATGCCATAAAGGAAAGTCTGAGAGAACTAGGTTTATTCATTTTCAAGAAGAAAGTCTAGTAGACATTTATTGTTGTCTCCAACTATATTAATGAGAGGTTGTAGAGAAGAGAGAGATTTTTTTTGAAGGTATAAAGTAAAATGATAATAAGCAACAGGAACAAGTTGCAGCAAGGAAAGTTCTGATTAGGTATTAGTGGGGGGAAAAATTACAATGAGGATGGTAAAACACTGGAACGTGTCATCTTTCCAATCTGCATTATTCTATGATTCTACAGTTTCTCACCTAATGTGCAGCATTTATTTGTCAGTGGAAAAAACATGAGTTATTTCTCAGCACAATGTTAGAGTCAAGAATATGACCATTGTTATTTCTCTGTAATGATCATTATTTACATAAAAATATATAAAAAAAAATGTTGTGGAAAGAAAAAAAGCATGAACTTATACAAAGCTTCAAAAAAAAATCTACACTTACTGGCCGGGATTCATGAAAAATGTTACACAGGTATGTGTTTTGCCTTCCTTATCATAGGCTGTGCTACTTAGGTTGTGCTATTTATTGTTCTTGACACAATCATTAGGAAAAGAAGAAAGAGACCAGTTATAATGTTCCATATAATCTGGAAGTGATTGGTACAAACTATACAACTCTTTGACCTTTCTAATGTTCCGACAGTCAATTTGATAGCCTTTCTCAAGTCTCCTTCTTCAGAGCATCAATCACTTCTGAAAAGCAGAAGGGAAAAAAAAAAAAAAGAGGCTGCTACACAGATGAATAAAAAATGTAGGGATGCACTTGGCTTTGACTGCTTGGATTTATGATATGACTGCTAGAAGTCTGCACCATTGATTGCTCATTTAACAACATTAAGTCCTGTCTTAGAACTGCACTAACGGCTCTGATCTACACTTAAAATTAAAATCCTGTTGTCACAAATGCTGAGAGAGAGCGCTCGGCTGATTGTTTGAAATAGATACTTGTAGTTTGCATGGGTTGCTCTTTACAAGGCAATAAGTCTGCATTTTAAAGCTTACAGTGTAAATCTAATGCATTCAAAATAAACAAAAAAAAAAAAAACCAAACAAACAAACAAACAAAAAGAAACCCAAGCAACACTATTTTACAAACTGGTTTGTAATGGGTCATTAAGAACCAGTGCTGGTCTCTAAATTCTGCTAAGGCAAATCTGTGAATCCTGTGAGAGATTGAGCATCATAGATGATAACGCTAGAAGGGATACCAAATGTGACCTACATTAAAAGCTAGGATTAGCATTCTCAATTAATAGGGTGAACTAGAGAAACAACCAATCTACTTTTTAATATTGTCTCTGATGCACAGTTAGAACTCTCTGTAAGCTAGTCTAGTAGCTAATTATCTCACAATTTAAATAAGTCTTATTACTGGACTGAATTTGCTTAGCTTCAATTTCTAGACACTGTAAATAGTTAAACTTCTGTGGGCAGAATTACCGCGTTTTATGTTTATATGCAGATATTTAGAGTGGGACTCATCTCAACTAAATTTAAAGGTGAGATTCAGTTTGAGATGAAAAACCTCAAATTAAAGGGTCTATAAGTGAGATGAAATTCAAAAAATCCTGCTTTTAGACAATGGAGTCAATAATACTTAGAAGTCTATGCAGCTGAACAGGTTGAGAAAAATTACTCTCGTCTCTTTTGACTTTACTGTCCAGATCTCCATTGGCAACAACAGGATTTTAGACATTCACTGTACAGGTAATCACCTGGTTTAGGTATCTTAATTTGTGCTTGAATCACAATTTTGCAGAATAACTTGCTTTCCACTGAACACTAGTAACTCAAATATTTTGCTGAAATCTGAAAAAATGTTACGCCTACCCTGCCTCATAAAACCTGCCTAATAAGTACATGTAAACACCTAAAAAAAGAGCAGTAAGATGCAAAAGTATTTCCACAGTCAATAACTGTCAGCCAATGAAGTCCTCTGGCTGAACACAATATACCAAAAGTTGTAATCTTTTTTTTTTTTGGTGGGTTATAGGGTATGTTGAACACCATTTTCTAAGGGAAAGCCACTTAAGTCTCAACCACGCAGAAATTATGACGTCTTAAAAACACCATAGAACTCATCCACAAAGTACTTAAGCATCTGTTTAAGTTTAAGCACTTTAGTATTTCTTTTAAAGTCAATGTGCCAACTTGAGTGCTGAAAGTTAAGCAGATGGTTAAGTTCTCTGCTGGAACGGGTCATTGCTTGTACTTCAGAGCATATGGGGACTCATGATAAAATGGACTAAAAATTAAATGACTGCAATTAAACTTCTGTTTATATGTTGTCTCCTGCTTTTGTTTAATCTACCTTTGTACTTTTCAGATCTCGAGGGCTGCCCATAGCATCTGGTCCACCGTCTGCATCTTGTATATAGGCCTGCTAATAAGCTTCCACACATTAAATG
Source organism: Vanellus vanellus (assembly GCF_965231255.1). Classification (NCBI taxonomy): domain Eukaryota; kingdom Metazoa; phylum Chordata; class Aves; order Charadriiformes; family Charadriidae; genus Vanellus; species Vanellus vanellus. Next base: position 153,261,757 of record NC_138906.1, read on the forward strand.
ATTAACACATAGTTCAGGAACCTTTTAAAAGAGGCAGAAAATAGCTGTGAAGTTCAAAACTAACACTGATGAATGACCTTAAACTCTAATCATGTTGCTTTCTGTCTCCTAAATATTTTTATGAGACTACCTTTTACTTCCCTGACTGAGGAAAGGAAGTGGGGATCAGAGGGACTACAAGGTCAGGAAGGGAAAGGAGAAAGATTCGTTTACTATTTTAATTAAGAAAGGGATATTTTATTTTTTTTTCCCTGAAGGTTGTGATGTAATCAGACTGCATTTATGAGAGGAAGGAACTGCTGCCAGGGTCCTGCTTTGTTGCAACCTGTATTATAAATATGGATGAAGGCCAAACCATGCTTACACAGAAAAGGTGCCAAGGATAGAGGCAGAACTGATTCTCTTCTCTCTAGTCATTCCTGAGGTAGGAAAAACAGAAGTTTCACATTTCTTTCAGTAATTGCCATGTATGTAGAAGGAAACAAAAAACTGCTTATGTCACCCTGACTAAACAAAAGGTTGTGCAGATTTAAATGGAGGTAGATGATTTTATATTTCAACACCAATGCAGCAATAGGATTCTCTCCAAAAGTCTAATATATATACATATAGTCGTGAAACTAACACAGTACAAAAATAATATGACAGATTTGTTAAATTCTCAAAAATTATTGTAAATAGGGAATTATCACTTACTGAATTTTATTCCTGGTGGGGTTCCAGAATTTCTTTTGATTTTTTTTTTAATTCCTTTTAGATAAATGTTATAATCACTGGTAAAGTGTTCAGATGGTGCAAAGTGTGGGGACTGATAAATAGTAAATATTACAGTTCACCAACACAGTGTCATGCGTTGTTTTGTAAAACAACAAATAATGTATATTTTACTGTGGGCACATATGATTCACCTAGTGGAATTCACTGGCTTATTCTTGCTGGCCAGTGAAAGAAGATGATTAAAGGAAAGACACCACCAGGGTAGGAGGGAACACTAGTAGGAGGAAAAGAGCTCCAAATCAAAGTATCTGAGGTCTCAAATGGTCTTGCTTCAGGTGTGAACAACAGGTTTTATGAACTATGAACTCTCAACTTTATTCAGTTCTAACACCTAATGTTGCTTAAATTACTCAGGATGTTCTTGAGTTCTTCTTATGGCAAGATCTTCAAATTTTATACATTGAAATACCTTCTGTGGAATTACTCAGATTTCTGAAATACAGGAAATTACACTTAAACATAACAAAATCTTTTTTACTGTTAAGGTGATTCAGCATTGGAACAACATTGGAACAGGTTCCCCAGAAAGGCTGTGGAGTCTCTGTTCTTGGAGATACTAAAAATCCATGTGGATGTAGCCCTGAGAAATCTTCTCTAGTCACTCCTGCTTTGAGCAGGGGCTTGGACTAAATGATCTCCAGAGTTACCTGCCAGCCTCAACTGTTCTATGCTAGGAGAAGTTCTATCCTCTGTTCTCCAACTAAACACCCTCTTCTATATCATTAGTACATAAAACTGGAAAACTCACCATTGGCAGAATATTGGTGGTGACAGCACACTGAAAGATAGTCAGTGTCTCAGGGAAAAATAAAAATAAAAAATTACAGTGTCCTCTTTAGCCTGAAAATTTTTCATTCACGACTGGCTTCTTCAGCACCAAAGCGTTACAAACTGGCAGCTGCAAATGTGCTCCATCGCCCTCCAAGGGACTGAAGTGAGGCTGCCTGGCCTTTATTTTACTGCATGCTCTTTCTTGCCCTTTTTGATGATAGGAGTGACATTTTCTTTCCTCCAGTCCTCAGACACCTCTCCCAGTCACCATGATCATTCAAGATTACCAAGAGTGGCCTCGAAATCATATCATCCATCTCCGTCAGCACTCATGGGGGCATCCCATCAAGACCCATGAATTTACGCACGTGTGGTTTGCTTAAGTATTCCCTGACCTGATCCTCTTCCACCATGGGTAAGTTCTCCTTGCTCCAGACTTTCCCCATGGTCTCTGGGGCCTGGGATTCCTGAAAGCCGGGCTTGCTAGTAAAGTCTAAGGCAAAGAAGGGATCCAGTACTTGAACCTTCTCCATGTTCTGAGTCAGCAGGTCACTTGCCCCATTCAGCAGCATGTCTTCCTTAGTCTTCCTTAGTTTTCCTGTTGTCTCCTATGCACTTATAGAATAACTTTCTGTTGCCTTTCACTTCTCTGGACAGATTAAATTCCAGTTGGGCTTTGGTTTTCCTAACCTCAGCCCTGCATACTCTGAGAGTGGCTTTGTATTCGTCCCAGGATATCTGTCCCTGATTCCACCCTCTGTATGCTTCCTTTTTTTGTTTGAATTTGGACAGGAGCAGCTTGGTCACCCATGCAAGCCTCCTGACATTCTTGCCTCACTTCCTGTTTGGTGGGATGGTCTGTTCTTGAGCTTGGAGGACATGATCCTTGGATATTAACCAGGTTTCTTGGGATCACTCTTCCCTTCAGGGCCTTTTTCCATGGGACTCTTCCAAGCAAATCTTTGAAGTGGCTGAAGTCCAGTGTGTGATCTTGCTTTTTGCCCTGCTCCCTCATCTTAGGATGCTGAGCTTCTGACTCTCATGGTCACTACATCCATGGCTGCCTTCAACCTCCACATCCCCAGTAAGCCTTTCCTTGTTTGTGAGCAGAACACCTTGCCTCATTAGCTCCTCTGTTACTTGGTTCATAAAATTGTCATCAATGCTCTTCAGAATCTTCTGATTACTTATGCCGTGCTGTGTTGTCCCTCCAGCAGATATTGGGGTGGTTGGAGTCCCCTACAAGGACGAATATAAGACTTCTTCTAATCATCTGTAACAGTATACCAGAAACCAGAAACAGGAAGTGATGGGGATTTTCGAATGACCTAACTTTCAGGTACTCTTTGTATACTTTTGACTTTCTAATTCTGCCTTGAATTAATTTAAATGTATTTACAATGAACTATAATTTAATGAAGTGTTTCTGACCAGGATGGAAAAAAATAAAAAAGCCGGCACTAGTTTGAAAATGATGGATGTCAACAAAGACAAATTTTTAATGTTCATATTTAACATTGCACTGAGCCTGAATATTTCCACCTGGGTTTATTCATCTCATTAACATCAATGACAGTAGATGCATATTTGAATGAGTTCAATAAAAGCCTTGTTTCGTTACTGCACCGCTTTTCTGTTACATTCTCATGCTGAGAAATGTCAGAAAGTGATCAGAGCATGTACTGGGGAGTGTATACCAGGAATGCATTTTGGGCCCATATAATGAAACATGATTTCTCCTGCATGCCAGAGGTACTCACAGAACAGGAACAAGCAATGTGTAATGCTGTGTCACAGCTTCAGAGCAACGTATTACTATCAACATACTTTGTTTTCCAGTATGTTAACTCTTCCCAAGGTTGTACTGTTAGTGCATTCCATCCATATGTAACTTCAACATTAGAAACAAAATCTATCCTTTTGCCTTCTTTTCTTACAGCCACTTGAATTTATTACCCACTAAGACAATCTTAAACCTTATTTAAGTAATAGCATTCTTAATACTGATCAAATGAAACATCTGTGCATAAGTGCTCATGTATTTGGACCACTCTGTTGTCTTTTAATTCATGGTCAACTAGAAGAGAACGTAAATGTTATGCTGAATTGGGATTCACAAACAGCAGTAGAGATTAGGAATTTTTATCATGAAGTTATCATAATCAATAATTATTGGAAATATATCTCAGGAAAAGAGGACTTTCACTCAATTATTGTCTTTAAGTACTGAGATTGATAGAATGTCTTTTAATGGTTCAAAACAAGCAAAGTAAAGAGGAAATTGGCAACTGACTGACTTCTGTGCCTTTTCATGTTAGGAAACCTAGCCAATATTCAGAAGTAGTTGGTTGGTTGTTGTTGTTTTTTTTTTTTTTATTCAGGTTCACAGGCTCTACAGACCACAGTGTTTCAAATCCACCAGTGACCCTGAAACGTACATCTTTGAATATATTTATCATGCATTTTTTCCTGCAATTATTAAAAAAAAAAGAACCAAATCTTCTATTTGACTAAAAATTAAATCTGTTTCTGCCACTGAGTTGGCCATTAACCTAACTGTAGAAAGCATACTTTTCCATCACTGGTTTTAGAAGGTTTCAATTTGAAGTTCACATCGGGGCAAGTAATGGCCCATACTACAGGCTTTGCTTTATTTACTTCTGCTTGCTACATGAATATATAAATATTACAGACCAAATTAATCTCTCTATCAGGAGGAACTGAGGGAATCGCTTCTTAGAAGAGCAATAGCTCTTTGAAGAGCACAAAACTCTTCACGGAAGTGGCATGCATTGCTTCAAATTCCTTCAGACATAAGAGAAAAGCAACAGTTTTTTACAAGCTAGATATGGATGCAAACCATTGTGCTGATGAATCAAGAGGAAATCATGGTGTTCTAACTATGTTTTTTTCCAGGTTAATGAAATTACTTTCCTGCTACCACTATTTTAAGTGAAACAACTATTTTCTGGAAAGAAAAAAAAAAAATATCTGTGGTTATATAATGTAACTATTTGAAATTGACAGAGATCTTTTGCCAAATATTAATGTTTTTAATGTTGAAAAATATTAATATTTTAATATTATGATTCTAAATCTGAAGAAAATTTAGAATGGACTCAAGCAGGAAAGAAGATGATACCACAAAAAAGAAAGATCCTAGAGTTGAGAATTCTGTTTTTTGAGGGTTTTTGGCAGCAAGAAACATGATTAGCTGAACAATAAAACAATGAAGCAACATCAGCTTTTGTTATCTACTGTTGAATCATTGGAGATTAAAGTTGACTCATGCACACCTAAAGCTTTCATGAATTTGAAAATAGATAAAACAAAGTACTTCATCCATCTCTGGAGTCCCCAACAGAAGAAGGACATGGACCTGCTGGAGTGTGTCCAGAGGAGAACCACAAGGATGATCTGAGCGCTGGAGCACCTCTCCAATGAGGAGAGGCTGAAAGAGTTGTGGCTGTTCAGCCTGGAGAAGAGAAGGCTCCGGAGAGATCTTATTGCGGCCTTCCAGTACCTAAAAGGGGCCTACAGGAGAGCTGGGGAGGGACTTTTTACTAGGGAATGTAGCGATAGAACAAGGGGGAATGGCTTTAAACTGGAAGAGGGCAGGTTCAGATTGAACATTAGGAAGAAGTTTTTCATTTTGAGGGTGGTAAAGCAGTGGAAGAGGTTGCCCAGAGAAGTTGTTGAGGCCCCATCCCTGGAGGTGTTCAAGGCCAGGCTGGACGTGGCCTTGGGCAGCCTGGTCTAGTGGGAGGTGTCCCTGCCTATGGCAGGGGGTTGGAACTCGATGATCTTCACGGTCCTTTCCAATCCAAACCATTCTATGATTCCATGACTCTATGAAAGTAATTTATTAGTTGCTATTCTAGGGTCATGGTTAAAGTCCATCTTGGATAGCCACATTTGTCCTGTTTCTAACACTCTCAGTATCATAAGATAGATTTTTCTGTTCTTACTTTCTCTCCCACATTGCAGTTTATAGTTATTATATCTTGTGGGTTTGGGGTTTTTTGTGGTTTGTGGTTTGTTTTTTTTTTTGGTTGTGTTTTGTTTGGTTGGTTGGTTGGTTGGGTTTTAATAGAGACATATAAGAGTCTGAGAAAGTTATTCCTTTTCTGCTAGACTTTTTTTTGTTGTTGGCGGGGGGAAGCTGAATATAATTATCCATTAAGAAAAAAAAAAGATGTTCTTAAATTGAATGTAATTACTTAGAAGTTAACAAAATCTCTCCTAAGTTTCTGGTCTGAGGATTGACTGACATTAGGTGTGAAATAGGTCCTAAGCATCTTGTAAGTCATGAATAAACAGGATCCTTTTTTCATTAGTGCTTTGGGATTTGTTTGGGTTTTTTTTTGGTGGTGGTGGGTTTTTTTACACCTTTACACTGGATTATATACCTTAATAAAGAAAGAGTGAGACTACAAGAACAACTGAAATAATGGAATTACTAGTAAGCCCAGTAATTAGGAAATGAATATATATCACATCAGAATTATTTTAACTGAAAGGATAATAAAAGATATAAAACATTCTTACAGAATCTAGACTACACTTATTTCTGCTATGTGCAACTTAAATGTCAGAATTTGAGTCTTCTGTTACAGATTAATTAAATTAATTTGTATATTTTTACTCTTCTCTTTTAAAAAAAAAGTGTGGACTTTTTCCAAAAGAGTTAAAAAAGTTAAAAAACTTTAAGACAAGAATCAAGAGAATGAAAAAATGGGGAAAAAATTAAAAAAGAACATGATTAAAGATGGTAAAAACTCTGTTCTTTAGAAAAGTATGTGGAGAATAATCTTCTGCTCCCTTCCAAATGGGTTGTGAAGATAGAATTTAATACCGTGAAAAATAAGCAGGAAATTGCTTGACTACTGATTCATTTGAGTGTTGCAAAATAAAGTCCAGTGATATGGTCAACCTGATTATAGTGGAGGTCAACATGTACGTTGTCTTCTTGATTTATTATGTAATTATAACCTTATTCAGCTGCCAAATAAATCACTATGAATCCTTTGGTTGATTGCAATTAGAGTAGGATAGGAATCTAAATCATTTGATTTTTTAGATGTACTTTTCCAAATGTAGTGCCACATTATTTCTGAAATTACTGCAGAGGGCCTGGGAAAACCAACACACCAAAACCAACCAGAAACAATAAACTGCAATCTGTATAATATCTTAAGGAGTACTTTCAACTCTTTGTCTGAATCATTGTTTAAAATATCTTCTTTTTTTTACTATATTGTGATGTTTCTGCACTTTCTATAAAATCAAATCAGTTATATAGTAATAAAAACATTTCCCTATGTGCTCTTAGTACACAGATAAAAATTCCATTGACTACAGAAACAGTAAGATCTACAGGAAGAAGCCAAAAATTACAATATATTTTACAATTGCCTTTTAAAATGGATCACCTACCTGCTGTTTTATAGAGATCGAGACTGCTTCTTTTGGCATGCCATTGTATGATTTGTCTAGGTTGAGAAAAATTAACCTTTGTTATACAGCTTCCTCAAATTGGAAAGACCAATTTTTATGACTAATAAATTTTTGTATCAAGAAAAATTGAATATTTCTGCTAATAATAAATGATAAATACATTTTTAGGCCCATGATTTGTAAACACAGACTGATAATTACAATGCACCTACAGTTGCCCAAAAATAGAGTCATTATTTTGGGAAATCTGTATAGGCATAATTTTCTATCTGCAAAATCTAAGACTTGATGAAAAGACAAATAACTTTTTTTTTTTTCTTTTCTGCATTACTATCAAAACTGAGTTAAAGTTACTGTATTCAAGTTAATGTGCTCAGAATAAGCAAAACCCTCTTCTTGGGAATGTTTTGCCAAAATACAAACTTTGAAATATACTTCCTTAGTCTGTAAAGAGTCGTGTCAATTGTTGTTAAATTTGCTTAGCATAAGCCAAATGTTTGGTACCCATAAAATTTTTACAAGATATGTGATATAATTTAGGTCCCATGGAGTCAGTATTACTAATAAGATTACTTTTATAAACTGTGATTTTGAATTTTCTTTTATCCTATGCTGAAACATCAACAATAGCCCATTTATGATTTGTGTTGCAATTATGAGAAGATTATTTTTATTTTTTTTCAGTGGAGAGGAAGATCAAACCCTTTATTTTGCATTGACACATATTTTTTTCCCCCTGCTGCTTCTGAAAAGAATGCTGTAGGGAATTTCACCCTATGGCTGAGGCAGCAACTGTCATCATCTCTTGGTTTCCATCACTGCAAATTAAGCAGTGTCGGCAGTACCTACTTGATTCATAAATTATTCTGTCACTAATGCCCAACCTGCCTATTCCTTTATTGTAATTTAGGACAATGATGACTTTCCTTGTCAAATCAAATTGTTATAGGGACAGTAGCAGGGAAGATCTGAGTGGAAATCAACAATAAAAATTAATATGACTGTATAATTTTTACAAGGTCACAAAATGTTTCCTTTCTTCATTCCTCCCAATACCATTTTCTATTTTGCCACGTAGATGTGTTTGCATAGGCAGATATATTTCACTTTGTGGAAGTACTCCAGGTATCTCCTGATATCTGAATATCTTAACAACTCCTAGGGCAGTTTAATGTTTTGTAGAACTTATTAGCCATCATGTAATGCTATTCATTTAGTAAACTACTAACACCAAGCCCATCAGTCTCATAGCATAAGAATGTATCTATTCTGCTAATGGCAAATCCATATGTAGGTTTTATCTTGAGCTACTGTTGTGCCATATCATTCAGGTTTGTAAGCTGAATTATTTTTCTTCCTGACCATAACACTGTGAATTAAATGTCTGATAATAAGTGACTTCACAGTGAGTACATCATAATCTGGTATAGTTACACTAAAGTATTTAAGATGAATAGCAACAGAGTCTCAGAAATACTCATTCAATATCATGTTGCACCTGATCTCAATGCAAATAAGGTTAGCACTTACTTTGTTTTAGTCCTCAAGCTTCTGCAGGTCCTCTTAAGATAAAAAGACTAAATAAATGTTTTAAGCATGAGGATCCATCAGGAAAGTGATGGCTGGAGTAGGGATTAGGAATGAATCTGAGAGATTTTTTTCATTGGGAGATCTGAATTTTCTCATGAGAAGGCTTTAAAATGTCAAACTTTCATGGGGTTTCCTCACTGTATTTTTTTCTTTTTATTCTTACACACAAAATATGAAAACAGATGCAGGTCAGTTCACAGAATCACATAATGCTGGGGGTTGGAAGGGACCTTTAGAGATCATCTAGTCCAACCCACGTGCTAAAGCAGGTTCTCCTAGAGCAGGTTGCACAGGATCATATCTAGGTGGGTTCTGAATATCTCCAGAGACGGATACTCCACAACCTCTCTGGGCAGCCTGTTTAGTGCTGTCACCTTCAAAGCGGCTGAATTAAATTTCATCACCATTTCTACTTTATTGCTGCATTAGAAAGAAAAAAAATCACATTATAAAGTGGTCCTGCTTAATTCTTTGCATAGTAAACAAATAAAAGATATATTAGTATGTCACCAGGCTACCACACTACTTACTATAGTGGAACAACATACAATAACTACATTTAACATCATCCAAATTCCAATCAGGATAGGGAGATTGATTTCTTTCAATACTTGTGTGATAAGGTAACTCCGTCTGCATAATTTGCAGTAAAAAATATTCTTAGAGCTGCTTGAAAAAGCTTTAATAGCATAATCCCTTCCTCCCGCCCCCGAATTGCCTCATGGTTATATTAAAAGAATGATGTTATGAATTTTACACTGAGGCATTTTCCTATTTTGTTTGTGAACAGTATGTTGTGGAAGGTAAGAGTATCTGAAGTGAGAAAACAGTGCGAGTAACAGCAAGCATACGAACCTTGTGGGTTTTTTTTCAGGAGGGATTGTTTTGGTTTGTTTTTCTGCACATGGGTTTAAGGTCGTGATTAATCAATATAGTTTAATCAGTTTGAGCGAAGGTATATTGTTACACAGCACTAAGATGAGTTCAAACTGTTAAAAAGACAAACGCACAATGAACAACAAAACCGAGTCTTCTGTGCTGCTACCAAAATCAATTTCAATAGCAATCACTTACGTTATAGTGGTCTGCTTGTAATACAGTGAAAAGGTCAGTACAATTTCTTGCCTAGTTAGCAATGTAACTTTCAAGCTTCCCTGGGCAGGAGTTGTGATCACAGTGTCTGGAAAAGTCATTTTTCCACAGACCTTGTGTTTGTCACATTATTCTCCAGAGCTCAACAGTTTGTCTGTAATATTCTTAACTTCACAGCCTGCTTTCTCTTCTTTCTTGATTTCTTATAGCAAAATTGACGATAACTACAAGCTTCTTGTCATTAAGAACCAACACTGCAGGGCAGTAATAAATAATGGTTGGTTTTCATCTTACTGCTCTTAAACTTTTCACCCTTAAACCCTCTGCAGCTTTGTCACTGCAAGAGGGGAACGCTATGCTCTACGGTTGCAGAATGTGATTTGAGCAGTCAGAAAAAAGAAATCTGGAATCTAATTAGGTAACACGTTAGTTGCTTATGAGCAGATACCTCTGTTGTGCTATAGAAGTCTGGGTAGAAGTGGAATAAATAGGTTAATTCTTAAATAATCACTTCCTCTACAAATCAAAAGGATCATGAGTGTGTTTCGCAACACTTGTTAATGCAAGTATATTCTTCCTACTTGCCTTGAGATAAATGAGTAAGGTGACCTGTTAGCCTACAATACAAAAGCATTTCATTTTTTTATATTAATTTAGGATAAGCTGTGAATTTTCTTCTGATTTAATTTTTGCTATCACTGCAGATGTTCACCTAGATGATAAAGTTTTCAGACAAGGACTGGGATCACAGAATCATAGGATGGTTTAGGTTGGGAGGGACCTTAAAGACCATCTAGTTCCAACCCCCCTGCCATGGGCAGGGACACCACCCACTAGACCAGAAGAGTGTCTGATTTCTGAGAGGTTTTTTGTTGCCCATTAAAATCAGTTTTCCACTGATTCCAAAGAAAACAGATCAGGTCTCTAATTCATTAATATAATAGCTAGAATTAATAGAATCATAGAACAGTTTGCGTTGGAAGGGACCTTTCAAGGCCATGTAGTCCAACCTCCACTGCAATGAGCCAGGACATCTTCAACCAGATCAGGTTGCTCAGAGCCCCGTCCAACCTGACCTTGAATGTTTCCAGGGATGGGGCATCTACCACCTCTCTGGGCAACCTGTGCCAGTGTTTCACCACCCTCATGGTAAAAAATTTCTTCCTTATATCTAGTTGATGGAACTGGAAATTTATTTGTAAAATACTGCTTTTTATCAGTAAAATTCACATTTTTGTAAAGGTGTTTCAGAAATAAGAATTGGAGAGAATGTTGACCCACCCTGGCTATTAAACTTCTGGCTCATTTTTAGTTTAGAGTAGTAGTTTGTATACAGATATATTTCTTTAAAATTCTATGCCACATGTTGCTTATAAAATCTGTGTTCTTTCCAAAGGGTGTAGCCTCCACTAATTACCTACTAGCCACACTAGTCAATATTTTGTTAAGAAACTAACCCCTAGAATGTCCAAATCAGCATTGTACATAATTTTTTTTTTTTTTTTAATCCTGGGTGAAAGTAAAACATTTTAAAAGAACTTCCCAAATAAATATTATTTCTTTTTGCTAAATGCATTCATATAAAGTTTATGAAGGAAAAATAATGAAAAGAAAACTTTCAAAAGAATACTGGTAGAAGGAAAAAAAAGAATTAAAAGGAATGAAGGAAAACAAGACATGAGAGAAAAGGAACGGTATGTAATAAATGGCCCATAGGCCATTTATTAAAAATATCTGAATTTTCAACTTTGTTAACCAGTTTGGTAACATATATCACAGTAATTTGCAGCAGAAACTGTAGTCCTGAGTAAGTTATAAACTTCCAAAAAAATCACTCAATTTCATTTTTTTCTTCATGTTTTACTTATATAAAAGCTTCATCTCTTAGTTTCTGAAAAATTGGTCCTTGATTTTGTCCCATTGGTCTATGATTTGCAATTACAAGTTATGTCACTGGATTCAGTACCTTTTATTATACCTCTATTTCACTTCCTTTGCTTCCTTTCCTGTAATCTGTTACCATCTCCTGCTGTTTTGGAGAGAAAACTATCAGTTCTCCTGCCTATATGCCTTTACATTACATCTATTTGATTGTGTTATTTTCCCTTCAATTGCTTTTGCCGCTTGGGTCTTAAGAGATGAAAACTGTCTCCAGGCTGATATTTCAAAAACAATTTAGGCAGCCTTCATGCATTGTTTTCTAAAGTAGCAATACAATCAGTAGATGATACAATAACACCAATGGGTTCTCAGATGTGATGTGTCCCATGCCAACGATAGTTCTTACTTAAAACCATACTGTCTACCTTAAATATATCACTCTCTTCTTAGACTTTTCTGATACTTTGTGACGTGGAGAAAAAAAAAATCTTTTTCCAAAGAAAATTCATTCTATTCTTTGACTAGCTCCTGTCTATACTTATACAGTGCTTGTACAGTGAGACCCCAATTTGAGCAACGAGCTCTACAGCTATTACGAAATTCATAATAGAGAATACATTGGCTATAGGCAAACTAAGTGGTCCTCAGCTTCCTGAATTTTTAGGTACAGTTGTCCTGGGCATTTTCTCTTTAAACTATTCTCTATTTTGTATAAAAGTTAGTTCCACTTCCTTTACATAAGTAATTGAGGAAAGGTCTTCTTCTCAAAAAAAAAAAAAAAAAAAAAAAAAAAAAGAAGTCAAACTTTCTGACCAGATCCTAGATCTCTGAAAAAGCCCCAGGCTGTAGAAGTGTGCTCAGCAGCAGAGCCGGGTTAGCCAAGAAGTTGCCTTAGTGTCCTTGGGATGGGTTCAAAAGGAAAAAGCTCATGTATACCTGTAACGAGCAGGAGCAGAGAGAGCCCCACGCACCTAAGTGATGCAAGGGCTAGATTTTTAGCTCCACCTAGTGGAGCCTTGAAAGGTCTTCTCTGCAAGTTTAGGTCATCTCGATACGTTTTCGCATAAACCATCAGGATATTTATGCAGCACTGGTCGTCCTTCAGCCACTTCAGCCGCCTCAGTCTTGCTATATTTGTGTTGTCGATGTCTCTCTCTCTCTGGGACAGTGGCATACCAGTCTCCCACAGTGAGGGCTCAGTACTTTCATTGTGAAGGTTTTCTGGTGCTCAAAAAACCATACATTTATTTGGATTGTTTTGGAAGTTAAGAATGCATAGATTCAATGCTATAAGTCTAGGTAAAATGTTCCTGAAATGCAGGAATTTGGGAAGAGAAAAATAAGCAGCTTTCTTAGCGGTCAATAGATTCTTCCTCAAACCTTAGGCTAATACTGTTTGAGATCAGATCCCCAGTGGCTTTTGCATAGCATCACTATTTTTTGGAGAAAGTGGAATTTAAAATGATAGCCTTGAACAAGCCAGACACAGCTCTTGCTGTGTGCACATGTAATCTTACAAATCAGATGGATTACAGTGTGCATGGACGGACTGAATTGCAGAAATATTTTTTTAACAACCAAAAATCCTACTATTTGAAAATATTAGATACCTTAGGACATGTGCAGTAGCCCTTTCGCTTGCCATGTGTACAATGTAAACCAAAGCTGGCACTTTTCAGGAATTGAAGGGATGCATTTTTCCTGCAATCTCCTTCCAGAACTGGCTTTTTCTTACAGATGAGGCTGGAGAACATAGCAAGACAAGGGAGACCGGGAGGTATATAAGCCTTTTGGAAAGGGGCTTTCTTTCCTATATTTATTTATGTTAGAGGTTTGAACTTCCCTCAATATGTACCTTGGAAGTCCTGTACTTTTTTGTGTAAGAGAATGCACGTGCTTAGGCTATGCAGGAATCACACAGACTAACACAGAAGATGTCACACTTCTCAGACCTATGGTTTAGAGCATCTTCATCTCTCTGGATTGATTTCATTGAGCTGAACCTTATTAAGATCTCTAGTGTAGTGATAGCTATTTTTTTATTTGGATTCCATTGAAATTTGATGTATTTCATGAGTAAGATAAAATTAAGTATCCAAAACAGATCATTTGACACAGACCTCTGGATATACAGTGCTTCCTAAGGTAAGCAGTGATTGATGCTGCACATTCAGTCCATGTCACTGACTGGCCCACAAATCCTTGTCACAACGCAGTTATCTCAGTGTGTTCTGGCCGTTCTTTATTCCTTTGGGAAAATTTTTAACACAGCACTGAACAAAAGGTTCAGATTGTTTAGGTAAGCACAAGCCTAAATATTGGGGTTTGTGGGAGAAAATGGTCTCCCTGGCTTCAGCTAAACAGCTTTTCCTTCATGTCACACAAGCTGGATTTCCTCATGGGTTCTAGGGAGTCCCAGAAAGTGTGTTTTTTCCTCTTTTTGCAAACTTTGGAAGTCAAAAAAGGGTTGTAGAGGGCTACCATTTGGGGTGGGTTTGCGATACCGTCTGCCTCTGAAAAGGCTGCAGCTAGGTCCAGAGTAATTGGAAATCTGAAACATCTAAAAGTTCAAATGCAAAGCTGAGGCATGTGTGTTTCATACAAGGAGTGGAGGAACTGGTTGTGGGTAGGGGACCAACACAGGGACTGAGTGAACAAGACCTAGGCCTAGCTGGGAAGGTCTGGCTGGAGCAAAGGCAGGGAGTCTAGCTACAATAAGCTCATAAAACAAAGTTTAGATGAATACTGTAGAATCTAAGACCTATGCTAACTTTTAACATGCCCTGTCTGTAATAAAATGATAGTGCATCAGAGGGTGTCATACAGAAAAAAGCAACTCTTCATACACTAGTATTATTTTAATGATGTTGACCTACTGGATCATTAGAATAAATAAAATTAGAATAAATTGGAAATAACGCAAATATGGTTCTATTTTCAGGAAGGGACATATTTTGGGATACATATTAAGCACTATGGGTGCTCTACATTAGCAAATTAGTGGGAGGGGTCCTTTTGGGGTGTGAATTTGCCTTTTGTGTATATTTGGGAGTCCTGCACCGGCACTGCATTCAGGGTCCTGGTCAAAAGTCACTCACTGGGGCACCATCCAGAGCACCCTCTGGCAAAGCACACCTGAGGCCTTCCAGCAATTGGCTGTCTGCATAAGTTGTGCAAGCCCAGAAGCAGCACCTGCACCACCACCTCCATTGCATCTAAACACACAATGTGGAAATAAAGTCTTGTAGAGATAATGGATTATAGCAAACATAACTGTGATCATTTCCTCTTTGCTGTCTATTAGTAAGTAACAGAAATAGAACCAGAGGTTTCACAGAATCACAGAATCACTGGATGGTTGAGGTTAGAAAGGACCTCTAGAGGTTATCTGCTCAAGAAGTGCCACCTAGAGCCATTTGCCCAGGACTGTGTCCAGAAAGCTTTGAACATACCCAGGGTGGGAGACTCCACAAGATGTCTGGTGATCTGTGTCTGTGTTTGGTCACCTTCATAGTGAAAAAGTGTTTCTTCATGTTCAGATGGAACTCTCATGTTTCAGCTTGTGCCTGTTGCCTCGTACCTTGTCACTGGGTACCACTGAAAAGAGTGTGGTTCTGTCCTCTTTGTATCCTCCCTTCAGGTATATATATATACATTAATAAGAACCCTTCTCAGCCTTCTCTCCTCCAAGCTCTCTCAGCTTTTCCTCATAGGAGAGGTGTTCCAGACCCTTAGTCATCTTTGTGACCCTTCACTGGACTCTCTGCAGTATGTCCATGTTTCTCTTATACTGAAAAGCCCAGAACCGGACACAGTACTCCATGTGTGGCCTCACCAGTGCTTAATAAAGGGGAAGGATGACCTACCTCAACCTGCTGGCAATACTTTGTCTAATGCAGCCATGAGCCTTCTTTGTGACAAAGGCCCATTGCTGGCTCATTTCTATCATAAGCATAACATATTCTTTTATACCCACCTGTTCAAGTAGGGGAAAAATATTTAGGAGTCATATTGCATCCAGAATCTTTACCTAGCTATGGCTGTATCTCAACTTCAGCCTAGCTAATTATGTTAACTATGTAAACAACTGTCGTCTCCTACAAGAAAAATGTCTCAAATCAATAAAAAACAAATCAAACAAAAATCCCAAAAGAAATTAACTGGAAATGAAAAATAGCGGTCCTTCATTAATACAGAGTTACAGTTTCTAGGTGATATCTCATGGTGTGCCACAAAAGTTCAGTTCATTAAAATGCAGGTTTCTGAAAATAAGCACAGACAAATCTGAAAAGTACTGCTGCCTAATTTTGTCCTTTTCAGGAAGTGCCCCAGACACAATATGCAGTATACACATAACTTCTGTCTTTGAAGCGCACTGAAAGTGAAGGTACCTACAATTGCCCTGTAGTCACTTAGGGTAAATTTAGGCCATACAGTGGAGCACAGTGCAGGGTTTCCAAGGCTCGCAGAGATGAGAGCCAGTATAGGAGCATAACCACTGCAGTCTGGAGAGGAAAGATTTATTATTTTGGTGCAGGGTTGCGTGAACGAAGCTGTATTTCTTCTAGTCTGAATCTGGCTTGTATCTAGACATCTCAAGCCCACTGTACCCTCTAGAACTGTGTATGGCCACATTAGTGAGTGTGAAGGCCCCACAGACATCCCCTTAGCTTAGTCCACACAGATACAGGAACTCTTTCCTGTCCAAATTAATTTTCTTAACTCTGCTTATCCTTATACTCTGCAACTTTTCTTTCGGCCAATCTAGGCATAATGGAAAGGCTTAAGATACCACCTACTAAACTCAATCTGAACTAAAGATATTTCTTTTTATTTATATTCCACAACATTGAACACTTTTAAGATTCAGCTGTACAGGGTGCTGGGCTATCTTGTCTAGACCATGCTTTTGCCAAGAAAGGTTGGACCAGATGATCCTTGAGGTCCCTTCCAACCTGCTATTCTATGAGTCTATGATTCTTCATCTTTGAAATTATAACAAGCGTACCATGTGGAAATACCTAAATATGTGTTATGTTACGTATTCTAACTTCTTGCAGAGAACCAACATAGCACTGTCTTGATCAAATTCATTATACAGCCATCAAAATATGAGGTTGAATTTCCTGAAATTCTGACTTAAGGAAAGATGTCAGAAAAAGTACATATTGCCGGGTATAGTGTGCTATGAAACTGTAAGGTTAATAAAATTAAAAATAACAATATTACTGGTAATATCTTGACTTTACTTCATAACCTTTTATATAAAGATGTAGAAATGTTGTGTTGTTTTTTTTTTTTCTTGTATGATACTGTGAGCAAACTAGCAAGAGCCTGCTACAAAGCCAGTCCAAACTCTGCATATCTATTGAAGCTGTTGACATATTTTACAAATAATCAAGAATTCAATATTATGCATGTTGGTGTTTCAGTTTAATTATGTTTGCAACAGTTATGAACATTTAACGTAACTTGAGTAATCTATTATATTTTATAATTAAGGATTTTCACTTAGGCTTACTGAAGACTGCAATACGCAAAAAGAACAAACATTTAATTTTTAAACGATTGCTAATAAAGGATGCATTCTCTTTTTTTTTTTCTTTTTCCCAAAACAAAAGAAGCATTTATGAATATATATATATATATAACATTTGTTTATATACCTTGTTGTCCTGGTTCTGGTGGGGATAGGGTTAATTTTCACAAGAAGCTGGGACAAGACACAGCTGGGATGGTTGACTCAAACTAGCCAAAGGGGTATTCAATACCATGTTATGTCATGCTCAGTATATAGCTGGGGGAGATGGCGGGGGAGAGGAATCACTGCTCAGGAGTGGGCTGGGCATTTCAGATTCCAATCAGTGAACAGTTGAGCATTAATTATGTTTGTATATTCCTCTGTCAGTATTATTTTGCTCTTCCTTTGCTGTTCTGTTGAGCTATCTTTATCCCAAACCACGAGTTTTGCCTTTTTTTTCCAGTTCTTCTTCCCATCCCAGCTGGAGGGGAGGAGGGAGTGAGCAACCCTGTCATTCCTTATTGCTGGCTGGGGCTAAACCATGACACTTGTCTATAACAAAGAAGTAGTAAGAAAACGTTCTCTCAGGAAACACAGTAAAAAAAAGGAAAAAATCCCATTCAAATTCAAAGTTCAAATGCAAAGTTAAGGCACATGATGAATAAGTAAGGGACCAACGTAGGAGAATGACTGAGCAAGCCATAGGCATAGCTGGGAAGGTCTAGCTGAGGTGGAGATATCTGGAGACTACTACAACTTTCTTTATTTGGTAAACCGGTTACTTCTTGCTACAGGAAAAAAAAAAAAAAAAAAAAAAAAAGAGTCTTGTGTTGCATTCCTAAGGCCAGTGACAGCATTTTCAGAGACTTTGATTTATTCATTCTAAAGGTTGCCTGAGATACTCTCCTTCAGGCAGTTCCTTCAGCAGGGGCTGCTCTAGGAGTATGTGCTTTTCAAGCCTCTGCATACAGACTGACAGTAGATCCATTCTCCTTCCTCCTTCTGGCCAAATCCTTAGAGAGCATGGTGAACATATTCAAGGGAACAATCAATGATGTCCCCACTCCTTCCACAGACTGCAGCTGGCTGATGGATCATTATCTGTCTCTGCATGTTCTGCATACCTCTAACTACCATATCTTTCTTACTTTCAAGAATAAATTACAAAGGGCAGCTCAATGCTGTCACATCCCTGCTTCATATTAAGTGTTCTGAAGGAGCCTGAAGAGCTCATTCACTTCACTGGAAGAGCCGTTATTAGCAATGAATCCCCAAATGTGATATCAGTTTTGGCTCTTAAAGGCCAAGAAGCAAAGGACATGATAACCTGTGACTGCTCTCACCTATTTGTTAGCCTTCTGTGGTTCGTTCAGTTTTGTCACCTAATAAATTTAATTTTGATGAGATAATTTGTATTTCTTTCTGTTACAGGTATTCCCAACTGTAGGCTAGATATAATTATTTTTTGAGTCTTGAACTGAATAGCCAAACTGTTCACATATATTGTATATACAAGGTCTGTACAGAATTTGAATTAATTACTGTGATGAAAAGCAGGGAAACACAGGAGTTAATGGAAATCTCTAAAGATTCTAATTAATTTTATACAAAAATTAGACAAATAACATGACCTACACTTTATTATTTCTTCACCTAAAAAAAAAAAAAGAAAAAATACAGGAAGAGAAGCAACTATTGCTTTGTATATTTTTTTTTTCCTTAGAATTGTTTTTTCTGCTTTATTTAAGTTGTAAGAAATTACAACTTAAATAGAGTCCTCAGGACTCCGTTCCTGGAACTGAAATCCTCTAGGCTCCATTGTTCAGCATCTATGAGACATCAACATTTTCAAAATTACCACTTGGTTGCAGCCTAACCTCATGGGCTCTAAAAATCTTTCAGATGTCTAAAATCCTCATTGCTGTCTTTCATAAAGTTACCTAAATTGAGATGTTTCTTGTAGCAAAAAGGGTACTATTAGCTCATGGCCAAGACCTGGGAGCCCATACAGTTCTCAGGACTAAATACCAACAAGTCCCAGTTGAACTGGGGTAATCAGGGTTTGATTAACCTGTCTGAACTATCAATTTTTGCAACAGGAGTGCTGAAAGAAGGTTACCAAACAGTAGAAAAGCAACACGAACATAAAAATGATTGGGGGTGATAATCAAAACACAAATGGCAAAAGAAAACTAAGTAAGTACCAGATATAGGAGATGGAAACAAATTTTGTCTTACCAGGTTGATTGGATGTCTGATTTAGGCTCTAAATTCCAAATGAGGGTTCATAGCTGAGGAACTGAGAGTTATACTAAGTGAAGGAAAGGGAAAATGAACAGAGGAGGGATAAAATGGTCTAAGGAGATAATAAGGTACTTCATGTAGGAAATATTTCTTCCCAATATCTTTTACCCCTCTCCTTTGGTGTATAAGGTTATTTACTCTTTTTTGCAACCCCAAAATTCCCTTCTCTCCTCTCCTTCCATTTGTACCTCACAATATTTACTCCCCTGTTCCTCTCCCTCTCTGCATATATACCCATCTGTTTCTCAGAATGCCAGAATACAGTTATGGAAGGAAAGAAGGCTTTCAGACATGCCAATTTTGCCTCCAAATTTTCTCAAATACGACTACAAGTTCAAGTAATAATGACCTGAAATAAAAGTTTCTTTCAATTTAATCTCAGAAAATTAAAATATTTTCTATTTTGTCTTTCATGTTAGCAGCACAGCAAAAGCCTTTAAATATTCCAGAAGAGATCACAGTGTATTCTACTGTTGTTTCAAAATCTCAAATGTCTTTATTGTGTTAACTGTAGCGTATTATATATCAACAGAATTGGAAAATAAATTGCAGTGAAAAGTCCTGATAAGATTGGAATAAAATATTTTGACTTTGCTCATATAACCTATGAAGTATATATCATGTAATATTTTCCAGTAAATCATCCTGTCAAAATTCCACAGAAGCCTGCAAAAAAGGCAGTTTTAGATAAAACAGCTCTTCTTGATGGACAGCTGCTTCGTCAAAAAGAAAATTCAGTATGCTTTACCTGTAGGAGTAGTACACCAAGATTATCTCAGAACTAGTAATAAAGACATGTTTAATATGCTTAAATATTGATGGGACCAAAGCAAAAACCTTTTTCAAAATCAGAAGTAAATCATTATGGGAAAATATCAAACAGTTACTAATGCTTGTGATTGAGGTTGTATGTCAAACATGAGTACTTTCCTACCATCTCTGTTTCTTTAAACCCGTTGTTTAGTGATTAGAGGTGGTGTGTGCATGTTCTATGACTGGTGAAATCAAGGATTTTATTCTATGGATTATCAACAGCTTTGATTTACTTCATGCTTCTTCCTCTTAAGACTTTTTCTAAAGTTTTCTTTCTTGTCCCTCATCCACAGTAACTGCCACTTAACTTCAATATTTTGAGCCAAGATCAGGTACGTTTTGTGTTTTTCTTGCCCTTTGTAGTCCTCCAGAAAAAAAATACTTTTTTAGGCTTCTTTAAGTTGTGTCATTGTAGATATATAGAACTGTCCTGGCTTGAGGTAAAAAAGAACCAAGTTTCTGTTCAGTAATTTTACTTTGCAGCCAAGCGTCTCCTAACTAACTGAACTCTCTGAAATTAACAGCATATTGTCCAGACACTGTTCACTCCCAGAGTGATAAGACCTATGTTTATAGTTGGTGCCCAGGCATGGTATGCAGAGAGGCTTTTGCCTATGCTTATTGCTATAACAACCAGGGGCAGCAAACTTTGTTATTTGCCTGCTTAGAGGGTCGGAAGCAGAAGAGCATAGACGGGTCGCACCTGTGGGGAGAAGCGGACAGGACAGGTGACCCAAAACTGACCAACAGGGTATTCCACCCCATCTGCCTCATGCTCAGTATAAAAGCTGAGGGATCAAAGGGTCAGCCCTCTTTCTTCAGTGGCTGGTGTCTGAGGAGGACCGTGTCTGTTTGCCTGCCTTTGATCCCAATGAGTGCATTCCTGAATCTAGATCCAGAATCCTGCTCCTGTCCGTTGCTGAGTCCAGTCTGGGACTTTCCCCACGCCTGCCGGTGCCTTGATCATCATCTTGGGAGCTCAAAGTAGTTTTGTATATATAGGCTATATTTAATTATTTTCCTCTTATTATTTATTAATATTTCATTAAAGTAGATTAGAGTTTTTTTCTAAACTTGTAAGTCTCTTTCTCTCTCTCCTTCCTCTCCTTGGAGAGAGAGGTGGGGGAGAGCATCTGTCGTCCATTTCAGTGGCCAGCCCAGCCAAAACCACAACAAGAACAAGAATCACAAGAAAGTGTAATTCGTAATAATAAGGCAGAACATACTGCAGGACACTGTTCTTGTGTTACTTTCAACACCCAGCATATCCTAGCTGAATAGGGCAGTAAAGCAGTTTGTATTTCGATTTTCTCAATTAAAAAAAATTGATCGTTCCAATAATATCTTCCCCAGTGGCTAAATATCTCTAACAGAAGTTCACAGAATAGCTTGACTGTTTCTAAGCCTGAAATGTACCCCAAATGTTTGCTTAAATTCTGTTGATTTCAAAGGTTTTTATTTATTAACCTCCTGATTGATATACATCCAAATACTTTAAACATAATTTTAATTTTAAAATTATATTTTAAAGAGGAAAATATTATCACTTTGTTTTTAAATATATGTGTCGTGAGGTCTGCGTAACCTACATTTCTACCAGATCTTCATCTTGCACATTATTGGGGTGTCCAGGAATCTGTTTTGGTGATTGTTAGTAGAAACATGGGATACCAGTTTGAATAAAATAAAATCTATTCTGAAGTTACACCCACCAGTGAATACAACCCACATGTACTAGCTAAAGGAAACCATACAACAAAACGTAGAGGCAAATCACCTGCTCAGTGGAAAATCAATAGCTCCTTGACAATTGCAGCTGCTTCATTTGTTTTGTGCTCCAGCTGGTTTTTCAGTATTGTAGCATATCAGGACCTCATTGCTTGACCCTCCAAACATGGCACATTGTACCTTGGAAACCTCAGAGAGTGCAAGACTTGAATCTAGGAGTAGAGAAGCACTGAGTAATATCTGTGCTGATTGCCAGAGAACTTCCTTTCTCAAATACAGGTCGTGAACTAACTTTCCCAGAGAAATTTTGCCAGGAGCTAATCATTTTACAAGAAGGCAAAACACTGAGAGTGGAGGAGACAATAAGATGACTTTAAAGAGGAGATACTGATTTTTGCTGTGAGGTTTTAGGTAAGCTTGTCGAGACGATTTGTAGCTTAAAGAAAAAAGTAAATCAGAGTTTAGAAAAGAATTATGAACCTAATCTTTTTTCGTTGGCTGAGAACTAATTCTGTGTTTAGCTAAATCAAATAAGTGGCACATTTAGTCAGTCTGTGGGTCTGTGGATAAATGTGGGTATAATAAATTTATCTTATCTAATTTGCATAGTTTACGAGGTAGGCATTTATGCTCCCAGTAGGAATTCAGAGAAAGCAGATTAAATGATATGTTGGGCCATGCCAACAGAGCCTGCTTCATGTCATATCCCCCGGCTTAAACAGTTTACTGTATTGGTTCCGATACAATTCATTCCTCTATGATATTCCACATTAGTAGATCTCAGCAATTGAAAGAATTCCCTTCCTTTTCTTTTTTATCATTCTGTTTTAGGAACCAAACTCCACTGCAGTCATGTCATCCGAGACCCCACGTGTATTTGTGGAAAGGTTGTCTGTACATACACGTTTACTCCGGATAGTCGCTATACATCAGGCTATACATCAGAATCACACACTGCAGATCAAGCCACTCATATCTACACTTTGTGGCTAAATGCAAATGTGATTGCAACTGAAGGAAAATAAAAGGTGCTTTGCAAATTTTTCTTTACCTCAAGCTCTGAAAACTGAGTGCCATGAAAATTTTAAAGATCTAAGGTTTTGGGGTCTTCCCCCTCTCCTTCCTTGCCCCTTTGCTTGCTTATCTGTTGTCCCTTACAGCTATTTTTTAAAGTACTCTGTCTTTACAGTGTGTGCTTTTGGTGTTTTGGATTATTTTGGGGTGGTTTTGTGTGTGTGCTTTTTTTTTTTTTTTTTTTTTTTTACTGCTGTATTTGTTCTTGTCTACCTGTACTGCGTTTCAATTAATTATGGGAAAACAACCTTTTTGGGTTTTCTGTCGCCAAAACATTCTTGTGGTGTTGTCAATTTACATTTACATCTTAGAGTTTCAAAAACTTCTTTAGTTAGGATCATCATTGGCAAAAGAGGAAGAAACAGCTACCAAAACACTAGCTTGCGCAGTTATTATTCTTAGCTTTAGATAATTCTTACGCTGCAGACGTACAATACGTGACTCCAATGCAGTAGGCAGCATTGCTAGAAGTAAAAAGTTGAGTCATGCAGTTATCTTTTATAAAATAAAATAGTTGTCTGTCATGAAATAATGAAAAGATTTTGTTCATGGATGTATTCTTTTCATAACTTCTAGATTTTTGTTTAATTTATAAGTGAGCAGATGGGAAATGTAAACTTCCCATTCAGTTTCCAGCAATTATGGCAGTGCCATTGTTTAAACATCAGTATTTTGCCAGTGCAAGTGTTTTACATAATTGCTCAGGTCAAGACATAGAAATATTTTATTTCTAAAACTGTCAGGGAAGGAAGCCTGATGGTGGGGTAGGGAAGTTGGAAGATAAAGAGGGGCTGCATCAGCATCTTTCCTTGTGCTTGTACAAGCACAATATTGCACATGAATTTACCGTCTGCTGCCATAAATAAGAAACAAAGCCACTGAAATTGAAAGCATTGCATTTGTATAACTGAAGGAAATCAAATCAAGAGACAGTAGACCATATCAAGCTCATTTCTCTGCTATGACAGCAAATATTTACATATCATCTTTTTTACAGATCAAACCTGTTCCTGCAATCTTTTCATTCCTTCTGTTCCTGTTAGAATGCTGTCCTAAAGTTTCACCTGAGTCGTGAAATATCTTCCAGATTCCATCTTAAATTTGTTTCTGTTCAGTTTATATATATTTATCTCATGAGATTTTTTGTTATTTCTAGTTTCCTTCCTGGAGTATTTCTAAGGAATTCAACTGTACACACCCTCGATCTTCTCCTAAGATAGATAAATCAATTTCTTCTTGTGTTCTTCAAAAAAAAACACCAAACCTTGTCTATTTTTCCTATAATTCCAGTAGCCATACTTTCACTGTACTCCAGCCTAAATTAATCTTTCATTGGTACAGAAGAATGAGGACGTCAGTCTCACCTGCTTCATTTACAGTTCCCAAAAACACCGGAAAGCTGAAGCATGAAGAAAACCACAAGAGGTAATACCAGATTCGGAGGCAAATATCCACCCTGAGCTTAAAGGAGCTTACAAAAAACACCTGCTTTTGCTGTGAGCTAAATCTGGAATGTGGGTGCCAAGCATGTGCACAAGTCAGCCCTCAAAAACTTTAAATTTCACCAACAACTAGTTACTAGGAATTACAAGCATTAAAAACTGTTCAGAATAATTAACAAATCTTCTGGCAGTACTCTACCCTGCTGTTTCTGAAAACAATACCGTACATTCTTTATCATGAAAAAGCATGCTTAAATATTTAATAATATTTTTCTTCAGGCACTTACATATAAAGCTGTATATTTTAATCCTGACATAGAACTTCCTATTAATGTGCTAATGATAAATGTTGCTATGTTATACTAAATTCTTTGAAATTCCTCTGAGCAACATCAGCTCTGCTCAGTAACATAATTGCAGTAATTGACAATAATGTAATAAAATAATAAAATAATATAGTAATAAGATAATTGGCATGGATATTCTGAATTACTAAGTTGATACTCCTATCAGTAATTATTATTAACATTTATTAACATTAATTTTCCATATACTCAAGGAATGTGAAATACACTGAAATATAAGTTGTTATGAAGAACTGAAATTTAGACTAGTTTGATTGTAATTTATTGAAATATCTATTATGTTTATTTTTACATTATACACACAGATGTACTTGGAAATGTAAATTGTATTCAACTATTGAATAGTTCAATCTACATTTCAATGCAGATATATACACACTCACACGTATGTATTTTTTACCATATTAAATGTTCCCATAGGTGCTCCTGGTATCAACATAATTCTCAGTTGCTGTAGATATGTCAGAAACATTGCTCTTCCTGTGTTTCCTTCTAACAATAAAAAGCAAAACTTGTGAAGCTGATTTACTGCTGTAGTTACACAGCAATTCATTTCCTTAATATTGTTAGAGCTGTGAGGTACAGCTCAAGGAAATACCTGGGCTACCAGAAAAACACATAGCTTCTCCAGACCTTCCTACAAAAGTGAAGTGGTAATTTGAGAAATATCCATCCCAGTAATATGTTTGCTTATAATGAATAATAAATTTCTCATATTTTCTCTGAGGGATGGGACAATGCCGTTTTACATAAGAAAGAAGAATTAATTCCCATACCAGATTTCTTTTGCTATATAAGGAAGCCATGTTCTATAGTCATAGAAATCTACAGAAAAAAAAAAAAAAAAAAGGCATAAAAGCCCTGGGCAGGAAGATGCAGCCTTCTTATGGACGTAGAACAGCATTCTGGATATTCTGATGGTGTAAGGAAATTTTCCATTAGGATTCTCAAGTGTCAAATCTGTGAAAAAAGTAATGTCTGTAGAAAAGTGGGCTTGTTTTTGACTTGACCTGGAATGGTATTCTGATAGTTTTTAATCAGGCACTCACAAATTATATTCGCAGATATGTTTCCTGCTTAGTCATTAAAATAACACAGACAAGACAAGGAGTGTTGGTGCCTCTGACAAGGTGGTTACCACAATGTTGTGGAATTCTGACAATTCTGTGCTATCCTGTTAACACTGAATATATTTTATTTCAGTCTACTGTGACCCAAGTCAACTGATCCTCTGTCAGCCCTTTGAAATTATTTATGGTGATAATTTGTAGGTGCTTATGGTGAAACTACAGAGTTTATAGATACCTGCACAGGTAAAAAGCCCTTTCTTAAAGTTTCTCTAATTATCTTTTTTTCCCATCTCAAATCGAACATCCTAGATTTATTCCTATCAAATTTGATCCAAGACTCAGTTTGTCAGTATTCTTCCTCAATCTGATAGAATCATGTGATATTTGCTTTGACCCTCCAGAAAACTGTCTAAAAATAAGGCGCCTGTTTCAAGTTAAGGTTCTAGGTTCTTGTTATTAATAGTAACATGCATCTAAGTAGAATTTACCCATCTACTACAGATTGAGAAAATTAATGCTGGTAAAATTCCCCTTCTGAAGATGTTTATTTGTCTTGATTAACTATCTAGACAGCCTATTAGCTTAAACTATTCTTACAGCTGTAAGTAAGTAACTGAATCCCATCCTGGCTTTTAAAGCTTGCTGATACGAATTTTCTCTGCAGAAAAGCTAGAATTAAGTCAGAAAAAAAAGAGGGAGAGAAAGAATCAAATAGAAGAAAAAGGGTAAAGGGGGAAAAAAGAAAAAGGAAAAGGAAAAGGAAAAGAAAAAGAAAAAGAAAAAGAAAAAGAAAAAGAAAAAGAAAAAGAAAAAGAAAAAGAAAAAGAAAAAGAAAAAGAAAAAGAAAAAAAAAGAAAAAGAAAAAGAAAAAGAAAAAGAAAAAGAAAAAGAA
Organism: Vanellus vanellus; assembly: GCF_965231255.1. NCBI lineage: Eukaryota > Metazoa > Chordata > Aves > Charadriiformes > Charadriidae > Vanellus > Vanellus vanellus. The sequence goes on from NC_138906.1 coordinate 153,288,534, forward strand.
AAAGAAAAAGAAAAAGAAAAAGAAAAAGAAAAAGAAAAAGAAAAAGAAAAAGAAAAAGGAAAAGAAAAAGAAAAAGGAAAAGAAAAAGGAAAAGAAAAAGAAAAAGGAAAAGAAAAAGAAAAAGAAAAAGGAAAAGAAAAAGAAAAAGAAAAAGAAAAAGAAAAAGAAAAAGAAAAAGAAAAAGAAAAAGAAAAAGAAAAAGAAAAAGAAAAAGAAAAAGAAAAAGAAAAAGAAAAAGAAAAAGAAAAAGAAAAAGAAAAAGAAAAAGAAAAAGAAAAAGAAAAAGAAAAAAGTGGTCCAAGGGACCCTCCAGTGATTACCACCTGGAATGAGAACGAACAGAGAAAGTCAGGCAGTGGTATACTCAAAGCTGGAATGAATGCAGCACAACCTAGAGGAAGGGTCCTCTTTGAAAAACAAGAAAGAAAATAAGGAATACAGTAAATACTGAAAGGAAGACAGACAAAGTCTTTTGAGAAACAATGAGAGGGAGATAAAGAGGTTAATAGAAATTGCCTGTACAGAAATGGCTTTTCCGGAGATGGGGTATGAAAGAAATTGATATCATCCTGTGTAACTCATATGGAATTAGTTTTTCTTAATCTTTGTACTACTAATTCTTAGTCTGACATATGGTACCACAGGATCAGATTCATCTCATCTTATCCATCTAAAATTTAGACATCTAGTTTAAGCAAGTACCATCTCTCATGGTGGTGTGGGGAACTCCAAAGAGTGATCTATCCTGGTTTTGTTGAGCTAATCTTTGGTACAATTATTCCTTATGCAGAGATTTCAGACCCACATCATAATTCTTGGAGTATAAGTGGTGAACAAAAAATAATCATTGCCTATTCTTAGAATATGCGTAGGTTTGTGATATCATACCTTCTGATGTTGAGGTGATGCAATTCATTTGTAAAGAATATTAAAAACTGCTGGAAAAAAAAAACAACTGATTTATGAAATTCCTTATTTGGGCACATATCAAACACCAAATCTTTTCAAACAAAAATATGTTGGTGCTATTTCACATCTAAAAAACTCTTGCCAACTGGTGGTGCAGGAGCATGCACACGGACAGTGGCCTTAATTATAGTAAATTCATTGCTGGATGCATTCATCTAACATGAAGTACTGCTGTGCAGAGATGTTAGCTAATATAGCTATACAGTGCAACACTGTGTTATTGCTAATTAGCAATGTGTTCCAAATATCTACGTCACTTTTGATTTTCAAGCTAGCTCTGTTATGACTTGGTACTGCCTAGTGCATGTACACTCTAAGTGACTTTTTCAAGATCACATCAGAAGCCTGTGGCAGACACTATAGCTGATCCCACTTCTGCACCTCAGTGGGATCCCTCAATCATAAGATCTTTATGATGTCTTAAAGGTGCTGGCATACTAAGATCCTAGTCAAACTCAAGAATGCCTTTCCTTTTTTAATGACTGCACAGAAAATATAATCTGCCTTTAGCACAGAAGTGTTCATAAGCTCTTTCCACACAGGAAATGCATCATTTTAGCTATTCATGCAAACACAAATTCAGGAACGTCTACTTAGATGAAACTTTTTCCAAATTAATGACCAAACCCATTCAAAACCACTAGATTTTTCTAAATTTCTTTGTTGATATTAACCACTTAAATTTACCAGAAGCCTTCCTCATCAATGTGAATTTAAATAAATTAAGTTCACAATTTTCAGTTTTTACATACTTAAAAAAAAATCATAAACAGAAAATTATCTGTTGTTCATTTTTCTTCTTTCTTAGTATTTTTATATCTGTTTAATACTGGAAAGCTCAGGTACATTTTTAGTATACAGGAATGACTTTTTCACATAATTAAAAGCGTAACAGTTATTAATTTACTTGCATAAAACATTTTCTACAATGACATGCAGGTATGATTATTAATATTAATTTTTGTAAAGACTCTCCAGTTTCTATGGAAAATGTCAGACTATATCTGATAAGTCTCCGTTTTTTCTATTTTTTCTTATCTGTTCCTTCTTTCTCGAACACCATTCTCATCAAAATAAAGCCTGGACATGGAAATCAGCTATACTGAATTTCTTAATCTTATTAAAGCCATGATATGGTAAATAATTTTATGAAAGATAACATTGGCTAAGTCTTTATTTGGCAGACTCTCAAATTGCTCAACAGAGGACCGTCTATCAACTCTGGAACAGCTTAGGTAGAAAACAACGAAAATAAATTTGAGAACAGTCAGAATAGATATTAAAGACTGAGTAATACACTGCAAACATCTAATGCTAATGGAAAAGTTTTGAAATGGCTGTTTTTCTGTTCACAAGTACTGATAAAATATTTTAACTGTCTATGATCTGATTAGTAAATTGATTTAAAAATGTCTTTCATTTTCTTGTTTTGATTTTTCCACTACTAATTTGCCAACATTTATCAATTGCATGACATGGAAAGCCTAAAAATAGCTATTTATGTATATATAAATATACACATGCATATGTATGTAAAACAATATGCTCATTTTAAAAGCCATCTTCCAGGTAGAACATGCATAAATATCAGCTTAACCCATTTAATATAATATTAATAGATTATATTTAAGCAATTTACTAAGCAACTTAGTATGAAGTCAGGGCTGCATAGAAAAAGCAGTTGGAAATTTTTTTCTTTCTCTGGCACCAAAGGAAATCAATGAGACATATGGGGGCATCTTCATACTCAGTAAAATAATTAGTGTAGTGTGCTGCAAGAAAACTCTAAGGGACAAGTCAATGACTGTCCAGTATTATTGTCCCTAGGGAGATTACAGAGAGTGTCAGAGTGGTTTATAGGGTTGACCCAGTGGGGCTATTCAGTAAAACTGCAACTGGATGGGAACAAGAGAACTACAATAGCCCTTGTCTTCTTCAGCAGACATAATCTACCATCTATCCCAACCTCCTACATGGTCAGATACATACAGATTTATTTTCTCAGCAGATAAAGAGAATGTTATTCTCTAGTGCATCCAGTGGTGCCTCTAATGCTGTTTAATTGGAGAAGATCACAACGTGACAGGTTGCTGTGAACTTGCATGCGTGCACAAGTGTGTTTGATGCAACGGAGGTTTAAAAGAACAACAGTATACATAAAAAGTTCATTATCTGTGGTGAGTTGACCTTGGCTGGACGCAAGGTGCTCACCAAGCCACACTATCAGTCCCTTCCTCAGCAGGACATGGGGGAAGAAAATAAGACTGGAGAAAATAAGACTGGAGAAAACTTGCGGGTCAAGATAAAGGCAGTTTAATAAATCAAAAGCAAAGGCTGCACGTGGAAGCAAAGGAAAACAGAAGATTGATTCTCTAATTCCCATCAGCAGGCAATGTCCAGCTACTTCCCGGGAAGTAGGGCTTCAGGCTGCATAGCAGTTGCTCTGAAAGACAAATGTCGTAATAACGAATCTCTCCTTCCCCCTCCTTTCTCTTAGCTTTCATTGCTGAGTAGATGTCATATGGTATGGAATATCCCTTTGGTCAGTTTGGGTCAGCTGTCCTGGCTATGTCCCCTTCCAAGAGCTTGCCCACCCCCAGCCTACTGGCCTTTAAGGGTGGTGTTGAGGGAAGAATGTTGGAGAGAGAGCCTTGATTCTGTGTGAGCACTGCTCAGCAGTAGCCAAAACAAGGTGTGTTGATGATAACACAACTTTCTAGCTATCAATACTAAGCACTGCACTATGAGGGCTGCTATGGGGAAAATTAAGTCCATCTCAGCCAGACCCAATACAATCTTCACCCATTTGCATCATGCTCATGTACAACATAATTCAATACATATATATATCTTCTAACCATCCCATTGTATTAAATTCTACTGAAATCCTTTTTTACCAGCACTTACAACTTATAGTACGTATTTAAACCACCTTTATACCCAACATACAGATTTATACATTCTTATTAACTACTATCCCCTGTCTTTTAAAAGATAGATGTTATTCTCTCATTCCATAGGCTTCCTCCAGTCCTCCTGATGTTCATAAGAACAGTCAATGACTTGGGCTACATCTATGAAGATGTGTGCTCAGGACTGGATAAGCAGCGTGTTCGATTGTTGAGCACCAACATCGGCTTGGTTTGGGTCATCGTTGCACTCACCCAGTTCCTTGCAAAGCTCATCCTTCGTTGTTCCAAGTCATTCCTGCTACACTACTTCCTACAACATACAACTCGCATCACAGACTATTTACCCCCCCAAGGTTAAGTTTCCTTGAGGCACACACTGGGCCTCCCCATCCTTCTGCATTACAGACCAAGTACACCCAGGTCCTCAAGCAAAAACAATCCCATGAACAGGTTTTCTTCTTCCTATGGGAGGAGCAATCCACACCGACTTCCCTAGCCACTTCTCCACGCGCACTATGGGGACTTTATCTCCTCCCACAAAATGTAGGGGGTTTGTTTGGGCAGTACTAGAATGGTTAGCTGATCCTCTGGTGTTAACCAGACAAATGGCTTCTGCTCAATTTATATCCCAGTGCTTCCATTCCCCATTGCCCAACGTTCTCAACAGTCTTTAACAGTCCATTATATCTTTCAGTCTTTCGAGACAATTGTGGGTGATGTGCGATGTGATACACCCACTCAATGCTGTGTTTCTTGGCCCAGGAGTTTATGAGGTTATTTCAGAAATGACTCCCATTGTCTGACTCAGTCCTTTCTGGGGTACCATGTCACCACAAAATTTGCCTTTCAAGGCTGAAGATGGTGTTTCAAGCGGTGGCATGGTTTAAAGGATATGCTTCTAGCCAATCAGTAGTTGCTTTTGCCATGGTGAGTATGTAGCTCTTGCCTTGGAGTGCTTGTAGCAGTGGTTCAATACAGTCATTTTGCCAGGCCTCGCCCTATTGAAAACCCAGCCACAACCCTGTATTCCAGGGAAACTTTACTTCTGGCTTGATTGCAGCACATGATTCACATTCATGAGTGACCTGTGTGATGGCCTCCATGGTCAGGTCTACGTGTCAATCGCAAGCCGATCTGTATGTCTCATCCTTCCCTAAATGTCCTGATGTTTTGTTGGCCCATTGACCTACAAATAGCTCACCCTTATGCTTCCAGTCCAGGTCCACCTGAGCTACTTCAATTTTGATAGCCTTGTCTACCTGTTCATTGTTTTGATATTCTTCAGTGATGCAGCTTTTGAGCATGTAAACATCTACATGATGCACCTGTAAAGTGATGTTTTATACCTAAGCAGTGATGTTCTGCCACAATGCAGCAGCCCAGATGGGTTTACTCCTGTGCTGCCAATTGGTCTTCCACTGCTTTAGCCAGCCCCATAGGACATTAGCCTCCATCCAGGAGTCAGTATAGAGATAGATTACTGGCCATTTTTCTTGTTCAGCAATCTCTAGGGCTAGTTGGATGGCTTTTGCTTCTGCAAACTGACTTGACTCACCTTCTCCTGCAATGACTTCAATGACTTGTCATGTGGGACTCCACACAGCAGCTTTCCACTTCTGATGGTTTCCTACAACACAACAGGATCCATCAGTAAACAAAGAATAACACCTTTCATCTTCTGATAACTCATTATACGGTGATGCCTCTTCAGCACCAGGCACCTCTCCAGGCAATGCTCCAAAATCTCTGCCTTCTGTCCAGTACATGACCTCTTCTTGGATTCCTGGGAGGTTGTGTTTCCTCAGTCAAGTTCATTGCATGATCAACGCTACCCACTTAATCCATGTAGCACTTTTTGCACGATGCATAGCGGGGGTGTTTCCTTTGAACATCAGTGTAGCACAGGCAATCACGGTGCCAAGAGGCCATATTTTTCTGTATCCATAACTTCTGAAGTGGCATAAACCCCCTCATATGCTGCTAGTATCTTTTTTTCAGTCAAGGCATTGTGGGCTTCTGTTTGATACCCCTGGCTCCAAAACTCTAACGGTCAACCTCAGGTTTCTCCTGATGTTTTCTGCCAGAGGCTCCAGGTGACAATATGCTCCCCAGCTGCAATGTAGAGTACATTTTGCACAGCTGGCCCTATCTGGACTGACCCAAGAGCTACCACATGAGCTACCTCCTGTTTGGTCTGCTCAAAGGCTTAATGTTGCTCAAGGCTCCACTCAAAATAATTCTTCTTTTGAGTTACTCAATAGAGAGGGCTCACAAGCTGACTGTAATCTGGAACATGCATTCTCCAGAATCCCACAAGGCCTAGGAAAGTTTGTGTTTCTTTCATGTTAGCTGATGGAGACATAGTTGTTACCTTGTTGATCACATCCATAGGGATATGATAGTGCCCATCCTGCCGTTTTATTCCCAGGAACTAAATCTCCTGTGCAGGTCCCTTCACCTTCCTTATTTTTATGGTGAAACCAGCTTTTAGAAGAATCTGAATTACCCTTTTTCCCTTCTCAAACATTTCTTCTGCCTTGTTGTCCCACACAATATCATTGATATATTGTAGATGTTCAGGGGCATCACCCTTTTCCACTGCAGTTTGGATTAGTCCATGACAAATGGTAGGGCTGTGCTTCCACCACTGGGGCAGTCGATTCCAGGTGTAATGGAGACCCTTTTCCATGAAAGCAGAATGTGACCTGCATTGCGCTGCCAAAGGAATTGAAAAAAATGCATTGGCAACGTCAGTTGTAGCAGACTACCTGGCTGCCTTTGACTCCAGTTCATACGGGAACTCTAACGTGGCTGGTACAGCAGCACTCAGTGGTGGCTTGCCTTTGTTCAGCCCATGATTATCTACAGCTAAGTCAAACTTAAACTGAAATGCTAGAAGTACAAAAAGAAATAAAAGTAACCTGAGGAAATATTTAGTAGTATCTTCTCCCTCAAAAGCATCACCATTTCATTCATGGAACATTTTCAGACTGTTTGCAAACATGTTATGAGAAGTTAGTATGAAATTCACCACAAGAAATAAAAATAAACCTATATTTGGTATATTTTCTCTTAAAAAATGGATTCTGCTTTCCCATAAGAAATTCAATTTGTCTTCTTTTCAAAGCAGGGTTGTTAAATGAATATATAAAGGACACTGTAGGTCATTATTTTTAAAAAATTAGTAAACCCTTTGGCTTTACCCTCTCGTCATCCTCATTATCTCATTGGATTACACCACAGGTTCCCAATGAATTAATATTATTAAAATTTTATCCCATAACCTTTCTTAGATATCAAGTAGTTCTACAAAATCTCTTAATATTATAACTGCTCTTTTCACATCCCTATCAGAAATGGTAGATTCAAAAGTTTAATTCAGTTAACTTTTGAGAAAAATACCATTTTCTTAATTACCACAGTTTCTTATCCAAAAAAAGTTATTGAGAATCTTATGCTGATTTCCTACCATAATGATACCTAAGAGCATAATATTTGGCATAGGTCAGTAAGCTTCCTTTATAAGAACCATCTATGAGGCATCAAGAAGATTTTGACAAAATATAAATGACAGAAGAATGTTTTCTTTGCTAATGTCATATTAGTCATTTTAGTCTTCTGCAAGTTAATCACTTAGTGCTAATACAGTACTTCCCTCTCCCTGCCAGCTGTGATCTTATGGTCTTTTTACTGTGTATTAGCCCTCCCACACATTGTTGTTAGAGTTAATTTTTCTTGTAAATTTTTTTCTACCCTGTAATTGTCATGAAACTTAGAATTAGATGCTGGTATATTAAGAATTCATTTACTGACCCAGAGGAATCATCTAATATATCATTCAACGTGCAGAAAACAAGTGTGCCATAAAAAAGTACTGCAGTGGAATTGAAGTTCCCCTGAAAAAAAAAAGTACCCTTTGCCCAGAAGAGAACAAATGTTACATATAAGGGATTTATATGAAATGTATGAGTAAGACATGAATACGACATATGACTGTATATGAGTAAGAGATTTGTAAGATTTATATGCAAATAAAAGCTATATTTAAGAAATCATAAAAATTTACCTGAACATTTTGGCCTTTCCATTATGTGGGCAGGAATATTTTTAACACATATAAGAAATCAGTATGATTCCGTGGTTTTCTTGAGTGTAGGCAGAAATGCATTTATGTTTAATAGCTGCTTCTTCTTCTTATGTTTAAGTCCAGTTACTTTGTCTTTGGCCAGTCAGTTCAACAGTCTGAATTTCTCTAGAAACTCAATTATTCTATTGGTCAATAAGTTTTGTCCTATTTAGTCTGGTTATTCCAATGCAGGAAGCTCTCCTCTCAGGTAAGCTACTTTTTCACTTCTAAGCAACTTGTATTTTCACTTCCTAAGAAAATTCTGCCCCTAGTTTGATTCAACTTTCCTACCATAACACTGAATATATTTTTCCATATATTCAATGGACTACAGAATAATCATATGTCATATGAATATATACATATAGCATTTGTATATAGAGATAACATATGCAGTGTCAGCATCTGACAGAATTCTTTGTTGCCTTCCTTCCTTTTCCCTTTCTTTTCCTTTATTCTCCACTAAAAAGTTAGGGATTAGCATAAGAACAATGACTGTTTTGTATAAGAATGGAACAAAAGCTATCTGTAAGGTACAATGATTCTTTTTAATTTAAAATTATACTATCAAAAGAGAAATCTTCAAAACATGTGATTAATGTAAATCAACAAATGATTCATCTGTTCCTAGCAAAAAATACTGAAACTTTTAGTAAAGGACAAGTTCCCCATAGCTTTTCCATATAGCTCACAACCGTATAGTTCCAGAAAATGTACAAAGAAACACGATTACCAAGCAAAATGAAATTTATATTTTGGTTGGTCCTGTCTCCAAGACTGAGAATAACTAAATGGCAGTTAACATTAATTCTGATCAAATCCTTAACATGATAGGCTACTCAGTCAGTAGCTGAGGTGAGCTGCTCTGGAGTGGGACCAGTCCTCATCGGAATGGCAGATCTCAGCACACAGACATTTTTCCCGGGATAGGGAAACGCCAGGGCAGAGGACAGACCCGCCAGGAGGCAGCAGCTTTTGTGGGAGACACTTACAAGGCCTGGGCATTGCCAGAGCACCAGCAACCTCCTGCACACCTATAAAAAGCAGTCTGAGGAGCGCAAGTGACCAGAAGCACTGCCAACAGTGTGGGCAAAGAGGGCATGGCACCTCAGCCAGGGCATGACATGGCAGTTTGCCTGGCAGTTCCCATGGAAGGGTGCACAGGAAGGGCATAATCACCCTACCAGCTCAAGGGGTGAGTTCAATTGGTGGTCATCACCCTCTCAGAAGCAGCTTAGCTATGATACCCACCTGGCAGAAAGCCATGCCCTCTACACTCAGCAGAAAGGATGGGGCAACCCAGACAGAGCTCCCACAAAAACATGCAGCAATCCAAGGGTCAGGCTGCAGGGAACGTCAGAGCCTCTTGCTGGTAACAGATGTCAGTAGTGAGAACAGATGTGTGAGGTGTGACCAGGTTGATGATCTGCTCAGCTTGGTGGCAGAGCTACAAGAGGAAGTAGAAAGGTTAAGGACCATCAGGGAGTCTGAGAAAGAGGTAGACTGGTGGAACCATGCTCTGTCCTCCTGAGACAGATATGGGAAAAGCCACCAGAAAAAGAAAACAAGATCTAGGGGATCCTGTATGGTCCCCCCGTCAGGCTGAAGGCAGTAGCTTAAAGGAGAGGAGAGAATGGAGGGAAATCCATGCTTGGGGTGGCAAGAGAAGCCCCACCTCGCTTTCCCAGGTGCCTCTGTACAACAGGTACAAGGCTCTGGATATGGAAGGTCAGTCAATGGATAATGTGCATGATGGTCCATCTTCACTAGAGGTGTTGCCACTGGCAGAAAGGCCTACACCCTGTATCATGACCACCTTCACAAGGAAGGCAAGTCAAGTTATAGTTCTAGAGAACTCCATTCTGAGAGGAAGAAAGCGTCCAATATGCCAGACAGACCCTCCCTTAGGGAAGTCAGCTGCTTCCCTGAGCCCAGTCTAAGGACATCACTAGGAAACTTCCTAGCCTGGTATGGCCTTTGGACTATTACCCATTACTGTTACTTCACATGGGTGGAGATCAAGCCACAACATGTAGTCCAAGGGTGATCAAAATCCATTAATTTTCTATTATATGTTCCTCCGTGGCTGATGTGACTGACACAGTTTTGGTTTTTTTGATAATGGGATGACCTACACAGCACCAGACTTGCTGGTGGCAGATGTGATTCACCTTTCGAAAAAGGGCAAGAGGGTCTTCACTCACAAGCTAGCAGGGCTCACTGACAGAGCTTTAAACTGGTCTTGAAGAGGGAGGGTGATAATAACAGTCTTGTTAATAACAGATGACATGCCAAGGTTAGAATCAGAATCATAGAATTGTCTAGGTTGGAAGGGAACTTTAAGATCACCAAGTCTAACCATCAACCTAACACTGCCAAAAACCACCACTAAACCATAAGCACCACCTAAACACCCCTTTTAAATACTCACCTTCTCCAGGGATGGCAATTCCACCACTTCCCTGGGCAGCTTGTTCCAATGATTGACAACCCTTTCTGTGAAGAACTTTTTCCTAATCTCCAATCTAAACCTCCCTGGGTACAACTTGAGGCCATTTTCTCTTGTCTTATTGCTTGTTACAGGTGAGAAGAGGTCAGCCCCCACCTCACGATAACCTCCTTTCAGGTAGTTGTAAAGGGCAATAAGGTGTCCCAACAGCCTCCTTTTCTCCAAGCAAAACAGCCCCAGATCCCTCAGCTGCTCCTCATAAGACTTGTTCTCCAGACTCCTCACCAGTTTTGTTGCCCTTTTCTGGACATGCTCCAACTCCTCAATGTCTCTCTCGTAGTGAGGGGCCCAAACCTGAGCACACTACTCGAGGTGGGGCTTTATTAGTGCCAAGTACAGGGGAACGATCACTTCTGTGGTCCTGTTGGCTACACTACTCCTGATACAGGCCAGGATGACGTTAACCTTCTTGGCCACCTGGGCACACTGCTGGCTCACATTCATCCCGCTGTCAACCAACACCCCCAGGTCCTTTTCCTCTGGGCAGCTTTCCAGCCACTCTTCCCCAAGCCTGTAGTGCTGGATGGGGTTGCTGTGACCCAACTGCAGGACCCGGCACTTGGGATTGTTGAATCTTATACCATTGGCCTCGGCCTACCGATTCAGCCTGTCCAGATCTCTCTGTAGGGCCATTCTACCCTCAAGTAGGTTGACACTCCTGCCTAACAATCTCATCTGCAAACTTACTGAGAGTGCACTCGATCCCCTCATCCAGGTCATTGATAAAGATATTAAAAAGAACCGGCCCCTGCACTGAGCCCTGTCACGGCAGTCAGGTGAAGTCCACAGCGGCTGACAAAAAAGAAACATTACACCTACTTTTAAAAGGGTTGAAAGGACGACCCTGGGAACTACCAACCTGTCAGCCTCACCTCTGTGCCTGGGAAGATCATGGAACAGATCCTCCTGGAATCTATGCTAAGGCACATGGAGGACAGGGATGTGATTTGAGACAGCCAGCATGGCTTCACCAAGGGCCAGTACTGCCTGACCAACCTAGTGGTCTTCTATGATGGAGTGACTGCATCAACGGACAAGGGAATAGCTGCGGATGTTGTCTATCTGGACTTCTGTAAGGCCTTTGACATGGTCCCCCAAAACATCATTCTCTCAAAATTGGAGAGATATGGATTTGATGGGTGGACTGTCTGGTGGATGATGAATTGGTTGGATAGTCACATCCAGAGGGTAGTGGTGAACAGCTCAATGTCCGGAAGGAGATCGGTGACAAGTGGTGTCCCTCAGGGGTCCGTATTGGGACCAGGACTGTTCAATGTCTTCATCAATGACATAGACAGAGGGATTGAGTGCACCCTCAGTAAGTTTACAGATGACACCAAGCTGAGTGGTGTGGTTGACATGCCTAAGGGGCAAGATGCCATCCAGAGGGACCTGGGCAAACTCAAGAAGTGGGCCCTTGTAATCCTTATGAAGTACAACAAGGCCAAGTGGAATGTCCTGCACCTAGGTGGGGGGACCCTCCAATAGCAAAACAAACTGAGGGATTAATTGATTGAGAGCAGTCCTGTAGAGAGAAACCTGAGGGTGTTGGTGGATGAAAAGCTGGACATGAACCAACAATGTGCTCTTGCAACCCAGAAAGCCAACCATATCCTGGGCTGCATCAGAAGAAGTGTGGCTAACAGGTCAAGGGAGGTGATTCTGCCCCTCTGCTCTACTCTGGTGACACCCCACCTGGAGTACTGTGTCCAGTTCTGGATCCCCCAATGTAGCAAGGACATGGATCTGTTGGACTGGCTCCAGATGAGGGGCCACAAAGATGATCAGAGGGCCAGAACACCTCTCCTATGAGGACAGGCTGAGAGGGGTTGTTCAGCCTGGAGCAGAGAAGGATCCGAGGAGACTTTATTGCAAACTTTCAGTACTTAAAGGGGGCCTACGTGTAAGATGGGGACAAACTTTTTAGCAGAGTCTGTTGCAATAGGACAAGGGGTAATGGTTTCAAACTGAAAGACTGTAGGTTTAGACTAGATATAAGGAAGAAATTTTTTTACAATGAGGGTGGTGAAACACTGGAACAGATTGCCCAGAGAGGTGGTAGAAACCCTGGAAACATTCAAGGTCAGGTTGGATGGGGCTCTGAGCAACCTGATCTGGTTGAAGATATCCCTTCTCATTGCAGGGGGATTGGACTAGATAACATTTAAAGGTCCCTTCCAACCAAGATTATTCTATAAATCTATTGTATGATTCTACACTTTCCCTCTTCCATGACTATTTTTGCTGATGTCAATCTGAAGTCTGGTTTAAGTGTCTACCGTGTTGTCATATATACTTTTATAAAATAAAATAAAGCTACTGCTATCTAGTATCAGCTGTGATAATCACACCAGTTTCTTGCACATTTTTATATAGTCAATGTGCTATATCAGGGAAGGAAATATTAAATTTACAGTATGTTGCATTATGTGACAAGATGTTTGCAAAAACATTTTTTCAAAGCTGTAATCATATTTGACTGATAGTAAAATGTCTGATGCCCAGTATTAAGTCTTATCAATTTATCTTAAAAGTATAGAAATATAAAGATACATTTTACATCTGAAACTTTCTTATTTGTTGGGAAGCTGGAGAAACACTAAAGATTATTTTTCTCGTTTATCCCTATGTACCATATATTTGCTATACATACAACAATTTAGGCAAATAAAAGTATTTAAGCAAATACAACACAGGCAAATAAAGAAACAATCAGCCTATGAAGTAAACCCTTATGCATTTAAGAAAGTTAAGTACGTGTTTATAGTTCCACATTTTTTCACAAAGATCCAAAATATATTTTTCATTACTGCATTGCACTAAACATCAAAGGTAAAGATAATTTTTTTAGAATCACAGAATCGCTTGACTTCAGTAGATTTAGTTCAATAAAGTTACAGAAATATATGAGAGGTGAGGAAAATTAAACTATTTGAATGAACCAGTGAAAAGGGATGTTTCAAATTGAGGAAAGCTTTTGTTAGATTAACCCCTCTGATTAGAAGGGAAAACCAGACAAATCTTCATGCACACCAAGTCCTCTCTCCAGGTAGTGTGAACAAAATACTGTGCCAGAGCACTTACCTAATAGGAACACATTCTCCATTTGTATAGCTTTTGTATAAGCCAGAGATAAACTTATAAGTTTTTTCCATACTACTTTTTGTGGGATCACTTTTCTATAGTTTGTGATTTATCTTTGATTCCCTTCTTTTCCCTCATACTTTTCTCACATCTTTGTTACTTCTCCATAACATATTGTAAAGACCAATTATTTTGGCTGAATTTTTATTATGGTTTAAAATTATCATTTTTTTTTTTTGCAAAGTTAGTTTTGAGCTGTTCTCTGCTATCCATGGCTTCTGTTGTGCTGAAATCTTTGTGTTATTACATTGTAAAACAAATAGGGAAATTTAGTGATTTAGGCTGAGAAAAGAAATATGGATCAGTATTTCAGCTAGATCATCTGTAGATAGGAAGAAATTACAAGCCTTGTTCTTTGGAAATAAATTAAAAGTACTTTTGTCGGTCAATGGTTATTTAGTTTTAGGTAAAAAAGGAAAATATTAAAGGCTGGACATCATTCTACAGGATGCTTATGAACACCAAAGTAAGAGGACAAAGCTCAGATTTAGAGATTCTGTGCTTGTCCAGTTCTTATGCTTCCTCTCTGAGACGAATAAACTGTCAGAGAAAGCAAAGGAGCTAAACCACGCCCTAAATCCCAGGAATTAACAGCTTTCAGAAAGAAAAATAATGAAAGAAATGGACTAAGAGCATGAGGACAGTGAAAATGATTGACTTGATCAAAAAGAGATCATAATGCTAACAAAGATAGTTCGTAGAGACCAGTAGCAGAGCTTTTTAGTAAGAATTCAAGAGAGAGAACTCTAACCAATACTAACAGTAAAAATACAAAAGATCAAAGTGAATGACTAGTTCTTGTGACAAGGATGGAATTAGAAGGAGATTGCACACACCTACAGTTTACCCCTTCTGGCATCTATGTAAATCAGACACTCTGAGTGGTCCTACAGAATGAGTAGAAAGTTTCACCAATTCTTGGTGATCTGAGAGAAAGTGTTAAGTGCTTTGTCCTCATGTTTTGAGCTCCCTTCAGAAATATTTTAAGATCTCAGGGAACTTTATTAGCATTTATAGCAAATGGAGAACTTAGTTCACAGAATGTTCACTTGGGTGTGAAAATCAATACTGCATAGTTTGATTAGTTTTGGACTTTAATTAACCTTTTGACTTGTAAGTTACTAGGTTTGGAATGAATCCTTATCACACTTTGTATATATTTCTAGTATTTGTAATGTAGTGATGCCTAAAATTGCACTACATTTGCCTTACAATATTAAGCAGTCTCTTAAAAAGAAAAAAAAAAACAAAACAACTGTCTGAAAGAATTTGCAAATTTAATAAAGAGAATGTACTTCCAGCAGTTGTTAGGGTTTTATAATATCCATAAATTAGGATGCAAGAAATTGTGATTATGCCTTTTTTGTTTGTTTGTTTTTCGTTTTTATTTCAAGATGTATCATAGAATCATAGAATGGTTTAGGTTGGAAGGGACCTTAAAGATCATCTAGTTCCCACCCCCTGCAATGAACAGAGGTACCTTCCACTAGACCAGGTTGCTCAAAGCCCCATCCAGCCTGGCCTTGAATGCTTCCGGGGATGGGGCATCTACCATCTCTCTGGGCAACCTGTTCCAGTGTTTCACCACCCTCATTGTAAAAAAATTCTTCCTTATATCTAGTCTAAACTACACTTTGGTTTGAAACCATTACCCCTTGTCCTATTGCAACAGACTCTGCTAAAAAGTTTGTCCTCATCTTTCACGTAGGCCCCCTTTAAGTACTGAAAGGTTGCAATAAGTTCTTCCTGGAGCTTTCTCTGCTCCAGGCTGAACAACCTATCTCAGCCTGTCCTCATAGGAGAGGTGCTCCAGCCCTCTGATCATCTTTGTGGCCCCTCACCTGGACCCACTCCAACAATTCCATATCCTCTTATGCTGAGGACTCCAGAGCTGGACACATTACTCTAGGTGGGGTGTCACCAGAATAGAGGAGAGGGGCAGAATCACCTCCCTTGACCTGTTGGCCACACTTCTGATGCAGCCCAGGATGCAGCTGGCCTTCTGGGCTGCAAGTATGCATTGCTGGCTCATGTTGAACTTCTCATCAACCTTATTTCTTTTGTAAATCAAATGTCAAGTGAGGAGGGGACTGTTGCACATCTTTTGATGCTTCCATAAAGGATCATCCATATAACTGGTGAACTGCTTTATAGTTCATCATATATATATATACATATATGTACATATATAAAAATATGTATGCATTTGCTTAATGACTTTATGAGTCTATGAAATTATCAAAGTATCAATGCAACCAGTGTAATTAATATTGTCACAATGACAAACTGCTCAGTTCATGTGTTTTAAACCAAATCAGGATCAAAATGTTTTATTGATTTATTAATCACAGCTAATTAGCAGGCAATCGGTGCAATTCAGGATCAATATCAGCAATACAATATAGAAACCTCCATATTAGAAACATATAAAAAGCTAAGAAACACCTCTCTATAATAAATTCCAAAATGCTTTAACCTAACACCCTTACTCATGTATGCACAGAGTTATGTGCACACACTCTCACAGGCAATGTAGGCTACAACCACACACGTCCCCTTTCCTGGGCATATGAGTTCTCCCACTTGCACACGTCTGCTGTGAGAGATGTGGGTGCTCCAGCTTTATGTGCACCCATGTTGCACCCCAACCAGGGCACATTCGCTCACAGATGCCAGGATTCAAGCTTTTCACAGCATCCAATGGCTCTGGCTGGCCAAGGCAAAGGTCCTTATGCCAGATTTTGATTACTGCTCTTTGCACTTCTACATCACTCCCATACAAATTTTACAACTTAAAATTTTGCAAATTCTCATGCTGCTTTTGCGCTTCTTTTCCACCTGAGTTGCTCTTCATTTCTAAAGTCCCATTGTAATTCCCAGCTTATTGTTTAAGCTGTCTGACAGTTATCTTCATCTATAAATTGATCAGTTCGGGCAAAGGTTCTCTCAGGCAGTTTAGGACGTCCCTTTCACAGCCACTGTTCACATACCAGTCTTAACAACTGTTATTAGCCAGGCTAAGGGTAAGCAGTGCAAGTATCCCACAATACTGAGTAGCATTAAATGTAAGAAATTGCTTCAATCTACCTTGCAAGGAAAAGAGGCTGAAACTTGAAAGACTCAGTTATGTTCAAAGACAACGAGAGATTTGTTTTAACTTGTAATATTCAACCAACTAATCCAAGAAGCATGAAAAAATTGCCACTAGTATTTTGTACTTAGTATTGAAGATCAGCTCCTGAAAAACAGTCTCAAACAATCAAATTTTGCTTAAGCACTGAACTGAGTTGAAAGGGAAGAAATGACAAGGAGATTCATATAGCTTCTTCCCATGCCAATCTTTAAGACAGAGTCCACGAAGTTATCACTACTTACAAATTTTCTGAGGACTTCTTCAGTCTTCATGTTAGTCTTCAGCCATGTTATAGTAACAGCTAACTTGAATAAACTTCATGTAGTTTATCCTAAATCCAAATTGTCTCAAAAGTTCGTATGCTCGATTTAATCATCCATGAACTGGGAAACAACACTTTGGGTTTATTCATCAGACAAAAAGATTATGTTAAATAAACCCTAAAACCTTTCATAATTCAAGTGTTCATACTGCTTGAGAATGAATAAAGGAAGAAAGATCAAAAGTTTATGTTTGTTCATTGATTTTACTGAAAATAATAAAAGCCTTTCAATCCTGTATAAAATTATTGGTGTAGAGATGTTCAAGACAAATCATCAAGCACACAGATAGAGCATTTATTCTGCCTGTCATGTATCACTTCCAGCAATAATTTAGGACAGCCCAGAGGTCACACTCAGAGAATCTGTAAGTAACTAAATAAGAACTATTAATCATATAGGAGTATATTTGTTGTCTAATGGCTTCTTCAGTTTTTCTCCTTATATCTGCTTTCAAGTACCTTTCACTCATTCAAATAAATTGTGAGAATATACTAATAAATTATAAGGCATGTACAATTGCAGTGTTACTATAACAACAGCTGGCTATCTCTAAAAAAGGGGATGGTATTGGAAGTAGAATGGGGACTAGTAATTGGAAATAGAACCTTTATTAATGCTTACATACACTAGTTGCTAGATCTATGTTACAATGAGGGGAAAGAAAGAATGGAAGCAAGTTTCATTTACAGAGTTTATAATCTAAAAGTGAGATACTAAAGTAAATAAAATAAGTTAATGGATAGGCATGGGTAGGCACAGAGAACAAAACAAACTAAAGAAAATATACAAAATCGCTTTAGGTACTGGGTGTGTCAGAGACATCTGAAATAAACCTGAAATTAAATACATAGAAAACAGCTCCATTTTTATTCCAAATGTTTGTGAAAGTGTCTCTTAAAACATGAAGATGACAGAATACATTTGGTAGAAGAAAAACATGTATTTAAAAAATTCTGTGTTACTTAACTTTCTAAATATAGAATTTTAGAGTGATCTCTTCAAAAGAATATCTGATATACTTTTTAGATAAAAGTCTTTTTCTTAGTCTTCCCAAATTCAGTTCAACAAAGGTTAAGTTAACAGTAAATTAAAGTTCCATGACTGTGACCTTAAGCTGAGATTTCTGTGAAAAGTTCTATAACTGCAACACTGTTCATTTACAACTCTACAAATCTCATTGCGATTGTCAGTTTTATATAATGAAAGTTCTGTGATATATTAGAGGCTAGATTGCAGTGCTTACAGCAGTACTGGCATTACAAGTTTATTTCTTTCCTATCTGTCGTGGTGTAATTTTAACTTGTGGTGACTAAATAGACAGTGGTCCGATGTTCTGATAAAAAAAAAAAAAAAAGCAGGAGATGTTTCTTTTCTCCAAGCAAGCTTAAGCAAGTTAAAGCAATTGATGTGGCTATATTACATATATGCACAGATTTGGCAGCAACTACAAAATTCTGAACAAACTTTCATGATACAAACTAGTAACTTTTAGTCACCTCCTTCAGGTTACTGTCTAAAATAAAATTGGTCTGGAAGTACAGTAGCATATTCTAAGCGCTGTTGCCCATAACACTTTATCATCCTGGCTGCAGACAATAAAGGATGATCCAATATGCTGCAACTGACATCAGGAGTTTTCTGGTTGACAGCTAGTCCAAATGTCAGTTGAAATGGTGCACTTTCTCTTGTAATGCAAACTGTAAAGCAGCTTCAGTTTCACACGCACAATGTGGTTTAGATTTGTGGCTTGCTAATGTTTGGAAAATATGCTTACAATGGTACAGTGTGATGTATTGTGGTTTCAGATGCTACATAACCTTAGTTACCCCTACATGTTCTTCTATCATGTATGGCAATAAATCAAAAGACAGTGTCCCTGTAAGCTTCTTCTCTTTCCCAAAAGAACCTTATTCTTGCTCTTGTGTCCTCCAGGGCCTCTCATCCTACTCCTCTTACTTTTCTCCTCCTCTTCCTCTTCTCTTTTACCTGATACTACACTGCAGTTACATTAAACTTTTTCATTTCTGTTCTTCTGAAGCACAAAGCAGAGAATGAATTTTGCTAGATGTATGA
Organism: Vanellus vanellus; assembly: GCF_965231255.1. Taxonomy (NCBI): domain Eukaryota; kingdom Metazoa; phylum Chordata; class Aves; order Charadriiformes; family Charadriidae; genus Vanellus; species Vanellus vanellus. The sequence goes on from NC_138906.1 coordinate 153,307,723, forward strand.
GGGATAGCCACTGTTGAACACACTGATGTAAATTAGTCCTATCAAGCTTTTTGTTTTACACAAGACACTTAGCTTTTTATCCTATCAAATGTTACTCAAATTGAAGAGTTGAACCTTACAAAAACATATTTTGAGAACTGATTCAGTGTCTGAACACATTCTACCACGCACCCCCGAGAAATGAAGCCTGCATTCTGACTACTTTTGTGGGACTATTTGTTTGTTATGTCTTAAGATGTCTGTACATTGTCAACTGATGTGTTCATTCTGATGGAGCAGTCATAATGGATAAGGATCAGTGTTTTTGCAGGACATAGGCAGGGTTGGAATAGCAGGGCCTTGCAGATCAGAATATAGACATAACCTTCTCATATGAGCCCAGTGTTTTCCAAATCAGTCACAAGACTGATTTTTTTGCTCTTCCAGTTACCTAGAAATGTGTGCATTTTGACACTTTTAAAAGATTAAATCATTCTTTGATCTTGATCCATTGAGGAATATCCAGTATGTATTCACTGAGTTATATCAAGGTTTCTGTTGAGGCCTGCCCCTCATATGCTAATAATTCTGCCTCCCAAAGCCTCGTCTTTTCCTTTACTATGATGCCCATGAGGCCCTTACAGGGAGAAAGTGGAAAAGAGTTAGCTTTCCAGTTCAAGTTGCATTTTTTGTATGTACACACTGAGCTGTTGATAATATGATGTCAAAGCAGAGAGAAACTTAAGGTTGAGTGGGTGTAAAGGAAATAAATCATAAACAGTTTAAGCTTCATACTAGAACAGACTCAACATCATTAATCATTCAGTCGAGTGACATTAACAAACATTCAAGAACCAAATGAATAACCAAATGCCAAGCACTGTATGCGTGCCAGACTCTGGTATCTGTCCTGCAGCAGAAGAAAAATTCTGGGCCAGAACTACTGGTGGAATCCAATGTTTACACAGTAGTCAAAAAGTTTATTTTAGGGTGCCTAACGTTATATTTATCTACTTGTTTTTTTTCTGTTTGGAGAACAAAATATAGGTTAGATGCACACAACTACAAGTTTGACAAGGGAATTGTCTGAAAGAGGGAATGCAGTCTCTCTGGGCCTGCCCACCATTCCAGCACAATATAAAGCATACTACAAGCAGAACGGGCATAAAGAAAAAAAAAATAAGAAATTGGAAGTAGAAGCCTCCTTGTAGCCTGTAACACTACTAAAATGTAGAGATCTATTAATTCTGAAGGAATTTTTACAAAGACTCTTATGGAGGGCTACTAAAGGTAAAACCATTGAAGGGAACATTGAAAAGGAACCATAGTTTAGCTCTCCATTAGCTATGATCTGGGACATAACACCTGTTTCATGCAGGCTGAGTGTTCACTCTTTTTGATCTACCATGTATGCTGTCATACTGAATCATCCAGCATAATAATACTTCCTGTGAATGATGGAGAGTTTACTGTGCCACAGTGGAGGCATACAATCAAATTAGAAAGTGACAAGTAGTTCTTTGTACCAAAGGGTAAACTGAGATCTTGTGGACCAGGACCGAACACAATGATTGTGCACATGTGGATAGTCTGAACCATGGAGAACACAAGTTCTATTAAAGTATCCAGAATCAGGATTGCAGAGACTAGAGAGACACTTGAATGAAGCCAGAAGCAGAATCAGGGCTCAGAAAGTGTTTCAGTAAGTGACTGATCTGCAATAAGACAGCCAGAAATGCATATGAATATAGAGAGATATAACTATGAAATAAAAGGACCAACTCAAGACAAAAAAAAGGGAAACTAAAAGATGGATACAAGCATGTTATTAATAGTAACAAAGCAAATAATTAGTAAAGGATGAAGAGGTGAACAAGCTACCAAAGAATCAACCAGTTCTTTAAAGAATGCACAGCCTAACATGTGGTAATGATGGCAAAGGTCATACCTTGAGTGTGAACTATATACTAATAAGCTCTGCTTCCCATTGCTTGGCAACCATTACATAAAAGAGCAAATAATAAGAACATGCAAACAGAAACATGATAGGAGAAGCACAGAAAGAGTTTGGAGGAGGTACCATAAAGTTAGTCTAAATACAAAAATCTAAATAGAAGCACACGGGTTTATGTAATCAGTATCTAGGGCCTTCACTGCCTTTCCTGAGAAAAGGAGAGATAACTATAAGAGCCAATGGTATAGCGTTGAACACAGTTTCCTGGCTGCTTTGCAGCCTTCCTGTTACCTCGAAGAACTCTTTCACTGGAACCACTTTTTGTTCCCACCCTTTCTTTCTGTACACTTTCTTTTTTTCCTTTCTTTCTTTCAAAGCAAATAACTGGGATGAATATCTTTGTGCTGGCAATTCCATTTAGGGAAAATTCTGAGACTCTAACCTTGAACTGATATTTTTTGAAGATGACAGTTTCCTCTTTCAAAATATGACTGCGTTATAAAGCAACCCATTGGCCCCTCTACTTAACCTGATAGAGGGCAGCTGACCTATGTATCAGTTTCAGACTGCTACCAGTGTTATCAAGTACTATAGTCCTGAAGAGTAACTCCTTTGTCTTCTGCAATTGTAATTTTTTCAGAACACAGACAAGTAGAACTCTGTACAAATTTCAGTCAATGACAAAACTTACGTGGACTTCCGTCAGGTCAGGATCTTCCTCTAGATAGGCTTAACACAGTATGAGGGCTGGGATGATAATAAATGCAGCCTAATTGCCGTATTTTACTTTTGTGGATCTACATAAAAATGAGTTGACACTTGAAATGTTGCAAGCATTCTTTTATAGCTGGAATGTTTCTAACACTCTTTGTTCAAAGTGTGTTCAATGACGGTTGTGATAAGACTTCTGAGCATAGAATGATGTAATGTTCATAGGTGTAATCCTTATAATAGCTTTTGTTCCAAGAGGAGCCTAGACTTTATTTAAGCAGACATCCTGTCTCTAGGTCAGCCTCAAATATTAGCAGTAATCTGACTCTATAATTTGAACTCTTTAGCAATATTACTCCATCAAGGCCTTGTACTGTTCTGAATTAAGGTCAAAAGCATTTCTCCAGTGACTTTGCCCTTTCTTTTAAGAGAGGGCTACATGACTCTTTTGGATGATCAGAGGTACTCTTTATTTGTTCAATATGCTGAGCCATGGAGAAAAATTGCTTTGACAAGGAGAAGGCATCCCTGCCAGTCAGGACTCAAAACAAGGAGTGTTAGATCTGGTAGTATTAGATGCTCCAAAGAAAAAGTAGCTCAGGAAGATTCAGTCACCCAGGTATGAGTTTTAGGCCTTGCACAGAACAGTTTTTAAATGAGGATATAGGCATTTTTCTTGCCGGCATTGGACTAACCTCACATTGGATAGCCACAATTGCTACTAGCCATGTGAAGCTGCATTGTTCCTCTCACAGTCTAACATCAAATTTTAATCACAGGTACTTTTAGTTGATCTATTTATATTTGAATTAGAAGAGAAGTGGTTATGTGTTTGTGCAAGTAGGCCCAACAGGAAGCAAAAAATTCTCCTCTTAGACCCAGACCTGCCTCAGAGAACTCTCTCTCCATCACAGTCTTTCAGCAGAAAAACGAGCAGCAAGCTGAAACATCCTGCCTGCGACTTTCTTAACTGGAAGGACAAATAACATAACTGTTACTGTCTGGAATCCCTGTATGCTCAGTCTAGCACAAATATAGCTATAGTAGCTATTGTGTCAGGTCTAATTTCCACCAGCCCAATTATCTTGACTCTGTCATTAGTCAGGAAAAATTTTCAGGAAAAAAGTCTAACAGGGAAAACAAACAGTGAGCTCCACAAGCATTGGAGTCCTGATTCGAAGTCCTACTCTACAACCTTTAGAGTAGTGGTCAAATGATGAAACATTGCATATCATATTAAGGTTTTTAGGCACTCATGTGATAGAAAGTATATAAAAAAAGACCCTGTAGCACTAATGAAAGTTTAGAGAGCATAAATATCATTACTTATACTGTCACCCGCTTATATGGTTTTTGCTGAGATTTAAACTGTTGAAAAACACTTTTCCCCCACTCTCATTTTCATGCCTCAGGAAAATTGTAGCCGCTTGCTAAAATCGTAAGCATCTGAAGTTTGGACACATCTTTCACCAATGAAAGAACCAACACACTGTCCAGGAAAGTCCAAGAAAACAGTAAACCATGACTAGAGATCTACTGTCAGAGAGTCCAGCTATCCCAGTGATTCACCAGTAGATAGTGGTTATTTTACTTTGTGTTTTGCAGAAAGGCAAGCTCAAACCAACAGTATCCCACAAAAAAAAAAAAAGTTGTTTTTTTTTTCCTCTAAGTTTCCTTTCATTTTCCTATATATCATTGGTATTTTAAACATACATACTTATAATGTTTCAGGATAACACATGCCCATAAAGTAAATAAATTTTAACTTCAGGCTTACATGACTTCAGCCTGATCTTTGGCTCACATTCCCATATTATTCAAATATTTCAAGAGAATTTCAGGCCTTCTGATTACACCATCATTGATCAACACCTTTCTAGGTAATAAAAATAATCTGTAATAACTCTGTGTAAGAATGTAAAAGGATGAAACCACCAAGTCAGACCAAAGATTTAACCTTGTCTCCTTTCTCCAAGAGCACCAGCAGATGTTCTTATTAAAAAGTGTTAGAGGACAAATATAAGGCGATACATGCCCCACTGTATGATTTAACTGCTTGCAATAAGTAATCATCAGGTTTAATAATGTTGATGGACCTTTTCCCCATAAATTTCCTTTTAATTTTGTTTATTTTTGAGATTTAAGACCCTCTAAGCATGTGAAACGTGTAATGTGGAAAAAAAAAATACTTTTTACTTTATTTTTTTATCCTATCAATTTTATTGGGTGTGCACTGGTTCTTGCATTTGAACACTGGTTATTCCTGATTCAAACTCTCTGTAACCTTCATGATTTTGCAGACCAGCATCACATCTCCTTTTTTACTCGTCTGTTTTTTTCAGGCTACCCCATTTAATCTTAACTTAATCTTTACTTATCCTATACTTCCAATTATATCTACCTCACCCTTCTCTTTGCCTTTTGCAGCTCCATTTTCTCTGTGTCCTTGAGTGACCTTGGGAGACGGGATAATCAGAATTACATTTTATATTCAAGATGTTGATGCATTATAGGCTTATATAGGGAAACAAGGATCTTTCTTTTTTCAGTGTACATAGAGAGCCGCACAGTGGACCCAATTTTATTCTCGCAAGATTATCTCTTTACATCAGAACAAAAGAGAGGAAATTAAATACATGGTAAATATAAGACTAAGTTCTTACCTAGTTTTTATCAGATCTTGGGGTTTTTAAAGCAGAATTCCTTGTGAAATACTGCTGAGGATAGGAATTTAATGGGAAATATAAAAAACAGTCTGGTCTTTATACTCACAAACAAAATCTGTACCATAAACAAAGTAATAGTCACTGACCTGAATGCACCTACAAAACCCAGGGACTGTCTGAAGAAATTTCTCCATGGGGTCCATGGTAAAAGAGAATAGTAACATTCCAGCAAAAACTAGTTACTTAGCTAAGGATATGTAAATTAAAGAGGGTAAAATGCATCAGATTAATAGAACTGACCTACAGTTGCTTCAAATCCAACTTGTCCCAACCGCCAGTGAATTCTTACCAAGCCCATATCTTTTAGAAGACGTTTCTGTTTTCTCTAGAATTGCATATATAAATACATAATATTAATAATTATTATAAATATAATTGTATAACACGTTTATATTAGATATTGATATAATATGTTGATATATAATACGTTGCATACATAATTATGATATTATTTTTGTCTAATATTTATTCTATATTTATGTAATGTCTTCATGTATATGCACAACATGTTCTTCGTCACTCTTGGTGCAGGTAGTAGATTCTAAGGTAATGCTTTGCTCATAATTTATGTGAAATGTAGCAGTAAAATTACTCTAATGACCAATAAATTTGTTTAACCCTCCTGTATTGACTGTGCAGTGGCAACTCTGCTGTTTTCCAGCTGGTGGAAATCTCAGCTGGCAATATCCTTCCTGATTCAGTGTGTGCTTTCTCTTCGGGTGTGTGGTGCCAAGATTGGTGCTGGCGTTTGAGTTTTCTGTGCTTAGTGCAGAAGGGAAATGAGATTAAGAAAGATTTCTCACAGTGTTGTAACGTTATGCCAGGGATGGATTTCACTGTTCCCAAGGAAAAAGTAGCCCAGCAACCAGAGATTAGTCAAGAGAAACTAACTTGACTAGAAGGTTCCAGGATGAACTTCATTCATTAATTAACCATTAATTAAAACATTTATTACATGTTTTCTTTATTTTTGTTTATGTTGGTTCATTTGGGTTTTAGGCAGAGATTGATCTTGATTGACCTGATAAACACAGGATACATTTTTTTGAGGAATTCCATCCTACTTTCAAAACAAAGAAAGGAGGAAAAAAAAGAAGAAGGAAGAAGAAAGATGAAAAAGGAAAAGAAAGACAGAAAGAAGAAAAGTATGTTTAATGGTGCTGCTGTTTGTGTGTACAGCTATGACATTTAGTGTGAAAAAAAATGTTATATGTTACTGTGGCAGATGCGCCCACCCTGAAAAAGACCTAACAAAGACCCAACAAAATACCGTGAAAACTTCCCGCCACAGCTCTTGTCATGGCCACACACTGGTGGTCAGCATGTACACATTTCAGTCAAAAGGTGAGGAAGTTGTGGCTCTCAGACAATAAGAGCTGGCATGACCATATATGACCACAGATCATATTCAATTAGGGTGCTAATGGAGCCCACTGGAGGACAAAAAATTCGAGTTGCCTTCCTCAGAAGCAGCAAGTCTGCAGTTGGGGGCTGTCCCCATGGTCTGGCATGCCACCCACAGTTCATCTCTTGTACAGGTTGAGAGCCCTCATATTATACGTGAGAGAGTGTGCATATTTTTTATTAATTGTTTCTAAAACTTAGGAATTCTTGAGATTGTCATGCAGTATTAATTCCTCATACATTCTGAACACGTGGTTTACTAATGTTGTCAGAGTGTTAAACGATTTTGATATACCTCATTTCCAGTTGGTTCTCTGCTAAACAATTTTTGGTTAGAATAAAGTTTATTTTGAGTTTATCACCTGTCTAAATTTGTTTTTTTTGAGCTTCTGCAACAGTTGCATGCTATAAAATCATGCTAAACTCCCTGTTCTATTGTAAGTTTCATTTCTGAAGTACTCTATCTTCAAGATGTCATTGTAAATAAATAAAAAACCTCCCAGAATCAACTGACAACATTGGTCAGTTGATTCTGGCAGTTTGGTTTCAAATCAAGTTCTGAGTTCTTCAGCTTGATGTTGGAAGACCAAAACCCAAAAGATTTCAATAGTTTGCTTGTTTTCTTGTAAAAAAAAAAAATTAAAAAAAAACTTAGTAATTTCTTCTGGAAAAGTTTTTTCATTTGTTTTCATGTTTTCTTCCCCCTTTTCCTCTGCCTTGTCAGTCATATTCAGAAACTCGCCATGCCCTCTTAATCAAACTTCTGTGAAAACCTAGGCTAAGAAAATTACTTAGAAATCAATGGAATAATGGACAATACCAGAAGGCAATGGAATATTCATAACAACTTTTACATTTACTTTGTTTTAAATATGCACTATTTTTCTCCTTACCCTTCTTCTGTTTCCCTTCTGATAAAGAATTACACATTGCTGCCACTCTATCTACAAGCTCAGGTGAGAGGTAGCAATAGACCAGTGACAGGCTGAAAGTATGAACTCAGCCGTGACCTTTATGTCCTGGAAAAGGGAGAGCTGCACCTTTCCAGTGGGACCAAGTACATTCATTGTGAATGCTGTTCTCCCTGAGTCTTCCCAAACCACAGGGAGAATCTGTAATGGGGTACAGGTTAGGGTAGTGAATTATTTTATAAGGCCTATGAAATTTAGCTTAAGGTAGCAGGGAAAAAGATTTGCTGAGGGGAGATACAAAAATATATAAGCAAGTAATAATCAAAGCCACTGCTTAAATATCTTCCCCCATGCACACACATGCTTGTAAAATATGTGGTATTTATGAACACATGTGAGCTACACTTTTAAAAGTTATTGGCAAAAGTTTTCAGATGGCCTGAAAAACTCATTTATAGTTTTGTTCATGATAAGTAATAGCCAAAGTCTTTCTTAAGCCTGCACAGATCATTAGGTAACATGGCTAAAACACGCCAGGAGCTGAAGCCAAGGGCACAGAAGGAAACAGTATTTATACTCGGGGTCATTGGGGTTTTTGTTTCCTTACCCCAATAGCTCATCAGTCACAGGCTTGGGGCAGCCTTTACAATAAACACAACAGGAGGCTCAGACTCACCACTGTGGATTGATGTCTGCCTTCTGTCTCTTTAAACAACATGGCTATGGCAAACTCAGATTTCAGTCTTACTGTCAGCTGTTCAGTGTTTGAGATATTATTGAAGCCTTTCTAGTTCAAGTGCAAAATTATGGTGGAAGTTTCAAGTATTTTTAGCAACTTTTTTTTGTGCATGTGTGCATTGGACGTCCCTGTCCAGGTTTTGGCAGTGGGGAAGCAGCAGTGGTCTCTCTGAGGAGAGGCCAAGGGCTGCCCCGTGCTAGATACAGCTGGTTCCAGCCAGCTCCAACAGACCTTCTGCAGGACAAAGCTAAGCCCATCAGTCAAGCTGTTTACACCTCTATGATAACACATTTAAGAAAGGGCCAAAACGTTAGAGAGCAGAAAGGAAAAGAAGTGTGAGACAGCAGTGAAAACATCAAAATCAGAGAAGAAAGAGGGGGAGGAGGTGTTCCAAATGATGGACCAGAGATTCCCCTTAAGCCTGGGAGAGACCACTGTGGAACAGGTGTTTCCCTGCAGACCGTGGAGAAGTCTGTGGTGGACCAGGTATTCACCCTGCAACCCGTGGAAGACCCCATGCCAGAGCAGGTGGGTATTTACTGAGAGGAACTGTGGCTGGTGGAGAGCTCACTCTGGAGCAGGTTTATCCTCAATGACTGCAGCCCATGGGAAGGACTCACACTGGAGCAGGGAAAAATGTGAAGGAGAAGGAGTGGCAGAGAGGAACAGTTATGAACTGACCACATCCCCATCCCCTCTGTGCTGCTCAGAGTGTGGAGGAGGATGCAGCTGAGTTGGGAGTGAAGGAGTGATGTGGAGCCTGAGAATAAAGTGGGGACAGTGGTAATGTCCTGTTTTAATTTGTTTTTCACTGTGCAGCTGTATTCTAAATTGCAATGAATTATATTAAATTTCCCCAAACCAAGTCTGTTTCACCAGGGATGGTAATTGGTTACTAATCTCCCTGGCTTTATCTTGACCTATGAACTTTTTTGTCTTACCGTTGTCCTCTTAAGGAGGAGACGTGAGACAGAGAGCGGCTGGGTGGGCAGTTGGTAGCTGGCCCACCTTGTAAGCAAGGCTTAAAAAAGTTCTGACAAATATAGCTTATACATATCAAGGAAAGCTAAATGCTCATTGTAAAATTTTCAGCCTTCACATAACAGTTCCACATTTGCAAAACTCCAGGGGAGGAGTGAAAACACATTTTTACAAAAAATGATGTGTAGACTGTTATTAATTATTGGCAAATGCCCAAGAAGAGGCAGAATGATCCTTTAATCTGTTGGGGATTCAGATGGGATAGTCTAGTGGAAGGTGTCCCTGCCCATGGCAGGGGGGTTGGAACTAGCCAATCATTAAGGTCCCTTTCAAGTCTAACTATTCTATGATTCTATGATTTTTTATCCCAACCTTAGTATTCAGTGTCTTTAATTGTGACTTTGATTTTTTTTTTTCAGATTTGTGTTTGGGTATCTTGAAGAGTGTGATAAACAAACTTTTTATAGGTATGATATGTGTCATATTACTGAAGGCCAAGAAACAAATAACATTTTTAAAAATAGCATTTCATTCCAAAATTTATATCCTGCCACTCTAATGAGAACTAGTAAAACAAGTATCTAAACGGTGTGAAGTTGAAACACAATAATAGATTTTTTTTTCACTGTCCTTTCAGTTAATTCAAACCTTCCCATCACGCCTTTCTCTCTGGCTTTTTCCACAAAGTAGGGAAGTCAGAACGTTAGGAATATGCCTGAGCTTCAACCAATACGTTATTTGGAAGTAATAGCTCCCATTTCCAGTCCCCAGTATTTTTTCCCTATGTCATGGATCTGAAACCATACAATGGAAACCATTGATCATAGAACTACAAAAGACTTTCTGTATGCGGAAAGGAACATTTGCTGTAGAACAACATTTTGATTCTGTATGATACATATGTCCCGATCCAGTGTCGGGAAGGTTTTGTTATAATCCCAAGGACGAGATTAAGACGCTGAAGTTGGTCAAATGTCATACAACCTTTTACTTAATTCTCTTAACAAAACCGAGAAAGAATGGTAAAAAGGGAGGGGAAGGCAAAGGGGAAAGGAAAGGGGGGTAAGGAAGAAAACAAAGAAAGAGGGAGAAAGTTCACTACTGCCACCCTGAGTCCAACGGTTTTCTGCTGAGTCTGGGGTCTGGGGAGGTGTGCAGCAAGGAGGTGAGGAGAACAAAGAGAGAGCAAAGAAGCCCGCCAAAAGCCTTATATAGGGATCTTGCTCATGCGCAGATCGACCAGAAGCGCTGGTCCCCTACAAGCCTCTTCCTGCTCTTTTCGCACCTTTAGTCCCTGTGCAGGCACATGGAGTCATCCACTTCCAAAATCATGAAGAAGATGGTCCTCCCGGAAGATGGCAGCATGGCGGTAATGTCGAGACAAAATCGCATCAGTTATTGGTTCTCTACAACATACCAACTCTATATTCCCTGGGAATCTTTAAATCTGGCTTACTCACATTTGATTATTTTCCCATTGTTGTGAATGGAGCTTTGTCATTACCTTCAAATTTGGCTAAATATGTATAGCACAGTGGAAGTGTACCAAGTGCTCAAGTTAAGGAAAAGGTATTGGGTTACTACATCCTATTTTGTATTAACTATTTCAGTAAGAAATATGTAGACATGTATGTGTGTATTTATATAATACATTGTGCTGGTTTGAGATAGAACAAAACCAATTTTCTTTCCAGTAATTTTACTTTTCAGTTAAATCTCTTAAACTGACTGCGCTCTCAGAAATTAATGGTAGGTTTTTCAGACAGTGTCTGCTTCTAGCAGTGATAATGCCTGATGTTTATAGTTAGTACTAAAGAATGGTATGCAGAGAAGCTCTTGTTTATACTTATTCCTTTAACAACCAGGGTCAACTAACTTTCTTATGTGCTATGTTGGAGGGTTGGAAGCATAAGAACATAGGAGTTGCACCTGCAGGGAGAAGCAGACAGGACAGGTGACCCAAAACTGACCACCAAGGTATTCCATTCCATTTGCATCATGCTCAGTACAAAGCTGAGGGGTCAAAGGGGTCAAGTCTCTTCTTTAATGGCCAGCGTCCGAGGAGGACTCTGGTCTGCCTTGATCCCAATCCCTGTTTTCCTGAATCCAGTTCTTGAATCCAATTCCCATCTGCTGCTCAGTAGTTGCAGTGCTTACCAGTGATGTGGTCGTCATCATGGGATCTCAATATTGGGTTTTTATATATTTGTATATTTTTCATTATTTTTTTACTAAAATTCTTATCTTTCCTTTTTATTGTTAATATTTCATTAAAGCTGTTTTAGGCTTTTTTTTCAACCCATAAGTCTTCCTTATTCTCTCTCCCTTCCTCTTCTGGGAAGGGAGAGGGGTTAACAGAGAGTGTAATGTTGTTCGTTTAGTGGCCAGCCCAGCCTAAACCTTGACATACATGTCTATAAATGTGCGTAAAGAGAAATGTCCTCATCAGTCAGGTTTCTGTCTGCTAGATCCTTCAACATGTACTATTCCATTCTTTGTGGAATACACTGCTTCTGTCAGTAGTAGATTAACTTCTATATGCAAGTATTTTTTCTAAAATATTTTCTTTGTGGGTATATATATCTAAATAGAAAAGATTTAAGTTTTGCTTACTATTACTCTTTCTCTATTTGTATCTTAAATTTTCTAGTATTGTAAAACACACAACAGCATACATTAATCAGGAATAGACTTTCTGTATTACAGTATTTTACATTTTGTTTTACATTTGAATATATTTCAAAGTCACTCAAAGTATCTCTTTCATTGCCCCTAATTACCTCGTGTACGTCATATTAATATGTTGCTCTAGAAACCATTGTGTTATCAAAACCCAAGTTCTTTTTATTTCAGTGGTGCTCTATTGCAAAATCTGTTTGGAATGGGAGAGAAATATTAGATTTGAAACAGAAAAAAAGAAAGAATTGTCTTATAAGGACTCAGGACTTATACAGAAAATAATTTTGTAAATGTCAAGTTTCACTTTCAAAAGTGATTGGATTAGCCTCAGTTTCGTCTTTTATCTCTGTAGCTGAAATATCTTTTAAATGAACTTTGATTGATAAAAGTGAATTTGATTTATGTTTTGGTAATACTGGAGTAAGACAGTACTGCTGATAAAAAGAAGAAAGCAGGAAGCAGTTCAGCTATATCTCTTCTAAGTAATTTTCAACAGATAAGATACAAACATCTGTACAGTCTGCAAAGTGCACATTTTACTGGTTAATGTGGTTCAAATAACTGAAAAGTTTGATATTTCCCACATGCTTGTCCCTCCACATAAACTAAATATAGCAAATCTTTTAGTTAAGGAATACATTTCAGAGACTGGTTTGAACAGTATTGGTATTAAAAAAACGAGGGATAAGAGCTTATTCAGCATACAGTCACATTTCTGTACTATACACCTCTGCAAAGTCTTATAAAATTCTATTACAAGGCTATCAAATTTAATCAGCCAGTCAGTGTTGAGCCAAAGTCTTGCACTCCCTACATCTTAAACCTGTCATACTAATACAAAACAGGCACTAGCTGTTTCCACTTTTGAAATCTTATTTTGATCACATAAATAAGTAAAGCAAAAGATTGCCTTAAGCCAGGTTGTTTTTCTTTCTTGCCGTTAAAGCAACCATTTCCCTCCAATATTCCTTTTCTTTACAGTTCTGCCATTACAACTACATTGAGACTTCACAAAGATGAGGAAAGGTGCACATGAATTAGTGCTTCAGTGGGGGGATACAGGCTTTTTAGGAGAAGCTGAGAAGAAGAGGAGGGGGGAATGGCTGGAATGCATGGAGATCTGCCTCCATGGTGCCTTCAGGTGTTAGTCAAGAACTTATGGGTAAAAATCCGTGACAGACCAACACGATTGTTATTGTTCTAAGACCTCATCAGGAAGAAGTAGATATGACCTTCTTTAAACAACTGAAAGAAGCCTCATGTTCACAGGCCCTGGTCCTAACAGGGCACTTTAAACACCCTGACATCTGCTAGATGGACAATACAAAAAGACTAAGGCAATTTGGAACATCTTTAGAGTGTATTGAAGACAACATCCTGGCACAGGTAACTGAAGAATCAGCAAAGAAAAGTGCTCTGCTGGACTTGATATTTATGACCAAGAAATAACTATTTGAGGACATGAAAGTCAGGGCAGCCTTCTCTGCAGTAACCAGGAGATGGTAGATTTCAGGATCCTAAAAGAAGGGAGAAAGTGATCATGAAATAAAGTTTTCGATTCTGGGAGAAGTAAGGAGAGGGGTCAGCAGAACTGCTACCTTGGACTTCTGCAGGGCTGACTTTGGGCTTTTCAGGAGCCTGGTTGACAAAGTCCCCTGGGAGGCAGTACTTCAGGGCAAAGGAGCCCAGGAAGCCTGGATGTTTTTCAAGAAGGAAGTCTTAAAGACACAGGAGCAGGATGTCCCCATGTGCCGAAAGACAAGCCGTTGGGGAAAAAGACCAGCCTGGCTGAACAGGGAGCTAGGGTTGCAACTTAGGGAAAAAAAGAGGATTTATGGCCTTTGGAAGGCAGGGCAGGCCACTCAAGAGGACTACAAAGAGGTAGTGAGGCTGTGTAGGGAAAAAGTCAGGAGGGCCAAAGCCCAGCAGGAACTAAACCTGGCTTCTGTTGTCAAGGACAACAAAAAAATGTTTCTATAAATATATTAGCAATAAAAAGAGGACTAAGGATAATCCCTGTCCTCTAGTAGATGGGGCCGGTAACATAGTGACCAAGGATGAGGAAAAGACTGAGGTACTTAATGCCATCTTTGCCTCAGTCTTCAGCAGTAGGACCAGTTGTTTCCTGAGTACCCAGACCCCTGAGCTAGAAGACTGGGATGGGGAGCAGGATGAAGCCCCTGTAATCCAAGGGGAAATGGTGAGGGACCTGCTTCAGCACCTGGAGGTGCACAAATCCATGGGGCCAGATGGGATCCACCCAAGGGTACTGAAGGAGCTGGCAGAAGTGCTCACCAGGCCACTTTGCATCATTTATGAACAGTCCTGGCTAACTGGGGAGATCCCAGCTGACTGGAGGTTGGCAAATGTGACACCCATCCACAAGAAGTTTGCAGATGATACTAAGCTAGGCAGGCGTGTTGATCTGCTTGAGGGTAGGATGGCTCTGCAGAGGGATCTGGACAGGCTGGGCGGATGGGCCGAGGCCAATGGTATGAGGTTCAACAAGGCCAAGTGTTGGGTCCTGTACTTGGATCACAACAACCCCACGCAGCGCTACAGGCTTGGGGCAGAGTGGCTCAAAAGCTGCCCGTCAGAAAAGGACCTGGGGGTGTTGGTCAAGAGCCAGCTGAATATGAGCTGGCAGTGTGACCAGGTTGCCAAGGCAGCCAATGGCATCCTGGCTTGTATCAGGAATAGTGTGGTGAGCAGGACTAGGGAAGTGATCATCCCCTTGTACTCGTCACTGGTGAGACCCCACCTTGAGTACTGTGTTCAGTTTTGGGCCCCTCACTACAAGAAGGACATTGAGGTGTTGGAGCGTGTCCAGAGAAGGGCTACAAAGCTGGTGAGGGGTCTGGAGGACAAGTCTTATGAGGAACAACTGAGGGAACTGGGGTTGCTTAGCCTGGAGAAAAGGAGGCTGAGGGGAGACCTTCTCACTCTCTACAATTACCTGAAAGGAGGTTGTAGAGAGATGGGGACTGACCTCTTCTCCCTGGTGACAAGTGATCCTCCCTAGTGAGAGGAAATGGGTTCAAGTTATGTCAGACGAGGTTTAGATTGGATATTAGGAAAAAAATTTTCACTGAAAGGGTTATTAAACATTGGAACAGGCTGCTCAGGGAGGTGGTGGATTTGCCGTCCCTGGAGGTGTTTAAAATAAGGGTAGACGTGGTACTTGGGGACATAGTTTAGAAGTGGTTTTGTTAGGGTAGGTAAATGGATGGACTTGATGATCTTAAAGGTCACTTCAAACCTCAGCAATTCTATGATTCTACGAAAGACAAAAAGGACAACAACCTGGATTTCAGAAGAGTAGACTTCAGACTCTGCAGAGATCTGCTTGGAAGAACCCCATGTGATAAGGCCCTGGAGAGGAGAGAAGAGAAATCCAGTCCAGTTAACTTAACCTCAGTCCCTGGGAATGTGATGGAGAAAATCCACCTGAAATGTATTTCCAAACACATGAAGGTGATCAGAAGTGGTCAGCATGGATTCATGAGAAATCATGCTTGACCAACCTCAGTGAGTTGACTGGTTAGATATGTTATATAGCTCAACTTTAGCAAAGGTTTTGACATACTTTCTTGTAACGTACTGATAGAGAAGCTGACAAAGTATGGTTTAGATAATTACACAGTGAGGCGGATGGAAAACTGGCTGAATAACCAAGTACAGAGGGTTGTGATCAGTGGTGAAGGGTTGAGCTGGAGGCCAGTCACTGGTGGTATACCCCAGGGGTCAAAACTGGGGCAAATACTGTTCAATCTTTTCACTAATGACCTGGATGAGGGAACAGAATGCACCCTCAGCAGTTTCACAGATAATACAGAACTGAGGGAACTGGCTGGTACATCAGTGTTGTGCTGACATACAGACTAGCAATCTGCTCGGCAGGTTGGGGAAATGGGCAGACAGGAATATCATAAAGTTCTTGCAAATGCAAAGTCCAGCACATGGGGAGAAATAACCTGGGGCACCAGTATACGCAGAAAAGAATAATAGCCATTTGTTGGATAGCCCTTGGAACAGTCCCTTTTAGATGAAAATAGCAAAATGTTCACCTCTAATGAAAGTGTCTTAAGTGCCTCTCTCAGTTGCCTTCCTTGCCTCTAAGGTAGCAAAGGTCTTTTGTGCATTGTGTGCACTGGTGCAACCTAAGTCATAAAAGAAACGTTGTAAAGATGTTGCCATGTCCAAAGTTGTTCATACCAAACTTAATAGATATGCTAGGCAAGAATGTTAGATCATACCAATGGACAATGCAAACTATGTAAAATGTGAGAGTGACTTCATCCCATTTAGGTCAGTGTTTTACTCATTGATGTCTAACTGCAATATATATTTTAACACAATGCCAGAAATACAATTTTACTTGATAATAGTTTTCTACATACTTGGTTAGGAGTAGAGGAGAAGGAACCAATTGAAGAGTTCCACAAAGGTGGATGAACTTATGGACTTCCTTTCTTCCTTCTTTCCCTGTCCTCTAAGGCTTTTAATTAGACATCTTTCCTATATGCTGTATGAGCAAGACAGGGTAAGAAGTTAGTGACAGTGAGAGACGACAACAAAGCTTGGAGGCAGGCAGCAGAGCTGAGCTCAACAGTGCAGCAAGTGGTTTTGGAAGCAGTTGTCATTCTCATAGCTGATTTGATTGAACTTGATCAAATGTCATGCAGTGCTTTCAGTGCATTCCTGTGCAGTATGCAGTCCTTAGTTAATTATTCAAGGAAGTCCATACTAAAGCAGTCAGGCCAACAAAAGGAGAAAGCCTGGGCTGGAAAAGACAGACCATTAGTTTCAGCAGCTGTTCAAGACAAGCAGCCATCCTTTTTTCTTTCATTTCAGAAATTTTAAACAATGAGCTACTCAAGGATGCAGTGAGGGAACAAACGAGCTAAGAGGAAAAAAAGGAAGAAGGAAGAAAAAGACCCATGTACTAGAATAGTGAAATTAGAAAGCATGTATTATTGTCTCCTAGGCACTGAAACCTAGGAAACCTAGCAAATAAACTTATACAACAGCTGTTCCTAATCTTAGCTTTTCTGCTGCTATCCAGACTAAATTTAAAACTGCATGTTATCACACACTAAAGCACCCCCACCCATACTTTAAAATATGTAAATCTGAAGGTGATGCCTCATATCATGCAATAATATGTTGTCTGGAGGCAGAGAAAATGAAATTGAAACTCTTTGCATTCTCAAAATGAACCTTAAATCTAACCTAAATATTATGTGAGTCAACCACAAAGAGGATTTATTCCTATATCTGTCAGTTCCCTTGGTCTTATTTTTCAGCCAAGCAAAAGTATTCCCAGAGTACCTATTTTAAAACAAGTATCTGTTTTTTATTTAAAAGGAATACTTATCAACTGTTTTGGATATATATGCTCCTTTAAAGTCATACAGCACTAGTTACCACAGCTCTAGGGAAACAAACAATTATTAGCTGATAACATCTTTTGGGTCAGCAATGGTTTGGGAAAAGGAATTTTCATACCCAAGCAAGCTGTAGCAATCACATATTTATGCTACTATTACTTGATGTTCCCAGTCTTATTTCTGCCTCCATGAGATATTTCTTAGAGATATATGGGACTGAAGAACTGCTATTGTTTCAAAATATATTTTTTTTCTTTTTTTAACATCCTAAGAAATAATTCTTGCTTACTTCATGTGGATTTTTATCTCCTGCAGTATGCTCACTGCTTAACCAGTTGCAGTAAGAACACATTTCTCCTCTTGAAAGAAGCAGAACTGTCCTAAGGAAATAATCCAAAACCTCCAGCATCATGCTGTCACTTTAGATCCACACAGGAGGAAAAATCTGACTTTGACAAGAAAATTCTTTGGGAGGTGTTAAGGGTTTCAAAGACAATGTTAGTACCTAAAAGAAGATTATGGCCTGGTCTAACCCAGTTCCTACTTTTCTTTCTTTCTCTGCCAGAGCAGTGGTCCAAAATCTTTCTAAACTCTCCTTTACACCAGCTTTGATCAGTATCCTGGTTCAACCAGAGAAGGCAACAATAACGTAGCTCAAAAATTAAGACTTTCTGAGAAGTGGAAGAAACCCATGATTTAAACCCAGTCAGTGATACATTCTACCAGAAAGATAATGCCTCCTCAACATCCCTTGGGCAACGATGTTTCAGTGTGCTTTATAGTGAGATACTGGGTAAAAAGGAATACATTTAAAAGCAGTAAGATTTCTAAGAATTTAAGGTTTTCGCTGCTATAGTGCAAATTTTACCCCATCTAATAGCATGTCTTGTTTTTTGTTCAATAAAAGGTCAAGGCTGTCAGACTGATATTGGTAGGAAATTTGTTTTCTTATTTATTGTTTTCTTTATTTAAAGTGCTTTCCAGTAAGGAATGGATAGGGAATGGGAGTTACATTCTGAACTGTTCTTCCATAGCTCAGCTGGTTAACTAACTAGTAACAGCTAGTTTTCAGGAGTCTGACAACAGTTATAATTTATGCCCAATTATCCTGTCTTTTCCATCTTGTGAAGATAGCATTGACAATATAAATTAAAAATTGTTCTTGGCTCCAGACAGACAGACTGAAATATCAGAGTGTGAATCATATCAGTGGGTTTGAAATGTAATTGTCATGGAAAGCACTGGATGGTCATTTTCTGAAATGCTCCTGAGTAATATCCAGTTTCTTCACAGGGAATCATGTGCCCATAATACCGAACACTGATGCAGGTGTAAGTAGTGCAAATGTCCACGTCAAGATATGCAGAATGTACGATGACAAAGTGAACCTGAGTTTTGCTCTGGAAGAATTGCAAGATTCACATTTTTCACCTGCATGCTCAAGATGTTCCGAGTGGGTTTAATTCTCTGTGACATTTTGCTGCACCCTGCTTTGAAAACTCCTGGATAGCCTTTCCTTAGTATTCAAGGATAACCTCCTCCAAGCTCAGGAGCAATGTATCCCAACAAAGAAGTGAGGCAAAAAAGCCAGGAGGCCTGCATGAATGTACAAGAAGCTCCTGGACACACTCAAAAGCAAAAAGGAAGCCTACAGAGGGTGGATGCAAGGACAGGCAGCCTGGGAGAATCTGTACAGAGAAACTGTCCGAGCGGCCAGGGATCAGATTAGAAAAGCTAAAGCACAGATAGAGGTAACTCTGCCCAGGGACATCAGGGACAACAAGAAAAACTTCTGCAAGTATGTCAATGATAAAAGGAAGACTAGGGAAGATGTGGGCCTTCTCCGGAAGGAAACAGGAGACCTGGTCACCCAGGGTGTGGAGAAGGCTGAGGTACTCAATGAGTTTTTTGCCTTGGTCTTCACCAGCAAGGACTCTAACTGCACTGCCCAAGTCACGGAAGGCAAAGACACTGGCTGTGAGAATGAAGAACCGTCCACTGCAGGTGAAGATCAAGTATGAGACCATCTAAGAAACCTGAAGGTAAACAAGTCCATGGGATCTGATGAAATCCATTTGCGGACCGTGAAGGAACTGGCAGATGAAATTGCTAAGCCACTTTCCATTATATTTTAAAAGTCATGGCAGTCTGGTGAAGCTACCACTTACTGGAAAAGGGGAAAAGTAACCCCCATTTTCAAAAAGGGAAAAAAGGGAAGACCCGGAGAGCTGTGGGCTGCTCAGTCTCATCTTTGTGCCTGGCGAGATCACAGAGCAGATCCTCCTGGAAACTCTGCTAGGGTACATGGAAAATAAGGAGGTGATTGGTGACAACCAACATGCCTTCATTAAGGGCAAATTGTGCCTGACAAATTTGGTGGCCATCTACGATAGCATTACAGTATTGGAGGATAAGAGGAGAGCAACTGATGTAATCTGCTTAGACTTATGCAAAACATTTGATGCAATCCTGCACGACATCTTTGTCTCTAAATTGGAGAGACAATGGATGGACCACTAGGTGGATAAGGAGCTGGCTGGACAGTCGCACTCAAAAGTGTTGTGGTCAATGGCTCAATGTTCAAGTGGAAACCAATGATGAGTGGCATTCCTCAGAAGTTGGTACTGGGACAGGTGCTGTTTAACATCTTTGTTGGTGACATAGATGTTGGGGTTGAGTGAACCCTCGGCAAGTTTGCCGACAACACCAAGCTCTGTGGTGTGGTTGCCATGCGGGAGGAAAGGGATGGAATCCAGAGGGACCTAGACAGGCTGGAGAGGTGGGCCTGTGCAAACCTCATGAGGTTCAACAAGGCCAAGTGCAAGGTCCTGCACGTGGGCCAGGGCAATCCCAAGCACAAATACAGGCTGGGTGGAGAACGGATTGTGGACAGCCCTGAGGGGAAGGACTTGGGGTTGTTGGTGGATAAGAAGCTCAACATGAGCTGTCAATGTGTGCTCACTGCCCAGAAAGACAACCATGTCCTGGGCTGCATCAAAAGAAGCATGGCCAGCAGGTTGAGGGAGGTGATTCTACCCCACTACTCTGCTCTGGTAAGACTCCACCTGGAGTACTGTGTCCAGCTCTGGAGCCCTCAACATAAGAAGGATGTGGGCCTGCTAGAGCGAGTCCAGAGGAGGGCCATGAGGATGATCTGAGGGCTGGAGCACCTCTCCTATGAAGACAGGCTGAGAGAGTTGGGGTTGTTCAGCCTGGAGAAGAGAAGGCTCTGGGAAGACCTTACAGAGGACTTGCAATATCTGAAGGGGGTCTACAAGAAAACTGGAAAGGGACATTTTAGAAGGACATGTAGTGATAGGATGAGGGGTAATGGTTTTAAACTAAACAAGGGTAGAATTAGATTAGATATTAGGAAGAAATTTTTAACTATGAGGGTGCTGAGGTACAGGAACAAACTGCCCAAAGAAGTTGTGGAGGCCCCATCCCAGGAAGTGTTCAAGGCCGGGTTGGATGGGGCTCTTGTGCAACCTGGTCTAGTGGGAGGTGTCCCTGCCTATGGCAGGGGAGTTGGGACTAGGTGATCTTCAAGGTCCTTTCCAACCTAAACCATTCTGTGATTTTGTGATCTTTTCTCCCCTGTTAATTCCTCTGAAATATTTCTGAGATGTTTTTCACTTACTGTTGTCCTCTGTATGCATGACCTGGTTGTGTGCCAGGATATCACATTGCTCTGCTAATAGCAAACAAAGATTAATATGTAGTAATATTTCATTAGTTTCATTAGAATTAATTTCTACAGAATTAGTGCAACAATAATATATCTGTAGGATGCCCTCTCTCTTACTTACCCTAAGTGTGTTTTTGTTCCTTAAATGGCTTAAACAAATGGCAGATCTTATTATCCAAAGGACCATCATGTTCTGCATAATAACTTTATATTTTAAGTTATGATGTACTTTGTATTAGCTACATTTCTTTTGTGTCCTTCATAACATTTTCTCTTTTTCTCATTCCTCAACTAATTTTTCCTTTTTTTTTTTTTTTAAATAAAAGTCTTTGTTAAGGATTCTTGAATTTTCTAAAAATATTTGCATAGAGCAAACACAGTTAAAAAATAATTATTTATTATTCCCATGATGCAATACCAGACATTTTGACAGCAGATCAAATTACCAGTAAGTGGATTAAATAGAAATCATTATATGTAAAATAGGAAAGTTTCTCCATAATACAATAAGAAATAGATAAAATTCAATATATGACAAAGTAATTTCAGAGGCAATTGCTGAGTTCTGAAAATAAGCTTTACTTAAATATATATAATTATGTATTACATTTTTCATGGGATAAAGAAATATCTATAAAAATCTCTTCTTTCCTCACAGCCAAGTCTGCAGAAACACTTAGTAAGATTTTTATATTTATTAATTTCGCTATGAATATTTGATATATGCCAAACATTCAGAAAAAAAGCCTGGAACTTAAATACAATCTTCAGTACCACAGTGTACAATGACTTTTCATAATACATAAATGCATTACACTACTGCCTACTCTGAACATTTCCTTTTGACGGCTTCTTACAGCATCAATGAGAAAAGAGAGGGTGATTTGGAATTTTCAAAAAATTCCCCTTTATCTTTCCAAAAGTGAATTGACCTCTTGTGCATATGACATAAATAAGTAGATAATGTAGAAGGGCTGATTTCCAAGGAGAATTCCACCTTTTCACGTGTCCTTTTGATACTGCAAGTAATTACGTTTGCAAATAATGGTGGATGTTCTCAAGCACTTACATGTCTAAATACTAGATTGGGCCCACTGAAGAAGTAAGTAGGCTCAAATGCACAATAAAATGAGCCCTCAATTTATTACAGATTTAGAAATACAAACACAAAAGTGGAAATTGAGCTACAGTACTATTCAAAATGAGAGAGAAAAAAAAATCCTTATATGGTAAACTACATATTCTATTTTTTTCTGTCTAACCACAATACTTTTATTTAGACATTCCACTTAACAGCAAATAACCACAAAGCCCTATCCCAAGATTCTTCCAGGAAAATAATAATCCTTCATATTATAATAATAAAGCTTAAAACATAAATAGTCTTGGCGCTCCCATAGGACCCTGCAAGATTCTAAGTAGAAACAATTGCAATTTTCCCCCAGTTCTCCGCAAAGTGGTCAAAAGATTAGATTCAGAAGCTGTATGTGATGGTTTTATTCAAATAAAAGATGAAGTTCTTGCCATTTCTGCAGAGTGGTTGTGAAAAAGTTTCTGTTCCAACTCAATGGTGTTTTGTTCCTGATTCATATGATTACTAAACAAAGGATAAGAAAGAGAAGTATCAAACCACCATACATATCTCCCATCTGGTTGTTTTCTATCTGTAGGGGGATACAATAAAATATAAATCAGCACCATTTTCTGAAATTTTTAAGGAAGTACAGTTCCTGAATTAGAATCCTTATACCTATAGCAGGGATTATCTCTTCAGATCTCTCCTTTGATCTCCAAAGGTTTCTCCTGTATATCATCCACTTTATTCTCAGTCACCTGCTATATGGGCCAACACATTGATTTGTCTGCCAGTGTTTCAGATGTTTCTTCTTCTGTAATCATTTTGTAAGAAAATATTGTAGTTTCTCATTTCTGGAGAAGAATCTTTCAGACTGTTCTATTATTGAATGATTACAGACTTGCCATGTGAGCAGACAATATTAACTTCTTTCAATATCATACTTTAATGAAATTATAAACTTATTGTTGTTTTATAGCATCCTGGTTACCACATTTACTTCCTAGCAACAGAATAATATTTCCCAGTGAAGTGAAATCATCATCGGTAGTGGAAACATTCAGATGACAGAAAGCTGATCTGAAGAAAGATTTAAGATAGAAGTATCAAGCAGACTAAAAGATTTAGGAGCAGAAGTCACATTGACTTCCTATTGCTTATTTTTGAAAAACCTCCCTTGCTCTTGATTTTCCTTTGGCTCAAGGCTTATTTCTCTGACTCCTCTGAGCTTTTGCTGAAATTGCTGTCCCGCTTCACCCACCACTTCCTCTAACAGCTTAAAAGTGTGATATGAAAACAGAGATGAATTTTTCAACATTTTTTTTTTATTATTTCCATTAAATAGCAATGAAATGTCAACTACAACTTTTAGTGGCAATATGTCTGTTTCGACAAAAAATTCACTAGAATAATTCACAGGTCTTAGAGCAGAAACAGAGGAGACAATACTCATTACTCTGCAAGAGTAACCTAATGATCAGAGCTAACATGAATGTGTTCATGTGGGTGTGGTGTTAGCCTTCATCCCTGTTTATCACTGGAGGCTCACATCAGCCCAGCGTTTGCCCCTGGCACACCAGACGTGGAGCAGGAAAGAAGCCCCCGTCTGCAGCACTGCGTTCCCACCCCTCTCACGTTACACAGATGGGGACGTGGGGGCGATTTATTCCCCTTGTCTCGTCTTGGGACTGACTCTGGAGCACACAGCTGTGCAGCTCTTTCACTCTGCAGCTGTGGACACCTCTGGTGGAAGCGCTCCTTTAGGAGGGGCTTTGAACTTGTGTCTGTTGTATGCCAGAAAAATGGCTTAAGCTCAGAGCTATTGACTGAGAAAAGGGGGAGAAGGAGGAGCAGAGGACACAGTATCATTTACTTGCTTGCTTTCTGGGATGCCATTGAAAAACCAAAGATTTTTCTGTTATACCTGAGGTTTGGGTTTTGGTAGCATTTTGGGTTGTTTTCTTTTCCATAACGTAGCATTCCTGTTATCTAGCCAGCTGTAATTCATATGAAAGACATAGTGACAGCCAGCACTTCCCAGACATTCAAATCCAAAATATAACACTTCATGCAGTATAATCCACTGAAAACATATCCCTGAATTTATGAAACATTTACACACTGCCATGTTCTCACACTGAAGAAGGGATTGCTGTACCGGATTTGGATGATAGATACCATATGTAAAGATCGGTCTACAGGCCTCTTAACTTCCTAATACTACCCTGTTTTACCTACTTGCTCTCTATTGTGAGGTGCAGCTGGCGGATTCAATTGGCAAATGGATTTCTATTCACCAGCTGATGGCTACACTCGATTAGGAGATTGCTCTACTGCCTGCAAGAGCAATTTGTAAGGCATATAGTCTTTGATCCCAAGAAAGAAATCAAAAATACACTTTCCACTGAATTCAACAGGCTTTAGATAGAGTGTTCATTGCTGACGGAGGATCTGGCACAACGAATTCAAATGGAAATGGAAAGTACGACAGGGCCTGGTTAGAAATATATGAATAAGCTGTGGAAAATGCAAAATGCTCCAACTGACTGTGCCAATAAGCCAGATGATGAAGTTGGAATAAATTTCGTTATTACTAACCAAAAGAAGAAAGGAAGGGAGAGTAAAGCCATTGATCCAACAAGGCCCTTCAAAAAATCAACACCATTTTCTATTCAAGCTTTTTCCAAGGTGTT
Source organism: Vanellus vanellus (assembly GCF_965231255.1). Taxonomy (NCBI): domain Eukaryota; kingdom Metazoa; phylum Chordata; class Aves; order Charadriiformes; family Charadriidae; genus Vanellus; species Vanellus vanellus. The sequence continues at coordinate 153,332,653 of NC_138906.1, forward strand.
TTTATAAATAATCACTATTATTATTTATATACTGTGAAAATTATTCCCTTTCCTGCTCTTTTCACCTGACAGAATATTTTAAGGTTATGTGAATGCAAGACCAAATCTTCTCATTTGGAAAACTGAGCTGAAACATGAAGGCTTTGTGCTTCAAGGGCACACTGATGCAGAAGCCTAGTGCAGTACGGATGGTGAGATAAAGGCATTTGCTGAGGTCATCCACCTTGGTACAATGTTATCCTATAAATAGGGAAACATGAATAATTTACTTATGTCTGAAGCAGCTGATAACCTGTAACTATAGACGTAAGTGGAAACAGGTCTCCGATGCCATCTATTGCTGAACGTTGAATGCAATTATTATAGGATGGTGGTACTAAAACCATTGTTTGATATATTTTTTAACTGTAAGACCAAACACTTCACCATTTTGTTGGTTTTTGTTGGGTTTTTTTTCAGAATTAACTGGTAAAAACAGCCTTTCCTTAGGCACCGAGTATTTATATGTATACATATATATTTTATGTGTGGAACATCCATACGACACCATCACTGAAACTTTCATCTTACTACAAACCTATGAACAATTATTTTTCCAGGGATGTAATTTTAAAATCTCAATCACAGCCAAGGAACAGGTTGAATCTGGTCTTTGCTTGGAACAGCTTTAGTTGCTCAGAATGATGCTCTTGTAATTCAAATCAATTTTGGTGCTCTATAGTTTGTTTCCACATGAACTGTAGGTCCCAGCAGCACCCTGTATAAAGCAACCTTAGTTATTGCTCTTCCAAGCCAGGGCTACAGAGTTGTCCACTCTTCAGCTACTTTGAGATGAAGTAATAGATGCTGTAGGAATGAAGAGGATATAGATTTTGGAGGGAAAGCTAGTATCAGATAGAGGAAAGAGAGGAAGGCATACAGGAGCAGCTGGAGCAAGAGCTAATCCATCTTTAAGACTAGCTTCATTTTTTTTTTCCTTTTCATTTTTGGTACAGCAACATTTTATTTGCCAATCTTTCTGAGAAGTGTGTGTGAACTAATGGAACCACAATAATTTGTTTTAAATATGTTTTCATCATTATGCACGGAGTTTTTTGATTAAAATTAGTACTTATTGTCACTGACATAATGGTTATCATTAGGAATGGAATAGTAATATTAGTCTCACTGTGTAAAATCCTATTGTACTAGAAAAATTGGTGCTTTTTTGTACAAAATATTACTTAAAACTATAAGAGAAATATCCCTTGCAGAAAACAAGTAATTCCCTTCTCTTTAGACAACAGGCCAGGACATAAAACCAGTATCATACAATCAGATCTTTGAAATAAATTTTATGCTCATTTTTTACTGAATCCATAGCAATGGTTTTGTTGCTGTATCACAAGTGTCTTGCAAAGAGATTTAAAGAGGAACAGCATAACAGTTGTGTTGATGTTTGCTTACACGGACTGTAAATCCTTCTAAGAAGACATGCAAAAATGCACAGTGCTACTTCTCAGGAAATGGAAAATCAAAGACAGCTTCTGTCAGAGAGGGGAACAAATCTATAGTCATATATTGCATAAATAAGAATATGCACTGATTAGGTTATTCAAGGTCTAAAGAGTAAAAACTAATGAAAAAGAAAAAGCATATGCTTCCTAGCCCAAGATAATAAAGTTGTTTTCCTTTTCTGTCCTGTTTCCTTGAAATAAACTATGAGCTTTACCTAGACCAAGCCAATTTTCTGTACAACAGTGAAACACGTGTGGGTATAGATTGGTCCTGGGAAAGCCTGTTGCAGTATTATCAGCTATACTTTTAGGAACTGAAATACCCAAAAGAATTCTTAAACAGAGCTAAAATCCTGTCATATTCTCTTTGGCATGCGAATATCAACAATATATTTTGGGTTTACAGTAGTGCTGAGCCTGGTTCCTGGACTCATGCCCAAAGTTTTAGGCTCAATGCGTATTTGTTCGTATTGTTGGTTGTTTTCTTCTACATCTTGTGTAAAAAGTGAAAAATCTGTAAATACATTCACCCCATCAGAAGGGAGTAAAACTCCAGAAAGAAATAAATTCAAATTAGAAATGACTGACAAAGGGAAAAACAAATTACTTGGCAGGGGGTCTATAGGTATTGTTCACTTTTGCTGCTTATTTATAAAGGCAAGCTTGCCAAGTGGACAGTGTTAAAAGAAAAAGGAGGAGTAAATGTCCTTGGAGAACTGAGAAACATCTCCACAACATGCTTTCTGCCATGTGAAATTTGCATGCAACAAGCAACAAAATGTCATAACATGAATAGCTTTTGAAGCAGCATTTGCTGCTGGCATGTTCTGTGATGTTGAAAGTGTCATGCACCACAGCTGTGATTCGAGAGGCTGGTGGTCTCAAAGTTTCTCAGGCTTCCACGGCTAGGAGAGTGACGGCAGTAGGAGTACAGAAAGACACTTACAATTATTCTTGAATGCCATTTTAAGCCAAGATTTCCTGCAGGCATTACTCCCTTGTCTCTTTGCTGTGCTTCTGCCAGCTCCTACATTCCCATCACAGTGCTGCATTTTTTTTCTAGCTTTTCACGATGTAGTGTGAGATGCAGGAGATCAGCTAGTTGGTGAGCTACATGTGCATGGAAGCTTTCAGAGCAGGAAAGATACAGCACTGGGCCACAGAGAGCAAGCGTTTGTTTCTCCCCAGTTGAAGTCCCACAATGCATTTTCCCTGTATTTGTGTACCCAGGAGGAAACTGTGGCCACTAGTACATGAAACAGTACGGCTGCAAAGATTCCCCTTCCTTACTCTCTCTGGGATATTTCCCAAATTAACTTTCTTGTAGAACCAATCATACTCCTAGTAAACCCAGGGCACAATAGACTTTCATGGAATCACGGAGTTTTCAGAGTTGGAAGGGACCTCTAGAGATCATCTAGTCCCACTCCCCTGCTAAAGCAGGATTACCCAGAGCACATTACTCAGGACTGCATCCAGGCGGGTCTTGAAAATCTCCAGAGAAGGGGACTCCACAACCTCCCTGGGCAGCCTGTGCCAGTGCTCTGTCACCTGAACTGTAAAGAAACTTTTCTGTGTATTTGAATGGAACTTCCTATGTTCTAACTTGTGCCCGTTACCCCTCATCCTGTCACTGGGAACCATTGAAAAGAGCCTGGCTCCATCCTCCTTCAACCCACCCTTTAGATACTTGTACGCCATAATAAGGTCTCCCCTCAGCCTTTTCTCCAGGCTAAAGAGTCCCAGCTCTCTCAGCCTTTCCTCATAAGGGAGATGCTCCAAGCCCTTAATCATCTTAGTTGCCCTTTGCTGGACTCGCTCCAGCAGTTCCCTGTCCCTCTTGAACTGGGGAGCCCAAAACTCAACACAGTATTCCAGTTGTGGCCTCACCAGTGCAGAGTAGAGGGGGAGAATGACCTCCCTCGACCTACTGGCCACACTCTTCCCTATGCAGCCCAGGATTCCATTGGCCTTTTTGGCAACAAGGGCACATTGCTGGGCCATGGATACTTTACTGTCTACCACGACCCCCAGATCCTTCTCCTCAGAGCTACTTCCCAGCAGGTCCGCCCCTAACCTATACTGGTGCTTTGCATTCTTCCTTCCCAGGTACAGGACCTTGCACTTGCTTTTGTTGAACTTCCTTAGGTTCTTCTCTGCCCAGCTCTCCAGCCTGTCCACGTCATGCTGGATGGCAGCACGGCCCTCTGGGGTGTCAGCCACCCCACCCAGTTTGGTATCATCAGCAAACTTGCTGAGGATACACTCTGTCCCCTCATCCAGGTCATTAATGAATATATTGAACAAAATTGGACTGAGTATTGACCCCTGGGGGACACCACTGGTTACAGGCCTCCAACTAGACTCTGTGCCGCTGATCACAACCCTCTGAGTTCTGTCCTGCAGCCAACTCTCAATCCACCTCGCTGTCACCTCATCTAGCCCGTACTTCCTCAGCTTCCTAATGAGGATGTTATGGGAGACAGTGTCAAAAGCCTTGCTGAAGTCAAGGTAGATGACATCTACGACTCTCCCCTCATCCAGCCAACTAGTTATAACATCATAGAAAGCTATCAGATTGGTCATGCACGATTTAGCCTTGGTAAATCCATGTTGACCACTTCCAATATCTTCCTGTTCCTCAACGTGTTTGGAGATGACATCCAGAATAAGTCGCTCCATTACCTTCCCAGGGACAGAGGTGAGACTAACCGGTCTGTAGTTCCCTGGGTCCTCCTTCTTGCCTTTTTTGAAGATTGGAGTGATGTCAGCCTTCCTCCAGTCCTCAGGCACCTCTCCTGTTCTCCATGACTTTTCAAAGATGATGGAGAGTGGTCTAACAATAACATCTGCCAGCTCTCTCAGCACTCATGGGTGCATCCCGTCAGGGCCCATGGACTTATGGGCTTGGCCAAGTGGTCTCTGACACGGTCCTCCTCAACTGAGGGAAAATCTTCCACTCTCCAGACCTTCCCCTTTGCCTTCAGAGTATGGGATTCATGAGGGACAGCTTTAGCAATGAAGACCGAAGAAAAGAAGGCATTCAGTAACTCTGCCTTCTCTGTGTCTTCCACCACTAGGACACCTGTCTCATTCACCAGTGGGCCTACATTTTCCCTACTCTTCCTTTTTCTATTGATATACTGAAAGAATCTCTTCTTATTGTCTTTAACTGCAGTGGACAAGCTGAGTTCTGATTGACCTTTGGCCCTTCTAATTTTCCCCCTACATAGCTTTGTTATATCTTGACAGTCCTTGTCCTAGTTGGACTTTGTCCAACTCTGCTGAAATTTGGTTAGCAATGTGCAGCATTTTGGATTTCTGTTGGAGTCAGTGTTTATTCCTGGCTCATTTTGCTTAGAAGCAGATGCAGCTTCTTCTATATATAACCATTTTTCATGATACTTAACCCTGGATAAAGTTGTAGTAGCTCTGTTTATTTCAGTTAGAGTAAGGAAGAAGAATATTCAACCTTTGGCTTAAAATTAATTTTTTTCCTGGTTTATTCAATGTCATTCCAAATTATATAGAATTTTAGCTGAATATCAAAGGTGAATTGCCAGGTTCTTAGGGCAGGAACCATGTTTTCTGTCTTATCCATAAAATATTTAACACAATGGAGGTCAGTAATCCTACATGCACCCTGAGGCACTATCAAGACACAAAAACTAAATAATAATATGAGGCATGTTTAAAACCTTTCTGTAGTCAATAAAACTACTCATACTAACTTCAAGAACTCTTGCTCAGACTCTTGCTTTTCATTAGAGTTTGACAATTTTTACATTGACTTATATTCATTTCAAAGTACTGTGTATAGTGCTTCTGGCTGTTTCACATTTTTTCACCTTACTGATCCTGCATTTGTCTGCAAATCACATTGTATGTTAATAAATAGTGATGAGATGTTAACAAATACAGTTTAACCTCTTTCAACCTCCATTTTCTCCATTGTTTAATTTGATTTAATTATATAGTTTCAAAAACAAAGTCAAGTAAATTAATAGAGCAATGTGATAATCCTTCAACAAATGTCAAAATTTAACTAGGACTAGCTTTCTTATGAATGTTTTGAATTGTATATTGTACAAATTGACTCCAACCTTCCATCTAAATGGCTTGCTGCAGAAGATGTCCATGTTACAAAGTGTGTTTGATTTGCTTTTAATGGCTGCAGTTTGTTTTGTGTGACTGGTAAGTTAGGCCATGAATAAAGGTTTAACTCTCTGACATAAAACATCCTTTAAAAGAAAATTAATGCAGTCTAAAAAGAAACCAGATCAGATCCCAGCTCAGGATTTAGTTTGCTGAGAGGAGAGTTTACCATGATAAAGTTTAGCAGTATTCCACCAAAGCACCATTTATTAAAACCTTAGGGATCCAAAGATCCAAAGAAAAAAAAGTAAATAGTTCTCTTGTTTATTCCAGTAGAAACCCAACACTTTGAATGTTATGCTGACCCTGATTTAAAGACTTATGAAAGTACACAGCATGGTGGGTTTCATCTCATATGAAGCCTAAATTGTAGGAACCCTCTTTTGTCAAGACGGGAAGGAACTATAAAGAGAAAATATGGTTCCCCAAATCCTCTGATCTTTTACAGTTTACTTCTTGCTCGTACACAGAATAAGCTTCTCAACCTTTGCTCATTATTAATATAAACAGAGTGAATGCCCTGGTAATGTTCAGATTTTCTGCTTTTCATCCTGAAAATCTGATGCTATACTCTCACAGCCTCCCCATAGACAGAAGATTGAAACTTTTCTCTTCTATATTCATTTTTATTTTGACAGCGGAAAGAAAGAAAAAAGGCACACCTAACTTACGGTTGTGTCCATTTGGAAAGAGAAGCAACACTTTTGACATTTCTACTCTTTGTGACTGAGTAAGATTTGAGAGAAGACTATGACTGGTTGAGGTCTTAATCTCTCTTGAATGTCATCTCCTAAGCAGTACTTTCAGTCTGGATATTCAGTCTTTGGAGAAGACACTGATATTTTCCCAAAGGAGTCATGAGATCTGGAGATGTAGGTTTTGATATTTTCCCCAACTAGATTATACCAGAAGAGTAGCTGGCTAGTGGGTCCCAAACTGAAAAATAATACAGATTAAAAATTGTTATGCTTTGCCTGAGGAAGGAGTTCACTTGGAGTCATATGGTGCACAGAGGAGAACTGAGCAGAATTCAATTCCAATTCTCATTGATGTCTCATAAACCTCTGAGTATTTTACTCTCTCCAGGTTAAGCCAGACTATACTCCTTGTAAACAAGATCCAAAGACATCTTTAGGCCAATTGCTGTCCTAGGCAAATTAGAACAGATTAAGATTTTATTCAAACCCAAACGTGGTCCTGCTTTTAGATGACTTTCAGCCTCATAGCTTTAGCAAATAGCAGCTCATTAATCCTCACTGTATTTCTTGCAATTGAAATGTTGTCTGAGCGATTATGGAGCTCACTTAATGCTATATAAAATGTCTATATCAGAGATAAAATGGGATTTCAAGTGTCCATTACCCATGGTAACCAGTGGGAAGGCAAGAGCTTATTTTTTCTAATTCTAAATTTAGTTATATCTTTATTTGTATTATAATATTTTTTTATTACAACTGTTTTATTATAATACAATTTTATTTAAAGATAACTTTTTCACAGAAACAGTTTTAACAATATCTGCATATCATAAAAAAGGGTGAAATATAATTAATCAATATAATTAATATAATTAATCAAACATTCAAGTACCATCTTCTTCCAAAGCTAAAAAGAAAAGGGGACATCACCATATCTGAACAGAATGGACGTAAGGGTCAGAACAGTCAGGTGGTCATTCACAGCTTGCATCAGTTAGGTTCTGAATCTTCATGCCACAGGACATAGTTCAAGTTAAATACTTTACGTAATTCAAAAGGCTGCTGGATAGTTTCATACAAAAAAAAAAAATAATCTTTAAAGGGCTACAAACTACCTCTGTGTCAGTTCTCTCTCAGGGAGTCCCTGAGATTTTGAACTCTGAAAACTAGCAGAATATTCCAAGGAAGTACCACTTTATGCTTGCCTCATTGCTATACTTTTCCTTACACAGCCTTTAATGGAGAGTGCTGGAGTGAGCTAGCTTAAGACTTAGCTTCACCCTATATGAATGTTCTCATTTTCTTATGACCCAAGAGTGCTTTAAATGCCTAATAAATGCCCTGGCCAGATTTCAGGACAGAGTACAAGCTTGGCCCACAGCTCACTTCTGCTCACCCATCCCTGGTTTTCACACAGGAAAAAGGCAGAGGCAATGTCCAATAGTGCCAGTGAATTCTTCTTACAGCCTGAGTAGGGGAACAGAGGCTCAGCATGTGCCTCCTGGTCAGGTTAGACAAAACTAGACATAGTGCATGAACGTTTGCCTTGCTGAGTCATAGGATCGCTCGGAGTCATAGAGTGGTTGAGGCTGTCATGCACCTCTGGAGAGCATCTGGTCCAACCCTTCTGCTCAAAGTAGTGCCAATGAGAGCAGATTGCTCAAGGACATGTCTGATCAAGTTTTGAACATCTCCAGGGATTGATACTTAACAACCTCTCTGGGCAAAGCTGTTCCACTGCTTGATCACTCTCACAGTAAAAACGTTTTTTTCTTATGCTTACATGCAATTTTCTGTCTTTCAGTTTGTGCTCATTGGCTCTTGCCCTGGCACTGGGCACTACTGAGAAGAGTCTGGCTCCATCTTCTTTCCTCCACTCATCAGGTTTATATACACATGGTTAAGAGCCCCCTGAGCCTTCTCTCATCCAGGCTGACAGTCCCAGCTCTCCCAGCCCCTCCTCACATAAAAAATGCTCCAGTCCCTTAATTATCTTTCTGTCTCTTTCCTGAACTCACTGTAGGATGTCCTGCCTCTCTTGTACTAGGGAGCCGAGTACAAGTCACACTGGAAACAGCACTTCTGATGCTGAGGAGAGGAGAAGGATCACCTCCTTCAACCTGTCTAATGAATCCCAGGAAGCTGTTGGCCGCCTTTGCTGCCAAAGCACATTGCTGGCTGCTGGTCCACTTGTCCACCAGAAGCTCCACTTTCTTTTCTGTAGAGACTGTTTCCAGACAGTTGCTCCCAGCATGAACTGGTGCCACCAGGTGTAGGACTTTGCATTTTCCTTCCCTTTAACTTCATGAGATTTCTGTTGGCTCATTTGTCCATTGAAAGCTGAGAGATATGAGAGAATCTGAATCACAGAATCATAGAATAGTTAGGGTTGGAAGAGACCTTTAAAGGGCATCTAGTCCAATCCCCCTGCAATGAGCAGAGTGGGGACATCTTCAACTAGATCAGGTTGCTCAGAGCCCCGTCCAACCTGACCTTGAATACAGATGATCTTTACATATATAAAACAACATATGTGAAGAAGATTTATTTAAGAGCAAAGATAATGTGAATGTAAGAATACATGTATATAGACTGTTCATTAATAAATTTAGGAAATAATAAATTTATTCCAGAACAACCTTCCCGTAGAGTACTGGGATCTTACTGAATTTTCACCAATAGTATGATAAATATATAAGTGACATTCTCTCTTGTGTTTGTCAAAAATAACAGGAAGCTGGATATAATGATGTAGATGCTTTTCACTCTTTATGCACTATGAAACCCCAATTATTTTATCTCTACTCAGGCAAAGATACTATGGCATTTTTTTCCACCTCAGTATCCAGTCCAAGGCTTTTATCTGATTTTATTCTACAGTTGTCTGATATGCATTTCCTAAGAAGCACCACAACTAACCACTGTTCTTATGGATAAAAGTTCAGCTAAGTACAAATATGAGCCCAAATTATTTAAAAAAAAATAATATTAAATTAGTTATCCTATTGATAATAATGTTATAGTAAATGGTGTTAATGAATCTCTAAGATGGAACAACCTTGGTTATTTTACACCAATATCTACCATGTTCTAGACATTCTAGCACTGATAGCAGAAAAGAGAGTAACTCATCAAAAGGCTCTCAACTTTTGAACCTCTAGAGAGCATCTCATTGCTATTTTAAAGCCCTGATTCTTTACTACATTTTTCTCACACTTCTATCATCAGAGTCTGAATCTGAGACAGCATGATTTTTAAGAATTTACCTTGGTAAATTGGTGATGACTTTAAAAATACAGAGATAGACAGATATTTCTGTTAGTTACCATCTTGCTTTTTTTCTATGTCTTGATCAATCACTGCTCATTGGCATGTCGTTCAGATATTGAATGAAAAGACATTCAGTTCAAAACTTTTATGGGAGCTTCTCTACCCATGAATTTATTTTAAGCTCCAAGCTTGTCTGTTGTGGAAAAAATTGAGGCATGTAGGTTTGCACAGATCTTATGCCCATGATACAATTTAGTGTATTATTTGTCTGACATCTGCAAAGAGGAAATCCTCTTACAACATCTCAGTTTAGTTACTTTTTTTGTAGTGGAATTACGTGCCTTATTTGGGAAATCTTGTGCTACTGGACAAAAATAGCAATCAAATGTTCCTTTGAGTATGTAAATTTAAAACCAACAGTGCCTGTTCTTGAAAAATCTAACTAGTGCTATTAAACATTTTTTATTTCTTTACTGTGAAAAGCACTGTAGGATCAAATAATTTCCTTTCAGGACATGCAGTTCAGCCAAGATAAGTTCTCCTGTTCATCATCAGCACAAAACAGCAGTGGATATGAATCACTGAATTAAATCTTATTAAATTCTAAGAGCTTTTCTTCCAATAACACTTACACTGCAATTCTTAATGCATAATCCAAAAGAAGAATAATTGAATTGGTTTAGAATGTCAGATACTTTGAAACTATCTAAACATCACTAACACTGTCAAGATTTTGAAATTCAAGGTGTCTAGTTTCCCTTGGGATAAAAACTTTAAATATAAGCTTGCCTTCTGATTTTTTTAAAATGTATTTATGTTTGTGAACAGTTTCCAATGCAGACCTTATAACCTGATTTCAAAAAAACTTCACTAATTAAAAATCACAGAGCTACATAATGCTCCCATATACCATTTTATACACTAAAAAAAAAGGATGAAATATTTTAATTTTATAACAATGTTTAATACATTTACAAAGAAGGTGATATGAAACTGTTGTGTGCAATAGGCAGAGAACTCAACTAAATCCCCCATAGTTTGTTTTCTCTTTTTTTCAGTTCTACACCACTAATAAACAAAAAACATGAAAGCACTACATGTAATATTTAATGGTCTCTCTTTTTTTCTTTGCAATAGATCACTTTACTGAATGGCTTATATCAAACCATTTTTTGGTGTCTTAAAAACATTTATATGACAAAATAGTAATTAGGATCTGCACATGAAAGCCCAAAAAGCTGATCAGCATCTCCCACCTAACTACTTAGGTGCCTAACAGTCTGCAAGCAATTAAAGTTGTGCCAGAAAAAATGTTAATGCCTAAAGTTTGACAATGTACATACTTAAAGGCTCTGCCATCTTGGCTGAACCAAGCAGCTCAGGACCCTATCCAGCCTTAAGTTTTTTATGATTCACAAAACCAGTGTCAGCAGGCTTCAGGCCCCAAGGGAGCTAAATTGTTATGCACATTTTTTGCACGTTTAATATTCTCTGACAGTATAAATCTTAGTCACAATGATTTTCATTAATAACACAGCCCCTGGAAGAAGTGTTCAAAGAATCATAGTATCATAGAATGGTTTAGGTTGGAAGGGAACCTAAAGATCATCTAGTTCCAACCCCTCTGCCATGGGTAGGGACACCTTCCACTAGACCAGGTTGCTCAAAGCCCCATCCAGCCTGGCTTTGAACGTTTCCAGGGATGGGTCCTCCACAACTTCCCTGGGCAATTTCTTCCCATGCCTCACCACCCTCATAGTGAAAAATTTCGTCCTAATAGGAAGGGTTGCTGCCTACATTTTGATAGTAGCTTAGGGGTCATGAAGAGCATGGTCCAGGTTCTTGGCCATCTTTAGCCTACAGAGATAAAACATTTACTCCAGAGAAGTTCTGCTGTTGCCATCATGTATTTTACAAAACCGGAACAGAGACACATCCCATGTTCCCATTGAAGCTGTTTCACTCTTCAGATAAAAATGTAAGTAAAATTCAATAACCATAAGGAAAAGATGCATAACTTTGAAGCCTAGAGGGTACTGCATTTCTTTGTAAGCTTCTGTCAACACAAAGAGTAGTCACTGGGCCCATCTCTTGTGGGCCCTGGGCTTCGGGTCTACACATCCAGATCCGACTGGGTTATTATTGTTGGGCAGGTCTTAGGTTTTAGGCATTAAAATAGAAAATAAGGGATTAAAAATAGTAACTTATAGTAACTGATACAAGTAAGAATGGGCTTCTGAAAAATTGATACCTTAAACAAGGAAGTTTTTGCTCAAAATCAGCAAGAAACTGCTACGTAGTAGTGGCAGAAGTAAAAGCTCTGATGCATATTTCTTAACACATTTCTTAATTGGGAAAACCTTGTTTACATAACAAACATAAATGGAGTACCATTTACACAGGTTAATCACACCAATATTGTGGCAATGAAACCTGGATCTCTGCTTCAAGTGTCTTTTTGCTTATGTTTGTACTATTTTTTTATTGCATTCAAGAAATCCACTAGCAACACAAATGATCATGCAGTGGTCTAGTAAAATAGTCACACAGAGATATCTGTGGGAAATATAATTGAGGTGCATCATGCCATATAATCTATGGCTTGGTCTACCCTTTGCTATGAAATTTTTTATGATCCAGCTCTACATTGTAGGCATCTAGAGCTTAGCCAGTTTTCAAGACTCCTTTCTTAGTCCATGAAGAGAAACAGATCCATTTACAATCAGATTCATCTCATTTTGCTGCTGATGTCTAAATTAAGGCAGAAGTACTGCACTGCAAATAATACCTGGCTCTCACAAGCAACTCTAATTTGAATCATCTGGGAATGATAAGATTCATTGCAGACAAATTTGAGCCCAGTCATCTAGTCTGTCTCACAGGTGTGGACAAAAGCGTATTGGTATCTTCCATGTAAAATTCTTTGTAGGGTCCTATAGTTCTTATGCAATTTAATCCTCTGACTGCAAAGAATAAGGTATCTTCTTCAGACAGCTTGTAGCACAACAATGAGGTGGAATTTGTACAGTACTTACATCTACATGTTTAAAGAGCTTTTTTCATATGTCATCCTGGATTTGTCCTTACCAAAAATTAAAATACTATGTAAGCATTCACTGTTTACTCTTGCACTGAGATTTCAAGGTCTTACAAACTACCCTCTGCTGTTGGCAGATAATATTGTTCAGTATGTTTCTCCTTCTTGGTGTTTAGCAATCTTATGACTTAGGTTGGTAACCTGGGGAGTGTTTTGTCTGACAACCAAATATTCAATGTATTGCCATAAGCAGGCTGCAAACCTCATTGTGAGAAAACACATCCTCCCAGCAACTCTTGTTAACATAGGACATCATCAACATTTTTCCAGTTAAGGAGAGAAGACTTGGGTTTGTTAACACTGCTCCTCAGAGTGCCTTTCTTCTGTACCTTGCCTTCAGAAAGCTCTTTGACAACTAGTGAACAAAACGTGTTTCTTGAAGCAGAAAATCTTAATCACCAGCATTTGTCCTGTTGGAATATTGCCATTGTAGTCAGCAGGAAAGGAAGCTGTGAGCTTATCACGGAGACTAGGGATTGGAAGTATGCCTCTGCCCCCTGTCTTGTGATATGGAAAGAAATGATGACATTTCATTAAAAAAAAAAAAAAAAAAAAAGGTGCAGCAACATGACAACACGTACAGCCCAACCAGAAGACAAAGCTGTTAAACCTAGAATGAAGACTGAACCAGAGTAAAACATTCACTCAGACAAGATGAAATTACCTAACCTGTAAACTAATGCCAGATGGCATAAATGCTCTCCAGAGATCACCCATTCTTCTCTCTACAAATCAAATGCCAAGGCAAAAATGACTGTTAGCTTTTCTATCCTCATAGATACCACTCATCACTGCCCTACAACACACCATTTTGCTGTTATAGTATTGGATACAGGACAAATAAATGCAATTTTCATGCCTGAATCTAGTAGTGAATGCCTGCCGTGGCAAGATCTAACAATCAAACAACTGTGCAGAGATGAATACAAAATTATGTCTGTCTAGTATGCTGACCACATCACAAAGCTGTTAAAGAACAGAAAAACATCTGACCAAATTAATATTGATTTTTTCACATTCCGCTTAAAATCGAATGTGCTCAGCACTAGTTGAGAGTACACTTGGGTAAAAAAAGAAAAGGTGAAATTCATAAATTCATTTCTTTAAGGACTTCATTTCAGCTGATTTTGAAGAAGCTGTTATAAAATAAAAGGAAAGGATCCAGTATTACATTGTACATTGACAAGGAACTGTAATTTCTTTTCTTATATCATTGTCACTGAGGAATTACTTCATTAATTTTTAAATATTATGATTTAACTGGGTTAATCTGACTATATGTTGGTGATCGCAATCTGAAAATCACCTGAGGACCCTCACTGCTGGCAAAGACCTGATCAGTGTGGAAGCTAATGATTCACTTCATTTTAAATTAAACCTCTTCACATGTTCAGCAGACTTAAACTTAAACTGCAGTGAATATATTGACTAGACCTCTGTTATCTATAATGGGAAACTAGACAACTAATTCCAAATGAAGGCACCTGCTTTATTGATACCTATGTGAAATTAATCCCACCCACAGGCAAATTTGAATTCATATATCTTTTCCATGTTGTGAGAAAATAATTAAAATAATTTCATTATGGCAGCTACATATTATTTCCCTGTTTCAGCATTTATATCTTTTGTGCTACCATTTTCAAAAGATGTTTAAGGGAAGGTAAGATTAGAAGCCAAGTGTAGGCAGCAGAACAAAATTCTTGAATTTCTGAAGGTCTAATCCGGTAAAGTGCATGCATATCCAAACCATTTCAGGGACATTCACTGATTATTTTCCAGCTTTGAAGATCAACCCACTTCTGCTTGAGTAACTGTCTCTTAACGAGGGATTTATTTACCCTTCCTAGTTTTAGGCAGTCAAGTATAAAAATTTTGGACATAAATCCTTATTTAGTCACCTAAATACCATTTTAAACATTAATTTAGTGATTTACTTACTGCAATAAAAAGGCATGCTATGTGGTCAAGCTTGAAAACTGGTCCTTTAATGCCAATGGAGCAGCAAACTGGAGTCAGCCTTTTATGTTTATGAAACAAGAAGGCAGCTGATAGAAGCACTGCTTTTTCAGAGGAGAAACAGCCAAGCCATTGCACTAAGCAATTCCCTTTATTATTTTTTTTTAAGAAATAAATTATCTTAAGTACATGAGATTTTTGTTACAGTATTTTAAAGAGTTCATTGAAAACTTAAATGCTATGCTGCTCTTTGGCTTTTTTTTTTGCTCATAGTTTATCTTTAATTGGCTACAAATCCATTAGCCAACAAGGGAATTGAGAACACAAAATATAGCCAATGTGCCCTGACTTTAAACATCTGTTAGGGATTGTTTTATAGTGTTTCAATGAAAAACTCCATGGGTTTGAGGAAAAGACACCTTCCACAGAAACAGCATTGTTATTGTTTTTATAGCTGAAAGGATGATAGGACTGATTCTGCAATATGGCATTCACAGATGCACAGTGGTCAAATTTCTCAGGGCCTTCCTGGCCCTGCCCAGCCCCACATGGGGCCTACCCCCGTCTTCCCCATCAACACTGTAGGAGTGCCAGTTTCCAGCCCTGTTCCTCTCCCCTGGATGGACCTCTTGGCACTGCACTGTAGGTCCTCTCCTGGCCCCTTCTCCTTTTGCCCCCAGCTTGGCTCTTGGAGGGATCCCAGAACCTGCCATGTCAGGGGCTGCAAATGGACCATGTTACCAGTGCCTGGCTCTACACCTCGTGTTCAGCCCTCGTAGGACCGTGCATCAACAGTGAGAGCACAGCCTGTGCGAGGTCACCCTCAGCGCCTGGCTTGACCCCCTCATTGGGAGGAACTTGTTCCTCAGTTCTCCATCACACTCATTATTGAGAGTGTCTATGACATGTGGGCACACTCCTCCACATCAGGCATTAATACTCCTTTGGATCTTTCAAACAGTGCCATGTTTGATTAATTTTTAGCACAAAAATCATGTTTTTAAGTAAAAACATTTACTAGTAATGTTTCTGGTGCTTCCTGAAAATCAAAACAAGCAGGCAAAACAGCGATGGTTCATTTAACTGTGTTTTGCTATTATGATGAAATGCAATTACAGCTCAGGTTTCAGTTTTTACTTGTCGTTCACAGCCACAGAATTCACAATGGTAAAACTCGTTTGTCATAGAGATGACAGTGCTTTAGAGTAGTATCTTTTCCAGCTGAGATAGCTCAATTTTTTAAATCATTTTCACACTAAATTAATTCCTCTTTGTCTGTTAATAAATATTTCAATTTTTTATAAAAATAATCAGGCAATATAACTTCTTAGGAAAGTCAATTTAATTACTGGATTCCCTCTTACTAAAATTCCATATATCCATACTTTCTGCACTGACAGACATAAAAAGATTGTTGCTAATTATGTGATAAATACCTGATGGTGTTTCTGATACACCTGGAAAAGAGGAAATGATTAGGTAGTTGGAAGAGTCGTTTGATTAAATGCAAATCCAATATCTTATTCAAACTCCCGACCTTGTATATAGATATGCAAGCTATTAAAATGCAGACAGTTCTGGTCCATAGAATAGCCACTACTTTAACTAATATAATTTCCCTGGCTCCAAGATATAATGAGTTGCAATAAGAATGTCACAAAAGAAAAGGTAATCTGGTGCTAAGAAAGATGTTATCAGGTGGAGATGTCTGCCAGTGTCCTGATCAGCCAAAGCCAAGAAGGTCTTGTGTTACTGTCACCCCTTAATTTTTAATATTTTTTTTTTTTTCTATTCTAAGAAATAAAACACACTATCAGGAAAAGAATTTGAGGTTACCTGTAACTAACTCTTCCTTGGATGGTCAGTCTGTCAGTTCTTCTGCTGAAAGTGTTTTGAAGGAGGGCCTTGGTGGCATTTAAACAAAGAAAAGTAAGGTCTAAAAAGCAGCCTTACAGAAGACTCAGTAAAGCAGGAGAGAAGAGGGAGGACCAAGAAGCAAAGGAAAAATAACACTTTCACTAAGCTAAGGATTTTCTGCTTCTCCACCCAAAACCTGTACAAACCATCAAGTATATAAAACATGTTGTAGGAAAACATGAGTGGATGTGTGTAAAATCTGATTACAGCCCAGTGTTAGGCTTTCATCAGTTGAATGGATTTGGGACAGATTCCAGCATTTCTGTAAATGTCAATGTAAAGGAAAACGCAAATGTCTGAGGTTTTGCTTGCTATTTCAATATATTAATTCCTTTAAGGTTTGGGGTTTTTACTATTTTTAGGTTTTGCTCAATGGGATAAAATTTAAAGAGGTGATGTTATTCTTTCCTTAGTTGCTATTGCAACTAAGCCAATATTTTTATTCAATATTGTTTAAAAGAGAACCATATGTATAGGTATTCTTCTTCTATACATTTTCACCTTGTTTTGGAGCTTTTTTTGTCATCTTTTAGCTTTACTACTGCATTCCTCATCCTCCAAACTGGTACACTTATTCTGCCTTTTTCTGAGCAGAGTCTAATAACAATAGAGGATACAGTCTTGTCTGCAGAAAAATATTCTACCTTACAAAAAAAAAACAAACGTGTAGGGAAATAATTCACAAAAGGAAACAGAACACAAAAAGAATGGAAGTTTTTACCTTAGTTCAAATTTATACAGGTGTATGTTTAGGAAGTAAGAACACCTTATAAACAAGACTCTGAAGATGCACTTATGTAGTGACAGAGATTAATGCGAAAGAATCACATTGTAAATCAGCCTCCAAAAAAAAATCACCATCCCCCATATTATAGGTAGTATCTCTTTCTCCTTTTCTCCCACTGATTAAGTGTTGCATACAGATCTCACCAATTATTGAACAGAGACCACTTGCTGTTGTAGACCTGCATTGGGTGTCTTTAATGGCAAATTAAAACTGTTTGATGATGTAGATAACTGTGTTCTTGGATCTTATGTTAGAAGATCATTGGCTCTATCTCCAGTTTAACCAATAGTTGATCCAATAAATTGTGACAACATCTAAAAGCAGTTAGTCATCAAATCATTGAGCAATAGGGTGAACAACCAAGTGCTGAACAGAATTCTGGAGTCATCCCCAGTATTTGCCATGGTTGGTTTGGAAACTACATCTTGTGTACTGTGCCTGTATTTTCTTTGTGGCAATAGTGTCACAGCATACCAAAGAATATTATGAATTTTATTAGCACTGCTCCTTTTTAATAGAGATTATAATAATTCTTGGGAGGTATTGTTTTTTTGTTTTGTTTTGTTTTGTTTGTTTTCTAATAGACGATGGAGACAGAAGGTTTAACAAGCTGTCCAAAATTACATAGGAAACCCATCCAGGCTTGGAGAGATAGATTTCTTGAAATTATGTCATTCGTTGTTTAACAATAAATCTATTCATCTTTGCAGTTACTTTAGATTTACTAAAGATTAAGAGTAAGATTCTTAAAAAAAAAATCTCAATCTTAATTATGATTCTAATACTGTGTTTTCTGCTTCTGCTGAGTTTTCTACTGTTTGTTTTTTTTCTTCTACTGGCAAAGGAAATGCTGAAGCCAAAAAGAAGATTTTTAAAAGAATAGGTAAAGCCTTACCCGGGTGCTCCTCCTGAAGCCAAAGAAACTTTATTACATACTTTTATAGGAACAGAATTGGGCAAGTGATGAATATTTTTGAAAATTTCATTTACAAGCTTTATTAAATCTACAGTGAGTCCAGTGAGAAAAATACTAAAACATAATATTGATTAAAAAAAAACAAACAAACAAACAAACAAAACCAAACCCAAATAATTGAAAAAAAAGAAGCATCATTTCAAGATCTTCATGATATAAATTCAGAGACCAGGGTTAAATGTTATTTTTACAGATTTTTTACACTGTGTATAAGGAAATTGTCTATTTGGAAAGACTCACACATTCCAAGTGAAATGATCCAAGAAAGGTAGTTTGCTTAATAGTCAACAAGGAATGAAAAGCCATAATTCCAAGATGATAATTAAGTGTTATTATTTATCCAGCTGTAGAGTTCTTTCATACCTGAGTCTGTCACAAAATACAGCCTTGATATTTTAAGCTGTATTTCCTCCACACAATTCATGATTAAAGTACTGCCTGCTTGCTGCCCTGTTGGACTCTCAAAATATGACTTTATCCTTATAACCTTATCATAGATTTGTTCAGGAATTTGACATATCTAAAAATTTCACAGTTTTTATGGCATATTCTGAAATCCTGATTTAAACATCAGATATTAACACAAAATTAATGGATTTCTGAAGTAATTTAAAAAAAAAAAAAGAATCCTAATACCTTGACAAAACAGCATGAATTTAAAATTTTGATTCCTTGTTGTTGTTTCTTGTTGCTATTGTTGTTTTCCTCAAGTAAAACGCTTAGGAATTTCATTTTCATTAAAATATTGAATGACTACTGACTTCATTATATACTGCTTCCAGGAATAAAATGCCTTTGAGTCTATTTGTATGTCATCAGGCCAAGAGTAATAGGGCAGGAGTCACCAGAATGTTACCAGTCTCAGAAAAGAACACAAGGAAATTAAATTTTTTTGTTACAGAATTATTGTAAAAACAAAGTCAAAATGTACCCTTTCCATAGCTTTTATTTCTTAAAACTGAAAACTTTTCAACTGGAGCTTAATGGTATCATTCAGACTGAATGAAGTAAAATTGCTTATAAGTCACTGAAACTGCATTAGTAGTGAATTGGTCTCTCTGTATTTCTTTAATTAACACGTTGCTATTTCATTTTAGTTTCTGTTAATCTAAAAATAAATTATTTCAGAAAAGATTTAGATAACTATTGCTGAGAAGAAAAAGTAACCTATTGAAATACTGCCTGTTTTTTAGTATATATATGTACACATTTTACAGTGGTTAGTAGTGTATTAAAACTGCCTCTTCTATTTATTCATAAAAAATACAACATATTTATTTCTTTTGGAATACCATTTCAAATAACAACATAACAGTGGTAACATCCATAGAATGCTTCTGGTCACACACAAATAAACCTTGGTCATTTTTATTGTCAGTAGATGTAGTTTGGAAGTCTTAATGATAATTTAGTAAATAGCTTGGATTATACCATTAGTTAACTGTTTAGTTTGAGATTTTTTTTCTTTCTCTCACTTTTTGCCCCAGTCATCTTTACCTCAAGCAGGAAAATTACAATCTAAACATAAGTAATGATTTCCTATACAATTCACTGAAGAAAATTTTCCATCCAGGCTTAAGGGAAAAAAAAAATCTGGTCCTCTAATTAACAGGTATTTTCTTTCTCTTTTTAAATCTACATTTGCATTTGTGTTATAAACATTTCAACAAACCTAGAAAATTACTGGAAACACAAAATTTTATTGTTGTCAATAACACCGGTCTATTTTCTCCCTTCTGTTTGCTTTGAGACATTGATCTTCACCTGTACTATCTTCTATTGCTTTGTTCAAGCTCTGGTGATTTTGTTAGCTTTATTGTTATTCCCTTGACAATGATTTTTCCTGTAGATATTGTTTTTCCTTTGCTAGACTTGATAGTTTCTTCTCCCAAAAAATCTCAGACATCTCCTCAGACCCCAGTATCCTAATTAAAACTGTGTATTGATGTACTACTTAGTTTGGTTTAGTAGTACATCACTAGAGTAGAGAGCAGGTTGGAAGGCAGTCAGAGTATTCTGAGGTATTTTGTTTTTAAGTTACTTTCCACAGAGTAACCTTGTACTTCATCTGGTGCAGGTAATATTGTACTCTTTCTGGAGCCACTAGTATGATGTTGGTTTCAAACATTATGGTCAAACTTTTGGTCACTCTTGCAATGGGAGACTGCAGGGATGAGAAGCATACAGGCAATCCCATCTCTATTTTCCCTTTTTTTGAGGCAGACAAAATCTTGTACACAGGGAGAGAGTCCTTTTATGACATGGAAAAAAAAAACCAAACACCACAACCCACCAAAATTTTAAGGGTTGCCAAGTGTACGGTATCAAGATCAGTGGTGGACTATCTATAGTACTAGTGATCAATGTAGGGTGCATTCCTCTAAGAGCTGACTGAAGCGATGGAAACAACTCTGAACAGGTGATGACATACTGCAGACATTCAAACCCCTAGCAGCATCAGCAAATGCTGATGGTCAGAGTTTTGCTTCTGATCGCTTCCTCCGTTCTTCCAAGACTTTGCTCCAGGAGAAAGTTATCTGTCCCTAACCCATTAGCTTTCAGGTTTTCTCTGATGGTTACTCGCTCTCCTTTTCTCAGTTCCTTCCTCCTGAAAAACGAGAAAATAGAACCCCCTTTGAACAGTTTAACAGCCTGCACAGAAGAGAAGATGCACTTGCTGAGGCTTAGAATTCAACTGAATCAACTTTGCACAAGCCAGGTTTGGAGAAACTTCCATCTCATCACTTTTTTCCAAATGAGATGAGGACAAGTTGCTAGATCTGGATGCTGGTACCTATAGCTCGGGAATCCAGACCCCAGCAACAGCATCAGGTCTCTGTATGGGCCAGCATGTTTCTGAATCCTCTCTTCTTTTTTCCTTCTCATCTCCACTGCAGCTGGTGCTCCGTAACAGATACAAACAGGAGTATTAGACCAAATTTAGGGGAAGATAGGGATTCTGGCACATAGCAAGAGAAGATGGGGACCTCCAATGCCACAGACATCACAAGACCTGGGATTAGAGAAGTTAAAGTATGGGAAGGACTATGATCATTTTACTGCAGCGACTATATTGCTCCTTACATTAAGAAAAGGGCTTGAATGTAGGAAACTAGACAATAACCTTCCGATAATGTCCACTCTGTTATGCATCCAGAGTCATTCTGCCTGTAAGCAGAACTACCATAATTCTTGCACAACTCTGAAATCTGCCACCCCCATTTACTGACGACTCCAAATATTTACTTCTGTTTCTTCTATCCATCCATCCATCCATTCACCTTTTCACCTTTCTTGGAAAGCCCTTATTGCCTATCATACCACAAACTGTGACTAAAACCTGTTTAGAGTGGGCTTAATATCAAACTCAGATAGTTCTGGCAGTTTGGATAAAGTCCAGTCAGGAATTCTGTTACAGAAATTACCGCTCTTCCATCTGGTTTGTATGGGTTGTTTTGAGACAGAGGAGACAGTGGATGCTTATAGCAGTACTATTCTGACAGTTCTTTTAACATAAAGCAATTGAGGGGAGGATGCTTTATTCAGTCTGTCAGCCTGGTTTAGAAAGACTTCGATGAACCAGTTCTAGAGATCTGTTTTGAGGGAGGTAGTCGTGTCAGGGGATTAATTCATGCTTGATAGGAAAGTCCTTTCCCCACACCCATCTCCTCAGCAGAAAACAGCTCCAGGAATATATTCTCTTTCCCCCTTTTCATCTGAGTTTGACTCTTTATCTATCCTCTTCCACTCCAGTCTTGATATCTGGGGCAGAAAAATGCAGTTCTGCCTATACCTCTGAAGAGCATTAAACCAGCCCTAAGACGTGGTATAAAGCATTCCCAGCTATGTACCAAGTGGCTGCATTTTATTCTGGACAGAGCTTTGTGTTCATAATTTTCAGTCCTGTGTACAAAGAAAGAAAAACAGGCCTGAGGTACAGAGCAGTTTCACCAACATTTGTATATCTCCACAGTTAGTAAAGTCTAGCAATGTAGCTGCAGTTGTTCAAAGGCAATAGGAACTGGAACTTCATTTTCTCTCTAAGTAAGTGTCTAAGGACAAGCACTTCAACATAGTCTGGATTAATATAGGATGCCTATAGAGCCATATGCAGTAAAATGAATTCAGATGTATTTTATAACCAAAGGTTCTATTCCTATGGGCCATTTGTAAATATCTTACCTAGCAGAGCCTAAAGAGTGAATTATTTGTGGATGATTATATGTGGTGGCCTCATTTGCTACTGATTTAGTTGTATTATGTTGAGGGGAAAGGGGGACCTGAAGATTTAGTGCACATAATTTTACTGAAGATAATCCCTCATCTTTTCACATTCCTCTTCTCATTTAGCAACATGAATTCTAAATCTGAATAGTCAGAAAGTTACATTCAGCAAGATGATGTTTAGACTCAGAGGTCTAGGAACAACTCAATGACCCTTTTCCATCACTACAGTCAACCCTTCTTAGACCGGTAGTGACCCAAATCCTGTTAGCAACTGAAGTCCATGTCAAGACCAGGACTTTCAAGCCAAGCATACATCACAAAGCTGCTATGTAACTAGTGTTCATGCCAGAAGTCTCACCAAACAAACGACTGAAGGAATTTGGAGTGAGCCACTTTCTTAACTTTAGTCGTTCTTTTAAAGTGCAGATGAAGTAACCTGTGCTTATTTTTTAGCTATTTGGTAACTAAGCTGTTACTGGAACACAATCTTTCTATGATCTTTAGGTTCATTACTAAAATTGTAAAGATACTTGTATAAATACCACGTGATTCCACGTGGCAAAAGTTAAACTTCTAAACATCTCTTCTGCCAATACTTTTTCCACACTGAAAGTGCATTTATGGAAGCACAGTTTAGCAGAATATATGAAATACAGATTTGACTAGGAGACCGATTAGATTAGGACCTTAGCTGAATACTTTGTATGGCATATTTATAGTTATGGAGAAGCTAAACAGAGTGTCTAGTTAGGGACTGAGTGATTCCAAAATTTATTTCATTATCTGTAGTTTAAGGTTCCCAGTCATGAGTGACTTATTGTCCTGTATAAGGTCAATTTCCTCAATAGTGAGGATACCCATGGGAAAACCGTAATATAGTGGGGCTATTTATAGTGTTGACACAGTAATTTGTAACAGTAATCTCTCCTTATATAGTAATAACAAAGATACTGAGGATTCTGCTGAAGTAAATGCACTGAAAATTTAGTAACACCAAGGCCTAAAATCAAAGCTCAGTGACTCCCTGCATAAAGCCACTCATCTAATTTTTCCTAGAATTAAAGGACATACAAACAGTCCAGTTAGTGATTTCACTGAATATTTCTCACCACTTAACTTTAAATCATTCATGATTTATGTAGAAGGGAAAAAAACCTCCAAATATTTTGGATATGATCACCTTTGGTTGAATTAAGTTTTTCCTCTCTAAAATGTTTCATCGTTACAATAGTTAGGAGATAGATTGTATTTCAGGTTGTCCATGGGTAGCACTGTTTAATCACAGTGTTCTCATCAGGGAGAAGAACTTAACATCATTATTTAATTGGACCTGTTTCAGACATTAGTCTATTCTCACTTTTCCAGGAATATACATCATGACAAAAAGTCTTGCATTGCAGACAAAATTGCAAATGAGAGCATAAGCAAAACTTTGTGGTCACCAAAAATCATAAACCGAATTAAACCTTCTGTAGGAACATCTGAGCCATGGTGGTTTCTTCAAATGTTGTACTACCTGTTGCCAAGGAACCTGTTTGGTAGTTTCCCCAGACATGTTTCTAAATACCTATTTTTTTCTTCCCTAAAGGATTCTGCCATATTATTCTTTCTCTATTCCTATTCAAAGAAAATGGTGTAAGAATGTCTGACAGGGTTTTGCCCGGCAAGAATACTTCACATTTAAATTATGAACCAACAAAATCTCAGTTTAATTGCACTGACATTGTAATAGCTCCCTGGCTGCCGTTATGCTACCAACAATGTATAACATGGATGTAATTAGAATCATAGAATGGTTAGAGTTGGAAGGGGTCTTGAAGATCATCTAGTTCCAACCCCCTGCCATGGGCAGCAACACTTCCACTAGACCATGTTATTCAAAGCCCCATCCAAGCTGGCCTTAAACACCTCCAAGGGTGGGACACCCACAGCTTCTCTGGACAATCTGTTCCAGTGTCTCACCACCCTCAGGATGAAGAATTTCTTCCTGATATCTAATCTCAATATACTCTCTTTCAGTTTAAAGACCCCTCATCCTATCACTACACTCCCTGATAAAGAGTCCCTCTCCACTTTTCCTGTAGGCCACCTTTAGGTACTAGAAGGCCGCTTTAAGGTCTCCCTGCAGCCTTGTCCAGGCTGAACAACCCCAACTCTCTCAGCTGTTTTTCATATGAGAGGTGTTCCAACTCCCTGATCATCTTTGTGGTTCTCCTCTGGACTCGCTCCAACAGGTCCGTGTCCTTCTTATGTTAGGGGCCCCAGAGTTGGACTCAGTACTCCAGGGGGGTCTCACCAGAGCAGAGTAGAGGGGAAGAAACACCTCCTCAGGTCTGCTGGCCATGCTTCTTTTGATGCAGCCCAGGATGAGGTTTGCTTTCTGGGCTGTGAACACACATTGCCAGATCATGTTGAGCTTCTCATCAACCAACACCCCAAATTCCTTCTCCTCAGGGCTCATCTCAATCCATTCTCCACCCAGCCTGTATTTGTGCTTGGGGTTGCCCTTGGATCATGGTATTATCAGTCTAATAACTCCTCCAAAGCCTATATAACTGTATATGTAACTCTGTGAACCTTCTTTGAAATCAAGCTGCTAAAATGAAAAATGTATATTCAACATCAATATGTGGTAGATGTTGTTCAGTGTTTAGTGACCTGTAAGGTTTGTGAAAACAAAGCACAAAAGTAGCCTTTTAACTTCTATTTATAAATATTTTGTATAGACACTCCATTTAGTCTTGTTAAAACTCCAATTTGAAGTCCTGAAGTTTGATCTAGAAAGAAAGCATCATTGCGGAAACAAAGGAAAAAAATTAAATGATTCCTTCCCTCTGTTCTCCATGTCCTAAAATCCACAACTTTATGTCTGTTCTCAGGAAAACAAGAAAAAAAAATCTTAACAAGTTTCCATTGTTTATTTTTTTCTATTTCCACAAATATTTGGGCTAACAACTTGCAGATTATGTATTGTTCCAGTGCAACTGGATCTTTGAAAATCAGAGCTTGAAATGGAATTTGTTTCAGCCTTTTATATGTAGTTGTGGGAAAATATAAAACTAGCATTTTTTTACAGTTATGCAGTTGAGAGGGATGAAAGAGTTGGAGTCTACTGGAGACAAGACAACCCATTTTCTATTTTTTTCTTATTTTTTTAAAAAACGGGTCTTTCTTATATTTTCAAATAATAAGATCATGGGCAATAGTAATTGGAAATGGCCCAAATTAAAACTATAAGCTTTTTTTTTAACCAAG
Source organism: Vanellus vanellus (assembly GCF_965231255.1). Taxonomy (NCBI): domain Eukaryota; kingdom Metazoa; phylum Chordata; class Aves; order Charadriiformes; family Charadriidae; genus Vanellus; species Vanellus vanellus. Next base: position 153,358,490 of record NC_138906.1, read on the forward strand.
CACGACTTCAATCCTTTCTGCTAAGACTTTTATCTGGCAAAAACATCAGTTGAGACATTTCACTTCTGCACTCTCCTACTTCTCTCTCCTCTCACTTTGAACTCTGACTTCTTTGCCAGAAACACAACTAAAGTTAACTAAAGCTTGGTTTCACTCACCTGCATCTCCTCAATGCTGACTACAAAATGGATTTAGATTAACAAATATAACTAGAAGAGGAAGGTATTGATTACTAAGAAATTGGCATAAATGCACTCATTACTTAACTTACTTGGATGGAAACCATTATGTTCATCAAAGGGATAAACAAAATACAAAAGCACATCTTTAAACTATTTTCTCAATGGTTCTTAAAATTATACTTTCATTCATTAGCTTCTAATCCAGCAATAATTCAGTTGGCAAACTGTGGGCTGGGCTGTATTCTGTCTCTACTTTCACCTGATGAAATGCTCTTGACCACAATGAAGTTGTGTCAAGATTTGTCTTAGATGAAATTTAAGATGAAGTTCTCACCTTGCTTAACACTGAATATATCCAATTGTATAGTATCCCTAGTCCTTGACTTTTTTGGTTGCTCTTCCAGTAGCAGAAGATAAACGTTAATCAAACCTTTTGAATTTTGCATTAAGGGACTTTATCTGAAGCAGCACATTTGTCACAGCTTCTAAATTCTTCAGCATAAAGGAAGGCCCATTACTCATATCCAACCTACATCATGGCGAACATGATGGTTGGCCTAAGGCAGCCCTAACCACCATGAAGCCTGAAACTTCATGCCAAACTTGCACTGCCTCATCACTTAATGGGGGTGATGAGGCCTGCAATATCACTCAGTTTTCTTAAGCTGTGACTAAAACTTGGTTTTACACAATCTGTCAGATATTAAACTTCAGATTGATTCTCACAGACTTTGTGTTGCCTTTTGCATTCAAACTGATTACTAGACATTTACTGAAAAGAGTAGACTATTTTTAGATCCTTCTTAAAAAATTCCTCATGCCATGTTCAGCTTTCCTGTTTCTTTTTTAACCAAAAAAAAAAAAAAAGCATTATTAATTGGCAGTCATAGGGGACTGAGAAAGCACTCATATCTAATTTGAGTTTGCCTCTTGTGCAAATTTATGAGAGCGTATTTCCTTAACTACAGGGAACATGGACTATTTCCATCCAAAGACAAGGGTGCTAAGGAAGACAGTACTATTAGTCTGTTTTCTGCCCTTTTGTATTTGGCTGAAACTGAAAAGAGAAAACCAAGGTTGTTTGGTGGTTTTTTTTTGTTTGTTTGTTTGTTTGTTTCCTTGTTTGTTTGGGCTTTGAACAGCTTCAAGATACTAATTGCAATACTTATTCCAGTGAATCCATTGCACAACTCTTACTGGCTCCATCAGGATCAGACCTAATTTATTGTGTGAAGTGACACTCAAGGTGTGCACACGATGAACTGAAAGGCAGGAGAAGTCTAAGATGCATCAGAAGGGATTCATGAGAGAAGATCTGAGGAAGAAGGGAAAAAGCTAACAGACTGAGTAACCAGTCTACTTATAAAGGCCAATCTGTGCTCTAGAGATCTAAGTGTGTATGTACTGGGAGGCAAAGGAAAGGTTGCTTAAACATAAACTAATCCATTTAGCCACTTCAATTTTTATGGAACACTGTGGTCCCAAATGGCAAATGAAATAAAAAAAAGCAAACCTGTGACGCTGCTGAGCACTTTACTAAAGTGGCCAAAATATTTTAAGGTTACAAGTATACTTAAGAAGAAAAAGAAAGAATCCCAAATTCAGGACCAGAAAGCAGATTCTCACTTATAGTGCAAACTTTGACATGTTTTCCTAAGGCTCCATACCACCTCGCTTGCCACAAAGTTCCTGTATGTACACCAGGGATAAGAGAGAAAGCATGCCTCTAGTTGTGTTTATCTAAACACGAAAGTACACTGAGGCTTTATATTTTTATAATATAATGATTTTGGAAAGTCATAGTGCTGTTATTCTCATAAAAACTTTTGTAGTAACTTGTGCCTTTACAAATGCTGAAATACATTTAATTCATTGGCCACAGGAAATTTATAATGTCTGCTATCACAACTGGTCTGCCGCAATTGCATTTGGTAGAAATAGGATGTGCTTCAACAATTCTAAAAATTAGACAGGTAATACCATCTAATTATACACAAAGGGATTCTCTTCTTTTCCTTAATGTATTTTTCGGTATAAGCTTCACGTAGGAAACTAATGCTATTACTTAAAAAGAAATAATTGTTTTGTCTTTCTTTGCATGTTTCTGATTCTCATAAGACACTTCCAGTGTTCAGAAAATAAGCTTTTCTTGTCCTCATGCGACATAAAAGTAAGCAGACTCTGTCTGAGATTTTTATGATCCTGATGCTTTGTGCATATTTCCTGTGGCAGACAAGTTATGCTACAGTGACAAAGCAGGGTGTCAGCATGACCTTGCTGTTTTATACAAGCTATCAGTGAGAGCTACCATGAGACAACCTTGGATACGACTTGGAAATTGTAGTGAATTACTTAAAACATTAGGCTGTACGTGCAGCGTGGTACTAAATAACAGAAGTGAATGTTTCTTCATGTAAGCATTTGGCATTTGGATTTTGCAACAAATTAATCATTAAATTGAAGATAACTAGAAGGTAATTTGCCTTCTTCCATTTGTATTCTTCAGACTAGAACTTCTCCAGTAGCTCCTGGTGGCCTTTACCGAGCAAAACTAATGCTGACCTTGACAGGAGATAATTGTTAAGATGGAAAGTCTGCATCCTGATGTATTTAAGGAACATGTGCCTAATAACAAGAATATACTGAACAAAAGACAGAAGATAGGGTAAAAAGAATAGTTCTACGGCTGCATTTCGTTGATATTTTTGGCTGCAGACTGAGACAATGTCACAGAATGTGTTGTTGCCCAAAGGGTTTTGATAGTAAATGTATGTCATTAGGTTAGTCTGTTCCCTGTGGACATACAAATAGACTCATGTCAAAGAATGTGTGACTGTTTTATACCACTTTGGAGCAGAGTGGGATTTCAATAGCTTTTTGAATAGCGGTTTTGCAGTAACTGAGGCATTTTTATGTCCAGAAGTGTATGTGACAATCCAGGAAAAAACAGTTTCCCTAGTCTTTCTTTTCTCGCTGACATGCTTAAAGAAGGATTTTTTGTTTGTCTTAATGTCCCTGGCCAGAGTTAGTTCTATCTGGGCTTTAGCTTGTCTAACCCAATCCCTGGCTGCTCAAACTATTCCTCTGTATTCCTACCAGGCTACCCACCCCTGTTTCCACTCCCTATAGGCCTCCTTTTTCCTTTTGGTCATGTCCAGGAGCTCCTTCTTCATCCATGCAGGCCTCCAGGCTTTTTTACCTGCCTTCCTCCTTGTAGGGATGCATAGCTCCTGAGCTTGGAGGAGGTGATCCTTGAATATTAACCAACTTTCTTGGGCCCTTCTTCACTCCAGCGCTTTATCCCATGGCACCATACCAAGCAGATTCTTCGAGAGACCAAAGTCAGCTTTCCCAAAGTCCAGGGTGGTCAGTTTGCTGTGTACTTTCCTCGCTGCCTTGAGGATCTCAATCTTGACCATTTCATGGTCACTACAGTCCAGGCTGCCCTTGAGTTTGACACTGTCTACCAGCCCCTCCTTGTTGGTAAGAACAAGGTCCAGCATAGCTCCTCTCCTCATTGGCTCCTCAACCACTTGGAGGTTTGAATAATTCACTTTGAAGTATTTTACTTCAAGGCCGCTCCAGTTTAGCCTGACAGAAAATTAGCTGTTGAGGATGTGTCAGGTGGGCTCATACTCTAGTTTAGGAGGTGTCCATTTAATGGACTTTGAGACTATTCTGCAAGGGGAAACAAAAAGTTGGAAACAATGAGGAGATTCATTTCAAAGGTATGTCTGAACTAAAATGTTGGTAGAGATTCACTCAGCTTTTTAAACTCTGAAAATTAGATGAAAGTTACTTATAGAATCACAGAATGATGAGGTTGGAAGGGACCTCTGGAGGTCACCAAGGGAGGTGATTCTGCACTTCTACTCCTCTCTGCTGAGACCCCCCCTGGAGTATTGAGTCCAACTCTGGGGCCCCTAACATAAGAAGGACAAAGAGCTGTTAGACCGAGTCCAGAGGAGGGCCACAAAGATGATCAGGGGGTTGGAGCACCTCTCATATGAAAAACAGCTGAGAGAGTTGGGGTTGTTCAGCCTGGACAAGGCTGCAGGGAGACCTTAAAGCAGCCTTCCAGTACCTAAAGGTGGCCTACAGGAAAGATGGGGAAGGACTCTTTATCAGGGAGTGTAGTGATAGGATGAGAGGTCTTTAAACTGAAAGAGGGTAGATTTAGATCAGATATCAGGAAGAAATTCTTCATCCTTAGGGTGGTGAGACACTGGAATAGGTTGTCCAGAGAAGCTGTGGGTGCCCCATTCCTGGAGGTCTTTAAGGCCAGGCCGGATGGGGCTTTGATTAACCTGGTCTAGTGGAAGTGTTGCCTATGGCAAGGGGTTTGGAACTAGAAGACCTTCAAGGTTCCTTCCAGCTCTGTGATTTTATGATTCTGTGATCTGGTCCAACATCCTTGCTCATTCCTGCCACCTAAAGCAGGCTGCCCAAGATCATGTCCAGATGTCTTTTGAATATTTCCTAAGGTGGAGACATTACAACCTCTCTGGGCAACGTATAAAAAAGTGTTTCCTAATGCTCAAACGGAACGTCCTCTGTTTCTTATTTTGCCCGTTGCTTCTTGATCTGTTTCTGGGTTCCACTGAAAAGAGCCTGACTCCATCTTCTTTGCACCCTCCCTTCAGATTTTTATATACATTGATGAGGTCCCCCACCTTGAGCCTTCTCTTTTCCAGGCTAAACCGTCCCACCTTTCTCAGCCTATCCTTATATGAGTGATGCTCCAATCCCCTAATCAGCTTCATGGCCCTTCATGGCTGGACTCTTTTCAGTATGTCCATGTCTCTCTTGTACTAGGCAGCCCAGAACTGGATCTGTTACTCCAGGTGTAGCCTCAACAGTGCTGAGTAGAGGGAAAGGATACCCTCTCTCAATCTGCTGGCAACACGTAGAATCATACAATCATAGAATCTTCTAGGTTGGAAAAGATCTTTAAGATCATTGTGTCCAACCATTGACCTAACTGTGCCAAAAGCACCAATAAACCACGTCCCTAAACACCATGTGTACCCATCTTCTAAATACCTCCAGGGATGGTGATTCAACCGCTTCCCTGGGCAGCTTGTTCCAATGCTGGATAACCCTTTCTGTGATTTCTTTTTTCCTAATAACCAATCTAAACCTCCCCAGGCACAACCTCATGTCATTTCCTCTTGTCCTATCGCTTATTTCTTCCCCCCAGCCTCTTTTTCTCCAGACTTAACCTCAGTTCCCTCAGCTGCTCCTCATAAGACTTGTGCTCCAGATCCTTCACCAGCTTCATTGCCCTTCTCTGGACACGCTCCACTACCTCTATGTCTCTCTTGTAGTGAGGGACCCAAAACTGAGCACAGTACTTGGTGTGGAGCCTCAACAGTGCCGAGTACAGGGGGACAATCACTTTTCTAGTTCTGCTGACCACACTATTCCTGCTACAGGCCAGGATGCTCTTGACCTTCTTGGCCACCTGGGCACACTGCTGGCTCACATTCAGCCAGCTGTCTACCAACACCCCCAGGTCCTTTTCCACCAGGCAGCTTTCCAGCCGCTCTCCCCCAAGCCTGTAGCACTGCATGGGTTTTTTATCACCTAAGTGCAGAACCTGTCCGTGTTGAACCTCATACCACTGGCCTCAGCCCATCAGTCCAGCCTGTCCAGATCCCTCTGTAGAGCCTCAACAGGTCAACACTCCCATCCAACTTAATGTCATCTGCAAACTTACTGGGAGTGTGCTTCTAATGCATCCCAGGATACCATTAACCTTCTTTGCTGCAAAGACGCATTGCTTGCTCATGGTCAGCTTGGTGCATACCAGGACTCTGATGTCCCTTTCTGCAAAGCAACTTTCCAGCTGGGTGGCCTCTAGCATATATTGATGAATAGGATTGTTTTTCCCCAGATGCAGGATTTAGTACTTCCCCTTGTTGAATTTCATGAGGTTCCTGTCAGCCCATTTCTCCAGCCTCTTGGAGTCCCTCTGGATTGCAGCATGACCATCTGGTTTATCAATTTTGCAGCATCAGCAAACTTGCTGAGGATACACTTTGCCCCATTATCCAGATCAGTAATGAAGATAATAAAGATTGATAATACTGGTAATACTGACCAGATACAGTATTGACCCCCTGTGTACGCTGAGGACAAGCCTCCAACAAGATTTCATGCTGCTGGTCACCACATTTTGGGCCTGGCCGTTCATCCAGTTTTCAGTCTACCTCACTATCAGCTCATCCAGCCCATACTTCATCAGCTTCTCTATGAGGATCTTCTGGGAGACAGTATTGAAAGCCTTACTGAAGCCTAGGTAGACTATATTGACTGCTGTCCCCTCATCTAGCAAGCCAGTCATTTCATTGTAGAATTTTATCAGGTTGTTCTCCCTAACAAGGTGACAGAAATGATAACTAATAAACAGTAAGGGAGAAAAGGTGTATAAGATAAACTACAATGCTATTATAAAGAATACCTTTAAAGTAGACATTGGAAGAGGGTTTTGTTTTAACAGGAACTCTAGTGAAGCTGCCCGTTACATATAGTGGTATCAAGAGACTTACAATGTGCCTGGAGAGGGCTTGTTTCAAAATCTGCCAGATAAAAATTAATGTTAAAATTGCAAAATATTCAGCTTTTGAATAGTCAGCATTGCAGCATTATAGATGATAAGTCCCAGCAAGGCTGTAGAAAGGAAAAAAATAATCCTATTTTTCTTTCACTTTTTCCTTTTTTTTTTTTTTCCTTTTTTTTTTTTTTTTTGGATAATATATCTTGACACTGATTGCAGGCAGGGAATAGAATTCCCAGCTCTATCTCAAAAAATAGTCCCCAGGTACTGCATTTCCATGCTGATAATTTACAGATTAAACGTTCTTAGGTACAAAAACATGGCTACAGTTCATAGTGATTGGTGCCAACTACCTGAATATTCAGCTAGTGTGATGGAAAATATGCAGCCTCCTCCACACTCCTCCCTGCCGCCTCACTGTCCTTTATCCCCCACAACCTTCTGTTCCCTCTGTTTCAATAGCTCCTCTCACTATAATTCTGCTTCCAACTCTTATTTGGGTTATCTTTGGCTTTATTTTCAAATAAAGCTCCAGCATAAGGAGTAGAGGTGCAGTGAAAGATAAATCTGTTGCAGAATATGTGACTCAAGGCCACTGAAGGATACGACATATTTTCTTTTTGTTTCATTTGTTCCACCCTCTTTCAAGGTAATGTGGTTTATCTAAGGACTGCATGCCTACGAATAAAACAATTAAACTGTTCTTTATTTTATACTTTGTTATTATTATTTTTTTTCAGAAAATTGTTCTTCACTGACTGTAGGGTGCCACCTATTGAATTACAGTCTAATAAAAAATAGCTTCAACTGTGTATAGTTTATAAAAATACAGTCTGTAAAGTGGCAGGAAAAAGTACCTGCTTTTTTAAGTTATGAGCAATGATTTTCTAATGCTAGCCCAGAACTGTCTACATAGCTCATCATTATTGTGTTGAAAAGCTGAGGGTAATAGCAGAGCCTTCATGTCAGTAAACAGAACCATGATTTCACAGACAAGTTCATCATAAATTATAACTGTTCTGTTTATATCACATGAATTTAAAACTAGAGAGAGAGACCGAGTTGAAAAAATACAGTAAAGAAATACAATTTTATATTGCTAGAGGAGAACCGTGGAAGCCGAGTGATCTGGCACTACTCACCTCTGTTCGTACATGGCTGTGCACCAGTTTACAGAACTGCATGAAATGAACTCTGGAAGTAAAAAGATTTTAAAAAATCATTGAAAATATTAGCGCAGTCAATATTCTACTTCAAAAGGAATTTAGTTTTTGTACTGAAAGTGGACATAAGACATGTAATAAGCAAGGTGTATGCATTTGGCTGGGGATCAACCTTGACATGCAGAGAATATTTCACCAGCTTTCTTGAAGAAATAAATCTTATGCGTACTGATATCTTAGTACCTTTTGCGTCCAGCTGCCTTGTGTGATATGAAGATTATGTCAGGGTGTACTAGACGGTAAATTTGGCAAGGATTGCATGATCCAAAAGCTACTGAAAGCAATGAGATGGTTCCTTTTCACTTCATCTGGCCTTGGATCAGGCTTAGGATGGTTATTGCTTCATTCTGTGGGTACCAGCAGGGCTTCAGAATTGCATAACTTGTATGTGCTGTCAGGCCATTTTGTACTGAACTGAGAAACCAGCTAAAAGGGGAGATCTCTTTACACCAATTGCACACATTAGAAAGTTCTGTTTTTTGCAGACAATACTTGCTTAAGCTCTCGCTATGCTGCGCTGAGTAACAGTGCAAGCTGGTGGGATTAATATTCACAAACTTTCTGAACACTTAATAAGGAGACAAGCTGTAATGTTGAGTATGAAGAACATAAGTACTTCTGTCTAACAGTAGCACATTTCTAATATCAAAAGGGAAGCTTCTTTTTGTAATTGAGAATTCACTGCTGTGTGAATCTGCCTTTTAAACGATGACCATAAACACCAAATTACTGACAATAGTCCCTCACAAATGTATACTTAGACTGTGTAATTATCATTTATATTTTATTTCTGTAGTTTCAGTTCTTACAGAAGGGTTTTTGCAACAAAAACAAAACCCAATCATCATTGTGTTCAGTGGTTACAAGTAATTTTACCATATTTTTAAAGCTGAGCCCTCAGTGCTTTATTGCCTCTCTTTAATTATGGCATAGTCAACAGTACTGCACATGGTCTTTACTACATAATTGTATGATCTCTCCCAGGAAATACTGGGAATTTTTGGGCTGCAATCATAGGCCAACATTTTGAAACTTGGATGTCTCCTGTTAAGTCTTTAAATTCATATTAAGGTTCATAGACAAATATGACTTAAATTTCATTCCTCTAGCTCTTTTCAGTTGATTCATGGCCACTTACTGTCTTTGAAAAGTGGGCCAAATTTATGTAGAAGTATCAATATGGATTTAAAAATCTAATTTCAGATGCTTAGCAGTGGCCTAAAAGATTGTGCTGTGGTTTCCAATTTTAACATGAGCATCATTATAACTCTCTTTTGCAGGCAGGTCTACTTCTGCTAAAATCAGTGGGACCTTCGCCAGTATCCAGTTGGGGCAGGATTTGGCATGTTATAAGGAAAATGTTTAATTGTAAAAAACAAGAAATTGGAAACTATGGTACAATTTGTGGTGTTCCAAGGATGCAGATAGATAATTTTTGCTTTTTATGTGTTCATAATAAGAGAACAGATATTCTATTAAGCTTTTGTGTGATCCATTCTTTGGCAGGATGTCTGTGTTTATGAATGAGTTTTCATTTGTGTATTAATATACACCCTTTTACAATTCAATCTGACAGCTACTCCAAATGCATAGATCAACCTGCTAGAGGCTTCCAAGGTCATAGTCCTTCAAAGCACTGTTCGTCAAATTGCTCTGACACACCTCCTGCTGGCAAGCCTACTCTCAGGGTGTTAATATTCCATTACAGAGCCACATGACCTTGAAAACTGATTGTCAGCTGCAGCAGAAATGTCAAAAAGCTCAGGTAGATGAAGGTAATGGTGATGATGGTGGCAGGAATCTGATATGAGCTGCAGAATGTTTCTTTAGAAGTAACAGACGTTGCACACATATTTCTGCAGTTGCTCACAGGATGTTTAAAGAGCATTAAAGTTTGTGGCACAATATGAAAACCATACATTTTTGTAATATGACTGTGAAAGCTCATGTTGAACCCATGAGATTTATAACATAAGTGCCTGTTAGCATTGGTATGCCTACAGAACCGTACCTAGAGAGAAAATGTTCTCAACAAGAACAAAGTGCGTGCTAAAAATGAAACCTTTTGTTTAAGAGTAAGTAATGTTGTCAGGAAAATGGTCCAGTATATCAGACTTGATTTTATTTTCATAACTACCAGTATAGATCAATACTTAGATGTGTTTAAGTTAAGGCATCATGCAGACATGAGTCAGATCAGAATCAGACCCTATTTTTTTTACAATCAAATACAAAGGAATTCTGAAATCATAACTAGAATTGAATAAGCTATTGCATATAAAAGCAAAGACACATTTTGTACTTAAAATTTTGGTAAACACTAATTTAATAGGAATTCAAATGAACTTGGAAATGCTCTGTCTGCAGTTTATACATCTTATACTGCATGTTGGCAAACTGAATGTGGTCACGCAGTTTCATGTTGTCCTAAGACCCTCAAAAGAGATGGTTTCCAGAGTTTGAAATGCCTGCTTGTTTCAACAAGACGGAAAATGAATCAAGTGAGATCAAAGCAGTAAAGTGAATTTGTATGCAGCAAAACACATGCTTAAAAAGTGAATCATCAGCTAAAACACATATAATTGCTTGTGGGTATATTTCATAGTAGAGGCATAATCAATATGACAATGCAAGTTAGACCCTATACTAACAATAACTTCAAAAGTGTCTTTGAACACTCTTTGTTAGGCTATATAGCACGTCATTTGACTTAGACTGCTTTTGATTACATCAATGCAAACAACGCAAGAGTTTTAAATCTCATCAACTGATTTATAATTCTTTGGTAAAACAAATAATATTGCCAAAAAGTTTTTTTCTTGCTTTTCTTATTTTTTGAAATAGGCTCAAATTAAGTACATTTCTTCAAATATAAATTATCTGCCATTGCACCTCCCATTTTATTAATTTATGTTCATGAAACAAGTTTTTCTCTCTCTGTCTTGCACTCTCTTCTTTTTCTTTTTTTTCCCCTAAACTCAACACCTACAGTTTCTCAAACTTAAATGTGCACCTGCTAAACTCCTAGAGTAAGGAAAGTAACTTTGTATGAGAAAATGTCAGGAAAGGCAGAATCTGAAATTTATTAACCAAGATACTGCAAAAGTAAATGTCAGCTTGCATAACTCTGGCTATGTGGGGTTGCAATAGATTTTTCAACTGTCTGGGCAATGAAAAGTGAACTTTTGAAACAGCACCATACATATATATCTCCATATATATATATATATAAAAAGAAATAATGATATAAGAAAATAGTCTCTAGCTAGAAGGCATTCTTTGAAGCAAATTACTGTATACTTACTTACGCCCCAAAGTTTTCATATTAAAAAAGTTAGTGTATGTAAAACACAAAAATAAATATTTTTCATGTTTACCATTCATATTTTACTTATTTGAAAAAATAAAGATGAAGAGAAATGCATCAGCATGTGTTCATATCAAATATATTCTCAAACCTTACCTGTAAACTACTAAATACTGCTGAAGGAGAACTTCAGAACAACTCAAAATCAGGAGAGTTTAACGAATATCAGTAGAGAGGAAAAAAAAACAGCCGAAGAGTAAATTCTCTCCCCAGCTAGCACAGAGAGAAAAACATATATTACAATTTTATTATAAAATTAACTCTAGATTTTGTAGTTTAAAACATTCCTTTTGCTTTAGCACAAAATAAAAAAAAAAAATCCAAACTTAAAGCACAGTGTAATAGCTATCAGCACTGTATTTGTGGGTCTATGTTCATGGTTGGGAGTATTATTTCCACTTACAGACAAAAGAGACTAATTCAGAGCAAAACATCCCTTTTGCGTGGTCACTTCAGTGAGAGTCTGCACAGGTTTTGGTTAAGGAAACGTTAGCCATTCCTCCCATGGAACGTAAAATCGGGCTATGCTAGAGGAGCATGACTGAGCTGACTGCTCAGAGGTGAGTTTCAGCTCAATGGAATTAATAAAAAGTCAAGTGTCAGAAAAAAACAAAACCAAAACCAAATACAAACCAAAACCAACAACTGAAAAACAATAGTAGCAATAATTGTGACCACTATTTTTTTCTGTCTCACCTCATATGTTGCATTCGATAAACAATAGAACTGGGAAATATTCACATGCTCTGTCTACCTCCTCCTTTGTCTTTCGTGTAAGCGCGTGCATATCCTTTACTGTGTGGTAAATGCATGGCAGAATTTTCCATAGAAAATATTTTTATTTCACAGCTAATTTACTTGTTGAAAGTAGAATGATCATGAGAAATGTTCAAAATATGAGATGTATGATATAAGTGAAGAATATATAAGGTTATGTGCTGCTTCCCTAATTATAGTCCTTTGATCACTGCTATGAATTTCATCATCCCATCATGGCAGTGATTATCTTATTATAGTTATTCACCTTTTAGTGCTTGGCTTTTTATTCACTTTTTACTGCTGCTGCCACAATTCCATTTCAACAAACAGAGATATAGTGAAACTAGGACTGTAGTCCTCACTGAAAGACAAAATAGATTTTACAAACAGCTTTTCTCTGGGCAAAGCTATACACTGCTGTTGTAGCAATACAAAGGAAACCATTACAGAGCTTAAAGAGTTACCCACCTGTATATGCTGTAAGGTAAGCACAGATGCACATAGAAAACAACGTTTAAAGGAACCTTAGAGTAGATGTGGTAGTATTGTTCATAAGTTCAGTTCAGTTCAGTTTCAGAACAAGTGCAGTTTTCAACTGCAATTTACTGCTCAGTGGAGAAGCTTTTCTGCTGGGTTATAAATACTTCTTTATTCTCAACACCAGATCATGGAAAATAGCTCTAGTTCCTCAAAGCAAGCAGATGTATTGTAAGGTAATGAAAGGCACATGTGCTTCAAACTAATCAATAGTGCGTTCAGAAATTATTTATTACATGGTAAATCCTATATCAGGTCATTTAAAATTAATTTGAAAATTTATATCTATGACCTACATTTAGATGTCTCTTTAAAATAAGATGGGTGATGGCAAGTACAAACAAACATGCACTTTATCACAAACAGTGCCTATAATAAAAATTTCATTTTCAAGAGACATTCACTAAACAATTCTCACAAATGGATGACTATTCCCATTTCACATCTCCATAAACTAAGGCAGTAACTGTAGGAAATAAGAATCTATAAAGAAAATAGTTCTCAGAGTGCTCACAGTAAAGATGAAAGTCTGTAGTGATAAAGCACTGTAGAAGTGAACATATGATAATAACAGTTCAATCATTACTCTTCACTTTTTCTAAACTTTCTGGTTAATAGCAATGAAAATACTATGTATGTATTTTCATTTCAAATGGCCAAGCCTAACACTGCATTGTAGGTTGGTAGAGTTAATAATTAACTTGAATTTATTTTTTAAAAATAAAGACATAGCTTTTACCTAAGTGTGAAAACTATGCCACATTTGTACTTCTCATCTGACACCTCTTTTATGTTTTGCAAGTCCTAAAAGAAAAAAAAAAAAAGCTACAATGGGGGGGTTGGGAGGGGGAACAGTCAGCCAGAAGCCAGTTAATACCTTGTGATTCCCCTCACTCCTCACTTTACTTCCCAAATTGTCATCATAGTTGAGACTAAAAGGCAGCACTTTTTTGCATTAAGTTAGGTACGTGGTTAAGAATTAGACTCAGTATGGAACTGGACTGAAAGCAAGGTGATATTTGAGATGGTTAAGATGAACAGCAAAACCCAAATCTACTGGTAGTTGCGAGTACGTTAAAACTACTTGACTATGTATCAGAAATAGGGACAATTCTTTATTTCCTCTGTTGTAACTTTTTCACTGTACAATGAAGAATCCAAATATTTTTAGAGAATTCATATTTTCTTCTCTAGACAGGCAGGTATGTCATTCTTCAACTTAGTGGCTTCTGCACTTATGAGGAAGGGAAAGGTTCTGGGCTCCAGGCCTTGCTTAGGAATTGCTTCTGTGGTGTACATCCACTGAATGAGGTACACAAACAGGTCTGGATCAGGAATCACAATCTCCAGAGTTAAACATCCCAGGATTGACACTTTGGTGAATGTAAAGGGCTTGATCCATTTTACATCATTTGGTTTCTTTGCTGCACAGTTTTATCAGGAGTTGAGTGCTGCACACACATTAAAATACCTGGTGAGTAAATCAGTCTTGCCAAAAATAGAATTAATCTCCAGTCCTTTTCATAGAGATAATTAAACTGAGAAGGATGCTGATCCTCAGGTTCTGATTTAAAAACTCGCTTTAGACATGAGGTAATTATTTCAAAGGAGGATGATAGCACCATCACCATATTGCTAAAAAAAGCTGTCATTCCATTTGGCGCCTGTCAGGGTACTGATGTGCCAAGGAGTAGCTCAGCCCCCACAGTGGAGTTAAACAAAAGTACACCTTATTCCTTCACCTTGAGTAGGCTAAGGTGCGGGTTGCCAAGCTTTTAAGATAGCAAGTTTAAATATAGGCAACTCAATTCCACCTACATTCTATTTTGGGTATCGAGGTCCTCTGTAGGATTGAGCTCTAAATTTCTGGTGGAACTGAGATTACATTTGCTGCAAACCTTTTAATCTTAATTAGGGTTCTTGCCTGAAGAAAGAGAGTATCTGCCTATATTCAATTTAAAGCTCAAAAAAAGCTCATGAATAACTAGTTTCCAAAAAGAAAAAAATAAGAACAAACTGAAACTTTTAGTCAGAAGGAAAAACTGGAGGCTGATTTAAGATGTTAAAGAGAGTGAGGGCAACAAGCCAAAACCAAGCCTGTCAGATTGTATTTGTGACTCGTCTTGTCTTTCCTGTGAAATTGTTGTCTTCAAATGCACTTTATTTTTGAGCATTCTGACAATAAAATTACATGAGAAAGTACTTCCTTCCCAAGACCTGTTTGCTGAACTATTATTGTCAACACAGCCATGTCACGTTCATCAGATTATTGTCTACTTATTGAAATTCAGTAAGCAGTTAATGAACAAGAAGTTTGCAGAAAATTGTTTAAAATGATTGGAAATAGCTGTTAACACTGGCTATATAAACAAGCTATTTTTATGCATCTTCTCTGGCACTATTTAGTTTAATCATAATTAGAAAACTTTAAGGCATAAAGATAACATTACTTTTATCTTGTTGAATTTTTGGAGAGAAATAGTAGCGAGGGTGATAGCAGCGGAAATATATTTCCAAAATATTTTTAAACTTCAGTATAATCACAAATTAAAATTGGAGTTAAAAAATGAAAGATTATCACAAAATACTTGTTTTTTATGAAACTTGATTGTTGAACTAAATAACTTTTTCATGCATAGGATAATCCTTCATTCTGTTTTCATTCAGGATCATGGTCAAGAACAAAATATTTAATTCTATATTTAAGTTTAAATTTAAATTAGATTTCTAAATTTTGATGGGTTTTGTTCTCTAGATTTCAGTTAGATCATTTAATTTAAATAGCTCCATTACATTTTGTCATGCACATGTAATAATGCAACCTTAGTGTCCTGCCTTTTGGCACTTTCACAAAATGTAAAATGAACAAGAGAAAAATAGCCTCTAAGAGGAGAAAAAAGAAAAAGAAGTTCAGTAAATTCAGAGGTGCACTTACAAGAGACGACAGTAGAACCAAGGTACGCTCAAAGGATGGTTTCAAATACTGAAATCATGCTGCCATTCAGCCCACAGAAGAAAAGCTTAGCAAATCTTATTTTCTAATAGTCTGGGATTAGGCAGTATTGCTGGTTGCTGACGCACAAAATTGTCTCTGCATTTTCTGTGTGTAAAGGAGAAAATGAAAGGTTCCAAATTTCAGCAGTTTTAGTCTTAAACTAGTGTTTAACTAGTTTGACAACTGAGACTTCTGTAATATATTTTAATATATTAAGTATACATAGTCACGATATGTTAAAGAAACCTTGAGGAGTGGAACCAGAGATCTGGACACAGGAAGACAAAAAGTGAGAAAACATATGCTCCTGGATAAGGAATGAGGTAACATAAGTGTCACTTCATACATTTTTAGAACTCTTTCTAAAACAAAAATGGGAAATACAGTTTCCTGCCTTGTACTGTGTGCATGCCCACTGAGTATGAATGCACAAATGATTTAAACACCACTGACAACCCTTGACATGATGCAGAAGACCACTAACTAAAAATGTCCAGTTCATTCCAGAGAATATTCCAGAACATCTATAAAAAAACAGCATGAAACTTTCCAGAAAGACCATAAATGTTTGAATTCGTGAAACTATTTTATATTCCAGCAGCACTGAAGCAAATACAATGATTCTAGAAGACAATTTCTGAAGATAGTGACTCTTTTGGATTGAAAATAATAAATAAACCAAAAAATACAGATGTAATTATCTCTCAGTGTAGTCACCTCCACCACTATTCACACACGATTTGGTTTAATCAGCATCTACATTATACTGTGTATGAGAAGGCTTTTTTGCTTCATTACATGGCCTACACTCTAAAGGACAATATAGGTTTAGTCTTGGAAGATCCAAAACAGATTTAAAGGTGTTGTCCACATCAGTAATTTGGTCTGAGCAGGTCTGGCTCAGCTGAGAGCTGAGCATCTTTCCTGAAAGGGCGAGGTTCCTAGAGAATCCTGCGGTGCGTGTATACAGCACAGCATCCACAGCAATCCAGTGCAAAATTCACCACACGTGTGTAAGGTGCGCAGTGGTTCAGTTTGGCTGGTGTGTACCAGTATGCTGGAGCAGCTCTTACTAGCGCTTCAGTGATTAGCTTTTTATCATTTGGCTGCCTGGGTTGCAGAGGATTCTTTCTGCATGTCAGATCATTATTTTTTTTTTTTTTTTTCCCAATTTCTACCACTGTATGTCAATGCATGTGTGAATATTAATAAAACAGAAAAATAATCCAAGATATATATTTTGTACTCATATAAATTGAACATTTCCAGCTTGATATTAGTTTAAGTACAGTGGTGATTACTTGGTCATAGTCATCCTGATAAAACATTCACATTAAACTTTAAATAATACCCCAGTAATACAACTGTTGCTGTGTGGATCTATCATAAAATATGGGAAAATAGTATGAATGACTTGCAGTATAGTATTTTCTTACATCCACATTGCCATTTTAGCACACTTTTATTTCAGCTGATACTTCATCTCTACCTTGAAAATACAAACTAATAAAACAAGAGATTGTAAAAAGCTGGTGAGAGTCTGGGATTTTGGTACCACCCAACGTCAAAAGGATAATAAAGTGCACTGAATGAACTTATGCATTTATACTTTTTTTTTAATTAAATATTGGGGCTTTTTACTTACTTATCTTCTTCCTGCAGTCTCATATTAGTTCTCTTTTTTCCCTGTCTATCCTGTTTCTGTTGCTGTTTCTGTAGTGTCCTTCGGTGGTGATTAAACTAGGTGGTGATTAAATGGTGAGCGTTGAAACATTTAAGTTTATAACTATGAAGCCTTTAATATTAAAAAATACTACCGAGAGACAGAATATAAAAGACTGGAAGAGATATAAGTGACAAATTCTTTATGCCAACTGGGCTCCAACAGACAGAACCAAAACAGAATGGTGTAATATGTTGTTGCCCATACCTCTTAAAGGGACTCTTCTCCATACAAGTTCTTTTTCTTTCACATTTCATTCATGTCTATTTGCATTTCAAACACATTCTGCTAACTTACTTCCTCTAAGCTTTTCCTTTTTGATCGCTGTACTGTTTCTTTTGGTCCTTCCACTTGTCACTGTCATTTCGCTTTTTCTTCAGTGCTGAAGTGTAGCCGTTCAATGTGAATACTTCATTTTCTGCCATTGTTTAACCACCAATTTCTGCATGGTGGTAATGAAATGAAAACTATTTTCAATGCACCCAACTGTGTCACACACAAACTCTGATTTTTCCCAAGTCTGAAACATGATACACTTCAGTGTTTCTTTACATGCAGGAGACATATTGGTCATTGATGTCAAAAATACCTTCCTCAAGCAAAGGTTCACGGAAAGGAGAGGGCAGAATGGGATAATTAATCCACTGTAAAATAATTTCATTCTATAAATGCTCAGTTTACCATAGAAATGAAAGAGTAGGAGGTCTGCAACATCTAATAACACTTTGTAAATAGATATCTTATTGAACAAACCTATACATTAGTTGGTCGTACCAACATATGTATGAGAAATGATAATGTAGTTTTAATTTTAAAACCTTTCCATATTCTCCATTGACTGCTTAATTTTAGTATGTCTACTGTCTTTGGTAGATGATGGTATGATCAGATTATAACTAAAATTACAACTATTACCATATTGCATTGATAATAAAATTTAAAGGAAGGTTTGTAAAAGTTAATGCTATAGTAGAATTGCTGGCTCATGACTAGCTAAGAAATCCCCATGTCTTACCAGATATCTTATGGCAATCCACTTATATTTCATCAGGTTTCCTTTTAATTCTTTACAGATTTTTGGTTTTAGGCAATCACTTATCAAGCGAGAAGAAGGATTTTCATCCTTCAAGATAAAAAAAAGAAAATTGCCTTGAAAACTTAACAACTGATCCCCCCAAAAAGATTATTTGTCTTATTTGTAGGTGATGAATTTAGCAATGGCAAAATTAATTATATTTAATTTGATTATTTAACAAGAAAAAATAAAAAATATATAAATCTGGAAACTTTATAAATAATAATAATGTATGTCTGGGGTTTCTTGGAATGGAACTTTCTGAGCCATCTGTAAGTTTTAAGTGAAAAAAGGTCCTGACCAAATGAGTTTTAATTTCCCCATTGTGGATTAAACACAAGTTATAACCACCAAGGACTACAACAATGCTCACTCACAGCACTGGTTGCTAGCAGTACTGAAATAATTTTACCAGTTTTCCCACTTAGGAAAACAGCTGACATTCAGCTTGGCTAAGTTTTTAGATTCTTGGCTTTACTTCTAGTGATTTTTCCATAATATGACAGCTGATGTACCACAGATGAAATTCAGACATATACCTGAAACACATCTCAAGTTTAAATTATATTTGCATGTTTTTTCCAGATTTAGAATAAATTTCAAATGTTAAGGAATCCATTATTTTCTATAACTATTAGCTTTCTATAATTGGTGAACTTCCAGATTTTTATTTTTTTTTATAATTAGAATAGCTGAGATCACCTCTTCCTCTTTCCATTTTGAAGTCTTTTCCTCTTCACATTTTGGGTATTTGCATTGCTACCAACTCTTTGAGGAGTCGCTCCAGCTGTAGCTTCTGTATAAATGTATGAGCTGAAGATAATTGCCATTTTCTATATTGTTCTGTTGTTACAATGTCTAAGCCTTACAGAATTTTGCACGTATTGCCTGTTATACACAGAACTGTTTTATCCAGGCTAGGAGACAGATTCAATGTCCTTGTCTGTATAAGGATGTTCCAGTGTTCTGATTAAGGTGGATACCTTGAGATACACTTCCATTTCTGTTTGTTCAAAGATTCTTCTCAGGTGCACATCAGTCCAGATTCTTTCTAAATAACATAATGCTTTTTTGTATTTCCAAAGAATATGGGCTTTTGCTGTTTTGATTCTTACACTGGCTTTGTAATTGTGCTATTTCAGAAAGAAGTAGCCAAATGCTGGACTCGATGCTAAACATTTATCTGTGGTAACCTCTCGGAGAAGTTTAAACCTTTGATGTCATTTACCCAAGCTTTCCAGGGAACCTGATAAATTTTTATGAAAGGGAAGAATGGAACTTTTTCATTCCTTTGGAAGCGCATAAGCAAATGAGAAAATTCAAAGCAAAACTCCTCAGACACTATTGAATCCCTGCTGACAGCAAGTAAAGAACATCCAAAGTCAATGCTATCCTCTTTCACTGCTCCCCTAGGAAGAAGTAGAGTTTTTCAGAACCTGAGTTTGAGTGAAGCAGAAGTCCAGTTCAATGGCTCGTGACCTTTTTAACAAATATGGAGTGAGTTTTGTTTTTATATTGGTAGAGTTAAATACTTAGTTTCTTGAGTACGTAGTTTAATCCCCATGATCTCCATACTTTGATCATGTTGCAACTTACTTTTGATTTGGCTTCTACTCCTGTGGAGTATTTTGAAGTATCTTTGAAAGTTTCTACACAGCCCATGGTTTTTGTTGTGCGGGGTTTTTTTGTTTTGGTTTTTTTTTTAAGTCACCAAGGTGGAATTGTAGAGGTGAAAGTGCAAATGTATCTCACAGGTTTTGGATAGAAAAAAATCACTGATTGCCTTGGTTAGTGAACCAGCATGCCTCTAACTAACAGCACAGAAATTGCCTGTTTTAAAAGCTTCTGCTTTTCTAATTCTTGTACTTGTTATACAGCTGAAAGCTGAGATGATATTCCAGAAAATGTCAGTTCAACATGCAGCTAGACCATTATCCAATAGCAAAGCCGAAATAGCTGAAAATACAGTATTACGTGTAGCTCAAAGTTACCGTGTTCACATTTGCCACTCCAAGATGTCCAGCTCAGAATCCTGCATATTAAAGACTGAAAATCTTAAATGAAAACAATTTTTATTGGTTTATACTGTGTTTGGTCACCACCTACAACAAGCAATGAATAGTCATTTGGACCAATGGAGTTTACTTTGTACTGCTGAGTAATCAGCTGTATTTTTTCTGTGCTGAATACCTGATTATCTTACTGCCAGTCCCATCTTTTCATCTAAATATGTACTTCTAAGTTAAGAGCATTGCAATATTATAATATCCTTTGACACTACTAAAACAAAAGTGGTATAAAATCCCAGAGAGAAAATACATTGTCACTATCACTGTTTAGTGATCAGGTTATAACCTTGACCTACAGAGGTTGCAACTTAAGGGCCTAAACTGAAAATATTGATTATCGGATGCAAAGCTTATGACCTGTATAGCAAATCATCTGATAAAGGGTTACAGGTCTGGATTAAACAGGCTACAGACAAACGAAAGCAGAGGTTTATGCTGTATGCAAGTGATGTATTTTTTATACAGGTTCTTAGTCAAAATGATCATTTAAAATTAACTGAATGAAATTTCCTTCACTGACAAGTATGTGGCTTACTGAACAGAGAAGAAGAAATCACTGTGAAATATCTTTACTTTATTAAACTTCTGATAATTAACATTCTGAAAAGCATAGCAAAATAAAATCTTCAAAGATGTATTATCAAGTCAATCCATAAAACTTACTCAAAAAGGAGAGAGAATAGATTTCTCTCAAATTACAAAACATATCAGGAGGTTTTCTCCCATAATGATTCACTTCAGTGAAGAATTTGTGGGAAAAAAAAGTAGTTAACAAATGTGAAAAGCAGGTTAAATTAATAGGTAATGATATTGTTCAGAAAAAGAGCTTATACTATGGTGGGTGGAGGGATTAAATATGATTTAACATTGAAGTGTTATTGCAGAAAACAAAAAATTATCCTGGGATGTATTAAGACAAGTGTCAGATGTAAGAAACTGAATAATTGTTTCTCTGCCTTTAGTTCTGAAATAATTTTGTCCCCTTAGTTTAAGGAAGACACAAAGACAATTGGGTTATAATGCCAAGTAGAATTATAAGAGTGGTAAGAAGTTCTGAAAATAAGATATCCCCAAAATTGAAATGACGTGGCTGTCCAGGTTGGAGACACGAATGAGAAGACATATGAAGACTGTTAACACTCTGAACGCACACAGTGTTTATTTCAGAGTGCCTTTCTGGTCTGTATCTTCTAAGAGGAGCACAAGAATCAAGTTGCAGAAAGGGAAATTTAAATTACGTACTAGAAAAAAAACAAAAACAAAAACTTCTTAATCTAGAGCTCTGCAACAGTTTAGTTAGCGAGTCAGAAGAATTCCTGTTACTAAAGGTTTTCTGAGAACAGCATAAAAAATCTTTCAGAAATTTTCCAGGTGTCATCTAAGAGAAAGGTAGTAGACTAGGTTCTATGGAAGAGCTCTCTCAGCTGCGCGTGTATAAGATTTCTGATTGATCTGTTTATTTATCACACCATTTTTTATTTCAAGTGCTGTATATATGCTATTTGCTCAAATATATAGATGAGTGTTCAATATATACATGAAAATTCATATGAAAACATAAGACAACCTGTAAGTTGTTTTTAAAGTCATATTTAACGGTGAAGCTATGATTTGCACTAACGTTTTACTCATGTCTTTCTTCAACTTTTACTTTCAGTACAAGTGATTTGGCTGTGAGCTATAAAAACTCCCACATACGTCCCTTAAATTAAAAAATGAAAGGGTTGAAATCATCTGTCTCAGGCGTCTTAGGGGGTGTGACCAAGTAGTGAGTTTGCTCCTTTAAAGAACCTTTTTTCAACACTGTAATCTTTACCTCTGATATTTTCTCTCATGTCTCTGGTGATTTATCTATGAATTTTCTGGGGCATCAGGGAAATCAAGAACAGGTGTCCAAAAGGTGCACTAAGGTAAACATTATGTGTAGTTTTTTAGTGAACCTGAGAAAAAAAATATCAAAAATGGTCTATTCCTAGATTTTCTGAGATTAGTTCACACACATTTCAGATACGTTCTTTATTCAGAGGTATTTGTGTAATTCTTGATTTGAGCTTAGTCTGTTTTTTTTATTAGTTATATGAAAATTGAGGCTTTTAAAAAAAAATTTACATGCAGACTTAGAAATTCACACAAATATCATTAGTTTAATAAGTCTAATTGTATAATGCCTAGGTTGCAAAGGAATGGCTTAACAGTACAAATCAATTTGCTAAATACTAAATTGTTCAACCTCAATGCTAGTTATTAGCAAGTATTTGAGGTTAATGATGGCAAAGCAGAAATTGAAAACAAAATTATGTTGGTCATGACAAGACATAACATATTCAAAACTGGTGTTGGAATAATCATACTTTTTTGCTAAGCATTTTTATTCCATTTAGTTGCATTGCCTGATCAGTTAGTAAACTATTATGTACCTGTGGTTTGAATTAGTTCCACATCCTCTTGTGATTTACCATCATAGCAGACAAGGGAGTTATAGTGAGAAAAATGGGAAAAAAAAATCGAATGCAAAAAATGCTACTTGTGCTTATTTTTCTACTTTTTCACTTTGGGTTTTTTTTGTATCTCAAGAAGTAGACACCCACTTGCTGATTCAAAGCAAGCTCTTTGCCACACTACATACATAATTCCTATCCCTAAGGATAGCCAGAGAACCGGAAATTATTCATCCCTAGTCTCCAATATCAACTCTAACAGCAGTGTTTATGACTCCTTGGGTTCTCATTCTTGCTAAGGTATTTTTTATGCATGGTTCTCTCTAGCATAATATTTTAGCATAGAAAGACTTCTGATGTTGTGGGATTCTAGCATTACTCCCATAAACTGCAGAAGCGTTGTTATTCCGCAACATAGTGCAGGGAATTGAAACACAAAGAAGCTGATTCACCCCAGATCACAAGGCTACATCAGCATCGCATCGGGTAGCTGTGGTTGAGGCTGAGCTGCTCAGCTCAAGGTAGCAAAGATATGTGGTTTAAGCTATTTGTGTCCCCAGTTTAAGGGAAGATGTCGGTCATGAACCAGAATCTTTAGGCCTGCATGTCTTTCCCTGGAATAAAGGAGAACTGCACAAAGTCCGAAGTGCAGTCAAAATAAGAACTGCCTTGCTGGTTAATCAGAGAATTTTTGTTGACTATCAGCCTGAGAAATCATGGCAATATGGAGCCAGAGCTTGTGGTAGAGCCAGTATATAAACCTTAGCAATCAGCTTGTGCCGTAACCACCAAATCCATTCTATAGCAGACAAAATTCTTTCTGAAGCAAATCTCATCATGCTAGGAAAAACCATGGATTTCTAGGAAGGTATTCAAGCCAAGCAGTGGCAAGTCTGAACTTAAACTCTCTCTGAATTTGAACTTCTCTCCTCAGTATAGGTGAAATTCCTGACTGTATTGATTCATTGGGAGTTTGATTCTTGACTTAAATGGAGAATGATTCCTTCACTTTTCCCTGTAGATGGTCCTATGCTCCTCCGAGAACTGTTACTTCATTTGCTTGCCTATGAGGAGCAAAAGTAGGAGTAAGAGCTTGTATACACATGCCTTAATAAAGACAAGGGTTTGCCTTATCCCATGTTTCGCTATTATTTCTATTCTTGCATTAACAAAGTATTTTTTTTAAGAATGAAGAAATATTATTGGGATGTTTAGTAATATCTTAGAAGAGAATTAATAGAAAAATGTAACCGATTTATAAGGATAGTGACTATTTTTAATGGTGCTAAGACGATACTCCAATTAAAATTTCTTTCATGTAATTTTAAACCTAACTTTTTCTATAAGCTGATAAGACAACTGCTCTGTATTGATGTGCTTTGATTGGAATAATGTATGTCTCTCTTTTTTATAACTGTTGAACTATGATCGGTGACTTTATTCAGAAAAAAGGTTTGATATGAAATGCTGTAAAGCTTTCAGGCCTATTAGTTTTATTTTGATGGTATTTGGAGAATCTGTACTTTTTCATGGAACTATTCAACCTACTAAAAACTGGGATGTATATGGAAAAATGTATTCCTCCTTAAATATTTTGTAAAGGAAAGTAATTGTTATTTTGCAGGATTATTGACATTGCAATTAAGACTACTATTCATGGTCCAAAACCTCACTGTGCAGGGTATCGTAGATGGACAGATCAAAATAATGTTACCTGCTCCAAAGCCATTCATTGAACTGTGGATTTTATTAACTTAGATTTGTAAAAGATCTTTTATCTTTTGAAGAGTTTTAACTTGTCACTCAAAAATCCATTGTATGGAAATCTATGTGGAACATTCAACATCTATTCCTAGCTTGCTTTTACATTTCTTGGAGGACTAATAATTATCAGCAGGACATCATAAAAATTATGAATGTTTTTTCAATGTCCTGGCTTTAAATTGGTAGAATATTTTCAACGTAGAGTATGAAGCTATACAAAATAATTTTAACTTAAGTTTCAATTGACTCCAAAGAATATTTTTTCAGAATGGGTTATATCATTTACCAGTGCTGCATCATATGACAGACATTCAACTGAGAGGTAGTAGCTTAGTGGATGGGAGGGGGGCATTCTATTTTGTTTGTTTGTTTGTTTTTGTTTTATTTGTTTTGTTTTTGAAGTGTTAGAAGGCAGAGACATTCTGGGATTCAATCCAAAAGATAAAAAGTAAACTTGAAACTATGTGACAGAAATGAAACCCAAATTGACTGAAGAAATTAAAAAAGTCTTGATTATATTATTCCATCTGTGTTGATTTCACTGTGAAGTCTGCATGTATTTTTGTAAAGGCACATGCTAGTCAGATAATCAGGTTAAGCTGTTCTGTCAAGAAAGTTACTATGTACTCCTACTCATACTCTCTTCAAATATGATACACATATAATTCACTGGAGTCATGCTTCTGATTATACCCTGAAACCACTTTTAAATTTAGGTTTATTGGATGAAGTTTGTGGGCTTTTTGTTGTTGCTGCTGTTTCTTTTTGTTTCCTTTTTTATTTTTTCTTTTTCTTTTCTTTTCCCAGCTGATGTTCACAAGCATTTGGAGGAGTGTCATTGCTTTGGGAAATGGGGTTGTTGAGAACATGCTGTCCCTTTTTGATAAAGGATCTGGATCATTCTCAAACAGTTTTTTTGCACATTTAGATGGCACTTGCTACAGGGACAGAATTATTGTTGATGTGATTACTGACATGAAATATGCATAAGAGCTTAAGGACCTGATCTTTAGATGCATTGAGTTCCTCCAAAATATAATTTTTTGAGTGGCAAGAGTGAACAATCTATTTCAGTTTACGTAGATTAAAAATCTACTAAACTCTACCAATTTAACCTGGAACTCTGAATAAGATTTTCTTGACATATGGAAAAACAGACAAATACAACATGCTTTTCACATCAACTAAGCATTGCAGTTACCATGAAGTTGGTGTTTTATTTTCTTGCAATGTTTAATAAATGTTTAGGTAAAAAAGAATTTATATGGCATAATAAATCCAAAGTTTAAAATCCTAAAAATACTTCTGGTTAAAAAAAAAAAAAAGTAACCAGACAACAATGTCATATCATTTCAAAGTTAAGAATGACTTCTCACAAACAAACCAAATTGAACATTTAGTTTAAATGGAAGAAGTCAGATGTCTCAAATCTAAAATAGATCTTGTTGCTTAACAAGAAGGACATTTTTCAGAACCAATTGAGCTCCCTGGGACAACAAAACTACAAAATATTTGATAAAATAGCTGGTAAAGTAAATTCTTACCTATCATGTTATCCAGAATTTGATACTTTGAATGCAAAACTGGTAAGGATTTAAAGGTATGGGAGGATAAAGATTTTCCAAATATCTCAGATTTTCATATCTGTGAAAAGCCTCTTCAATTGCCTTCTCAGTATCTATTCTTCAGTCTGTATTGGATAGTTTATGATTTTTTTTCTCATAAACATGGGTTTAGAAGCAGCAGATCTTGCATAAAATGGTCTACCACAGAAATAAAACTGTTGGCTAAATGCAGGAAAGAGATATCCTTTGAAAATAAGCAGAAAAGAGGTTTGAATGGGGAAAACACCTTCCAGTTTACGTCTAATGGAAAAATGTGCTTAAATTTTGTGTGTATACTGGCTTATATTACAGAAGTATTATACCAGTAATTTTACCAGCTGGAAGGAATATCTGGGAATATATATATATTTTTTTTAATGTGGTTGAAAATCCAAAACATTCATAGAACTTTATTTAAAATGAGAGATTACACTGAACTGAGTTGTACACACCAGCCCTGTGGGGACTTGATCCAAAGTCCAAGTCAATACTCCAGCTAAATCATGCTGGCATCTAGGGCAGTTCATATTCCACTATAATCATCCGTCCTTAGTGGCAGCCACAATGCTGATACCACATATCTTGAATTAAGTATCTATAAGAATCAATGGCTGTTCTAACTATCATAACATTTAAGAAAACATTATAAAAATATCTGACAAAACATAAAGAGAGAGACAAAAAAAAAAAAAAAGAAAGAAAGAAAAAGACCTGGACTGAACAATGACTCAAAATTTGGTCACTTCTAGTGAAAAAACCAACCTGTAACAGTAGTCTATAATTTTTATTGCTCTTTGAACAACCATAGAGGAAGAAATATACAGAAGCAATGTGTGTTTCTTTGTCTTTCAAATGTAAACTGACTAATCTATCAAATTTCTTATGGTTACAAATACTGTCAATGACTCTTTTCAGAAACTTTGTGCTGGAAATATGAATTTGCTACTTTTGTGATCTACAAAATATCTCTGAATATTAACAAATTTATTAGAGCTGGAAAGATGAAGGCCTATGAGGTACTTCATAGTCACAGAAGCAATTTGAAAGCTATAACATGATGTGAAGGTAAAGCAATAATGGTTTTTACTATTTGGACTTAGACTTTATACTAAAATGTCAAATAAGTGAGAAAACTTGAGAGTGTTTTTTTATACTGTAACAACTTGTTGAAAAATATTATTCTTTTGAGTAAATATCAGCTAAAAAGCAAGAAAAAAAGGAACATGGTGATAAAGGGATTACACTAATTCATGTACGCAGATGTTCGTGTCTGCACACATGTATCTGTATCTGTGGAAATATATATAAAAAGTTAGGAAGAAAAAAGATAGTGTTTCTGCAAGTAATTGTCTTTGCCAATAATATTCTTTTTTCTCTCAGCCACTATTGTTGACATTTGTGTTTGAATAAAAATGATCTTTCTCTTTTCACTTAAAGCTTATTTTTATTCTTCAGCAAAATCATAACACTATGTTTATGACATAGAATTCTACAGCTTGGGAATAAGTGAACTGTCAAAATGTCAACATGATGATTTTGTTGCAGGATCATGGAAGATCATGTGGGTGTGGGAGGAAGAACAAAACCCTGATAATTAACAGAGCAGGTAGAGAAAGTATTAAAACTTGTGAAAAGTTAACGGCTCTAAATTTCAAGGAACTTAAATGTAAAGCACTCCCCACAGCATGAAGGTAGGTCTGCTTTGAAAAACACTAAATATTGCACTGCTGATGCTCCACTCAGCAAGGCACCTGGAGTTCATCCAAAAGCAGAATCACTGCACTGGTCTGTTGTAGCTGCTGCTTTTACTTTTGTTCATTGCCACTTAACACTCACTGCTCTGAGTCTTTAGTCTACATTGCCAGAAGAAATGCTTTCCAACTGCACTGTGACTGAATATGCTTTGGAGTACTGGAAAAGTTGCTTATTGAGTTATGTGTAGCTTATATTTCCAATTTCCATTCAGCTAAAGCAAACATCAAATTTTGAGGGATCTAGATATCCTGATGGGTTTGGGGAAGAGTGGCTGGAAAGCTGCCCAGTGCAAAAGGACCTGGGGTTGTTAGTTGACAGCTGGCTCAATATGAACCAGCAGTGTGCCCACGTGGCCAAGAAGGTCAAGAGCAACCTGGCTTGTATCAGAAATAGTGTGGCCAGCAGGACTAGGAAAGTAATTGTCCCCCTGTACTTGGCACTGGTGAGGCTGCACCTTGAGTACTGTGTTCAGTTTTGGGCCCCTCACTACAAGAGAGACGTTGAGGTGCTGGAGCATGTCCAGGGAAGAGCAACAAGGCTAGTGAAGGATCTAGAGGAGCAGCTGAGGGAGCTGGGGTTGTTTAGTCTGGAGAAGAGGAGGCTGAGGGAAGACCTTATCTCTCCCTACAACTACCTGAAAGGAGGTTGTAGTGAGGTGGGTGTCAGTCTCTTCTCCTAAGTAGCAAGTGATAGGACAAGAGGAAATGGCCATAAATTGTGCCAGGGTAGTTTTAGATTGGATATTAGGAAAAAATTCTTCACAGAAATAGTTGTCAACAGGCTGCCCATGGAAGGGGTGGAGTCACAATCCCTGGAGGTACTTAAAAGGAGTGTAGTTGTGGTGCTTAGAGACATGGTTTAGTGGTGGACTTGGTAGTGTTAGGTTTACGGTTGGACTTGATGATCTTTAAGGTCTTTTCCAACCTAAATGATTCTATGGTTCTATCTTTCCATAATATATTATATATGGAAATAATTATATATTATATATAATATAATAATTATATATTTCCATAATATATATGTGATATGTGATACATGAGATGATATATCGTGTATGTAACATGTAAGGTATTATATAGAATATATATATAATATAACATATTATAGGATATGTTAAAACATTCCTTTTGATTCCTCTTCTGGAACCATCACCAAACTCCATGAACCTTTCCCCTAAACTGTTTGACACATGATATTAACACAATCTGTCGGAACTAAAGAAGCACAAAGATGGTACACTGATAGTGCACAGCTTGATTCCTTCACCAGCCAGAACACATCTATAAGAATGAAACTGCTAAACATTACAGAGGGAGCTGTTTTCCTGGTGATAGCAATGAAGTATTTTCATTTCTTCTGTTCACCTGGTGACTTATAATTTTCCAAATCATTTACTTGTCATGCTTCTTACAGTTTTTGTAAGTTTAATGTCCAGTCTTGCAAAGATTCATGTATAAATTTTATTTAGCAAATAAGAAAAATACTTAAAAGTTCAGAAATTTTTGCAGATTCTGGAGCCACATGTTGAACCAGGCAATAAGAAATGAAAATCAAAACTACATGAACAGAAGGACAATTAAGGGGATGTTGAAAGCAGGTGACATGAAGTAAAAAGGAGGTCCTATTGGTTTATATTTTTTGCTGTTTTATTCATGTGCAAATCACACCAGATTATGCCATTTGTATTAATAATCATATTTTAGCAAGCTTAAGATGGGAAAAAGTAGCTCAAATTCAGGTTATACAAGTCATTTCTGAACTGAATCTTTTAGTCTGATGATGCTTTTAAAGAATCTTCCCCATGTGTTTAACAGGAATATGGAGAGAATTGGCCTATCACTAAGAAACAGGGGGATGTAAAAAGCTGTGCTTTTTTTGTGGGGGTTTTTGAGTTTTGTTTTCGGTTTGGTGTTTGTTTTTTCTTAGCTATTATCAGGTACAGGGGTTGTCTAGAACTGGCTTCTGTTTCTGTGTTAGGCACAGCCTCTCCGATTACAGGGCAGCTTCTGTGATTGCACAGACTGTTAACATGAATGAACTCCCACGAACTGTGTAGCTGCAACAAGCAGATTTGACCCAGAAATCATCTCTTTTAGAAGGGTCTTATAAAATAGGAATATTCTTTAAAGACTTGGAGCACTGAGATTAAAGATGCTACATAAATACAAAGGATTATTACATTAATTAGTTTTGCAAACTAGCAAAATACCTTACTTAAAAGGTCTGAGAGAGATTTTTAGTTTTATCTAGAGATGAAAATTAAAGGTTGTTTGTATTCAGGGAAAAGACGTTTAAAACAAAGAGATGTGTGACTATGCAGCCATTAGTTGTGATCTTTGCTTTTGTTGAATACTGACTAGAATGTAATGAAGAGGTTTTATCAAAAGGAACCGCTCAGTGGTTACTAGTCACACAATTAAAGCAATTGTCTGAAATTTTTATGCATTAGTAAAGTTTTAAAAATCATAAAACAGCAGGGATCAGAGATACGTACAGCTTAGTCTTCTTCTCTGACTGCTGCTTCAGACCAAAAATATGTTCATTGTTAGAATAAGCTGACTTTTGCTTTTAAGATTTTCTCTACTAATGACTATAGTTCAGGGTCAAAATATACATGAATTTAAAAAAAAAAAAAAAAAAAACAAAAAACAGAAAACTCATGTACATTTTATACAAAGGATAGTGTTTCTCTTACTACTCCACTACTTTGTAATCTTTTACACTGTGAAAAGGGAGCTTGAAACGGGCACATATTTTTGTCAGTAATTACTAGCTGTTTTAATTTTGTGTAAATTATTATATATGGTGCACAGTGATGAAAAAATATGCTGCAGCTTCTACTATTGCATGTCCATGAAGAAATATCTGCCCTATAACTCTAAGCAGCAATTGACAGGCAAAGCCAAGGATTCAGCAATGCAGCAGCTCAGACATTCATCTGAAAGTCTAAATACTTCTTATGGATTATGCTAAGAAAAATCACCTGTGTGATATAGTGAGGAAGAAATCACTCTCATCTAACACTGAAAAGCTGGGTTTAGTGTGACACTGTCCTTTTCTCTCACCTTCGTTATATGGATATCTTAGGCATGAGGCAGACAACGTTGTAAGAGCAGCATTTATAAGGCCAGGATCAAGTCTCACTGAGCTGTTATGAATTTTAAGTGACGTGTAGTTTCCATAGTGGGCTTTGTACATGTGAGGATAATAACATCAGAGCATTTCCTACTTTTCTTTCCTATTTGTTTGCGTGCCAGGTTTACTTCTGTTTCAGTCCACAGAGTACAACTGCAAAATAGAAAGTCGCTTAACCTATGGCGATGTCCTTCCTATGTGCCTGGAAGCCTGAAAGATGCCCTCTAAAAGAGGTATGTAGAGTTCCAACTTTCTCTGAATACAGGAGTCTTCTTTTACAGTACATTAAACTCCTTATTTAGCTTTTGTGTTTGCAATATCCATGGTAGATTATAACACAGTTTGTTCATATACAACTATGCTCTGAAGCACTAGCAGGAATGAAAAAGAGTAAAAGTGTTCTGTGTCACTTGACAGATATGAACGTGAATAAGGGGATCAGAGATAAAAAGGTTAAATTTTAGTGGTTTTTCTAACAAGGCATTCTTTTTTAAAATGAGCTGACAAGCAATAAAACAATCTATTCCTCTTGTAGCAGTCTTGCTTCTTTAAATAAAGTGGCTTCATAAAGTGTTAAATTCTCTCTCTATGACACATACCTTGGTCAGAGGTAGGATAGGATTTCTTCATTATAACATTCTTCTTCATTCTTTTCATATCTCTCACCAAGCTAAAATTGCTTTCAAAATGGTTTTTAAAAACTGGTAAGATCCCATTTGTTGCCACAAATATTGGCCTTCTGCAGTTCTTTGTCTTCTTTATAGCAATTGTACAGATAACATTACAAAGCGGCAGAATTTGGCACACACCCGTTCTTAGTCTTCAGATTGATTTAAACCATTTTCAAGATTACATTCAGTTGCACAGATGTCTACATTCACAACGTATTGATGTTCATATCTTCTTTCACTGGCTTTTTTCCGTGTAATAAAGCTACATATGCAGGAAAGTAGTTATAAGAGAATATCAGATTTAAAGTAATGTTAAGGGCTTGTTTTAGATGTTGTTCCTGTAGTTATCATGATAAAATCTTCTCCCAGATTAAATGGACAAGCATATTTCCTGATAGATAAATAAATAATTGCCTAAACTCTTGGGCAAGATCAGTCCTTCTTGAAATCCATTATTTGGAATAGGATACTACAGGTTAGCTAACATAAACTGATTAAGATAAAAACAGTTCATTGAAACAGTCGATGAATTTCTGTCATGAAATATCTGGCAAAAGAGTCTTGTGGGGAAATTGAATGATAGTTATGAGTTTAGTGTAAAGAGTATCTGGGGTGAAATTTGTATAGATCTAGGAGTCTGAAGCCAACTTAGTGCCTAAGTTTCTGAAGCAGATCTGAGCCCAGCTGAGCATAGAGCTCTCCACAGTTAAGGGAAACCTGAACCTGCTCAAGAAAAATGGAGACTGATCTATTGTAGCAAGACTCTCCCCCGGATTGTTTCTGAGAAGTGCTGGTTACAGCAATAGCAAAACTGGTGGTAGGAACATCAGAATGATCTTGCTGTATCTTAAACTCTCCCTTGGGTTTATATAAAATGGCAGTTTCATAGCATTTTTGAAAATATAAAAAATTAAGTTCTGCTCCAGCATCCTTCATACCCACAAATAAATGGTGAGGATGTGGCTCCTGCCTAGCATGTTTCTGAGGAGTCAATTTGATCATTAGTATTCATATTCCATCTCATTGTAAACTGTGTTTTGCCGTATTAATGTAATACTGGACCGACATGTTTTTTGCTTTTCTCACCTTAGTCCCAGTAAAAGTCATCAGGTAACCTAAATCACAGAATCACAGAATGGTTGAAGTTGGAAGGGACCTCTGTAAGTCATCTGCTCCAATGTCCCTTCTTCAGCAGGGCTACCTGCAGCAGGCTGCCCAGGACCATGTTGAGATGGCTTTTAAATATCTCAAATGACAGAGACTCCACAACCTTTCCGGGCAACCTGTACCAGTGCTCAATCATCCCAACAGTAAATAAGTGTTTCCTGATGTTCAGATGGAATGTCCTGGTTTTCAGCTTGTGTCCATTGCTTCTTGACCTCTCACTGGGCTCCACTGAAAAGAGCCTGACTCTGTCTTCTTTGCACCCTCCCTTTAGGTATTTATATACATTAATGAGTTTCCCCCTTGAGCCTTCTCTTCTCCAGGCTAAACATTCTCAGCTTTCTCAGCCTATTCTCATATGACAGGTGCTCCAATCCCTTAATGATCTTCATGGCCCTTCACGGCTGGATTCTTTTCAGTATGTCCATGTCTCTCCTGTACTGAGGAGACCAGAACTGGACATGATGCTCCAGGTGGGGCTTCACCAGTTCTGAATGGAGGGGAAGGATCACCTCCCTTGACTGCTGGCAACAGTCCTAATGTATCCCAGGGTACCATTAACCTTCTTTACTACAAGGACACATTCCTGGCTCATGGTCAACTTGGTATCCACCAGGACCCTGAGGTCCTTTTCTGCAAAGCTGCTTTCCAACTGGTCCACCCCCAGCATGTACTGGTGAGTGGGGATGTTCTGCCCCAGGAGCAGGATTTTGCACTTCCCCTTTTGACCTGGATTACTTATGCCCTACAGTGCTGTCCCTATGAAAGATACCCATTCTCATGTCCCTCCAACAGAAATCCATTTTTAAATTTTATTGTCAATAGGAAATTCAGTTGGAAAATCATTAATTGATGTTTTCTCAGCAGCAACTATTGCTGGAGTTTTCGGGTTGTCTGATCACAGTGCTAGGATCTGAAAACTGTTACATACTTTGCTTAACAGTGACATCTATTCCCCCAATGGCCTTGCTATCTCTCTGCTCAGTTGTGCTCACTGGTTCAAGAAAGTAGTAATTGGTCCAAATGATGATTTCTATTTATAAAATGAGGGAGACTTTCAGGGAGAAAATAATTTTGGGGAGTTGCTGTCGAAATGACTGATTAATGCAGTAAACTAGGACATAATCAGTTTCGGTTTAGTTCCATCCTCTATCATGGACTTCATAATACGTTATAGGCATGTAATTGATAATTGCTCCTTACTTCCTCTGGTATAAAGATGATAAAAATTATAATTTTATGATTTTTTCTCCCCTTGTTCAATAAAAAGTGAGTGGTTAAGACCCCAGAAAGGTGTAGTATTTTACCCCTTTGAACTACCCTGTACTGGTTTAGATTCTCCAGTTAGTCATACTTTCATCTTCTAATTGTTAACATGAAACTGCTTTGCTGCATTGACCTTCTTAAAACCAATCAATGCAGTACAGAGATGCTTAAGCTTGTATTCCTCCGCCAGAAATGCCTTCTGTGTGGTTAGGAGTTGCAGTGCTTGCTTAAATCCACTGAAAATTCCTCCTACAAAGAATAAGCTGTATAACTTCATGTCCTGATTCTGCCAATAACTCATTGTACAACTGTCTGGATCTGAAATAAAAAACTACTCACATATACATTCCGATATAAATAGCTCAAACAGCAGCTACACTATTCAACATAATTAATTCAATTTTACAATTATTTAACAGACCACATCTTCCTGGAGCAACTATTATCCTACACAAAATCAATAATATACAGTAGGAAGTTTTAAATATGTATTTATGAATTATGCCAATAACTTGTGATGTTCATAGAAGCTCAGTATAAATTTATTTAAATCAGTACCTTAATACTTTATTAAGGGAACGTGTGTTTGCATTACTTCTGCAAATGCATGTGTGACTCAATCAGTGACCTATTAATTCTTCCCTTTATTAACATTTTTACTATTGCCATTAGCAAAACTCTGTACACAACCAGTCTGAATGTCATTAGTATTTCTAGAACACATAGCAGGTATTTTATAATCTTAAACATTATCATGAAGTGTAGAATAAAAATGACTGAAAAACAGCCAAAATATTAAAATAGTTAGTATCAAATACCATAACCCCCAAATAAGTGAGTTTCTTCCTTTTTACATTATTTCCTTTTCAGAATACGGCTCAAAGGAAAACCATGATCAAAAGCAAGGTTTGCCTTGCTTTTTTTTTTTTAATCTGATATAGTTTTATTTATAGTTCCAGACAGGAAATATGACTTCTAAGTCAATGATTTAGGAGTTTTCTTATTCTCTGTAAAGCATAAGTGCCATCTCTCTCAAAATCTCATTCATCCTTGATGACTGTCTCATCAAGAGTATAAAATTAGGCCAGCATTTGGTCAGAAAATGGCATGAGAAAAGATCTTAAGCATGTCTGGTAGTCTCCAAAGGAGGGATCATCCTTAAACTTTATTTTAGAATTTGTGGGAGGAGTACTTGTCAGTGAAACCTGAGCTTTTGTTTGAGTTACAACAATTTACAGGCTGTTCTAAATACACCTATTACCAAAACCTAATACTGTGAAAACCTGTTCCTACCTGGCAAACAGTTCCTTTCCTATATAAATGAGCTCTATAAAATATCCAATGCCTGAATTTTAGTCATGAAAAAAGAACAAGATATATTGTGGAAAATGCTAAATGAAACACCAGAAAATCAAAGACTTCATTTTATACAAAGAACAGGTCCTATGTGGGAATATGCACTGAGCGCTCAAAGCCCCTTCTTAATATGCAGCATTTTTGCCTATCATTTTCCACATACCTCCTAAAATTAAGGTTCTAAAACAAATAAGCATAATTTGATGGTCGTAATAAGACTGCCAATCTTTGGCATCCTATGTTAGAATTTCTGTAAAAATAAATTAAGAAAACAGGTTCCTAAGTGATATCCTCTGATTTACTGTTTGGAAAAGTATTTCTCTCCCCATACACTGCTGACTGGAAGTCTATCAGAATTAGCTTGTAAGAATGTACACCTTATTATGCAAATGTACTGAGAGGGCTACCTTTCAGTTTCTGACACTGTCAAAAGACTTACATACACTGTATTATAGTAACTGTATCAGCACTGATCTATAAAACTAAGTTTTACTCCAAAGATTTTAAATTTAAGTTCAGAAGAAAGGTCTATCTAACTCACTGCTGGGGTTTTCTTTGTCTTAGTTAACTTCACTGGTTACCCATGATACAAAGTGTCATCATGCCTTGCACCAAATACGTTTTCAAACCAGTATTTTTGTGACTTCACCAATGCTCCCTCACATGGCTTGGTTACTCATCCACCAATTAAAAAACTTTCCAAAATTAAAAAAAAAAAAAGATAGTTAAGCAGTTTTCCAATCAAATGAACTACTTCAGCCTTATTATTTAAATACTTTTCCATAGTCTTAAAATTCTCTCAGGGGATGCTCTACAACTTAAACAGTTTCAGTCATCAGAAGTAAACTAAAAGAGAAAATGACATGATCCTGCACAACATTCTTTTCCCTAAATTGGACAGATATGGATTTGATGGGTGGACTATTCAGTGGATTGGTAGGATGGTCGCATCTGGAGGGTAGTGGTCAATGGCTCAATGACTAGATGGAGATTGGTGACAAGGGGTCCATATTGGGACCAGTACTGTTCAATATCTTCATCAATGACATAGACAGAGGGACTGAGTGAATGCACCCTCAGCAAGTTTGAGGATGACAACAAGCTGAGTCGTGTGGTTAACATGCCTGAGGGAGGAGATGCCATCCAGATGGACCTGGACAAGCTCGAGAAGTGAGTCCACATGAGCCTCATGAAGTTCAACAAGGCCAAATGCAAAGTCCTGCACCTGGGTCAGGGCAACCCCCAGTATCAATACAGGCTGGGGGATGAAGGGATTGAGAGCAACCCTGCCAAGAAGGGCTTGAAGATACTGGTGGATGAAAAGCTGGACATAGGCTGGCAATGTGCACTCACAACCCGGGAAGCTGAGAGCATCCTGGGCTGCATTAGAAGAAGTGTGGCCAGCAGTTCAAGGGAGGTGATTCTGCCCCTCTGCTCTGGTGAGACCCCACCTAGAGTACTGTGTCCAGCTCTGGAGGCCTCAGTAGAAGAAAGACATGGACCTGTTAGAGCAAGTCCAGAGGAGGACCATGAAGATGATCAGAGGGCTGGAACACCTCTCTATTAGGAGAGGCTGAGAGAGTTGGGATTGTTCAGCCTGGAGAAGAGTCTGGGGAGACTTTATTGCGGCCTTTCAGTACTTAAAGGGGGCTTATAAGAAAGACGGGAGCATATCTTTTTGTAGGGCCTGTTGCAATAGGACAAGGGGTAACAGTTTTAAACTAAAAGAGGGTAAATTCAGACTAGATAGAAGGAAGACATTTTTTACCATGAGGGTGTTGAGACGCAAGAGGTTGCCCAGAGAGGTGGTAGATGCCCCAAACCTAGAAACATTCAAGGTCAGGTTGGATGGGTTTCTGAGCAACTTGATCTAGTTGACAATGTCCCTGCCTATTGAAGTGAAGGTTGGACTAGACGACCTTTAAAGGACCCTTACGACCCAAACTATAGTATGTTTCTATGGTCTTACAAAATAATTAACTTAATGAAAATGCTGTTAGTGATGGAATGGCACAAACTGTACGGGTATTACCTTATCCTGTAATCCTTGGCCAAGAATAGCATTGTCATGTTCTGATTTCTGGCAGAGCTATGGACAGGTTTGCTGTGCATATGTTACACATAATTGTGCACAGTGATTGTGATTATGAGAGATATCAGACTGGCTGTGTATGCAGTGTGCATCCATTTTAAGTTTAAAGAAGTTTCCAGGATATGTTAAAGTTCTGCCTTCATGCCAAGGAGGTATGAACATTTGAAAAACTGTGGCAGTTAAATGACCTGCAGCAGAATAAAATGAGCCTGAAGAGGAACCAAATCTGTAAATGCTGTAAATCCTGGGCAAGTTTCATAGAATCCTCAGTCTATCCTGACAGCATTTCTGAAACAAAGGGAATCCTGGAAGTACCATAGTTCCAGTCTAAATGGATGGTTTTATATTTTTGGAGACATATTATTGCATTTCTGTAGAGGCAGTAGTGGGAAGTGAAACTTCCAGGGAACTGTTATGTGTATATATATTTTTAAAAGGATGATGCTATATGATGCATTGGAAACTGAAACTTTTCATAAGAACATATCATACTGTATTTATTCAGCCCGAGGTAGAATTTGGGTTAACATACAAAAAAGAGGGAAAAAAAAATCTCAAAGCTGGTTTCAGTTTTAGATAATTTTGGGATGAGGAAGAAAATGATTGAATTTCTTGTTTTACCATCCTTCCATGTCCAGATCATTACCAGTGTATTCGCTATTCCTGCTAAGGTGTTACGCCTGGTAGAGTTGATTCACTTTGCATAAGTAATTGACTACTAATTAGAACAAGCTTTTGACCCTTAGCATTCCACATGAAAAATGAAAGCCCTAATTACTGGGAGTCAATCTCTATTCAGGACCACCAAATATGTAATTTATAAAAAGCGAAACAGCGTCAAGTTTTGAGAATGTGAAAGTATCTTGTGTTATGTAGCTGTCCTGTGATAGCTTATATTGCAGGAGTGAAAATAGATTTGACCTTAACTTCATATTTTTAAAAGATGTTTCTTCTTGAAATGAAAGAATAGCTTTTAAAGTATCTTTATTATTTCAGAAGGTGTTTCAATTATATTTAAAACATTATAACATTTGGAAAAAAGACCTGCACTTTCAATTGCCTTTTAAATTGTAATTTGTAGGAAAAATTATGCACTTCATACCTTGAAAATTAAGTAAATGACACCCAGTAGCTCAGTTTGGCTATTTTAGTAGCTGACCTAAGAGCGAAATTGGAGATTATTTTTTTCTTGTTTTTCTTGTCTTTATATCTAAGGTATGTAATTAGAAAAGATTTCTTTCAACTTTTCATTAGGCAATTATATACATCTTTTAATTGGAAATTTATTGTCATGATATTTGGGGGGATATTGCAATATTTTACAATGTGCAACCATGAAAATTTAGATAGAAAATTAATTCATTATCTAAATGATGCCTTGGTAAACAACCCTGAAAATGCTGAGATACCCCAAACATAACTTTCTGAGGCTTCAGAATAAGGATATGAATTTTATTTTGTTTTTCTGCTAACTGAAATGAGATGGTTACTTCTTCAGAGTGCCATTTCTTTAAGGATATGAATATGAACAGTTCTGAGCAGACTCCGCACTTGCTGTAAGAGGATAGAGTCACCTCTCCTTTGGACTTTGTTTTGAAATTTTCACACAACCTTACTGGTAAGCTGTTATCAAATTACAGGGGACAGAAAAAATTATAATAAAAAAAAAAATTGCAGACCTTTCATGACCTTCAAGTTTGCAAATAGGAATAAGCTGTTAATTTAGGTCTGTACTTCTGGTCAGTGTGGAGTTGTACTTTAGGCAAACAGATCGGAAATGATTTAAGTTGTTACTGAGGAGATAGTCAGTATCTATTTCTAGGATGACTTAAAGGTGCTGGTGTTAAAAATGTTAGGTATCTAACTTATTCTGAGATCAAACCTGTTCAGCAGGTGTCTATTAAAATTGGTGATTTCTCTCTCATTTTTAGTTATCTGTTTTCAGGTCACTGACACTGAAGGTATGAAAAAAAAGTTTTTTAATGACCTTTTTCAGTATAGAGGTAAAATTTATTTTTCCTAGGACTTTTCCTTTCTCACCATATCTCTCCTCATCACCCCTCTTGCAATGTTTCTCTTATCTTCTCTTGTTTCATTTTTAATCAATGGGACTTTTCATTGATTACATATAGACTTTCATAAAGTTACATAATCCATTTTACCTTTCATTTTTACCTCAAAGCATAAAATGAGTTTCTTTTATTGTTGTTTATGAAGTGCTTCACCCTGTTTAAGGTGCTGAAATAATAACAATCTTGAAAATGCAATACTGAAAATAAACACGTAGACCTGCTTTTGTTATAATCCCATTAAATAAGAGAAATGCACACCTCTCTGTTCTTGCCCTTGATTTTGCATTATTTAGAGCACATTTTCTGGAATCCCTTTTTAGTACAGGATGCTGTTGCTAGGCTAAACGCAAGAAAAGAAAATGGACTACAGAATCTCCCTGACAGAAAATTAAACAGAAGATTTTCCTGCTTGAAAGTCCTTTCTGTTCTGCCTTCTTGCACATTGTACACTGCCAGGTGAGATCTCAAATGAGTAGGTTCAATACACAGTAAACAGAGGTATGGCTTTTGTGCTTATCGCTGTTTGTCATGAAGCAGCACTGGAGCAGGCGCTGTCAGACTATGTGCTATGATCATCAGAGCTTAAGGATTTCTGAAGTGTTTCACAGCATCACAAAATTACTTCTTTTTTTTTTTTTTTTTCCCCTCCAGAAATTTTAAAATATCTGTGCCTTTGTCCTGTTCCTTTCTCTTTTCCTTGCGTGTACTGCACACCTGCTTTTACCAGGGGTCAACTCCCTAATAATCCTTCATAAAAGCACAACCTATGGTGTAGTCTGGGCACTTCAAATACCTCTGGCACTTCCCTGTCATAAGATTGAGGATGAACATACTGTTCTTGCAGCCACTAAGTCTTTTCTGAAGATCTAAAGGAAATCCTGATCAGGGAAGTGTTACAAAAGTTCAAGCTGTATTTTACAAAAGTGTGCCATAGTGTATCAATGATAGAAGCATGGGGTGTCAGATCATGAAGCCTGTTGTGAGTAAAACACAGAATTAAGTCAGTTGTGGCTTACAGACAGCTGATCATGACTGACTTCACAATAAGCAACTCTCAGTCCTACTTGAACTTTCCAACCAAGATAGTAATAGCTTTCTAAGAGCTTCTTTGTTGGTCAGGCCATTCTTGATATAGTGAAAACCTGAAGTCTTGACTACTTTCACTAAGTTTTTACTGAGGCCTTTAACTTCAAAGTAAACAAGTTCTAAAGATTCAGAGAAGTTTTTACCGCTTCTCCCTCCAAGCAAGAAATTCTGTAGGATTCCCAATCACCAAAAGCATTTTTTATCAACTACTTCAAAAAGATATCCATCAAAGGGCCAAGGCTTGTGCTTAGAAATCCTCAGAGAGAAAGAGAGAAAAAAGAAAATAAAACAAAATAGGACTGCATGAGCTACATT
The DNA here is from genome assembly GCF_965231255.1 of Vanellus vanellus. Taxonomy (NCBI): domain Eukaryota; kingdom Metazoa; phylum Chordata; class Aves; order Charadriiformes; family Charadriidae; genus Vanellus; species Vanellus vanellus. The sequence continues at coordinate 153,399,700 of NC_138906.1, forward strand.
AAAAGAAAAATAAATCACTTTCACATTAATTTTACCAGAAGTTGTCCCGATAAGATTATGGTAAATTGAAAATGAATGGATTAAAGTAATCTATAACAAAATTCTTACTCTATCCTGGAGCTTTCATGATATTACAAGTGAGCATGAGCAGAGATAAGGAAGTTCTTCAAATTCACTCTGCTCTAGTTTTTATTTGAACAAGTAAAGATCATGGAAGATATTCTCTTTGAATCAATAATAATATTTTGGGACCACAATAGAACTTCCCAGAAGAAGCAGTTAGGAAGATTTCAGACAGATGTCTGGAACGTGCCAGAAGTTTATGAAGACACAAGACGTTTAAGAGTTTAATGTTGGTTTTCATAAACTTGTGTTCATGCTTTAAGGACAGATGCTTTAGAAACATTAATGACATAGGTATATAAAGTAAATAGCAATTTGTGTAAAAGGACAAAGTCAGTGTCAGACCCCTGGGTCAGAGTTCAGAGACTTCTTTGTTGTCATTCTTTAGGAGCTGCATTGGGAATGAGACATTCTTCTTACTGATCTAGAGGAGAAAACTGCAGCAATCTGGCAGTAAGGTATGGATATTTAGATAATATAAACATCTGAAATACTGATGAAATCTTCAAAAAAACCAATGATCACCACAGGAGATATTTATATTATTCCCATACTTGCAATAGACACAGTCTTACAGAGATTTAACAAGCTTCGCCACAGAAATTTAGGAAACTATCAGCACACTATTCAGTTCACATGAACTGAAATCTAGACAAAAAGTATGCCTGTAGTTCAATTTCCTTTGCAGTTTCTTCAAATATGTTTACAGCTGCAACCTTCTCTAGGAAGTTAGAGCTCTCAAGCTAGAACATTCAATCTGTAGGTGTGCTTGGTTTGTGTGGCAAGGTTTCGGTAGCAAGGGGGTTACAGGGGTGTCTTCTGTGAGAAGATGCTAGAAGCTGCCCCTCTGTCCGACAGAGCCAACGCCAGCCAGCTCCAACAGACCTGCCACTGGCCAAGGCCAAGCCTATCAGCAATGGTAGTGCCTCTGCGATAACATACTTAAGAAGGGGGAAAAAACCTGCAACACAACAAACATGAGAGAAGACTGAGAGCAAAAACTCTGCAGACACCAAGGTCAGTGGAGAAGGAGGATGGGGAGGTGCTCCAGGTGCCAGAGCAGAGATTGCCCTGTAGCCTGTGGTGAAGACCATGGTGAAGCAGGCTGTCCCCTTGCAGCCCATGGAGATTAACAGTGGAGCAGATGTCCACCTGCAGCCTGTAGAGGACCCCACAGTGGGGCAGGTAGGTGCACGAAGGAGACTGGGACTCCGTGGGGACCCTGCACTGGAGCAGGACCCTTACAGGACCTGTGTACCCATGGAGAGAGGAGCCCTTGCTGGAGCAGGTCTGCTGGCAGGACGTGTGCCCCTGTGGGGGACACCCACTGGAGTGGTCTGTTCCTGAAGGACTGCACCCCATGGAAAGACTCACACTGGAGAATTTCAGGGAAAACTGTCTCCTGTGGGAAGGACCCCATCCTGGAGCAGGGAAAGAGTGTGAGGAGTCCTCCCCCTAAGGAGGAAGGAGCAGCAGAAACAATGTGTGAGGAACTGACCACAACCCTCATTTCCTGTCCCTCTGTGTCACTCAGGGGAGGAGGGAGAGAAAATTGGGAGTAAAGTTGAGCCCAAGAAGAAGGGAGGGGTAGGAGGAAGATGTTTTAAGTTTTATTTCTCATTACCCTACTGTGGTTTGATTTGATTTGATAAATTAAATTCATTTACCCCAAGTCAAGCCTGTTTTGCCCATGACAGTAGTTTCTGAGTGACCTTCCTGTCCTTATCTCAACCCATGAGCCTTTCATCTTATTTTCTCTCACACTGTCCAGCTGAGGAGGGGAGTGATAGAGTAGCTTTGGTGGGCACCTGGTGTCCAGCCAGGGTCAACCCACCACAGTAGGGCTGCGAGAAGTGCTTAGTAAAGTACAAGTAGTCTAATGTTAGAGAGCATATGATGATGCTTTTCAAGATCCTCCATTAAGGATACTGTTCTGATCCTCTTAAATTGAACAATTTCTCCTAGTGTATCTATCAAACAGCTAGTATATAAAATGCTAAGTAGTTAATTTGCTTTTAAGTCATGTCAGAGTTTAAACAGATTGAGATAAATAGTCTCAGATACAAACCATTGTGTTATTGCAAGTCTATAAATTATTCTATAACATAACCTTGAAGTATGATTAAATATCATATAACAAATAAAACTCTAGTGATGCCCACAATTTTCTGGGATGAAGATTTTGTGTTAAAGGCCCATGTTTTTAATAGCAACTGTTAATTGTGTTAACAAATTTTAAAAATGAAAAATGACATTTCCTCTATCTTTTTTGTGTGTGTTTTTTTTTTTTCTTCCTAAATACAAATTATTTTCAAGTTATTTGAATTATTTCCAAGTTCTAAAAAGTATCTGGACAGTGTTTTTAGAAGTCACTTCAACTGTTTTTTTTAATGGGAATTTGGTGTTTATTTTCAAAAATATTGAAAACGTATCCTAACAGGTAAAAATAAAGGATCAATCAGTAGAAAATTTTCATTTGTATTTATCCTTTGATTTTCCCAGGCTACCATATTTCAGAAATTCATACAATTATGTTGCTTCTAAAACCTCTGGAAAAGAGCTATGTTTTCTGATCAGACTTTCAGCTCTTTTAATCTCTGCTCTGAAAAACATGTACATTCTTAATTTTATCTTTTTCTGTGTCAGCATACTGACACAACTTAAATGATATAAGTATATAATACTTATTTTATCAATCTTGCTTCTCCAGTGCACTGTCAGTTGTGGTTAAAACATAAAACTGAAACAGTAACAAATCCCACAACTAACTATGCTGGAGACCTTCAGCAGCTTGTGGACTCAAATTTATCATTGTATTCATATGAAGATGAGTATGAACAATGCAACATGGTTGACATTTCAAGAAGAAGCTTAATTATTTATATTCCTTTTTCTGGTGTTCTTGAATTTGCAGCCTTACTGGTCTCTTAACATTTTCCACATGAGTTTTTGAGAGAGCTAAGAAATACTCCTCTATTCCTTTAATAATAAAGTTTCAAGTCACACAGTTAAACCACCATACGGTGTTTACAAATGCTCAGTGCAACAGTTTTTTGGAAAAGCCATCAGGTTATAATTTTGCTAAAGAAATACAAAATATAGAGAGAATTTGCCTCCTCTGATTCAACTTTAAGTACGAATGTGATACTCTGTGCATGCCTGAAATACTGAAATATGCATAATATATTCCTGGAAGTATCCTAATACATACATACAGCACCTCAACATTTTTCATTGAAAATTCACCCAGTATATTTTCTATTTCTTTTATGCTGATTTTATGTTAACTCATCACAAATTTTAATGAAAATTACTGCTTAAGAGTAGTTCAATAATAATGATACTATGTAGTTTCTTATTGTTGCACACAATGTTCCAGTTAATCTTGCAATTACACATGAAGTCTTTTTCATGCCACTAAAACAGAGCCTATGAATTTATGTATTCGTCCAACCAAAAGCCCCAAAGCAAAAGCTTTTTAAGTATGGTCTTCAATAAATACAAGCTGACCTCAGAAAGATCTCGATTACAATCAATAAAAATATTTTATTTATTTAAAGGAATGGCAATAATCTTTGCACATAAATGTTGAAATGAATTTAGGTGGTAAGACAGGTGGCTTGCAGAAACTAAAATGTGATTTGCAGGGAGAAAATTAGAAAGGCCAAAGCCCAAATAGAACTTAATCTGGCTACTGCCATAAAAGACAATAAAAAATGTTTCTTTAAACACATTAGCAACAAAAGGAGGTCTAAGGACAGTCTCCATCCTTTATTGGATGCAGGGGGGAAACATAGTGACAAAGGATGAGGAAAAGGCTGAAGTACTTAATGCCTTTATTGCCTCAGTCTTTAATAGTAAGACAAGTTGTTCTCGGTGTACCCAGCCCCCTGAGCTGGAATATAGGGACGGGGAGCAGAATGAAACCCCCAAAATCCAGGAATTGGTTAGCAACCTGCTACACCACTTAGGCACACACAAGTCTAAGGGATCCACGCGAGGGTACTGGCGGAAGTGTTCACTGAGGCACTTTACATCGTTTGTCAGCAATTCTTGCTAACCAGGGAGGACCTAGTTGACTGGGGGATAGCAAATGTGACACCCACCTACAAGAAGGGGTGTAAGGAAGATCCAGGGAACTACAGGCCTGTCAGTCTGACCTTGGTGCCGAGGAATATTATGGATCAGATCATCTTGAGTGCCAACATGTGGCACATACAGGACAACCAAGTGATCAGGCCCAGACAGCATGGGTTTATGAAAGACAGGTCCTGCTTGACTGACTTGATCTCCTTCTATGACAAGGTGACCCACTCAGTGGACAACAGAAAGTCTGTGGATGTTGTTTAAATGGACTTTACTAAAGCTTTTGACACCATTTCCTGCAGCATTCTCATGGAGAAACTGGCTGCTCATGACTTGGATGGGTGTACTCTTCACCGGGTAAAAAACTGGCTGGAAGGCTGGGCCCAAGGAGTTGTGGTGAATTGAGTTAAATCCAGTTGGGGACTGGTCACAAGTGGTGATCCCCAGGGCTCATTATTGGGGCTGGTTCTGTTTAACTTTTTTATCAATGATCTGGATGAGGGGATTGAGTACAACCTCAGTAAGTTTGCAGATGACACCAAGTAGGGCGGGAGTGTTGATCTGCTTGAGGGTAGGATGGCACTACAGAAGGATCTGGACAGGCTGGATTGATGGGTCGAGGCCAATGGTATGAGGTTCAACAAGGCCAAGTGCCGGGCCCTGCACTTGGGCCACAGCAACTCCATGCAACGGTATGTGCTTTGGGAGGAGTGGCTGGAAAGCTGCAGAGCAGAAAAGGATCTGGGGGTGTTGGTCAACAGCCAGCTGAATATGAGCTGGCAGTGTGACCAGGTTGCCAAGCCGGCCAATAACATCCTGGCTTGTATCAGTAATAGTGTGTTGAGCAGAACTAGGGAAGTGATTGTCCCCTACGGCACATTGAGTACTGTATTCACTTTTGGACCCCTCACTACAACAGAGATATTGAGGTGCTGGCACATCTCCAAAGTAGGGCAACAAAGCTGGTGAGGGGTCTAGAGCACAAGTCTTATGAGGAGCGGCTGAGGGAACCGGGGTTGTTTAGTCTGTGGAAAAGGAGGCTGAGGGGACACCTCATCGCTCTCTACAATTACCTGAAAGGAGCTTGTAGTGAAGTGGGAGTTGGTCTTTTCTCCCAAGTAAAAAGCAATAAGACAAGAGAAAACAGCCTTAAATTGCACCAGAGGAGGTTTAGATTGGATGTTCGGAAAAATTTCTTCACCGAAAGTGTTATCCAGCATTGGAACAGGCTGCCCAGGGAAGGGGTTGAATCACCATCCCTGGATGGGTACACATGTTGCTTAGGGACATGGTTTAGCAGTGGACTTGGCAGTGTTAGGTTTATGGTTGGACTCGATAATCTTAAGGGTCTTTTCCAACCTATATTATTCTATGATTCCATGATTTCAGCTCCAAATCTAAACAAGGTTGGTACAGAATCTGCCAGAACCACAAGGAGCTCAAATTCTTTCCCTTTTTAAAAATAATAAATTATTTTTTGTTTCCCATACAATTTAATATACAGCTTTCCTTTCAATATGTTATTGTATTAACATTTTGCATTTTGCCTTTACATATAATATAAACTTTCTTTTTTTTTTTTTAATTTTTTTTTCTCTCTCCCCACCCCCACCCCCTACGTAAACACAGAGTCCATCTGGGTTTGGTGTCCTTGACAAGAAGCTGATAGGCTTTACCTAGCAAAATAATCTGAAGATGCCTTCAGTGGTAGCGTAGCCTGCAGGGCTAAGAACCTGTTTTAAGCCTCATAGTACAATAGCTATTCTTCTGATGAACTCCTGGTCTTCAGCTGTCAGTCTTCACCTTTTATCTTTAGGCTTTGCTCATTTTGTACCAAATCCTAAATACCTGCATAAGTTTTTACTATATGGGTCTTTGGTATCTTTTTAACATTTTCAGTTGATATCTACTTTCTACTGTGAGTTTTTATATTGATTGTTACCAAACTAATGTCTGTCACTTATTTAATATCTGAAAATTATCATTTTTGTCTTGGCTCCCTCTTTTTATTGTAACTACAAAAACTATGTTTCCCTTTCATATGCTTGTATTTTCATGTTGATTTTTTTTCTACTATTATTCTTGATATAAAAGAGGCAGCATATCATGAGGAAGCACAGGGCTGATCTGCATTGAACTGGGCAAAAAAATCTACACGTGAATTTTTCAGTGTAGTGTTATCTTCCCAAAGATAACAGCATCCAAGGTGCCTAAAATGTCTTTTAGCTTTGTAAAAAGATGTGTGAATCATTGTCAGAATCTGTAATTTTAAGGAAAGCGTAATATCAATAAAAGGCATTTTTTCCTTTTTGAATGAACTTGAATTTAGTATTATTTAAATCCCAAACTAGTAAGTTCATTTTAATTAGAAAAATACATGAAATAAATTATGATGAGTGACATTTTAATGCTTAGAGAGTGAAAAGGAGTAAAAAGCCTACATGAAATTTTTCTTTTTACTTAGACAAACAGTAATAATTTAGTCACTTTTCCTCATTTAGTTCAATTTCTCACGTTATGAGAAATGCATCATCACATAAAACTCAATCCCTATAATAATTTATCTGAATCTATTTCAAGTCAAATAAGGAAAAGTTTCAAGTGAGCCTTCTCCATACAAATGCTATTATTTTTCAAAGATTGGCATGGTGTAGGAAAAGAGCCAAGAACATGCAAGAACAGCCTCTTGAGTTTGAAGTAAAATTTCATTTACACAAAAGAGAATCAAACTGAAAATTGACACTTTTTTCAGAATCCAAAGTAAAGCAATTCCCCAAACATTGACCAATGTGTGACATTTTGGTGGCTAATTGCCCGGGGAACCTACCACTTCTCAGATTTGCTCTGGGAAAATTTAGGCACCTAAGAGCCAAAAGACCATCAAGTCTAAACAGACAAAGTAATTTCTGCTAAACAACATTAGGGGTGGTTGCCTCCTCTGGCAGCTCCAGCCCAGGACCCTCCCGCCCAGCTCCTGGAGCCCAGCCTGGTGCCCAGGGACCCAGGCTGAGGGATGCAGCTGCCGCTTTCCCCTTTGCAGAGGTCAACCAACCAGTAGTGAAGCTGAACTCGAGTCGCAGAGACACACGCTCAGGACAGTTACGTGGCTGGTCACACAGACTGCCTCAAAGAAGGTGCTGCCTTCAACAGTACCTATGTACCGGACCCGCATAAAACACAAGCACAGGCAGCCAAATCCCCTCCTCCTTTTAGGCTGGCAGAGGCAGAAGGTCACCAGTGCAGGCACACAGACAACTCTCCAATACCACTGCCCGAATCACAGGCCCTCTTGTTGCCCCGTGGGTCTCCCACTCCCTGCTTGGTCCAACATAGTGCTTGGCAGCAAAAAGAAACATACACTCAGGCAGAGGGTGAGATTATGCAGAAAGGCACCTAAGAAAAGAATTAATAAGAAGATAGGAGAGACTGCAGTGATCAGGTGCAGGGCTTGGTCAGACAAGCATAATGACCATCCACATTTTCATGTTAATCTGTTAAGTTTGTGACTGTATATTTTGTTTCTTGAGTCACTCTTTTCTTTAGTATCCCACTTGGCAAGGCCCCCAATCAGGTCACCTTACTGAAAGAAACATTCCAACATTCCACCTAGCTTTATCAGTCAGTGTGACTGACCAGGTTTGGTTCTTGTTCCTGTCTCCCTTACCGTTTCTCAGTCAGGTTTGTGTCTCAGTATGTTCTTGTTTATGGCTTCCTCCTTTTCTCCTTATCCTCTTTTTCAATTGAGAAAGTCCTTGACCAGATACCATTAAAGGACAGCAGATGCTCTCTCCTTCCATACAACCTTGTAGTTTCCAACGGACACATAGCAATCACAGAGAAATCAGACACAGTGAAACATCACTATTTTTTCTGACATGGATGTATTCAATGAGAAAGGTGAAGCAACTGCACATTTGAGATGCCTAACAAGAAGATTTGGAATGAATTAGGCTCAGCATAGTCAAGTCTGAGGCATTTGTGGATGTGCAAAGCAATTTCTAGAAACACAGTGTTAGAAATATAGATAACTACTCATTTCAGACATGTAGGGTTTGAAATAAGCTAAGCAATGATTAAGAAATCTATATTTTGGGTTTCAAAACAGTAAAAAGCTTAATTCCTACTGTGGAACTACTTGACAGTGTTTTCCTTTGGAAAGTGTATAAGAATGTGAGAATAAGTTTGACACATGGATTATGCATTATTTATGAAGTATGTACGAGATAAATTTCCAGATAAGAGACTTTGCCAATGAGAATGTTAATGTTTTCCGTGACAGTCCTATTCATGTCTGCTTCTGTTTGGTAATTCTGCTAACGGATCTCCTGCTATAATTGGTGAAGGCATAAATGTTTCAATTATTTATCCCTAATCAGAACTTTGAAACAAATTGAGACTTGTTCTTTACCTTCAGATTTTCCATCCCAGACTACATATTTCTGCTACCTGGTTGACACTCATTCATATGTGAACTTCGATGCAAAGATATACGGCTTAATACTTAAAAGACAGAAAGTGTGCCTTTCAGCACTTGATAAAAACAATTGGTATTCAGCAGACCACTCATTTTATGTACGGAATAAGCTAAACAAGAAATAGAGGTATTTGGACTTACATCCTTTACATGAGAAAATATTTCCATTTCTGAATGTTAAACCCTGTCATAATGCTAAACATTGTCATTTTCTAAATGCATCACTGGTTGGTGGTATGTGAGTTTGTCTGTAATACTGTTTAGTAGAAGCTCTAACTCTAACCAATTGAATTAAACCAAGAAGCTCTGAGCATCATCTTTTCTTTGAAAACAACTTTTCTGCAGTCTTTTCTCTCAGATCCCCTAAAAATATTTCAGTATAAGTCTGGATAAGCAGGTAAGATCTGACAGAGAAAGAAAAGAAAATTTCAGGAGCGACAGAATTTGACATAACATCTGATTTTTTAAAGGTTAAAAATCTTTGAAAAGCAGATTTTGGAAATACATTTTATGCATACAGTGGAATGCTGTGTGGCTCCAAAATGAGTGGTAATAAAACAACATTTATTTCTTCATGTGTGGTTAGTCTAATTAAGCTATTAAAAAAGATGTTAAGTATTCAACTCTAAAATGGTACGTGTTTTCAACCCAAGATATTAGGAAGCATACAGTAACTAACTAATTAATGAGCTTACTTTATGTTTCCAAAACTTGCACTGGGCACTAAAAATAACTGAGGAGTATGCAGATGAAGAAGTGAGGCAATCACAGAAAGTGCAGTAAAAGAATAAAATGTTGGTTATATTCACTCATTTTCTTACAGAATGGTTTTGTATCCTCAGAGCTTATGGTAGTACATTTTCAATGAAGCTTAGCTGAAGTCTGCGTTTACTCAAGTAATTAATCATTCATGTTTCAGAAGGGGAAAAATGTGTTGCAGCATCAGAGAACTTGAGAAACAAAAATATTTATATTAATATTAGTAATATTGACACTCACTGACTTCTGAATTGAACTTTTTTTTTTTTTCATGGAGTGTATCCTATTTTTAGGGCACTACCGGAAATACACATTGAATAAATAAATACCTGTAATTTCTTTCTGTCAAAATTATTTTTGTTAAATATTTGCACAGGACTAAACACTGGCATAACCAAGACATACCTCATGAACTACATAGAGGTTGCTTAAATATAGGTGCTCTGCTGGGGGCTATGTCATGTGAATAAGCTGGCTCAGGGGCTGCTGGAGGAGTCAAATTCATGGCTATTGAAAAAATGACTAAACATGAAATGCAGAGATCAGCATTGTTGTGTTTCCATACTCAATCAGCCTATCTAAATTACATCATGAAGAAGCTGAGTTTGTGTCTCTATTTGTGAATTGTATTTACAGTTCACCCTCTTTTTAGGTGTGTGATACTCATTTGAGACACTTGCTGTTTCCTATATCCCCTAACAATAGGTCATATAGAAGACCTCTTTATGTTAACCTTCATAGAGTCATAGAATCATAGGATGGTTTGGTATGGAAGGGACTGTAAAGATCATCTAGTTCCAAACGCCCTGCCGTGGGCAGGGACACCTACCACTATACCAGGTCACTCAAAGCCCCATCCAACCTGGCCTTGAAAACTTCCAGCAATGGGGCATCCACAGCGTCTCTGGGCAACCTGTTCCAGTGTCTCACCACTTTGATAGTAAAGAATTTCTTCCTAATATCTAGTCTAAATCCACCTTCTTTCAGTTTAAAAACATTACCCCTCATCCTATCACTACAATCCCTGATAAAGAGTCCCTCCCCATCTTTCCTGTAGGCCCACTTTAAGTACTGGAAAGTCTCTCTGAGGTCTCCTGGGAGCCTTCTCTGCAGGATGAACAACCCCAACTTTCTCAGCCTGTCTTCATAGTAGAGGTGCTCCAGCCCTCTGATCATCTGTGATGAAACGGAAAAAGGGGCTTCACTGAGAGGTGCAAATTAACAATTTATTTGGACTTTACTCACAGGTCCAATACATCACTATTGCAAGTTCTAGGTGTGCAGTGGTGATTACACTATTGCAGTTTAAAAGAAATTAGCGGGATACACTATTGCAAGCTACAAATGATCCTGACAAGTAACAACACAAACCACAAGCACGCCAGATATTAATACCTTAAAAGATATTAATACCAATCACAAACTTAATAGCATACCATATACCATACGTATGTTTCTTAGTCACTTAACACTCTTTCACGTAAGGTCTCTCAATCCCTGGGAAGTTACCCTGTACAGTGTCCTGGACAAGGGGGGGACGGATCTCCTACAGGCCAGCTGTATCATTGGAAGATTCCCCATTTTTCTCCCCAAACCCCAAGGTTTATATTTCCTGATTCTGTGAGGGTGCAGGATTATGCCTGAGTGGATTACACTATCTGGGATATTACCTCTGGTGGTGTGATAGCTAAGTCTCGGTTACCAATTTGTGATGTCTAGAGCTCAAAGTCACGGGAATAGTGGTGGGATAGGACTCAGGGCATTTTGTTGGTTAAGGGCCATTTGGTTTCAGTTCTTATATGCAGTCTTGAGATAACACCAGGCTGAGCTGTTTTGCAGCTCCCCCCAAGTTATCTCTGCATAGCCAAGGCAAGGCGGAGATGAAGCTGAGTTGGATGACAACTCCCTGCATCTCACCTATTGTGCTCTGAAACCGGTTTGGCTGGGTGCTCCCATACATCATCTTTGTGGCCCTCCTCTGGACCCACTCCAACAGGCCCATGTCCTTCTTATACTGGGGGCTACAGAGCTGGACGCAGGGAGGCCTCACCAGAGCAGAGGGGAAGAATCACTTCCCTTGACCTGCTGGCCATGCTGCTTTGGATGCAGCCCAGGATGCAGTTGGCTTTCTGGGCAGCGAGCGTACATTGCCAGCTCATGTTGAGCTTCTCATCCACTGATAACCCCAAGTCCTTCTCCTCAGGGCTGCTCTCAACCAATTTTCCGTCCACCCTTTGTTTGTTCATGGGATTGCCTCAGCCCACATTCAGGACCTTGCACTTGGCCTTGTTGAACTTCATGAGGTTGGCACAGTCCCACCTCTCAAGCTTGTCTGGGTCCCTCTGGATGGCATCCCTCCCCTCCAGCGTGTTGACCACTCCACACATCTTGGTGTCATCTGCAAACTTTATGAGGATGCACTCAATCCCAGAAAAGGGGGACAAAAGTGTTAAACAGCACTGGTCCCAATACTGATTCCTGGGGAACACCACTCATCATTGTTCACCGCTTAGTCATCAAGCCATTGACCACAACCCTTTGAGTGCAATCATCCAGCCAATTCCTTATCTACAGAGTGGTCCATCCATCAAACCCATGCCTCTTCAATTTAAAGATAAGGATGTCATGAAGGACAGCATCAAACACTTTGCACAAGTCCAGGTAGATAACATCAATTGCTCTTCCCTTATCCACCAGCATTGTAATTCTGTCATAGAAGTCTACCAAATTTGTCAGACAGTTTGCCTTTAGTGAAGTCACGATGGCTGTCACCAACCACCTCCTTATTTCCCATGTGCCTTAGTATAGTTTCCAGGAGGATCTGTTCCATGATCTTACCAGGCACAGAGGTGAGACTGACTGACCTGTAGTTCCCTGGGTCTTCTGAACAGTCTTAAGTCTTGCATTCCAGGAGTTTGCCACCCTGGAATCGTGCATGGCTGGGACTTTTGATAACATTAAAAATAATTTGAAATTAAATTTTAAATTTTAAATAATTTAAAATTTATTTTTTTTAATTAAATTTTAAAACAATTACAACAATGTTTGGTATGGTTAAAAGCTTGCTATGGCTTTATTCAAGTCTCCTAATGGCAAAGAAAAGGCTTTTTTTCTTCTGTTGACTTTTGCTTGGAAAAAGTTGACCTGAAATGTGTGATTTTTATTATTATTCCTGCTTAATTTTTGTATTTTACATAGAATAAAAGCTGATAAATAGAGAACTAATGAAACTACATGCCTCAGTAGCAGAAATTTGAGCAGTTATGAGACAACTCAGACAACATTTTCACTATATTTTTAAATAATAATTTTCTTTCTGCTCCCATAATTATATGCTAAAATTTATTATTCCAGACAAAGAAGAAGTTAAAACCAGAAAATATCATCTTGTAATGAGCAACAGAAATGATAGACCCCTTCTTAAAAATGAGAAAGAAAGGAAGAAGGCAGCTGAAGTCATTTGTGTAAAGTTATCGCCAGGTTGCCCTTAAACACATATGCTGCTGTAAAATATTTTAAATAATGCTTTCTACACTTGCGATAATTGCTGGCTTCAGCCAGTGCTAGTCAGGAAAATTATACTGTATTTATAAAATGATGTTACCATAGTGTCAAAATTCCACAGGAAACATGTCAGGATAATTTTTTGTTGTTCCTTAGAGGAAAACAGTACAAAAATTGTAAGTTTTGACAAAGAAGTAAAAAAGTATCTCTTGGAAATGTTGTTGGGTACAAGAGTACACCTGACCTCTTTTCTAATGTCACATTACTGGAGAAGTTTTTTTTAATGCTTGCAGTTTGGGGAAAATAATGAGAGGAATTGCCATTGTTCATTGTTATTTCCAGAAAAACAATGTTTTTACTATTTCGTTTTGGCTAAGCTTGCAAGATAATTCTATATGCACCATTTAATTCTTTATAATAGACATGTGTTGCCTTGGTAATCTCTACATGACATCACGACTTCATATGACACCTTCCTTGAACCCAAAGAAGAAGAGCTCTGAAGAGTTTCATGTGGCGCAGGTGCCATGAGTTGAATACAGTTGCTATGGAGTCTCTAAAATGCCATACAGAACTCTTCCTGCAATAATTCAACCACCCTCTGACTTTTCAGTCAAAAAGAAAAACATATATAATCTTCCACAGCAACCAGATAATGGATGCTGGTGTGAATACACAGCTGTTGTTTTCTGTTGACTTAAGTCACTTCAACTTGTGAAAGCTTTGTAGAAAAAAAACATTGATTTACTTCTTTGCTGTGCAAATTTAGACAAATTATTTTAACTAACTACTGTGTCAAATTTTTAAAAATTAGATAAATTAATAGTTTTATGAAACTCACAGTCTCTAATCTTTTAATCAGAATTATACCTGAAATCACTATTGAGTAATAGTTTTCAGAAGTTCTTTATTTGCTTCTCAGTAAGAACATTAATTAGTTGTTTGATCCCCCAAAAAAGTAGTTCTGGCAATATTTCAATATTACAAGGAATATTAATTATGTTCATTTTCACTTACATGAACACTCGCCTAAGACATTGTTCTGGATGGCTACAGAGCATGTAGATACTACGTCAAGATGCTGTGAGCATCTTTGATATCAATACAGCAATATTTACACAAAAAATTGAAGTGAGGGGAGAAAGGAGAGTTGTTTCTTTAAGCAGGACCTTCTCTAAATTTAAATTTTATGCAGAACAATGAAGAAAAAAACTAGCATCTCAGAAAAATCATAATTTGATTCTTTTTTGAGCGGTTCTGTATTAATTTAAAAAATATACAGAGTTTTACACAACATTGTGATTTGAATAACGTGATAAAATAATTTGTTTTGCTTCTTCAAAGCTGAGGGCAGTTTTGCCCAAGCTATAATACATCTTTATTATAGAAGAAAAGATAACAAAAAAACTCTACAGGGTGGAATTTCGCATGTCAAAGGAACATGAAAATGTTGATTAGCCGCTTTGTGAACTTAAATGACTGCAGCAATAGGTATATATTGCAGTGATAAACACGAAGGAAAAAGGATGGATGGCCTGAATTATTTTCACTGTAAGAATAAATCTCTAATAGGCAGCATCAGTGAAATACAGAAGATCAGATTGATAAATCTCGTACCAAGGAGAAGACATTTTTCAAAAATGAATGAGGTGAAGCCAAGTTATTGACTTTTAAAGGAGAGGACATCAATGCTGTGGTAATTCCATAAGGCAGCTTATTCTGTGGTCTGAGATGAGATACAGTCTGACCTTGGTTAGGTCTTTTTTTTTTCTAAAGGCTGCCTCAGACTCAGTTAGCAATCCAGCCCATCCATTTTTCAGATCTCCCTTATACCTACATCCATTAGTTATTTGCTCACTTGGAAATGTTGGACCAGATGATCCTTGAGGTCCCTTCCAACCTGGTATTCTATGATTCTGTGAACTGAAGAGGTGACTAAATCCAACTGTGTCTTGTGTATACTAGACATTCAGCTGGGCATATATACTGGGCATTCAGCTATAAAGTTCAGCAGAGGTTTCTCATCCCAGCTCTCATGAATGCGTATGAATTCTACTTAGCCTTTGACTTGATAAATAAAGAAACATTCTGTTGAGACTACTTTAGATCTAGTCTCTAATTCAAAAGAAATTATTTAACAATTAGGCTAAAGTTTGTTTCTCAAAATCTTCTGTCTTGTTTTGAAAGGATGAAAGAATTGCTGGCCAAGAATACCTGCTCACTATGATATTTTAGCGGGATGAAGGTTGAATCCTGTTAAAGTGAATAGAATTTAAGACTCAGATTGTCATCACCCATGGCTGAATGTGCACAGCACCATAGCAATCTTTTGCAGCATGGTCTTCGCAGTCTAACCAGAAGAGAACCGTCTGACTGGATTTGTGGTCATGTGGAGATATCTAACAAATCTGATCCTTATACTTTTACCTAACTTTAAAAGACTAGACAAGCCTCTGGAGGTTTTGATTATGAAAGAAGCTTAGGAAGTTAAATTCAGATAGATGGATTTCACAATCCCCAAAACAGAAGCCTCATTTTACTGACATTGTATTTAGTCAAGTTTGAGTCCATCCTAAGACTGCATATTAAAGTGTGTACAGCAGTATGAGTTATTTAACCTATGAAATGGAATTATCTGAACACTCCTGGATGACAGGTCCCGTAGAAAAAGCACAGATGTCTCAAGTTTTTATCAATACAGCAAATATCTACTCATATCCCACAATTTTGTTAACCTGAGACTGAAGAATAGACTTGGATCATATTTCCATGTTCCTGGGCATTAGACTGCGCAGTCTAATAAACTACTGTTGAGTTAATGCACCGATATATAAAACTGAAGTAAACTATGCTTTAAAAAAATAGATAAATATCTCACAGGGTTTATAATAACAAAAATAATACATTTATTCCTGGCTTAATTGACGATTTCAGAGCTACTTTTCACCAAAAGTTCTTTGAAGCTTGTAAATTGTTGCGTCCTTGTGCACAGCAGTGGAAATGGCTTTGGAACAGTTTGTGGCTGTTTTCATTTTCCAGACAAGGAGGGTTTGATCTTATAAGACGTATCTGATTAAAACTAACAGTGATTAGTAATAGCATATATTTCGGATGTGGATTTTCATTCTGGGGAATCTGTTCCAACTTGCTAGCACGAAGTAAGTCGGTACCGAATGCATAACAAGTGCCCACGCGAACCACTGCTAAGTGCATGTGCTTCAATGTAGGGTCTGCTCAGAACATGTAACTTTATACATTATCAAGAATCATACTAAACACGGTCTACAGACAAGCTCGTTTACATCCTTCTTTTTTTTACTCTAGACTGCCTACTTGTTCAAGACTAAATGAATGAGAATAGCATAACTCCTTGTATTGCCCATAAAATACCAAAATTTACTTGGCCTCACTGAGCTCACAAATAGCCCCACTTTATCTCTTGGCGAGGGTGCAGTATCCTAGTACCTCAAGGCACAAGGCTCTGTATGAACAGTGCTCTTGAAAGAGAAGGGTTAACAAAGCATTGTGGTGTGATTGAATGTCTGTAATGAAGTTCCTTTGTTTTTAATGAAATAAATCAGGCATATACTTTACTTTATATGCATTATGATTCATAAACCTTTGATTATTACAGAAACTCTGAGCGCAGCTTTGGCTCATGTAGCCTAGCAGATGACCTGATTCTAATAACAAATCTGTATTTTATTTCAAAATGCAGACTATTTCCTGCACTGTTTTCAACTAGTTCTAGTGTGTGAACTTAAATCAGAAATTCTCTGGGGTGGGCAAAATCTTTTTATTGTTAATTCGTGTACTGCTTAGGACGGTCAGGTCTGACATACCTGTTTGAGGCCGTAAGAAGTAGCACATTACCAAACAAGGAAGGATAGGTTTCTAAAGCTCTGAAATGTACATTTGTTTTCATGGAATCTGCAGGACACTTTGACAATTATACTGGTTACAAATTCTGTTGCAAACTTTGTGCAAACACAGGCTTTTCATTAATCACAACATTAGAAAATCCGAATGTGCTTCTGCTTCTGCCATCCATGTAAAACACCCAACTAAGCAACAGGTATTCCTTCAGTTATAACAAATCTTATCATGCTGATCTATGGTGAGCTATGTTTTTTACTACACATATTTGTACTCATTAACCTTAGTAAAGATATGTTGGTATACTTTATCCCAAATGACATTATCGTTTGTGGTTCTCTGCTAACATGGAAATTCAGCCAGTGCTTATCTTAAGAAACACTGACATTCATAGATTCATTGAGCTACTTTGAGATACCACTAAATTGTCAACTAATTCAGCTAATGGGGTCTCCAAGATCTATGAAGATAGGGTTTATGCCCTCAGTAATGTAATTTATATGAAAATTAGAGTACTCCAAGGGAAATGATTTAACCTTTCAAGATCATATCAAGATATCCAGCTTCTGAAACGCATTTAATCATAGCAAAGCTTACCACGAATAACATATTTTTCTTTCTGTTTAAGCCAAAGAAGCTGAAATCAAATGGTTCTCTGCAATTACAGGGATTCCAGTGCTACTGTAGTGTGACACTACGGGGAAATGTAAATGTTCGAAAGGGCTCATTTCAAAGAATTCAGTCTGATTAATAAACATGCAGTGTTTTATACAGCAGCATAATGTGTGTTTGTCTCTTTGCATAACTGATAGCTGGATTATGGAAATTGCCTCAAAGAAAAGGAAGTTATTACAACGTTTTCCAACTAGGCATGATGAGGCCAGATTGTTTTCCCTGGAGCAGAAACATTTCATGCAGAGCTCCTGGAGCTACTCTGTTGGTGAGGGAGAGAGGGGGTGCGGTGGATTTTTTTCCTTTCTTCCCTGCACAGCAGAGGATGGAAATGAACTTTCTGAAGCTCTGTGTATCTTTCATATCTTTATATATGTTGGTATGAGAATATGACTATTGATTTTGTTTTGACAGCAGGACTACACAGCTCAAAGTTGTTGGTAAAATTTCGTCAGATTCATCACAGCATTGGTAGAAAGACCATGCTTGCTCCTCTGCATCTGCCTCGACTTCTATGCATGTCGATATGTAAGACAGTTTCTCAAAGGAATACTAGTATTAAATAAAATATGCACCTAATCAGGTCATTAACCTTTTTTTCCCCCGTAGTTGTGAATGGCTGCTACTATAGACAGGGTATTTCTTAACACAAGATAAGCAGATTCACACTATGAGATTTGTAAGAGATGTAACCAGTCATCAGAATATTGATATTTGTTATAATGTTTGTTAGATATCATCTGATGGTTTGTTTTTACCATCAGAAAAGCAAAAATGTAGAATTAGGAAAATCAGCTTTTTGAGGCAAAGATATTGTTCTCGGTGACTAAATTATATAGCATGTTATAAAGCCCAATACCCTCACACACGATTAAGGAAAAGAAAATTAATTTAATATTTAAAGAGTTGAAAAACAGACTTGCAACAAATAATGCTTTTAAGCACGTACTGCAGGTGGAACCAGCACACATGATTATTTTAAACTATTTACATAATTCAGATGCAATTATGACTAAACAAATGTCTGTCTTGGATGTAAACTTCCCTGAAGCTCTCAGAGTGCTAAACCAGTACGCAGTCTGTACAACATGCATTGTGAATTTTTATTGTTTTTTTAAACAACCGATCAAAATTATAACCTGTGCTATACAGTTTGTTGATTTTTTTTCCCTTGCTTCGCTGCACCTTATTAAAGAAGACTAAGCTGGTGAATCAAGACACGCATGACAGAGGGAGTTAGAAAACTGTTATTGGAAGTACCAACAATTTTTTTTTTCCGAAACCAATATCTGCTCTTTGTTTTAGCAGCTGCAGCCCAAAATCCAGCTTGCTTACAAAGCAGCTGTGTGTGAAAGTGAACAGACCACCCACATGCTGAACAATAAGGGGCAAAATTCTGTACTCTGTTATTGTTCATTATCCTCATTGGCTAATGGTTGAATTTGACATCTTTAAACTACAGTATTTTTTTTTTTAAAGGTTTATTCTATCTTTTCTCAGCTTCCTGTCTCTTGCCCAGAGCTTTTCCTGCTGAGACAGACAAGCATTTTCTGTGTGAATGGGTAAAATTCTTTCAACAGAAGGAACAGGAGATGCTTTCAGCCTGCTTGAAACCACGGGCTTCTGGTACAATGGAAGGATTACCTGCTAACACAAATCAGAAGCGGTAAGAAGGTCACACTGAATAATCATAGCAGTCCTTCATGATCTTTAAAAAGTAAGCAAAAAATTGGCCTCAATAAACCACCAGTAACTGCTAGAGTCTGAGAATTTTATCAAATTGTCAGTGAAAGCAAAGTTGGCTTCCAACTCATATTGATGAGAACTTTCAACCTAATACTCTGTCCTCTGTGTCCTCTGCTTTCTAACCATGTTGGTAAGGAAGAGGAAAATGGGAAACACTAAGGTCAGATACGGTTCTGTCATTTGGATTTAGCTTCGCAGAAAGGCATACATAACCCAGGCTGCGTCTTTGATAACTCCAAGAATGTAAATACTTTGAAGAGATGCTCTTACATTTTTAAAAGTCTTAAAAATCAGAGAACATAGAAGTTGAAAAACATGTCCAAGTCACTGGATCAATGGGCCAGCTACTCTGAAGCTGTTCCTGACAGTTGTGTTCTATAGGACACACCAGTGGTGACGGCATTAAAGCTAATAGGATTCAGTTTGAATTATCGTCCAGGGATATATAACCTGATATATCAGGCTGAACCGACCTGTGTGAAGTTCTGCACTTCACTGATATACTTTTTCTTTTTTTTTTTTAACTGTAAATGCACACAGTTCATATCGTTTTCAGTCTGCGCACACAGATCAGCATCAAAACAGTGTTTTCAGCAGTTTGTACTCAATTTGTTTCTTCAATTTCTTGGTGACTAAAACTCAGTAGGACCTCTGCTCACTTCAGAGCCAGAGAAAATAATTGTAAGGGGACAGCAGAACACTTACAGACTGATCCAAAGACCACTGAAATCAGCAGGAGATTTCCATTAACTTCTATAAGCATTTAAGGCAATCCATACCAATTTCTTTTCTGACTGCTGAGAATAAAATGATAGAAGTTTGTACATTTTTGGAATCAAAGTTCTAAAAGAGCATTAAGTGTTCTGATGAATAATGTACAACAACTACTTACACAGCTGCTGAGAAGCTCTTTCTGAGAATTATTTGCCTGTAAAATCTCTTGGAGCTTGAGAGACTGAACCCAGAATCTCATTATTTTTAGTGTCAGCTTTGAACTTAGATACGCAACCTATACAATTTTTGTAAGGAATGCTTAATGTACTTTAAAATAGACACTGAATAATTCTCACCTTTTTTTCTGATGGTTATTCCCAAATACTTGCAACATATGAGGAAAATCTGTTCATCAATAACACAAAATTATGCATCAGTTACTTTGTTCACTGTTTAGCTGTCAAGATAATTTTTAAAGGGCTGTCACTTAGAAAGTCACACAAATTAAAACTGAATTATGCTGCAGACAGTTTGAACCTGCAGTCCTAATTTAATTGATGTAGATGGGAGAATTAGGTAAGAAGGAAATGGAAAAGACTGCACAAAAAAGTAGCTGAAACTATCACTAGTGACTATCCTAGTTCTAAGGTGAGTTTACAGGATGAAGATCTCCTAATTTTCCTTAAAAATCTTCATCTGATTTGTGCCACTATTCAAATATCTGTTATTATTACAATGTAAAGAAATCAACAAGTCAGAAAAGAAAACCTAAACCACAAGCATTAACATGATGGAGTTCATGTTGTATAAGCCTTAAATATAGTAACTGAATATACACACCGTATTCTCATATGAAGTAGCAAATTATATGAGGTTTCTTCTTTATTATATTTTTTATTAAAAAAAAAAGGTGAACCAAAAATTGTTACTTTAGATATGGTTAACCAAAACAAAGTTTTGGGAAAAAAAAAGCTTGAGAAACCTACCTGTGACTATGCAACAGCTCTGTAGGGCAAGGACTTTACTAATGACTTAAGCAGTACCTGGGAACATTCCTAGAACTCATTGTCTCTATTATTAAGTTCTTAGAATCACAGTGACACAAATGTAGACCACAACTCAGGTGTGGCCGGGGAATTATCATGGCCTGGAAAATCTTCCATGCAGGTAGAAAAGGTAATCACTTTCTTTTGGAGTCTGAAACTTAATATATGATTTCTGCCTGGCCCGTGGCAGCTGATTTCAGTGCCAGAAAACAGTCCCAGGCATGTTTAATTTAACAGACTTAGTCTGTAATCCACCCAAAGGGAGTTTCATTGTTGAATTTAGTCATACAGTGGACCAAAATTCCTGTTGGTATAGCTTTGTTGACTTAAAAATATTTAAGTAGTAATGTGTTTGACCCTGCAAGTACATTTCAGAGATAGGAATTTCATTGCTAGAATTGAGGTTAGTGTGTTTTAAGGTTTCTCAATTTCTTACTACCTTTTAGCATCAATATTTCTTAATTGCACAGAGGAAAAAAAATAAAAGAAACCTAGGAAGGTGGATATAGTAAAGTTTTGTTGCCATAACATGTTTGATTCAGTCACCTGGGGTAAAAGGGAGCGCAATAATTATATAACCTTGTAGTTACATACAAAACCTCAAACCATGTAATTAACGTATATTAAGAGATGCTGTACAGTTTAGGCACTTTGTTAACATTGTGCTTCTCTGCTAGATACTCTCTGCCTATGCTCTTAGTTTCTGTTAAGTTTATATCATCATTTAAGAGGATTCTAAATATATCTTTTTTCTTTGAAAGCATGAAATACTGCTTTCCTTGAAAGCACTACAAAATAGTGCTACCAGATATCACGTGCTACCATAGTGTTACAAAGATATCATTATTTCTGTCTTTTACTGATTTTTGCATTTGTGCATTACTATCTACTATTTAAAAACTATAATCTTTATAATTCATAGCAGCTGTGTAATGCAAAGTACAGACGTGATTGTTTATGACTTTGTTAAACTTGTGGAGAATATTGCATTGTATTCAGGCCTTTGTAGGTAAAATTTCTATAGAATTAATCTAATATTCAGGAATTAATTTTGGTTTATTAAACAGAAATGCCTAATGAGCAGTATGTTGATTATTAGAAACTCAGATTATTCAAAATAACAATACATTTGTAGTAGGATTAATCTTATTTAACTTTATCCATATAAAATCAGACTATAAAATCAAGTCTAAGTATTAGATCTCTCTACAGTAAGGGAAAAGTTACTTTGTAAAGAGTTAGATAAACATGCACAGTGATTCATTTAACCTCCCTGAGGACTGGATGAAACTAGCACCAGCTTTTCTTTCTCAATATTATGTCTGCAAGTAATGAGAGATACAATAAGCTCTATGTAATCGGAAGAGTAACATTATTCTGTTGAGGTAAGAAAAGAAAGTTACTGACCTTCACAGAGTAAATTGGAAGGAAAGTATCTTGTACAGTGCCTCTATTTATTTCCAAACATGACACATACAACATATGCATTCATGCTTACATACATTGATACATGCATTGAACAAAATATGCTATGAAAAAGCTCTGAATATCTAAAACTTGAAGGTAGTGATATTGTGACAATAATTAATACTAATCAATATATTCTTGGCACAATGCCGGGCACTGTGAAGACACATATAAAGTGTTAGTTGTTTCACTACTCAAAAGTGCAAGACTGCATTTTTTTTTCTTAATTTGCATTTAATTCATCATCTGTATGACAAAAGAGAACAACATCAGCTTCATACAAATAACTGTAGACATTATTTGTCTTCAGCACCGCTCTGTTTTACAAAAGGTTGTCATACGTCGTGCATTATTGTTAGCTTTATAATGGCAAGTTGTTATTTATGTGTCTTACTTCACTTGCCAAACCTCAGTCCTCTGTTAAGATATGGGAATTTTATATGAACAATTACTGCTTCTTTGTAACTATAGTTGACTTGAAGAAAGCATTTGACACCTTAAACTGAAACATTATGTTTTCTTCTTCCGTTAATGCGGAGTTACTCAGAAGTAGTAATGGTTGTCAGTCTTTTACAATACTTCTAAAAGCACTGTGTGCACTGATGGATAACAGTCTAGATAATTCAGCCTGACTAGTGGAGTGTTGCAAGAAAATATTCTTACCCAATTTCTTTTCATCTTTGTCATGCACACCATGTCAGAGAAAACAGTGGGAACCATTTTAGATTCATTATTCAGGCCAAGCAAATCCCACAAGCACCTATCAAGGTCCTGAACAACCATAGTTTGCTGATTTTACTGTTCTTCCAGAGGACAGCTTTAACCGTGCACAGCACTTTCAAATACTTAATAGAAATGCAATGAAAGCGAGGCATTAGGCCCATGTACTTTGGACTGAATGGTCATAATAAATGGCTTTCATGTCCCATAGTTCCATTTGAACAACGAATGGTTTGTGACTATTCTACTCTTTCTGTTCTCACTCAATAGAATGTTACTAAGTTATCCTTCTTTGGTCTTGTTTGAAAAATACAGTGTGCGCCATTCTGAACAGGGTATCTTTGTATTTACTGAGATGAAAAAACATCCTGGGAAGTATTGGACTCAAAGTAAATTTCCTGTCTATATTTGCTTGTGTTGAAAGGAAGTGTATCACCTTGTCCACGGAGGGGAGCCCATCACTTTGTGTCAATGGAGATATATTTTGCTGAAACAGTTTGCATATCACATACCCAATACCCAGAAGAGGTACTGCTGTCTCATGACTACAATAATAGTTGTTACTAATAATATCTATTATGCACTATAATTTTCTAAAAAGAAAGTAAAATTTTAACCCTCTTTTTTCAGTGTATGTTAAATTAGCACACATACAGACACATACATCTCTGTTATATTTTAAAACTTTCTATTTTTAAAGACCAAGTTATGTTCTTCTTTTTCTTTTTTCTTTTTTTTTATTTTTCTTTTACAGAATCCTCACTGGAGTTCTTGTCTTTGTGGTTAAATGTCGACAGGTTCACTTATAAAATCCATCTTTAGGAAATACAATGTAACATATATCCATCTTCACTATTCATATATCTGAAGGCCACCAAATACTAAATAATTACACTGAGGAGAAAAAACACTTGCTTATTCTAGAAATGAATGAAACATCATCTGTGTGAAAACTGTTTTCTTGCTTCTTTTGCTAATTGATTCTAAACTCAGAAGTCAAATTCCATCAGTTCTGCCTTACATGTGAAATATCATATAGATGGAGTAGCAATGTTAATCTCTGACTCAAGATTATGATGTTGGTCTCTTCCTTTTTGAAATGTTAAAACTTAACTTTGTCACTTAATGAATCCGTATATAATTTTTTAGATAGAAATTCATTTTCTGTGTAATTTTATGGGCCTCAAACTAGGAGCTAGAGGGCATGACTAGAGGCAGAATAGCTAGAACAATATCCTGCAGCCAGTTTTCTAAAGCAATGACAAATTTGCAAGAGTTTAATTACCATTACTGAAGAATTTAGGAAAGTGTTTTAAAGACTTTAAAACTATTGCCAAAATAATTAATCTTCAGATGCCATAAAAAATATTCACAGACATTTATCCACATTATTTCCTATATCAGACTATACCGATGAAATATTATACAACGTATGTAGTTTTGGTACATTTATCACTTAATGAGTTTTTCAGTAAAGTATGACTTTAGTTTGGATAGAATGAAAGGTAACTCACTCAAAGGGTCACTAAAACACTGTCACTTTTTTTGTTTTAGCTACAAAATGTGTGTGTATTCAGAAATTTTATGACAAATAAAAAATGCATACTAAGCATTAACAACATGAAGAGCTCAAAAAAATTCAAACCTTTTGTTGCAGAGGATATTTAGAGGATCAATAATATTCTTCCACTTTATAAATGTATTCAAATTATCATCATTATTAACATTTATCTTTTTCACTTTTACTTGTGAAGTTCTCAAGATATGTGTCTTATATCTTACCTTTAAATTTAATGCCAATTCAGAGAGGAACTTTCTATACATCTGTTGCTATTGCAGTCCCTTCAGTCAGTATCACAGTATCACAGTATCACAGTATGCTAGGGATTGGAAGGGACCTCAAAAGATCATCTAGTCCAATCCCCCTGTCGGAGCAGGAACACCTAGATGAGGTTGCACGGGAAGGCGTCCAGGCGAGTTTTGAATGTCTCCAGAGAAGGAGACTCCACAACCTCCCTGGGCAGCCTGTTCCAGTGCTCTGTCACCCTCACTGAGAAGAAGTTTCTTCTCAAATTTAAGTGGAACCTCTTGTGTTCCAGCTTGAATCCATTACCCCTTGTCCTATCATTGGTTGCTACTGAGAAGAGCCTGGCTCCATCCTCGTGACATTCCCCCTTTATATATTTATAAACGTCAGCACTATTCTGCTTCTCTAAACTCTTCTCTGTGCTCAGCAACACCACTACACAAGAGCTTCTTGAAGGGCTCATAAAATCACTTCTTTTTTTCTACACCATTTCTAAAATCCATCCCTTTAACTCTCCGTTCATGTCTGAGCCCTGGACTGTAACACTGTTCTTGTCTCCTAAGCTTTCTCTTCAGGCTTTTTTGGCCTCTGTCTCTTCTTCACTGAAAAGGTGTCCTATCGCAATACTTCCAGCTTCTGTATGTTTGCAAGATACCTATTTCATCTGCTAATATTTTCTGACAGACTTATGAACACTTTATACACAATTAATCATACAAATCTATCATGTATTTACTTAGAACAACATACACATAAAAATGTAAATGTTTTCTGAGATCTTCCTTTCTCCAATTTCCATTTTTTATTTAATTTTCTTTTTTTTTTTTTCATCTGACTTGTAATGTCTCACAAGAATTTTGCTTAGAATTTCCATCCTTTTTAAGATACAGAACTGCTCACAGGAAATCCCAACTCAGCGCTTTTGTTAGATAAAGTTGTATTTCCCTCATGACATCTCTAACAGACGATTTAGGGAGATATCAGAGGAGGGCTGTGATGTCATGAATAATGCCTACATTTTGTTACACAAGCACCGTGGACATCTATCTTCCATATACTCATAATTTCTCATATTTTTTCACATTCTACGACACAGGACTGCTTTCATAAGAATTTTATTCTCTGCAGGTGAACAGGTTGTTGACTGCTCAGCACTTTGTCAGCAATTTTTTTCATAGATGCACACTGTCAATTCTATAGCAGCTTATCCTTGTTCATATGTTCCAAAAGTTCTTTTATTGCCACATGGAGGTGGTCCAGTTTAAGAAGATCTAAAGAAAAGTCTGCCTGTTATCTCTGTTGAAATACACTTGCACTGAGAGAATTTTTCACTATCTTAGCAAAAATGTCATTATATGAAAGGAAAGAAGAGGCAATACTTGTCATGCTGGTGTTCTCTTCACTGAGCTGCTGATAAAATTCTTCTGATCGCCTCAGGTTGCTGCCTTTCTCTGTAATTTCCTGACATTAGATTTGAGAGAGAACATCTTCTGTAGCTTTGACAGCAGCTACATTTCCTTTTACTTTGTTACCATAAGACTATCTCAATTAATTCTGGAACTTTTTCTGATGTCTCCCATGATTCTTCTCTTTGGGGTCTTGCATAGCTCAGTGTATTTCACTCAAATGTCTTTTTATCTTTCTTTACCAAACATCTTCTAACATCTCAGTTCTATTTCTATTTCAGTGGTATGAATGTGACTGCCCAATCTGATTTCTACTTTTTTTCTAAGCAGTCTCTGTTCATAAATGAAAGACCTTTACTGTCGTGCTGATGTTCCTGTCATATTTTGCTGTTGGAAAAAAAAAAAAAAAAGAAAAAGAAAGGTGTCAACAGGCTAGAAAGATAGCAAGGTTCATCAGTTGGTACTGGAGATGTATGACGGTCAAGAACAGGAGGAAAAGGACATGACTTGTGGGCAGAGAATGAACAAACTTTTCATAAAAGATACCGCTACTTTCACTTCCTGCTTGCAATTTTACTTTTTGTCTTGAAAGAATCTGGGAAATAAGTTTCTTCATATTAAGACATGATGACTTTATCAAAAAAGTTTTAGGGTTTTATTCTTTAGCTGAAACTTCCAGCTACAAGAGTGTTCATAACAAATGATCAAGTGATTAGGATTGTCTATACTGAAAAATTGACAGACCAATTAAAAATTTCACAGTGTTTTATATTAAAATAGAAAGGTTGACCACTTTGCTTAGTGTACCTTCTTTGTTCTAAAGATATGTCTTGATCTTCCATTAGGACACAGTATTGTCCAAATACACAGTTTCATAGTTTATGATAATGAAAAGAGAGATCTATATGTGAAATACAGTACTGTTTCTTTGAAAATAATAGTCCTCGTAGTAACTCACATTAATAAGCAATTCCATACTTGCCTTAACCAAGTAATCAATAAAGACTGACCTTTAAAATATTAAAATAAATGACAAATGCAGTGGTATGAAATGCTCTTTATAAAAAAATAGCTGAACCAAAGTAAAATCATTAGTATTACTATTAT
Organism: Vanellus vanellus; assembly: GCF_965231255.1. Taxonomy (NCBI): domain Eukaryota; kingdom Metazoa; phylum Chordata; class Aves; order Charadriiformes; family Charadriidae; genus Vanellus; species Vanellus vanellus. The sequence continues at coordinate 153,427,207 of NC_138906.1, forward strand.
TATTATTGGAGATAAGTTATGGTTACTATGTATTTAGCTTTCCGTTACCTGTGCTGGTGAGCAATGACCCTTGAACTATCACTTAAAATTCAAATCCATCAAAATATTCTTAAGTAACTGCATAAATATATATTTGCAGAACATCAACACATGACAAATAACTGAAATTCAAGCAATTAAGGAGCATCAAACTAAGATGTTTAAATCTTTCTAGTCAAGTCAGATTGCTGCTTTTGATAATATTACAGGATTAGTGGTTTCAGAAAACACAGCAGATGCAATATATTTAGATTTTACTGAAGCACGTGATGTGCTGTGTTGTGAAACCACACAAATTTAATTCAAGTTGGCTCATATAAGAACACTACCACGCAGCCGACAAAAATCAGGAGAATCATAAAGAATCATCATAATTATTCCAGTTTTGCTGTGAAGAAGTTTCTCAGAAGAATGATAAGATCCGGTTCCTTGTTTTTTCATGACTTTTACCTATCGTGTGGTGATACAAACAGCATATGCTTTAAGATCTTAGGTATGTACTTTCTTCTTGGAGTTTGGTGGAGAATTTGGAGGTACAATCTGTGGAGAGCTGCTTGCTTTTTTCCAAGAAAACTTATAGTTATGAGTGGGGGCAGGTAAGAGAAAGTCTCCAGCAATTTTCTTACTGTACTTGAATGAGAGTCATATTTTTCTCTCAGGTAGATTGTGGCTAAATCCTTATAATCACCCAGATGTTCCCACCACAACATGGTAGTCATATGACTGCTCTATGTACCAAGAGCATCGATACGTAGAGTGATTTTACAGGAAACACGTGGATAATTTAAGAAGGATTCTAAGAAGTTATGTAGAAACTGAGACTGGATGTCTGTGTGAAATCTTCTAATCCATGGAAAGATGGAGTGAAAAAAGCAAGGAGTACATGATAGTTGTGACTGGGGAGGGAATGGTCTATTAGGACTTCCCTATTTCTCTAATCTAAATAATGAGACGTGTCTACCTTTCTACCCATTTTATTTTTTCTACTTCTGTGTAGTGATAGGTTTATTCTATTTATATAGAGTAATCCATCCTGCCTTTACTTCTTTGTTCCAATTTATGCCTAGCTCTGTCTCAATAAAACAAAATGAGAGGGTTTGACAGAAGATTTTAATGAGCGCTTAGAGATTTGGGGATATTCTGGCTAGTTAGTCATCTTGCTTTAAAATAAATAAATAAGAGCTTGCAAGCATGTGAGCCTGGAGAAAGCTTAATTAAAGCAAACGGAGGAATTAAACTGAAAGGAGGAAAAAAAAAAGGAGGGGGGGGGAACAGGAAGGGAAAGAAAATAAGTCAGGGAAACTGCTGAAAGAGCGAGAATAAAAAACAAGTACCAGGAAATCAGAACATAGTGTTTCATAATTATGCTGTGGTTATACTTTCTGGAAGTTCTTTCCACAGATGTCTTCCACAGACACCTATTGCATAAGGAAGAGATCTCCCTAGTGGAAGGACAGACACTGTGTTCCCACTGTGGGACTTACTATGCAAAGGAGCTTGCATAAACCGAAGGAGTTTGTCTTCATGGAGAAATTTCAGGGATAAAACTGGCAGAATAATTAGTCCCCTTTAAAACTATTCTGATATGACTCCCCACTATCAAAATCATTTTGGAACAAAAGTGCTTTTATTATTTAGAAGTAATCTTGAGGACAGCTGGATTTACTCAGTGATTGATTGTCCACGTGGGGGAGTTATATAAGCATAGCTAGAGTGAAATAATTTGATTGCTGTAGCTATGCTGGAAATTACCCCACATAAACAGGCATTTTATGTAGAATATAATGATAATACACACCTTTTTTCCAGTATGTAAATTTTTAAGCATGGATAACAAATTTAAACACGTGAGGAAAGACAGTTTTGTTTTAAAGAGGTACAATGTGAGCCAGTACTGGGGTTCTTTGACCTGTGGGACAGAAGGCTGACAGAGGTCATGTTAACATTTTGTGGGGAGAGGTAATAACTTTTATTACACTAAACTGTAAGTGTAAAAGAAATGAACAAGATCTGACAAAAAGTGGCAAAATCCAAGCTAAAAGCTGGTTAGACACAGGTGCTCCTAATTACCACTTATTATGCTAATAAGGCCACTGGTGACCATTTCAGATCTTCAGTAATGGTCAATCTCTGAGAGAAGCAGTCACTCATATAGTCAGGTGTCAAGGTAGCAAATATCACTTTACACCTAAATGGAGAGGAAGACATCTAATTAAAGCAATACTAAGATGTTTTGCTTTATATTTTTCTGCTTGTACTAAGCTCTTCCCAGGTATTTGGTTTTTAGTTTTGTGGGTGGGGTTTTTTTATTCTTCAGTTTCCATGCAGATTTAGTCTATGGATTGGGGTTTTTGAAAACATATAAGAATCCAGTACCTAATTGCCATTTTCTATGGAAGTTGCAAACATGCCTTGAGCTTATTCTTTACTTATTTAAATCCCACTCAGTAATTCATACGATTTTGACAAAGTTCTTTGACTTTTACAGGGGTTGTATTTTTCTGTCCCAAGAACAGAAATTTCACTCACCTATTCATCCCAACCATATCTTCTCCATGAGCAAAATTTTAGAGTTTTTACTATATCAGTAAAATTGATTCCAAAATCTGTCACTAATCTGTAATTAACTCTAGATTTCCTAATATATGAAAGAAAAAAAAATGAAAGTAGAAAAAAGAACATAAATTGAATCAAGAGAAATCTGGTCACTTTGTTATGATATTTGGGAGAGGAAAGAGAATTGAAACATGAAAAAGAGCCAAACCTGTTTGATGGCAAATGTGTTTGGTGATAAACTATTTGATGATAATCATGGCAAATGTTGAAATAGTTGAATAGTAACATTACAAAACAAGATCCTATGAGGTCATTCAACATGCTTTGTTTTGTTTTAAAAGTTAGTGAGTTCTGTTTTGGCTATGACTTTAAAAAGCTAATTTAAGAAATGCTCAAAGCTTTCTTCAGCTTTTGCTCAGAACTTTTCTGACTGCCAAAGTACTTTGGCTTCACAAGGAAAACTTGCCAGAGGCAAAAGTATGTTAGTTAAAGCTGAGGGACAGACACGAATACGTGTTTGGCTTTGCAGCCATATGCCCTGGTTAGCTCATCTCCCCACATCATAAATGTATCTCTCATGGACTAAACACAACTATACTGCATTAGCTAAGAGCTAATGTCCTAATGAATAAGCTTCGAACAGCAAATTAGTCACAAAAGTTAAGGTGATTGCCACACACAGACCACGATTTTCAATTCTTTTGAAATCTGTTCATATTTTAAATGTCAAACTGAATTGAGGGGATATCATAGATTTTAGATTTCACCCTATGTTTCACCACAGAAGGAATCAAAATCATCTGTTTATCTGTTCATAGCATTTACACAGTAGCTCACACATGATGCCTGCAGCTCAGGATGGTGCTCTGTGTTTGGAGAGATTGCACATAAATGTTTCACAAAATTAAAAAAAAAATAAAAAAAGTTATAAACTGAAATAAGAAAGATGTTACACCACTGAATCTAGAATACAAAAAAAAAAAACCAACCAAACAAAAAAAAAACTTGAGACCTTTCAACTCTAAATATAATCCCCAGTTTATTTTAAGAAGAGTTTGTATGAAAAAAACCTGCTTGGAGTTTTTAACTTACATAGTTTAGTCGGTGAAGCCATTTTCTAATACATTGATCAGTTACACCATGAGGTGTCTCTTGTTAAATTAAGAATAATGAGCAACATCCATCAGTAATAATGTTCATGAAAAGTTGAAGAATTTTTTAGAAAATCTTCAGGATTTGATTCCCAACACAGCATCATAGAATCATAGAATTGTCTAGCTTAGAAGGGACCTTTGAAATCATTGAGTCCAACCATTAACATAACACTGCCAAAACCACTACTAAACCATGTCCCTAAGCACCACGTCTACCCATCTTTTAAATATATCCAGCACTCTGTGAAGCAAGATGAATGTAAAATGTTATTAATAGTGAACGGTAACTATTTTACACCGTTGTGATGCAGGTTGTGAGGTTCTCAAGGCTGCAGTGAGAAAGGGGCACTAAGCAAAGCCTTATATGTTTTCCTCACCTGGGTTTGGTTCTACACAGTTCCCAGTAGTGGAAATGAGTGGAGCAGGTTGTGGTTCCCTTAATGCTCATGGCACCAACTGGCCAGAAGCCAGATGGGACTTTCTGTTGTGAGGTGTTCTCTCATGCCCTTCACTTTTCTCAGCTAACAACGACTATATTATCAAGTAGTTTGACTTGACAGAAGTAGACCAAAACTGTTTGTTCAAGTCACCTCCATAAATGGTATGTGCAGGTCAGTTTGTTTATTTAAGGCTAGATTTGTTCTGGTTTCTGGCAACACAAATTCCCCCAGTGCCTATGATCTAAAGCTATCTGAAAGCCCTATCATTGTTTCAGATCTTTATCCTTCCCAGGGATGGCTGAAGCACATCTGAAGCACACCCAGAGAAGAGCTTCTGGTTTCATTACCTCCTGAAGGAATCTATTTCACATGCAGCAGAACAACTCTTAGACTTCATTCAAGATGCAGTGAACATGGATAAAATTGCATTATTTTAATGCAACTACTGTTAGTCAAGATTCAGCTAAATTTGTTTCTCTACTTACATAAGAACTGCCATACTAAACAAATCAGAATAAAGGTCCTCTGATCCCATGTTTTATTTCCAACTGCAGCTAACACTATGTGTTCAGGAATAGAAGAATAAAATTTGAATAATTAGTGATTTTGGGGTAAGGGCCAAAGATGAAGAACAAAGAAGATGAAGTGTATACAGAATCATACAGTTGCAACCTTGAGTTGACCGAAAAAGAAGTTGCCATCAGCTGAACTGAGCCATGACCCCACAGCTTCAGGAGCAGAGATTACTAGAGACTTATTTTTAATAGTTTAACAAATAAACGTAGATAACTATCTCCAGCCTAACATCATGTAGAGAAAGAACACAAGGATAACCACAGATTTAGAGGTCCAGGTGAAGTCGTGATACACCAGTGTTTTAGAAACATCTTAAGCCACAAATTCATCTTGAATAATCATAGTACTAGTTGCTAGAGAACAGGCTCACTGTACATTTTCCTGACCCCTTTTAAGGCCATTTATACTTTTGTATTCCCTATCTTCCAGTACAATGCATCCACAATTTCATTGTTTGGGAAAAAGAGTGCTTCGTATTGTTTGCCTTATATTTGATGCCAGACAGTTTTCTTCAGTTAAATGTCTGTGCTTTTGAAGTTACGGGATCATGGAGTTTTCAGAGTTGGAAGGGACCTCTAGAGATCATCTAGCCCAACTCCCCTGCTAAAGCAGGATTGCCTAGAGCACATTACTCAGGACTGCATCCAGGCGGGTCTGGAAAATCTCCAGAGAAGGGGACTCCACAACCTCCCTGGGCAGCCTGTGCCAGTGCTCTGTCACCCGAACCGTAAAGAAGTTTTTCCATGTATTTGAACGGAACTTCCTATGTTCTAACTTGTGCCCATTGCCCCTCGTCCTGTCACTGGGAACCATTGAAAAGAGCCTGGCTCTGCGACCGAGAGTGTAAAAGCTGAAAAGCACAGGGTTTTTTTAGTCTGTCCTTTTTTGTAGTTTCTTTACCCTTGATAATTAACAAGTAGAGAATAATTTGTTCTGTCACTGAGAACAAAATAAAGAAACCTATCAAACAGATAAATCTTCAATACACTACCTAAGATACAGAATTTGTAGCACAAATAAAGTATTTACAAAGTAACACTTCATAGAAAATTCAGTAGAAATTAATACAGGGTACATGAACAGGTATACTGCGTAAAGGAAAGTTGTTAATTCACAGTATATAACAGTCAAGAAGTCTTGATTTCACTGTGGCCATTGTCCTCTATGCATACTCTGAATATACGTGAATGTGGTGATATTCTTCTAACTGATTTCAGCCGCCATCTTTACTTGGGGAAAAAAAAAAATTAAAGTCAGAGTAGGATGCTGCTCAGCTGTCCAAAGAACAATAAGAATGATCAGCTAAGAGTTTAGCCTTACTGAGCTAGTTTATGTTTCTTTGCTCATAAAAGACTTTAAATACGTTTTTTTCAAAGACTAATTAAAATTTGAGAAATATGGTAAAACAGATTGAGGTTTGTATGCAAAAAGATTTTTCTAGATGGTATCTGGAAGATATAAGCCACCTGCAAAGTTAAGCTTCTGTTACAGATACATGTCGCATATTGCTACATTTCAGTTCCTTAACTAAAATATAAATACCTTCATGTCCTGTTCTGAAGTCACCATCAATTTCTGTTTTAGCAATGAAAGTAAAAGAGCAAAATTATGTATAATTTGTGCCAAGTTCTTCAAAACGTAATCAGTTAAAACTCTCCTTGGATTCAATAGCATTTTTCCCTTAAGTCGAAGGGACTAAATCCGAGTCTACTTTTGAGATAGTATAATATTTTTAGTGTAATCTTAAAAAAATTGATTTCTAAAAATGTAAAGCACTGTTATCTTCTAATTTGATTATTGTCTTGTAGCTTGATAGAGTGTTAATTAATCAGATAAAGCGATAATGGATGCAAACTCATTTTACATTTTCTTAAATCACTTTTTCAGGTATTTAATGAATTGTAGGGGTCAACACGCATTCCCTATGACATATATAACCCTTTAAAATATACTAGAGCTACAATGTAGGATTTGCTCTTTTATACAGAGGGTAGAAGGCAGCTACATGGTAGTTCAAAGGCAATCTATAATTCCACAATATGCCAGACACCTGACCCCAATATATCTTTCTCCCAAAGAGTAATGCTGACACTTTTGTTACTTTTTAATAGAAGTATTATGTGCACATAGTTTTAAATGTTAGGTCTTTTCCTCAAAATTATATTAATCTTATGATACAAAAAAGACTACTTTTATGTTTTGGGGGGGAGTTGGCAATTCAATAGTACATTGAGGTATTCTGTAGCAAGTCATGCACAATTTTGACTTTTCTGTTGCTCTTATTTGTAAATTTTCTAAATGAAAACCACAACCCACCTGCACACCAGTGTAAGACAGGCTGTGCATTTATTGGCCGTACTGTAACTATTCTAGGTAAAAGGAGTACGTTATACTCTTTTAATTTGCTATTATGTTATAATGTTTTGTGCAACTATATGTCAGATTGCACTTGGTCTGTAGAGAGATGGAAAATCAAGTTAAATAATTATGAATGATCTTAAATGCACTGAGACTTAGAATTAGATCATTTGGTCATATGCACGTAAGGATCTATTTCAGAAATGCAATCAGCCTTGGTGTGGGGGTGGGGACTGTACCAACCTGCGTAAAGTAAAACTTCTTCAAATATTATAGAATGTGCTTATGGTAATTAAGTTTCTAACTGGCATGCCTGAAATTAGGTGAAATGAGGCTAGATCTAAGACAGAGTTTCTAATACAAGGACATTTTTTGTCATTTTTACACTGTTTCAGAAAAAAAAAAAAAAAAAAAAGAAAGAAAAGTAAGAAATGAGAAGCCACTTTTCCTTCCCTCTGTGCTTGTAATACAAAGGGAGCCTAGCTCTGGTAATTTGCAATATATAATTCTGTGGTCCAGATTTGTGTTAGTGGGGTAGGGATTGGCTGGGTAATAACTCAATTTCTATGAAAATCCATCTGTTATGGAGCTACACCACCAGCTGTGGTTATGATCCAAGACTTCCCCAGACTTTTAATTAGCATTTTGGGTCTCCCTTCAGCAAAGTACTTAAGAATGTGGGTAGCTATAAGCACAGGGCAGCACAAATGACTTCAATGGGATTCTTGCTGAATTTGAACCTTAGTCACTTATGTTGAAAGAAAACTCCTAACCTAAAATAAATGAAATGCATGGTTTCATCATTATCAAAGTAAAAAATTACTTATTTATCATCCAATAGAATCCATCCATTTAAGGAAAAAAAGAAATAGCCCTGCATATATATTCCTAGTAAATCCAGTTTCCAAACCTCTGCAAAACCTAACACGGACCACAGGATTATATAATGAAAATCATTAGAAGCCCTTAACATATTCAATTTCTGCAATATTCCATTTCCTGAACCTTCATTTAAACCACATTGACAAATGTAAAAAAAGACCAAAACAACCCCTTCCAAATAAAAGCCAAACTTGTTTTTCTTTTCTTCTTCTCTGTAGATATCTTGCAAAAATATAATTTCACTTAACATACGTTCTACTTTTCCAATTGCATTCAAATTGTTCTATATTTACTTAAGAAACCTCACTAAGCGGTAGTTCTTCCATCTACCTCCAAAGCATCTAACTTTTTTCATTAAATTTCACACAGCACAATGTTGGTTATGGGCTTCTCTTCCCTAAAAAAACACTTCCAAGTAGCCTTACAAATGACAGAGCTTAATTTAAAAGGGGTTAATACGATCTTGTCAGTGAGCCATTCTGTTTTTCAAAGAGATAGGACTCTAAACGTTTGTCTCTTTGTGAAGGAACTTGAAGGTAATTTGTGAAAATAGCTCACTATTCAAAAGCATAAATCCAGATGTCATTACCAGTCGTTCCATGTGAGTTTCAAAGATTAGCTAGCGTTTTATTTTGATTCCTCAGTGGCTTGAACAAAATTCAAGGAACCACTTAGAAAGTAAAACAACAACAAAGTACTTTAAAAATAGGCATTAAATTAGCTTTAGCTTTTCGATCCAAGGAAAGGGAAAGGAATGCTTCATAGTATAAAATATGGTTATAATCAGTACATGTTAAAATCTGAGGTGAATTTTTTTTGTGTGTGTTATACTGCCATTTATAAATCATTTGAAATAGATTTCTGAAAACATATTCAGAAAGCCTGGTATAATTTTTGAAGGGGAAGAGAAAATGAAGGAGGACATTAAACTGTTCTTTTTCAATATTAGGTTAGCAGGAGCTTTAAGTAACATATATGAAAAAGGTACTTGCTTTCCTCGCAGTCATATGACCTGAACAAAAAGGGGATGATTTCTAAAAAGTATTCGGTAGAGTTTTTTTAACAGTTTGGGCATGGAGATTACAAAAAGTAAAAGCAACCACTTGCTGGAGACCACCACAGACACTGTTCTAATAAAAAATGCCACTATTCAAAAAATACATATATTAGTTTATTTTCAATAACCTTGAATTAAAACAAGAAAAGCATGCAGGTTTTGCCGAATGATTAACTAGCCCTTTGAAATCTTTGGCCTTAGAATAGACTATTTCAGTTGGAAGGGACCTACAACGATCAGTTAGTCCAACTGCCTGACCATTTCAGGGCTGACCAAAAGTTCAAACATATTATTAAAAACATTCTTCAAATGCCTCTTAAACACTGACAGGCACGGGGCACTGACCACCTCTCTAGGAAGCCTGTTCCAGTGTTTGACCACCCTCTCAGTAAACAAATGTTTCCTAATGTCCTGTCTGAACTTGCTCTGGCACAGCTTTGAGCTATTCCCACGCGTCCTATCACTGGATCCTAGGGAAAAGAGATCAGCACCTCAGTACCTCAGACTTAATACATAAGTTGTATCCTTGTGTTATAAAAACCCCAAGGATACAAAAACCAAAATACCTATGAATTGTGACTAAGATCAACATGCACCCCAGGAATGCCAATGTTGTATGTACTGTTTTTCTGATACCTCAGCCAGGTACAGATATTGCCAAGAAGTACGAGCTTTAATATAAAAACCTGCTTATTCTTACAGCATCTTAAGGTGTAACTTCCAATTCTTATTTACTTCCCTTGACACTCAGCTGTGCTTCCAAAACCTACCCACCTTACTGTGCCTAGTAAAATCCTGTTTCAGCTGTGTTTTATTGTCTTCTGATGGCTACTTCATTTTCATTGTTTTCCTTTTTTTTTCTTTAATTCTACTCCCCCATTTGTATTTTTTCCTCAATTTCTCCCTTCTGCTTTCATCTTCATATAGCAAAACATATTTTTCAATATATATACACATATATAATCCCGTTTTTATCCTGTCATTTACTGCCATTTCCTTACCATTTCCCTTTGCTTTTTTGGTACTGTCTCCTCTTTCCTTACCTTTTACGTCTCACACATTTTCCTGAGCTTTAGCATGCATTCTTTAAAATTAATCTTTCAAAGGTAGGATTTCCTGAAGGTATGGCTCAGAACTTAAATGATTAAAATATGTTGAAAGTATATTTTCAAAATACATTTTGACCCAAATAAATCTCAAAATTGGACAGCTAAAAAGGCATCTTCTGCAGCGATATTAGCCAGATAAATAGCTGAAATTACAGCAGCCAGGTATCATGTAGGTAAATCCCAGGAATATTTTTCTTCGTCATTTGGTACTTCAGAATTGATAAACATTTCTTAGAGACAACCTCTCTGAAGCCATCCAAAGTAGCAAACCTAAACACCCTATACCTAGGAGCCAACAGACAGAAGCCAAGAGGCACTAGTAACTCTTAACCAAAGCCTCTGTAAAATTGGCTTTAACATCTTTGTTTCCATAAATGTATAAGATTTATTCCAGCCTGAGTTTAAAATCAATAACAAAATTATTTTTTATAGAAAAAGCTCCAAGAAAATCCATCCTCTTTTTGTTTATTATTTTTTCTGAAAAATCAATGCAATCATGCTGAAGGAACTGTGGAGTTAGTTTCAAATGTAGGTAAGGCTAACATGGGATTTTCAACGCTCTCACAAGTCCTCTAAAGTTTGTTTCAGAAAATTATTTTCTTTTACAAAACAAACAAACAAACAAAATGTTTCCAACCAGCAATTTGTGACATTTTTCAATTTGGTAGAAATTTGTATGACAGCTAAAATATTTCTAAATTAAGGTCATGGAACAAGTTTAGAGCAAACTGCATTAAGTGCCTCTACTCCTGTGTAGGCCTTTCTCTTCTCTTCCAAAAACTGATTTGATGTGTCCTATGAAAGGAAACACTTCAGGTGTCCACGTCCCTGTTTATTTTGTGGTTTATAAAAGTCCAAGTGTTATGCTATCAAAGCATTAACTATCAAATGTGAAGGAGGTTTGGTTTTGTGGGGTTTTTATTTGTTTGTTTGTTTTCCATATTCCTTTAATTTGTTTCATTTTTCTGTTACATTCAGCAAAACATGCTGCCATTTAGCAAGCACAATGGGAAACCTTGAGGGAGACCGGAAAAGAGATTTAATACCTATGGAAGACTAAGGTAAGTCTGAAAGTGTTTTCCGACACACCAAATCCCTGTTTACTTCACATCTTGTACTTGCAGTATAAGGGATCAAGTATCCATTATCTATAGAATTTGATGATGCTTTTTTGTGTGTATGGCGTCTTGGTGAGAAGCCTGGTCCCCAAGACTGAAATTAACTCAAAATAAATTTTTTTCATATAAAAAGAAATGTAAACCACAGTAAGCTAACCTCCTGAGAACATAACAATTTGTGATTATTTCTTACCTGTTTGTTTCCAGACTTGATTGGTTTAGTTATTATTTCTCTTTCTGCACTAGAAACATTTTTGTTGTCAATTTTGATACCAGTGAAACAAATAACTTCCTATTAAACAGAGCAGTCTTTTTTTTGGTAAATGTTGTAGACAGATATGAAGCAAGAAGGCATTGCTTTTGAAGTAGGTGCCTATCAATAACTGATGTGACATGAAAAAGGACAGTTGAGCTGCAGTCTTTGAAAACTGAAAGACATGTCTCAAATATGGCATTAACTGCTATAAAGTCTATGAAAGCAGAGGATGAGTGGATAATAAAAGGAGAAAGAACAATAAGTAAAGTCAAACCTAATGCAATTATTGCCTTCTCCTTTCAGAAAAAAAAACCACATTTTCTTCAGAACTATTCTTATAGACTGTACAGGTCATCAGAATTTCTATGTAAAATATTATTGATTTTTGTGTGACTTGAAGACCTCCACAAAAACTTTGGCAGTAACAAAATTAAAAAAAAAAAAAAGATTTCTAATTAATTTTGCCATTGAATCAACAGTTTGAATTGCACTGATCTGCTAAAAAGGTTTCACATTCCACCTGGTCGCATAAACAGATTCTAAGACAGATTCCTTTCATGTCTTCACGATAGTTTTAGTATGTCTTCAGATAATCTATAAGTACAGCCTAAAGCACTTGTGATTGTGTAATTAGGGATGAGATGTTGATTTATTAGCTAAAGAAGGTTGTAAATATCTTTATATACCGCAGAGTCAGACTCTTACCAGTATCAGCTCTTTTATCTATCCAGTTATATATTATCACAGACACTATAGCCGTTCAGCTGCGGAAGAGATACTTATAAAAATCTCTACACACATACAAAATTAAAAGGGTAGGTAAGTATCCAGCCAGATTTCCAAAACTGTCCAGACTTCTCATTCCCATTTCCCATTCAAACTCAGCGACTGAGGAATGAATGCCAAAATTTTGACAGCTATGTCAAGATCTTAGTCCCCTTTCTTCCATATTTTGGTATTAGGTAGTCTAACAAACACATCAGTTCTTGCAGATTCTCCAGCAAATTAATTCTGAACTTTTACAGGCAATGTTTGACATTGAGGGTAGAATCTATAGAGGCACTACTGTTAAAACAGGTTATCACCTTATAATGTCTTGACCGACAGGGTGAAATAAAGCGAGCTATAGCAGGTCAAGCAAGACCCTTCATAGTATCAATGCTTAACATTTTGTCTGGGAATGCTCCAGCCCAAAATGTTTATCACGTCCTGCATGTCAGTTACAAACACTTGTGGGTTACTGAACCTCTGAACAGCTGCTGCACAGCTGGAATTGATGTGTTTAAATCTCGTTGAGACCTGTGTGTTTAAGAGTAATACCTTGCTTGGGTTAATTTGTATGAAATGAAAGGGGGGCTACCAAACTAAACAGGTGCCTACTTTGCTCAAAAAAGGGGCATGTACAAATGTTATCAGAGTAGTCTTTGAATATAAGTGTAAGGACAACTCCTGTGTACGAACAAAGTCTGCTTGGACATTATTTACCTCATTAACAAACTTCAGGGATATGAGTGAGTCAACTGTTTTCTACTTCATTTTCTCTTTTTTTACCAATGGGAGAAAAATAACATGGTATATTCTTTGTATATGAACACTTTGCTTAATAGCATTATCTGGCTCAACAGGAAGTAGTTCAAAAATCCAAAAAGTCCTTGAGTTTTGATTAGCCATTTCATGTAAAACTGATAAGAATTTTTTTTCTTCCTCTTTTATTAAAAACCATCTGAATGAAAAAAAAAATCCTCAAAATAAGGACAGCGTGTTCATATAAGTGCAGTTTTATATTAGAAAAAAAATACTCCTTTGGATTTTCATCATCAAGTAGAAACTAGAATGTGGGCTAGGAAGAAGTGAGTCGAGATTTGTTCATTTAACAAGTCTATGTAATGTGTCTATGTTATGTTATGTGTCTATGCTCCTCACAAATCCATTTTGAGTTTTAAAAACAGTAAAAACTAAGAAGGAAGGTTTTGCCAGAAAAACTATGTATCTTTAAAACAAACTGAGAAGTTAGTAAAATGAAATATAAAAGATGATGAGAATATGAATTTGCTTTTCTATGGACTTTCTGGAAGACAGGAGATCCTACTGGGAGACAGTAAATAAAAAAGTCATAATTGTTTTATTATATCAGAATTTTTTTCTGTGTTGTTAAGTTTGCTCAACCTTTTGAGATTCATTTCAGCAGAAGAAGGTTCAGATCTTTGGGAACTAAGCAGAGTTTTAAATAAAAGTTAATTGACTCTGCCTTTGTATGATACTGACTCTGTGGACCTTATGTTCACTAGTTAGCAGATGGCTTTTTTCATAGTTCTTAACTGTCTATATTAATTTTAGTTTGGAGACAGATTGAAGAAACTTAGTTTTATTGGATAGCTTTTCCTGGACATTTTCCAGTATCTACCTGTCCTGTGTTGTTTCTAGCCATATGTGAATGTAGGATCACAGTTTACATCTCATAGTCTTTTCATTCAGTTACTTTGTTACATATGCATTATTTTTACATGAGCTTTTTCTACCTTTATTTTCTGATTTATACTTATTTCAACATCTTGTGGATGACATTCAGCTACACCTACTGCAATGAATGTTTGAATTTATGGGAAATTTTCCCTGAACTTCAATCACTCTTTTCTTCCACGGTTAAGATTGTCCACTCATACAAAAACTAAACAGATTTAAAGCATGGGAAAGAATGTGCAAAAAAGTTCAGCAACTATTTCACTGTGGAACTCTGCTTAAGCTAACAGATGACATATTGGAAAAGAAAAAAACCCCGTAATTTACGCTGGTAATAGCACTTCTGGGTAGTTAATATTTTCGCCATTGAGTCCTAACATCTAATTATATACTTACAAAATTATATAAACAATTCCTGTGTAATTATTCAAGGATAAAGTTGCAGGTGTTTTAAGGTTAGCTAGGTCTAATATTTAACTCATTATTTTAGATAGAAGATCTGAACTGATATGAATTTGCTGTATTATATATTAGTGTACAGTAGGAAGAAACACTATTTCTCACCAGTTCTGTATTTAATAAGAGTACAACTTTGGTAAGAATCATGAAGTCTGGACTGGGACTACTCCCAGAACCCACTTAACTCAATGAAAATACTTCCATTCGCTTTCAATTGGAATTTTGGTCAAGTTACTACTTAGAATTAATAATGTAAATTTTCATGGCAAAAAGCTTTCTTGTTTTTAAAGAGAAAATATAGACTAGAATGTTTGCTGAAATGTATCAAAAAAAGTAAAATTCTTGGAACTTCTAAGAAATAATGTTATGTTGTTTTTTTTTTTTTTCTGTAGAAATAATTTCTAAATGTTCCCCGTCACATGAGAACAGAAAGCTGGTAATGAACTGTATAAAAGAAATCATACGCAAATTATATAAGTCTAGTCTAATAGGGAAAAGTCCATCACAGTGCTGATAAGTGATGTTATGTACAGTAGTATTCTTGACACAGGTTTAACGCATTTTTCTTTTTTGAAAACCAATCAGTTCTTAAGAAATGTGCACCTTTAATGTCAAATAGTGGTTAGAGCTACAGTAAATATGAGTTTAAATATAAAAAGAGTTGGAGTAGTTTAGTCTATTTAGAATCTTCATATTTCTAGAAAAGCTGTTGTGAAAAGAAAGTGAATAACTAATTTGAACTGTCAAGTTAGTTTTCACACATCTTTCTCCAGTTCCCTGTTTCTTTGATTTTCCACATTTGCCTGTAGACCCGTCCTAGGTACCTTCTAGAGTGAACAGAAAGTACTCTTCAGGAGGATAGTTTAGTCCAAGAACGTTTCCAAGAAAAAAAATTTCTCTACCGAGTTTGGGTTTAATACTATGCCCATGTGCTTTGAACGTCCTGACCTATAGTCACAGAAGCCTCTGACAGTCACCTAGTCTAAACTCCTGTTCAGAACAGAGTCAGCTAGAGCAGGTTGCCTAGAGCTATGCCATCAGTTTTTAATATCTAGGAGGACTGAAACCCCACATCCTCCCTGGATGAACTGTTCCAGTGGCTGATCATCCTCAAAATAAATAAATTAAATATATATATATATATATATCTTTCTTATGGTTAATTGGCATTCCCTGTATTTCAGCTTTTTCCCATTGTCTCTTGTCCTGTCACTGGGCACCACTGAGAAGAATCTGGTTCCATCTTCTTTACACCTCGATCTCTGTCCCACATCAGGTATTCATACATATGGAAAAGATCTCCCTGAGCCTTTTCTTCTACAGGGTGAATAGTCCCAGCTCTCCCAGTCCCCCCTCACGTGAAAGATACTCCAGTCCCTTAATCATTTTCTTGGTCCTGTGCAGGACTCACTCCAGTATGTCCATGTCTGTTTTGTACTGGGGAGCCCAGCACTGCATACAGCACTTGGATGTGTCTCACCAGGGCTGAGTAGAGGGGAAGCTTCCCTTCACTTGCTGGCAACACTCTGCCTGGTACAGTGTACAGCGCAGAAGACTGTTGGCCTTCTTTGCTGTGAGGGCACGTTGCTTGTTCATGGTCAACTTATCATCTGCCAGGACTCCCAGGGACTTCATAGAGTAAGTATCTACTGGCCACCCTTTGGTAACTGAAAAATCACTGCTGTGCTGCTATTTCATTTGGACAATTTGAAATGAAAAAAAAAAAAAAAAAAAAAAAAAAAAAGAACAAACCCACCCCAAAGTGAAAATCTTTATTTTTTTTTAAAGGGCACCGGAGCACTATGTTTATACCAAGGAAGATTCAGACTGAGCAGTATACAGTGTGGATGTGACCAGTGGTTCACTTCACAGACTACTAGTTCTAAGTAGTGCTAAGACATGAAGAAAGATGTAGAAGATGCTTCTCAATTTTGTATTAAAAATGGAAACTTTCTTTGTGCTTTGCTAATAAAATTCATGGTGTGTAAAAAGTATCAGGCGAGGAAAGTTTAGAAACTGCTCTTTAGAAAGTGCTGTTGGCAGTGGAAGATTGCTAAGGGACCTTACCTGACAATGAACAGAGTTACATTTGGGAAACAAAAATGCATGCTAGAATGTGCTGGAATGAAAGGTGTTGAGAGGGGAGCTGCTTAGTGCTGGCTTTCAGGGCTGTATTTGAAAGTAGCTTTTCCCATATGTAGGTGGAAATTACTTTACAAGCTGATCTATCCAAGTAAGGGAATATAACACTGGCTGGTGGAAAAATTGTTCTAAGTCATCTCTGGCAGATGCTGGATGAATGACTGCTGTTAGACACTGTTGATTTCCGCCAGGGAATCCAGCCACAAAGTGCCCACATCATGGGCATGGTAGATGACCCATCCCTGGAAACATTCAAAGTCAAGTCAGACGGGGCTCTGAGCAACCTGGTCTAGTTGAATATGTCCCTGCTCATTGCAGGGGGTTGGACTAGATGACCTCTAAAAGTCCCTTCCAACCCAAACTATTCTGTGATTTTACCTCTGGGTTCTCTGATTTTACCTCTGAAGAGTTTTAGCATTTCCCTTCCGTAATAGCAGTGTTGTGTGTGTCCCTGCAAGACAGAGCTCCTGGTCCAATCACCTCTCCCAAGCACTTATTTTGGATCACTTACTAGGATCCTCACTGGTTTCCTCAGACCTTACTGAAGTTTTGGACTTTATAGGGTTTGTTTGTTTGTTTGTTTCTTTTTTTGTTTGGTTGGTTGTGTTTTTTTTTTTTTTACTTACATTTCTTCAGTTTACACTTAATGGCCATGGAAAAATGCATGCAAAAACCACGTAGATTTTGTACCGAATTTCCGAACATGCCATTGTTTTTCTCACTGAGAACAGGAAGCACAAAATAATGCAGATTACTGGAAAACATTTCTTATTTCCGTTCATCCTTTCTGTGGAAAGAAAGAGACTCCATTCACTTCATTTATTTTTACCAGCTAGTTATCCCTCCCTCCTCTCTTCTTGCTACACGTGGTGAAACTCCTCTCTAGTTTATTCAATCAAATTGATTTCTCTTTGACTGAGCTCACCATTCTTCTCTCTCATTGCATTACTTGGTCCTTTAGCCTTTCTTTGTTTAAATAGTCACATGCTCATTAAAAAAAAAAATAAAGATCATCATATGAGGCAGCATGCATCTATTTCAAAAACATTTTATGGAGAATTCCAGCCTACTAAGTCCTTGTGAATGTGTATTTCAAGTATAAAGTTGTGACAAAGAATCTCCACAGGATTAGTTTATGACCATGACTTATTTTCAACTATAGATATTTTTTGTTTTCTATGACATTATGGAAATTATTGCTTTTATTTCTGCTTGACAGCAAAAAAAATATGTAAAATGCTGATAAGTATTGATTGCCTAACTACCACCATATTGTATGAATTTCATCATTTGGAGACAATGTAGAAATAACCATCTCTAATCCATGTGAGAGACACAAACAGGCCAGGTTCATGCACCATCATCATCTAGTCACAGCACTAGATTGAAATAAAGATGGACTCCAATTCCAAATGTCAACAAAAACGGAATGTTTACATAACCATAATTTCATTGCACAAACTATTTTAAATGGGCCCATAACAAGAAATCCCTTTATTTAAATACCCTGACCAACTTCAACCTAGGCATCTATGTATAAACATAATTTGGAAGTCCTCAGATTGAAATTCTCATCTATGTATTTGGTCTGCGTTCAGGAAGTACCAACTCACAATGATTTTATTAAAATGAAGTTTTGAATTGGTTCTTACAAAGGGTTCTGCAGGTACTGTCATACAGTATGTGGTCTGAGAGGAGAGCTGTTATGCGTACTGTAGACTACAAACATTATGCATATACATTTTTGGTTCACTGAATTCTTCTGGCTATGCTAGACTGATATTTATCAGAGCACCTAATTGTATTAGAAAATTTGACTGCTGCTTAGAGAAACTCATACTTTATTTATTTTTTTTTAATTCTCCTTGTGTACAACATTTCCTTGTTTAAAATCGTATTAATATTGTAGGTAAACCCCCGTAGACAGCTCAGGCCCACACAGCTGCTCACTCATTCTCCCCCTAGAGTGATGACAGAATCAGGAGGATAAAAGTGAGAAAACTTCTGGGTTAAGATAAAGACTCTAATAGGTAAAGCAAAAGCTGCGTGTGCAAGCAAAGCAAAATATGAAATTAATTAATGACTTCCCATCAGCAGGCAGATGTTTAGCCATTTCCAGGAAAGCAGGGCTCCATCACATGTGATAGTTACTTGGGAAGACAAACACCATAACTTTAAATGTCTCCCTAGTCCCTTCATCTTTCCCTGATCTTTTATTGCTGAGCGTGCTATCATATGGTATTCAATATCCTTTTGGTCAGTTGGGGTCAGTTCTCGCAGCTGAGTCCTCTCCCAAATTCTTGCGCACCCCCAGCCTACCTTCTGGCAGAGCAGCATGAGAAAAAGAGAAGGCCCTGCTGCTGTGTAAGCACTGCTCAGCAATAGCTAAAACATCAACGTGTTATCAACTGTTTTGGTCACACATCCAAAACATAACACCATAGGATCTACTATGAAGAAAATCAGCTCTGTGAGTATATGCATATAATATTTGTATTAACTCTGCATATATACAGTGTGTGTATATATACATACACAGAGTGTATATATATACATCCACTGTATATATACACTATATATACTTTGTATATATAATGCATATGTAGTGTATATGTGCATACTTATTTAGTACAATTGAAATTATAATCATCTAATGTAAGACACATTATTAGGAAAGATCTAAATATTAGAGAGAGAAAGAAAAAGTTAATAAAGAAATGGATACTGCTACACAGGGTAAAAAAAAAAAAAAAGAGGTCTCTATAACAATAATGGAGGTAAAATTTTTATATACACGCTTCCTAGTTTCTGCCTCTTTCTGGTGTTAGTCTCTGGTTAATGGCTTCAGTCTGGTGATTTCATCTCTGGGAAGAGTATGATGTGGATGTTAGTGTTTTCTGCTTCCTCCTCTCCTTTGTCTTTCATGTTTTTCTCTTCCCTCTTAAACTCAGATGAGGCTATTTTTTATGTTTGCTGACACGTTTTTACACTTTGCTCTCTCTTCATTGGTCTGCACTTCCACATGTAGTATATATGGTGCATTTTAACTATGTTATTGAGCTTTGTTCTCTATGTTCTTTGTTCTGTTTCTCATCTCTAGAACCTTATTTTGTCAACCTCCAGGTCTGCGTTTCTTTAATGACCATGGCTGAGTTTATAGCTGTGGGGTCTCCAGTGCCCAGCCTGTACCCCATCTCTTGTCATTCCCTGCCTGTACTCCTCTGCATCCATCCTGCATCTCCACATCTCAAGCCTCCTGTTATTGTACCAGGACTGTCTTTCTCTACACTTCATCATTATTAGAGTCATAAATATCTTGTTCTACTCAGACATTCTTGTCACTACTTGTAGTAGTAGCACTGGCTATTACTGTCTGCGTAGGAATAGGTGGTATCATGCAAAGACAAGCAAAGCAAAACAAATCAGGCATACCCCCCTTTTCAGAAGAAAACTAAATAAAACTGATAAAACTGAATAATTAAAGAAAGGTCAGAACGACAAGCCTGTAAAGCCTCACTCTTGAAGCCTTGCAAACTGAGTACAAAGCCTTTGGCCCATTACTAACAATGGCAATACTGCATTACTGTGGGCAACAGGGTTACATTACTGTGTTTAACATCATATTAGAATCCAGTTGGGCAGAAGTGTTTCAAACTTGACAATTTAAGTTAACACTTTAAACAGCTAAAAAGGCATTCAGCCATGAAATAATGGTTAAAAAATAATACCCACAAGCTAAGATTTTTATGTCTTCCTGAAATGCAAGAATAAGAAGGAGCCTGAAAGACATGAATGTAGTGATCCCTCATCATACTATGGAGTAGATAGTTATACAACATAGTGGTTTGAGTAGCAGTGGTATTGGTTGTCTACATCTCACCCATGCTCTGCTATCTAGTCTTGGGAAGTGAGCTGTAGCTTATTCTCTTATGAAGCTTGAACTGACATACAGGAAAATCTACCTGGAAGTAACAAGAAGTTTCAGCGACTATCAATACCAAGATACATGCATAAATTTAAAGTCCACTTTTTTTAAATTGGAAGAAAAATTCGTCAGAAGTAATACATAAATGGAGTGTCTAGGGAAGTTAGAAGAAGATGCATAAAACAGTATACAGAAGACTGCTGTGGTTTAACCCCAACTTTCAACTAAACACCATGCAGCCACTAATTCACTGCCTCTGGTTGGGATGGGGGAGAGAATCGGAGGGGTACAACTGAGAAAACTCATGATAAAGGCAGTTTAGTAGGCAAAGCAAAAGCTGTGCATGCGAGCAAAGCAAAGCAGAGCAAGGAATTCATTCACGACTTCCTGTGGGCAGGCAGGTGTTCAGCCATCTCCAGGAAAGCAGGGCTCCATCATGTGTAACAGTTACTTGGGAAGACAAACATCATAACTCCAAACATCCCCCCTTCTTTCTTCTTCCCCCAGCTTTATATACTGAGCATGACCAAAGGTGTGGAATGTCCCTTTGGTCAGTTGAGGTCAGTTGTCCCCGCTGCGTCCCCTCCCAGCTCCTTGGGTGACCCTGCCTTCTTCTTGTCAGGCCAGTAGGAGAAGTTGAAAAGTCCTTGAGAGCTTAGCAACAACTGAAATATTAGTGAGTTATCGACATTATTCCCATCCCAAATCCCAAACAGAGCACTATACCAGCTGCTGGTAAGAGAATTAACTTCATCCCAGCCAAAACCTGGACAAAGACAAAGGCCTTTATAGTGTATTACGTGAGTTACTCCCCCAAGACCTCCTAATTGTTTACCCTGTTGCATTTTTTGTACTTCTGTTGAAAATGTTAGAAGCTAAAAAGAGTTTGTTTCTTCCCCCCCCCCCAAATGATCAATTTTAGCTATAGTTGTTTAAATCTGAAATGAAATATGTCCAATATGACATAGTTAAAAAATAATACATCAGAGGAAAGTTCAAAACTAAGAAGTTTAGAAAATAATAAAAGAGTACACAGACACGATTTATCAGCAGCGACAAGCAGATCTTTGTATTGCAATTAGTAAAACATTAGCCAAATGTATGAGATGGACAAAGATTCAGCAAAATGAATAAAGCTCATGAAAAAAAAAAAAAGATATATAGAGACCCCAATTTATTTTAAATATTCCTGAGTAAAAAAATTCTTAGAAGTTCAATTAGCTTCAAACTATGTTATACTTCTGCTAAAAAGTCCACTGTGTGTGGCTGATTTGGGTAGCTGAGCTAACGAGTTCTTGTCTGTCATTAATTTCTATTAATTTCACTTCAGCTTGAGCCATAACATGATGTACAGCACAAAACTCACACACAAAACCTGTTCAAAAGCCAGCCAAGAACTAAGCCTGAGACAGGGTTTGGGGAAATAGGAGTCAATCAAGGAAAAAAATGCAGACAGAACCAAGATCTGATACCCAGGATGAAGAAGAAGGAAGAGTATCGACAGGCAGAGGAAAAGGAAAAAGTTCTTTAAAAACTTTGTGTGCAAACGTGCTTTGGGTGGTAACATGGAAGTCAGGTGAATGAGAGCATCAAGATGTCACTGATAAACCCGTTCAATGAACCCAAGTTAGAAGAGCTAAAAGAATACTGTGCTATTCCACACTATTTAGTAGTGTTTTCTTCCTACTGTTTTTATGCTCAGCTGAGTGTGACTTAGGCAAACTTGCCTTTGCATGTTTCTCATACATTAAGTTTGATTCTGGGTTTAATTTTACTGATGCAAAGCTTAAGGGAATTTGGAAACCGGCCCCTCTCCCATTTGACTGAAGAAAAACAGACTATCTCTAGCCATTCACTACTTGCTAGTAACTGGAGTGAACAGTTGTTATTCATGCTTCTGTAAAATGTTGCTGTAAAAAATGATGTTGACATAAGGATTCCTCTGCAGAAAACTTATCCTAAGTGTTCTCCTGATATTCTTTTGTTTTCCAAAGCAATAGTAATATCTTATTTAGAGTGACAGTGAGATTATTTAAGATAGAACTAAGCTGGTTGAATATTTTGAGTGAAAAAATACATTTATTTATTTTTTCAAAATTGAAGTCATTAGCAAACAATGACAATGTGATCATTTATTTACTATCTGGGGATATTCTTCTTCCTGAAAACTGTTTTCTTTATTGTTATCAAAATATTTTTTTAAAAACGCCTTCTCTGCAGTTACAATTTTACCTCTATCTTTATTCAAAACATTATGTGTGTTAATATTAGAATGAAAACCTCTAAGTAAGTACGTACTTTGGCACTTTTAGACTTGAGGAAAAGTAGGAGACAGATGAACACAGAACCAGGCATTAAGCTATTTTCTAGACTAGAAGGGAGTACATTTTTACCACTCCACCATACTATCATGTTTCCCAGCTACACATCTATAGAATTGGGTTTCTTCATTTTTACTCATTTACTGACTTAAACTATAATTTAGGTGTTGAATGATGGTTTTAATTTGCTTTTTTATTCTTTTGCTGCCTTCCAACTTCCCACCAGAATAGGTGTCTCTTCACCCTTAGAAGAAGGCCTAGGATTCAGGGACATTTTTATAAACTATTGAAAAACTTTAGTGTATTTTATTTAAATCAGTGGTTCTATAATAGGAAACACTGGCAGGGAAGCATGAAATGTATCTAGAGAAAGGAAGAACTGTCATAGTTTAAGAAGCTCAAGACAAAATTTCCCCCTTTTCTTCCATTTCTCTTTCCTCTCCAGGAACAACTGCTGGAGTGTAACACAGCCTTTCTTTCAGGCAACGGAGGCATTAATCAAGGATGCAAATGGAGCCTAAAGCTGCAAGTGCTGCTGAGGCACATACTTAATGCATAAAAGCAATTAATTAAATAAGAAGCAGAGGCTATCTATGCAATGAGGAGAGTAGAGGTAGGGGAGGTGATGTAAATTGGAGGGATCTGTGATGAGGACTTGTACTGCAACTGCAAGAAAATATTTCAGCTCTGAGAGTTTGTTAAGAGTCTCCAATGGAAGCTGGATTTAAGAAGGAAAGGCTTTAGTTTGGATAAAATAAAGGCCAGATTTGTGGAAGGCTGGACTTGAAAAAATTGCATGAAATGCAGTCAGACTGGGTGGGAAGACTGATGAGGGGAAGAGTTGGATTGCAGGAGCTGAGAGAGGGTGCATGTGGGGTGATAATGGGAGAAAGGCACGGACAAGACAGGTGAGGCAGATAGGAAAATTGCCTAAGCAAAAGAGAAGACAAGGATAGGTTTGATATGCCCAAGTAAATAATCTCAATTTCTTGATGGTACTGCACTCTTCACTTATGGAAAGAGACTCCAGATATTTACACACATTAATGGTAAGACTCATTGGGAGACAAAGGCTTGTTGCAAAGCTGGAAGAGTTTCCATAGGGCTTTCTGAGATCTTAATAAAATGTTTTGACCTGTGTGATAATATGCATCATGTTAATGAAAAAGACAAGAAAACTAACAAGTTTGCTGGATAAATAATCTTCCCCACCCCCTGAAATTTGCTTCCTGTTTGCTTCTTCTGTTTCTCCTTTTTATATACTTAAAAAGTCCATACAAAACCTTTTTTACACTGACAAGATATCAAGTTAATAGTAAGTCCAACCTATGCCCACCCCATCATATTTGTGTCGAGCCAATGTTTATTTATACGGGGTACCTAACTCACCTTTGAACTGAGTAAGTTTGGGGGGGAGGGAAAGACAGTTGGAAATGTTAATTAAACTGAGAAATTTCTTTATACATACAATTGTTATAAAGGTATAAATCTTGGTGTAAAAAAGCTAAAGCTTTGTATTCTTGCAAGAAAATCCCAACCTTGACATCTGCTAAAAATGCTATTGTCTGCAGGTTTCAGAACTAATGTTTTGAAAAGCTGACAGTGTTTTAATGATCCGGTCACTGAGAGGTAATGTAACGTTATAGAATTTGGAAACACAGACCATGAATTGGGTAGCTCTGTCTGCAGTTTGAGAGCCCTAGACTTTCTTCTCACTTTGCCTTTTGCTTTATTTTGGTGTTATTCAGAAATACAAACTTCAATATTTACAGACTTGATGGTAATGTAATATTTTATTTGTTGACCTTTAGAAGAAACTGAGTTGTGTCACTTGGTCGAGACATTCATAAATAAAGCTTTAGGTTAACAGACAGTCCAAGAATTTTGCCAAATTGCTCCATATTGGAAGAAAGCAAGTATATGTCTTTCAGATGCTATTTAACAAATATGTTGAGAAATCAAACTCGGTGGCTCAGTTTGAAATGGATATTAGGAAGAACCACGTTATTTTACTTCCTTTTAAGTAAATTATGAATATTCAGTTATATGACTGAGGTGATTACTCTTCCAATTTTCTCCCCCATCCCACTGAGGGGAGCACGTAAGCGGCTGTGTGGTGCTTAGTTGCCGGCTGGGGTTAAACCATGACATAAGGAAATCTGGAAATGTTTTGAAACATCTAATTGATCTGCCCTCTCACTTTGCATTGTTATTGGAAGGGTACAACTGAGAAAACTCATGGGCTGAGATGAAGATCATTTAATAAGTAAAGCAAAAGCTGCTCACGCAAGCAAAGCAAAACAAGGAATTCATTCACTGCATCTCGGCAGCAGGCGGGTGTTGAGCCACCTCCAGGGCTCCGTCATGCCTAACAGTTGCTTGGCAAGACAAAGGCCATAACTCTGAATGTTCCCCCCTTCCTTCCTCCTTCAGCTTTATAGCATGACATCATATGGCACGAAATATCCCTTTGGTCATTTGGGATCAGATGTCCCGGCTGTGTCCTCTCCCAGCTTCTTTTGCACCCCCTGCTTTCTGACAGGGCAGTGTGAGGAGCAGAAAGGGCCTTGACTCTGTGTAAGCACTGCTCAGCATCTCTGTATTATCAACAGTGTTTTTAGCCCAAATCCAAAACATATCCCCTTATTAACTACTGTGAAGAAAATTAACTCTATCCCAGCCAAAACCAACACACTTTTAATGGGAAAAATTAAAATTATTTTTAATATGAGATTTATTCTTATTACATTCTTCAAAAATATTTGCCTCATTTAAGAATATAAATTGTAGTCTGTTACTTTGCTTCATAATTAAATGTTTTCAGGTTTCTTTCCAGGGCTCATTTTTAGTAATTATGTTACATTTCAGTACCTTTTCTCATATACTTACATTTGTGCATTTTAGCTTTAGTGACACCTTTGTGAGGTAATTCCTGAATAAAATCTCTGCAGATAAGAACATTTCCTAAGCTATACATTAAGGTAAGGAAAGAAATTAAGGGCTCTTGCTTTGTTCTCCCTCCAAAACCTAATATTAGGACCTACTGATCATATTTCATCTTGACAACTGCAATTACCTCTTCTCTGGGTCTTACAAGTTACTACCTCGTTTCCTTGTTCAAATGACTCCCTCTAAGAATATCTTACCTACCTTTTGCTTTGACGAATCATAAAATGGTGAGGTAATATTTAGCAGGGACTAAACTACCAGTATCTTACAGCAATATCATGAAGTTTTATTATAGCATTTCTGAGGTGTATATCATAGAATCATAGAATAGTTCGGGCTGGAAGGGACCTTAAAGATCATCTAGTTCCAACCCCCTGCCATGGGCAGGGACACCTTCCATTAGACCAGGTTTCTCAAAGCCCCATCCAGCCTGGCCTTGAATACTTCCAGGGATGGGGCCTCCACAACCTCCCTGGCCAATTTGTTCCAGTACTTCACCACCCTCAGAGTGAAAAATTGCTTCCTAATATCTAGTCTAAATCTACCCTCTTTCAGTTTGAAGCCATTACCCCTTGTCCTATCACACAATAGAATAGAAGCCATTACTCCATCATCATATCACACAATACAATATTATATTCCTTTAAAAAATTTTAAGAGTAAGAAGATGAAATAACGTAGATGAAATAGTCTATCGCCTATGTAATTTCTTTTGCGTGTTTTTGGTTTTTGCTTTTTTAGATGTTCTTTGATTTACTTGTGTTCTTTCCCCTTCACTTAAGGAAGAGACTTATTAAGAAAGGATTTCTTTGGGATAAATTAGACTGAGATCAGGAAAAGAACTTTTTAAAGCTTGTGCTAAAAATATATATTTATAGCTAAGGTTGTCATGGATTTTTTTCAATGAATCCTTTAAATTAAACTCAAATCTGTATTTTCTGTGTTTAAAAACTTTTCAGTTTCTTTTATTTAATTGTAAAATGAAGTTTGAAGTTATTGAAATTCCTGCTTCTGTGTTGTAGATTAAAATTGATGATTTCCGAATTCAAAGTAAATTTCACTTTCAAATACAATCTAAAACTATTATATTTTTTAAAAGTTACCAGCATTTTTAAAATGCCCCAGTATCAATACAGGCTGGGGGATGAAGGGATTGAGAAGGGCTTGGGAGTACTGGTGGATGAAAAGCTGGACATGAACCAGCAATGTGCGCTCGCAGCCCACAAAGTGAACTGTGTCCCGGCCTACATCAAAAGAAGTGTGGCCAGCAGGTTGAGGCAGGTGATTCTGCCCCTCTACTCTGCTCTGGTGAGACCCCACCTAGAGCACTGTGTCCAGCTCTGGAGGCCTCAGCAGAAGAAAGAGATGGCCCTGTTGGAAAGGGTCCAGAGGAGGGCCATAAAAATGATCAGAAGGCCTAACTTCTTTTAGTCTGCTTTCCCATGATAACACAAATCTACTTTGCATTTGTAGAGTGTGTTCAGCTATCTGCCGTTTCCTTCTCTCTTTATTCCAATTTTCCCTCAAGCATTTTTCAAATATAAATATCTATACAGAGGATAAATGACCACAGTGAGTAGAATCCCATGATATAAACGCACTTCTGTATAGCTATCAAAGAACATCTCAGAGAATGGAATCATGGATAAATAATGAATCAGTTTCAAACCTCTAAAAAACCTCTCTCAGCCCCAAGGTACTTATCCATTGTGGTGCTCTGGCCTCTCTGTACCTGACTGTGAATAGTGTTCAGCTGCATTAGCAGCTCCTACGTGAGCATGTTGCACATCTCCCATCATCCTTCTCTGTTTCACTAGAGGGACATCAACCACACTGGAGTGAAATACCATAGTAACACAAACAAAACTTTCAATGCTACCTCATAGCTCTCTTTTTAACAAAGATAAAATAGAAGGACTTCAGCAACTTCTCATCTCAGAAATGCCAAGAGAACAAGCCTTCGCAATAGTTGTAGCTTGGATCTTAATGTGATGTTTTTCATGTCTCATTAGTGCAGAAAGGATAGTTGGTTTATGAGGAAAACTGAAGTAAAGGTAAAATTCAACAAGAAGAAATAGACTTTAGGGCAGACTGTGGGGCAGTAAAAAAAAATAATAAAGCTATGCGTCCTAGATGGGATAGACAGGCTTAAAAGGCTCCAAGATTGGCTGTGGCATTATTCTTACCTGACTTTAACCAGCTAAAAATTAACATCTGGGCGTTGCTAGCTGTTTAGGCTTTTTTATGGTCGATGAAAAAGGACAAACATTCTCCTACAGAGATTCAACGACTTGTCTTAGACAGATGTCTTTTGATGGAGTGAAATCCACTGAAAAGTTATTCACTTCTTTTCATAGACTACAGAAGGATTTTATATGACTAATTTAATGTAAGTGATAGTTTTAACATTACTGTACTTTAACAATATGAATAATACAGAAGGAAAAGGAAAATACTCACTGACCATGGTTTCATCTATACTCAACTTTGGCTCGTACTTTACTATCATACAGCTTTGTACTTAAGGTTTATAAATACGCAATTTTAAGTGTCTTTTGTCTATACATGTAACGGATCTTCTTTTACAGTTGATTTCTCCATACTTGGGAAACTCTCAGAATTTCTGTTACTGCACATACAAATACTACAATTTCTAGTCCAAATGGCTTTTAAACCTCTATTTAAAGAGTAGAACCCAGACTACTACTGAATTGGGATAAATAAATGTTCTCCTTTGAACAAAAATTTTGCTTAGCATGATTACTGGAATGAATTTGTGTGGATCCTGTCTACATTTCTGGATTTGAAAAAAGCATCTGGAACTGAGCTGTGTGAAATGTTTATCTAGAAACTTGAATCCATCTAACATACCTTGCCAAACCTACAAATATCAGCCCAGAACCATGATAACTGGCAGAATTTATGCGATGCTATTTCTAGACACTGAAGAAATCTCCAATTTCATCAGTAGGAGCTGGCACGCGACCTACCACTACTATTTCATTCTGCAATATCCATTTTCTTTAGTCTAAACAAACCAATGTATTCAGCCCAAGTCAAGACAGTGCAGAGTTCTGTAACACAGTCATTATATCCATTCATGCAAGCTCTTTTCCAATGTTCAGTTCATTGGGAGTTTAACCCTATGTTGGATACATTTTTCATATTTATGCCTTTCATTTTGAGTTTATGGAACATTGAGGGACCCTTGGATCATCTACACTAACTTCCTGTAGTAATGACAATAAGCCTCCTGCAGAATAATTTTGGTGTATATTAAAACTTATTTATTAAAGGAAAAAAACAAATGTTAGAATAAATGATGAAGAATCAACTGTAATATTTGTTAAGAAGAATGAAGAGTTAATTGTAGAAGAAAACTGGGAACTGATAGGGAGATTCAGAAAGATTGCCTACGTTAACAGAATAAGAAAATGTTTTTTCCAGGAGTGTTCTGGTGGGGAGCATGGGAAGATTTCATTTGTCAAGGATGTTGCAGTAATCAGCTACAAACTACTATACGATAAAGTCTCAATGGATCTATTACACAGAAAGAACTTGGATGTGCAGATCCATAGTGAAGTCCAAACAAAGTATGAGATCCATTTTTCCTTTTTCTTATTAGAGCTTCTTAATAATTTTGAGAAGCCTCAGCACTTATAAGGTATTAAACAAGGATTAAAAAGATGCAGTATTAGCATCTTTCTGACTTTTAATAAGGATATTTTATGTTTTTGCATACAACTCATTCAGCTTTCAGATTCTGTAAGAATATTAGTTCAAATTTTAGTATCATGACTGAGGTGAAATATGTAAAAGACATTCTGAAGACTGAAAAGCCAACTGGAGAATAAAAATTCCCCCAAATATATAATTTAAATTAAACAAAAAAAAAAACCCTCCTGGATTTCTATGTCACATGTGGACCTAAGTCATAACTCCTGAAATTGAGAATACTGACAAAATCTTTCACTTTTCTTCTTCTTCCAAAGCCTTGGGGAGAAATAGCTAGACTCAGTTGCAAGTTGGGAGCCATTGCTCTAAATCTTTTTTCATTTTCTCCTGTCTCTCATACACAGTAGTGATTTCTATTCACATCCTTTTTTCCATATCCATCTCCTCTCTCTCCTTTTATGGATGATTTTCAATCAGTAACTTCAAAAATGTTACTCTTTCGCTGCTCTCTACCCTAATAAAGCTGCTTCTATATTATGAGAAAGTGAGAAGAAAAAGAGCATTTTTTTTCTGATTTCTACATATTTGCCTGAAACATTTAAGGAAACATGAAGTCTTGTTTCTATTAAATGAGATTAATTTTATTTTTATTTTTTTGCTTAACATCTTTAGAATGTCTATCAAACTGTGAAGAGCTGTCAGTGCTATCAACCCTCCAAGCTAGTCTTACAAAGCTGGATATTTTATGGAGCTTTAAAGAGTGTAACTGAACTAATTTAAATACTGGCAGTTCAAAGTTCTTAAAATGCTCTTTAAAATGGGAGGATTATTAATTATAATCACATCTGATTTGCAGGCATAATCTTCACATAGTGTATTTTATTAGTCTAGCATGTTAAGCCAGGTTATAAAACCAAGGGAACACGATCTGGGAAGATTATACTCTCAGAATTTGAGTCCCTCAGACTCTCCAAACTGCAGTGCTCCCAATAGTCACCCACATGTGCATCTTCTGTGATTCTTCTGTCACATAATTTGCCATGGGTATATAGTACCAAGCCAAAGGAAATGTTTAAATTGCTGTTATATAGTACTGGTGATCTGGCAGGACATCAGCCAATTCCTGCCTCCCTGTTTTAGCTGTCAGGCAAATACATAGCCAAAATGAAATTATAAATTCCAGTTGTCTGGAATGACACAGTCACACCTTTGGGTAACTTTGCAAGATGCAGCTCAATAATGGACCCTAAGTATTCCACTGTGCTTACATTCAGTGTATCAATTTCTCTTGACTTATGACATTAACGTACAGAAAACTGCATAGAAAAGTAAAAGAGAAAGAGGTAGGAAGAGGCATTACATATCTGAGGACTACTGAGACAGATTCGGTTGCCAAAGGGGCAAGACTGTCTATGCCTAGTGAGAAAAGTGTCTGGGGGACAGCATCATGCAGGGGGCTCTCACATGTCCTCTGTGAATGCTGCATGGCCAAGGTCAAGTGCCTTTAGGCAAATGCAGGCAGGATGGGAAACAGGATGATACGAAGTTCTCCATCATATTCTACTTCACTGAATTGCTGCTTGTATGGCTAGTTCTTATTTTTCCCCCAGCATTTGCAGAAAAGTTGAACATGAATCAGCACGATGCTATTGCAACAAAGAAGTCCAAAGGCTTACTGGCAGTATTAGCAATAAAAAGGAAATAATATATATTAATTAGGATAGTAAAAAACAGAACAAAACAAAACACCTAACGAACAAACTTACCCTTGAAACCCTGTAGTAAAGCTCTAATGACATTATTCACAGGGGAAAAATAAGAACTTATCATAAAAGCAAAGCAAGTCAGTGAAGTAGACTATGACACAAGTTATGAATTCCAAATATCCTGAAAGTATGTCATTATGTCACGAATCTGCTAAAGACACGTTTAGAAAATAGTGTCAGAGGCTTTCCAAGATAACATTTACTGAGTGCTTTGACATACAGTAAAAAGATTTTGTTTTGCCCTTCAAGGTTGCTGTTATTTTAGAGGACATGTAAACTTGTGTGAGAGAGCCGAAAAAGACCTGAGAAAAAGTTAAAACATTTCCTGCTGAAGTTCCTGATAATGAAATAATGTTATCTTTTTCTCCTGAAGTCCTATTTGAAATGATTCTTTTCCTGTTCTTTGGCTGTGATAGATGTCGGAAGAACGTCTGTGCAGCAATTCTATAAATATAACAGGAAATCACTGAATGATGCAATCCACTTTGAACACCTCAGCATCATTTAGTCAGTATGACCTTACATCATTTATGGAGTTAATTTTTAGCAACATCTACTTTTAAAGGAAAGCAGAATTCAGTAAAAACTCACGTAATCCTTTTTCTCAAATGTGGAAATTTCTCCTGAACAAAATGATCTAAAATTCAGGAGCAGTTGTATTCAGTACCTAGTAGGACAAGATTTTTACAGAGATAGTAGGAGCTTTTGGTCCGCGCACATACTCAACAGGGTAGGACACTTCATTCTTTCTTCCTTAGCACTGTAGGCTTTAAAAATGTAATACACAGACTGTTCAGATTCCTTCTAGATATTGTTGATTAAGTTCCCTAAAACTACACTGTGACTGAAGAACTTAGATTTCTTGCAGAGCAAAAGCAAACCCTCTGCTAATCTATCGTGTGTCATTGTTGTCTCTGTAATAGTTGGAATAAATGGAAAAATGCAGAGTTAAAATAACAATTGTATGATAAATGTTTCTTTCTGGGCAATCCCCAGTATCAATACAGACTGGAAGATGAATGTGTTGTGAGCAGCCCTGCTGAGAAGGACTTGGTATTGGTGGATGAAAAGCTGGACATAAGCCAAAAACGTGTGCTCACAGAAAATGAACCGTATCCTGGGCTGCATCAAACGAAGTGTGGCCAGCATGTTGAGGGAGGTGATTCTGCCCCTCTACTCCACTCTTGTGAGACCCCACCTGGAGTACTGCATCCAGATCTGGAGTCCTCAGCACAGGAAAGAGATGGCCCTGTTGGAGCGGGTCCAGAGGAGGGCCGCAAAAATTATCAGAAGGATGGAGCACCTCTCCTGTGAGGACAGGCTGAGAGAGTTGGAGTTGTTCAGCCAGAAAAAGAGAAGGCTCCAGAGAGATCTTATAGTGGCCTTTCAGTACTTAAAGAGGGCTTATAAGAAAGATGGAGAAAGACATTTTAGCAGTGCCTGTTGTGTTAGAGCAAGGGGTAATGGTTTTAAACTAAAAGAGTGTAGATTTAGACTAGATAGAAGGAAGACATTTTTTACAACGAGGGTGGTGAGACACTGGCACAGGTTGCCCAGAGAGGTGGTAGGTGCCCCAAACCTGGAAACATTCAAGGTTAGGTTGGATGGGGCTCTGAGCAACCTGATCTGGCTGAAGATGTCCCTGCTCATTGCAGGGAGGTCGAACTGGATGACCTTTAAAGGCCCCTTCCAACCCGAAATATTCTATGATTCTATGAATAGTAGGGAACTAGACATTTTTTTAGAGATAAATTCATACCCCATAGATAACCAGTGGAAAGGAAGATTGTTAAAGAAAAAAAAAGTCCCTAGTAAAAAATTTGGCTCTGGGAACTGATACTTAGAGTATCAATTGTTCAGGATTTGTTGCTTCAGCATGATGACTACAAGTTACCTTGGGAGGAATCTTGAAAAGCCACTAAAGATCAGGCAAAATATCAAGTCAACTTATAGACTGTGGCATTCTTCCTCTTCTTTGTATTCCTATTTCAAGTTTTGTGTTCCAGAACCTCATCTCATGTGCTTTTGATAGATGAAAATCTATGCTTCTTTGAGAGAAGCAACTTTTGAGTATAACATACATCTAGAGTGTTAAATAATTTATCTCTACAGTTCAGTCCCAGTTGATGGTCTACTGATCAGCCAAAATGCATAAATACTAGTTTATCCCAGATTATTTCTTGGTGTGAACAAATAATTTTCTTCTGGAATGAAATCTGTGTGTGGTTCCAGACTTCTCTAGGTTTCTGATGCAATGGGCAGCAGGTGCAGCTTCTGCTGTTTTTTCTTCTCCAGCACAATTTCACCATAATGTCACTTCTAGGAGACACAGCACATACTCTCAGTTTTGTACCATAATGAGCATTCTGATACAATAACCATCTCATTATCTGGACACTCCAGACTGAAGCCCTTTAACAACAAATTCTAGATAGGCTGGAAACAGTCAATCTACTACAGTGAAGGTATGCATATGCAGTGTGATGTTCCTGTCTAGAGTAGATACATTTGGCAGTCTAGGTGTACCTCTACTGACTATTCAAATTGTAAGCTAAAAATCCTTCTTCTGTTTCTTGGAGCGTCTAGATTTATAGTGATGTGATAACTAACCCATGTTCACTTTCAATGGGAAATAACATTTAAAATACTTTTGCATATCATAACGTTACTGCCCAGTGGTGCTGAATAAAAACTCTGACTGGCAGACTTGAGTTTTTTAGTAGTAATGTGATCATATCAAGTGCATCCTGAAAAAAAAGACCACTGTTTTACAAAATGTAAAGGGTTGTTTGAGTGGGGTATTTTTGTTTGTTTTGTTTGTTTGTTTGTTTTCAAATCGTTATGTAATTCCTGTGATAAATTTTCATTTATAATATTCTGTGCTTCTGAGCATGTAGTTTTGATTACTATAGGGTATGTCAAAACTGGTGGATCTTTGAGTTTCTTGGGTGATGATGTGAAATCAGCTGCATGTCAAATGCATCTGTCTTTCCTGTGACTTAGTCTCTGTAAGAAAGAATACTCAGAAAGAGTAAGAAAGAAAAGCTTTTGTGAGAAAGAAAGCTCAACATTTCTTTGGTCCACAGAGATGTGCCCCTTTATCTGGAGACAAATTTATCTGGCCAGTAGTGTCATTTGAAAAAAAAACAAAAACAAACCAAACATTAATCACAGCTGTAAAACCCTATCTTATCTTTACATCTTCAAAAATGTTATTTAAATCCCTTAGATTTAAGCCCATTTTTCAATGCCATCTCTTTAATTTCCTTGGATTTATGGAAATTTGGCAAAATAACCTTCTGTTCCCACCTGTCCTTCTGGTTTATCCCCTAAACCCACACAGAGGAAGAGTAATAAAGAGATCACCCATGAAAACAGATGTACGGACAAATCAGAAGTTTAGCAAACTTGAGTTATACGCAGTTTCAGCTTAATTAAAATCATTCTATTTTGATTTTAGTTAACAGACCATGACCTCTTTTTGCTTCATAGAGTCATAGAATGGTTAGAGTTGGAAGGGACCTTGAAGATCACCTAGTTCCAACCCCCCTGCCGTGGGCAGGGACACCTCCCACTAGACCAGGCTACTCAAAGCCCCATCCAGCCTGGCCTTGAACACCTCCAGGGATGGGGCATCCACAGCTTCTCTGGGCAACCTGTTCCAATGTCTCACCACCCTGACAGTGAAGAATTTCTTCCTAATATCTAATCTAAATCCACTCTCTTTCACTTTAAAACCATTACCCCCCATCTTATCATTACACTCCCTGATAGAGAGTCCCTCCCCATCTTTCCTGAAGTCCCCCTTTAAGTACATGAAGGCCGATATCAGGTCTCCTGGGAGCCTTCTCTTCTCCAGGCTGAATAACCCCAACTTTCTCAGCCTGTCTTCATAGGAGAGATGCTCCAGCCCACTGATCAGCTTTGTGGCCCTCCTCTGGACTTGCTGCAACAGGTCCACGTCTTTCTTCTGAATACAAGTATATATCTTATTGAAGAAATACATATAAACTGTTATCCTTGATTCTCTAGAGCTTCAATGTTTCTTATGTTCTTATTGCTATCTCTGACATGTTTTTTTTAGACACAATAGGAAGAACTGGAATTTCTTTAATTCTGTGTCATATGAATGTCAGTTTTCTAAATAGACAAGTAGTGTTAGTACAAATATTTCATTTTAAATATATTATTCCTACATACACTTAAGTTATATAGTTCTTGAAATTCAACTCAGGACAAGTAGGAATTGTGTGTGTGAATCATTCCATTGATTTTACTGCAAGTACTTCTCCAAGCAAGTAGTAAATATTCTGGCCTTTGCTGCTCATTAATTCTGCTTTGATTTTTTTTTTTTTTTTTAAAATCCTAATCCTATAGCAACTAATCCTACAAGGACAAATAGAATAATTTGGTTTCAGATCTTGTCTTTATCAATTATAAGATATCCAATTGAGAAGTTTTATATTTGAGGAGATAAATTTCAGAACAGTAATCATGAAATATGTGCTTTTTTTAATTTACATTTTTAACTTTGAATCTCAAGTACCTGGGACAGTAGCATGGAACAAGGTACTTTTTCTGTTATTCAGTTATGATATGAGGAAAACCCTTTTTCCCAGTGTTCTGAGACTCACAGATTTGTTCAGCCCATTTTAGCGTAGGATCATCTGACCAAATATGTCTATCACAATCTAAAAAACTCCTTATTCCTCCACTGAAAAGACAGGTTCCTTCACCTGATTTGGCTGTCTTTGATGAGAAACTCTTAAATTCTATCATACAACAAATGAAATTATTAGGTTCTAAATGTCTAAGAAAATATTAAAACTAAGAAAAAATTTAAAACATGGAGCTAAACCAGTAATAGTTTTCTGACATGGAATAACAGTAATTAATGGGAGGAGATGGAAAATAAAACTTATATTCGCAACAAGAAATGTGCTAAGGAAAAAAAATGTTTAACGAGGAAGTATAGGTCCTAAAAAAAAAAAAATTAGATCCTGAGACAGTCTTACTAAAAATATTAAGAAAATTCCTTTAGGGGCTTAAGAATAAATCAATACATATTATGTTTTAATTTAAGCATTTCCTTGTTATGCTAGTAGTTTACTTATTACAGAGCCATGAACAAAGGAAGCAGAAAACTGCTTGTTGGGAATAGGAAATGATATGAGAGAAAAGAAGCAAGAAAGTAAGATAGATATTTAAATACAGTTTTCCAGACTAGCCTTTTTAGATCTTTCTTGTATCACAAAGATCTTTGATTAATGTATTGGCTAAAATGTAATACAATGGTGGCAATACTTATCGGAGGATTTTACAGTGCTACCAATAATGCATTTATCTAGATAGTAAATTTACTCATACTTAACTACGTTAACATCTAACTCATTCTTTCATTCATTTACACATTCAGAAAGTCAGTTGGCTTGATTAGAACAAGAGGTCACTATTCCAAATATCATCAGAAAAATAATTTGGACTGAAGCCCATCCAATCGGCACACGTAGTAATAGAAAATACTGGAACACTATAAACAATATCTGGCTGAAAATCCCATACATGAAAGGAGTCATTTCAGTGGAAGTCTTGGAATCCATACTTAAGATTCATCCTAAGACATGATTTGTCATCCCATTATATATTTCTGGGCTTTTCCAGCTACTGATTGCCTTCTGTAAATAAGGAATTCACGACTGACACAATTCAGAAAAGTGTTATGTTGTCTGGTTATATTAATCAATTTTTGCAGTTGCCGTGGGTTATTAAAATAAAATAAAATTATATGTCTTCCCAAACTGAGCCCCTTTCCTTGCAGAAGCAAAAGCACTCCGAAAGGTCAATGGGAAAGAAGAACAGCTGGTAAAAAGACAATTGACCATCCCTCTCTCCTCCCCTGCTCTCCTCCCCTGCTTCTCTCGTGCATACTCATGCACAGATATCCAAACCGCCCACCCTTCTGCTTGACTGAGTTCAGCATCTACGGTGAGGAGTCCTCTGTTCTCAATTTTCTCTCATTTTTCAAAACCAACCACCTCTAATGTAGTCCTGGTTTAAGGGACTAAAGTAAAAATAAGGTCATCTCTATGTACTTCTTACAAGTGGCTTTTCTGAGACCTTCTGAAAATACATTTTCCAGAACTGTTATTCTATAGCCTTCCTTATTCGCTTATGTAATGATAATATCCTGCCACAAAGTGCGGCATGACAGTCTGTGATTTTACACCATTATTCACATTGTGAGTGGCAGTAAAACACTTGGACTACCCAGAGAAATGTACTACAAGGAAGTACATGCTGGAGTCACAGTCCCGTCAGCCTTTGAAATGTAGCAGTGGCAGCACATTTTACCTGGTAGCTTGACTGACAGACGACTGGGAGAAGTCAGGAATAAACCAAGGGTAGGTATGAAGTCAAGATCATATTAACAGCCCATTGTATCCAATGTAGCTAGATGAATAAATATTTCATGGTTTTACTTTAAAGCACTGCGTACTTAAGTAAGGCAATCACACAGGTGCTTCCCTAGAGGCTTTTCAAAAGCATGAGGGAGTCTAAATGTTGCTACTTTCACTTCTATCATTAAAAAGGTCAAGCATGGTGTGGGCAAATGAGGTCAGTTTTTAAGTGAGCAAGCATTTGGGAAGCTCTCATTCAACAATGGAATCGCCATAGAGAGAGAAGGAACAGAGGGCTAGAAACCAGGCAGGAAAAACAGTTAGGTTATTTTGCTAGTTGCCCCCAAAATAACTTTTCTGTAAACAAAAGCAAAATGGATCCCTTAAATATTGACAACTGAAAAAATAAGTTAAGAAAATAACCTCATTTAGAAAAGGAATAATCAATAAATAAGCAATCTTGCTATGAGGCCATTGGATTTTCTTACTATCAGATAGATTCTGAAAATAAAATAGATCAGAGGGAAAGCAGAACAGCTCAGTTCCTACCAAGCTTTCACCAACAAAACCAGTAATAACTCAGGAAAAAAAGGGAAAATTATTTATCTGCTTGTAAATTGTTGCAGTTAGTTCAACAGGATTTGCAAAATAAATTCTCTTGATATAGGCTACCATTTTTTTTTTTTTCCCTGTATTCAGTTAGGCTGGATTGTGTCTTTCCAAAATGGACTAAATTTTTGTGGACCAAATTTTTAATGCCAACCCTCTTGTGAACCTTTATTCTAACAATCAAAAGAAGGAAAGTTTGCAGTAGTCTTGGCTCAAACAGGGAAGGTTTTGCTGACCTTGGTGGTTCCTGAGAACCAAAATAACATTTCAGAAGACTAGCTAGTTCACAATTAGTTTTCTTTACAAACCAGATATTTTGGGTTTTTTGTAGCTAAGGGTCACCGGGCAAAGACTGAATGTCTGGAGCCACAAGTGATGCCTGTAATTCCTCAGGACCCAGACTGGTATAGGCAGCTACAGCCAGTATTCACAACGAGTTTTCACACTACTTGTTAAACAAAATATAGTAGTTTCCAAAACACAGCTTCAGTTACATTAAGACTGTAATTTCTGAGAAGCCCCATTGTTATATTCTGAAGCTTTGTGTCCAAATGCATCTGGGCTAAAAAAAGTAGCAGGGAAAAATATGGCTTCATCTCACACTTCCTGCGAGATGTGGTTTGGCTGCTCAGTTCACGTCACTTAGGAATAAGACCCTTTTGTGAAGGTTCAGAGTCAAGGGGTGTGCTAAAATGCAACAATGATTTAGTTATGCATCATCCCATTTCTGGCACATCTGTTATACTGAGGAAATTGGGAACTGGTGCCATACCATGGAATAACTGCAGGTCTCTGGATGTTGTCTTGAAATGAAGGATTATTTAGCCACCACTCTAAGCTTTCTAGACAGGTGTTCTCATGCTCGATCACACATTAAGAACAGATCCTTGATGTTGTGTAGATCCTCTATTCTGATCTTATAGCAGTAGTGTCTCTAAACTTGGCTTGGTTTTGCAGAAATGTATTCTGATGAGGGGCCTGAAGAACAGATGGCAGGGTGAGCGGCACTGTTCAAATCGTGACAAAAGAAGAAAAGCTTCGTGTCTGGCCACAACTTGCTGCATTGCAAGACTGATTTGAGTAGCTCCATTTAGTTTTCAGGGGAGTGATAAGCTAGAGCACTGTGAGTCTGTTCATCTGTGCTCTTGAAATTCCCCTGCAATCAGTCCAGAGTTACTTTGGCTCAATTGAAGCAGACCCAGTCAGTGGAAAGCAATCATTCTCTTTTTCACGTTTGATCCAAACTCGTGGGAGCTTTCATGACAGTTATCATCCTTCTTGCTAGATCAGGCCAATCTTGTGTGACACTATCAACATTCCACAGTCAGGAAGAAAATTAAGGAGGAAAAAAATACTATAAATCCATTCAGGCCGCAGAAAACAGTGACCGAATATGGATCTTTAAGAGGACATTTTTGTGGGTTTCTTTTTTTCAAAAAAAATTCCTTCTTTGTTATATTAACAGTTACATTTTTGTAATTGCTTTTTCAATTACTTCCTTTCTTTCTACAGCATATTCCATGGGCTAAGAACTGTAAAATACCACTAATAGCTCAGAGTGTAGGCAGATTGGCCATAAAGCAGTCCACAGCTGGCCACATATGAAGGTGGCTACAGAGCTCTGGCAGATCAGTGGTGTCACTTAGAGCTATCATGGCACACACAGTAAAGAAACCAATCCAGGGAAAACTTCTTAATCTTATCCTTTTTGTGAGCTCAAGTTCTTCATGTTATTAATTTGGTTAGACACGAGGCAAGTCTACTGACAGCTGTCAATATTTTCCCCTGACAGGGAAAGCACGTAGTTTTACTTTGCTGAGGTAAGCATTAACTATTTTCAGTGTGAAATTAGTTTTCTGTCATGTTCCCTTAAAACTATTATTTATGTTAACATTAGTGTCAGTAACTTGGTTTGCTAGACAGTTTGTGCAAAACCAGGTTTCTGGAGGTAAGAGCCCGTGATGAAAAGAATTGGAAAGAATGTAATAGAAATGCTATATTTCTGATCTGATCTGATAAAAAATATTTAAAAATCACTACACTATGCCCAAAAGATTATGTTTATATAAGACTCACTTTATGAGTCATATTTCTCAATTATTCTTTCTCATGATGGCCTTTAAGAAAATATTCAATAAACCGAAAAAATAAGAATATGTTAGCAGATTGACGCAGATGAAATATCTTTCAGTGGTAAACTGCAGTTCCTTGAGCTGACCATACTAATGCTGTCTTCAATCTGAGTCTTGAAACTTGACTCCAGATATTCCAAAAAGATACATTATTAAACACTATAATGACTGGTGTCTCCTAGGTGCCTGATGATATATAGGACAGCCTTGATCTCTCTCAGGTATGCAGGATGCCTACATATAGGATAAAGAGACTATCAAATGTCATAAGGGGGCTCTCTAGCTGGCCAGAAAGGATCCTGAGAA
The DNA here is from genome assembly GCF_965231255.1 of Vanellus vanellus. Taxonomy (NCBI): domain Eukaryota; kingdom Metazoa; phylum Chordata; class Aves; order Charadriiformes; family Charadriidae; genus Vanellus; species Vanellus vanellus. The sequence goes on from NC_138906.1 coordinate 153,467,894, forward strand.
AAGAAGTGCCTTACAGAATGGTGACAATGATGGAGATGCTTACACGGCAAGCAGAATCAGCTCCGTTCACTGTGGTGTTGTACAAGAAGGGAGGAAGGATTCATGGGGCTGGAAGAGGGCAGAGAATTCATGACACCAGCTTCTCGCAGGTAAAATTATGTGTGGGATTTTTTTATTTAAGCATTGGATTAAATAAGAAAGGGCTTATTCAAGCAGAAACAGAATGTTCTCCTTCTTATAGTGCATCTCTGTTTCTTGCTGCACACCTTATGAAAAGAGGTAGAGAATTTGCTGACTCTTCTCCTTCTCTTACAGGCAATGATTGGGGTTGGTTCTCTGGCAGAAAAAGAAACTCATAAAAGTTCATATGAGAAGAAATAATATTTGATATTTTCAGGGTAGATCATACAAATATTATCTGTTCAATGAGAAGGAAACCCATCACTTGATGATTGAACATTTTTAAAAAGTCAGCTCTGGTCACCACTGTATTTTGTGAGGTGTGTTAGGCATCATCTGACAACAATCGTGGGCTTAAATCTTGCAGAGCCTTAACTGTGGACTACAGACAGTTTCAGAGTCTGTATTGGATGTGGGCATGCTCCAGCTGCTGGGCTGTACGGCCCATCAAAATCTGGCCAGGTCCAAGAACACACAGGATGTGTGGGAACTGGGTAGCTTCAAAGTTAACAGAGGAGCAAAATAAGAGTTCTCAGCAGTGCAGTTTTTAATTTAGGTATCTTAGACTCACTTTGATACCTAAAACCTTGAATAGAACTTTCTTTGATCAAACACCAAACCCTTTGCTTTTGCTGCTTCTGAGTAAAAATTAATGAAGCAAAATTTGACCTACAAGAACAGATAAATCTGAATGTGGAATTTTAGTTGCAAAATTATTTCTTGAGAATGTCTTTGAGGCTATTTCAGTTTGAGATTTTGCAAGAATCTAATTTAAATACTACTGTAGTTTAAAGTTTTCACATGAAATGTCATATACAGAATAGTTTTTGAACTCAAGATTACCGTATTAAAAACATATAGAGAATTTAAGATTTAGTTTCCTTTAAGGAGCTTTTTTTTTAGATAATGAAATAATGTTTAGAAAATGCTATAGCTAATAGAAAACAAAATTGACAAAGAAGAAATTAAATCAAGATGGCTACAACCATCACTTTCCTTTAAAGGACAACTGCTGCTCTATTGGAGTCATTTTGGATTATGTGGTTCTATGTTTCTATGTCAACTCCAGATTCTAAAAGAATTCAGGAAATACATGCAAAGTGCAGAGGACTTTTCTGAACATTCAAAATTTTCTTCAATAAGTATAGGAGGATCCATTAAACAGAAAAGTTCAATTTGTATTCAGTTATTCATCTTTATTTTTCTTCTATTAAGACCTTGCCATCCAGATTGGCATTGTTTGATGTTAAATCAGGAAATAAGAAATAAGAAATAAATATATCTTTATTAATTTTATAAAGGAAAGAAACGGGCTTCCTAACTCAGAATTAAATTCAACCTGTACATATTTAGTAGAAAATAATCATGTTATCTCTATTTTATTTAGTTTACTTCCCTCATAGGGATAGATACAAGAAATGAAATTGCTGAATTAAATATTATTGTTACGATGAACAACTAGCTATTATGGAATATTTAACTCAATTTGCTAGAAACAGAATCCATAACACATATGTCTGGAAATTAATACAGCAACATATTTGTTAGTGATTACTTTCATGGTTTGAGTAAACTGCATATCTAGCGAATGAGAAATCCGTTTTTCTTGATATAAAATACTATTATCAAAAATAAGCAGACTCAGTCTGACTGTAATGCAAATATGTAGTTCTCAAAGAAATACTATTTATACTTTACCCCGCAAAATACCATCTATCCCATATAAGAATAAATAACTGATTTAAGACTTCACTATAATTAATTAATTCTGTATAATTATTTAATTATAATTAATTCCTTAATTCTCTTTGAAATTGTAATCCATTAAAAGTAGATATTGATACCATGACACACAGAGAATTAATTTTATCTTAAATATCTATATTCCTACATTTGTAATAATAACTAATTTTTGTGTTTTGTTATTCCCTCCTGTCCAAAAAAACTCTCTTCAAATCTTCCGCTTTCTACTTTTTGAAGGAAGTGGTTCTACTCAACCACTAAAAAGCAGTATGGATTATTCCAGTGAATTAATAAATTGGCAACCTGGGCACCATTGGAGATTTTGGAAAGCTCAAATGAACTGGAAAACACAAAATGAAACAAGTGGATAAAAGTAAAATAAATCATAATGACTGATACGTATTTTTAATCATTCAAACACTATTTTATCAAAGGTGTGATATTGATTCAGTTTAGTAAAAATACAGAACTTCAACAACTTCTCTGGATTTGCAGCTTTATAAGCAATCTTAAGCTAGTCAGCAACATTCTTTTCCAAATGTAATTTAAGAATGACATTTTAATCTCCACTGATTTACTCAGTTATCCAAAAATAAGGGCTAAGACATTTTTAATTAGAATTTATTTTTTCAATCTATCCTCTCCTCATCTATTATAAGGTAAGAAATTACACAGATAGTATTCCAAACATTGTCAGTAGAAAGGATATAAACATTTTAGCAAATATGATATTTAGCACATTAATGATGAAATATTTGGCTTTTGTGATGTTTAGGAAGATCATTTAAGCTTGTTCCCAAAGCCTCCCACATTTCCATACAGGGCAGAATTCCTTTCAGAAATTGAAGGATTTGGAAATGTGATCTTTTTGTATAGACACTGCATTGGACACAGTGATTCTAATATTACTCTATGTAATCTCCAGGTGGGACAGACATATATTAATCATGAGAATTATCTTCTCTCAGAATTGATGGTCTGATTACAGGATACAATTCCTGTGTTGCATAAAAAGGCAAGGGACGACAACTCTCATAACAGTGAAATAAAGCCCCATCATTCCTTTGCAATATTATTCAAAACAGACCAGGAATTTTATCCAGAACATTCTATTTTCTGCTCCCACAAGCTTAACTTAAAATAATTGAACTTTTGCACAGACTAAGTTGGATTTGCAGGGGTGCGACAGCACTCCTGTTGACTAATCTCTTGGACACATTCATACATGATAAGCCATACCAAATAGCGTTGTTTAGTGCTCAGGAGCATTAACTACAGAGTTCTATTCTAAGACTGCTAAATGTTAGGAGGAAGTCTGTAAATGACAGTTTGATGAGTAGAAAGTCATGTTGTTCAAAGCTCTATGGTGTCCAATAATGGCACCTTGAACAATAATTTGTTCGTAAAGCCAATAGACAATGTACTGCTCCAGTGAACTGCTACAGCCATTATTTGATCAGAATAAATTCATGCAGGCTGAATTAGTGCTTTGCATGAAAGTAAAGCTATATAGATAGCCTGCCTGTAAAATAAATTTACCTGTAGTAAAGTCATGAGCGCCCTGATCTAGCTTCAAAGTTGTATCTAAATTCAAAGTCGATCTTTCTTTGACCAGCATATTGAATTAGATGACCTCCAGATACCCCTTTCAGCCTGCCTTATTTTTTTATGTTTAAGTCAGAAAGTAAAAGTATGTAAACTGAGGGAAACATATATGTATATGTTCATGCAGATATTTTGGAAATTCAAGGACAGGAATGAATAATGAAGAAAAAAGATCATAAGAATAAAGGAATGATATCTTGCACTCTTCATGCCATGTGACCTTCCAGAAAGTTAAACTACCTTACGCCATGTTTCGCTAGCTGAGACTTGCACAACGGAGTGCAGTGAGACAGTGAGAGCAAAGTGCATACACTCCTAGATTCCTGTTTTGCCTCCTCTCTCTTCATGCGCTAATTTTGAAGCTTCATAGCACCAGTGGACCTCCTGTAAGTGTGATGGTACAAGGAAAGCCATTCCAAACCTTCTGAATTCCATTCACTTGGCCTGTCGAGTAAATACAGCAAAACATCCATTGCACCGCTGGTCACTCTACCTCTATCATTACTCCTATTTCATGTCAGTGGGATTACTGACACAGTGAAGTACTATCCAAGAACTGTCTAGCCCTCTCCCAAGCACAAGATAAAAGCTTTCCTCCGTGACTTATGTGAATAATGACCAAGAATAATTCCAGTCTTTTGAACTGCATTCCACTGTGGAATGAACACTACACCAAAGAAAAAAGGAGGACACAGCAACAGAAGGAAAAGTTAAGTTCCAGTCTCAAAAGCAATCATTTCAATTGTTAACATTCCTCCTCCCCTGGAGCTATTTTGCCTCTGGCAATTCTTGTGGTCTCAGTCTTGCTATGCTTTCTTCCCCCCTCCCTATATTCCTTACCGCTGTTTCTTTGAGATTCAGTAAAGCCCTTACTTACCTACAGAAAGACAGAACATGTAAATGAAACTTAAAGTCTTTTCAATTTACTTTCTCATCCCATTTTCCAAGTGCTGCTTTCAAACATTCGTTAGAACAGGGTTTGATGAGAGGATCTCAAGATAACCATGATTACTCTAATTTACTTCACAATTCTTTCCCCATTTTTAAATTTCTATCTGTAAGTATACAGGTAAGATATGCATTGAGAAACTAAATATTCCAAACACTATTGTTCATACTTAGATGTACCAATTTAAAACAAGAACAACAACCAAACCTACCCACAAGGTGGATTCTTTAAGTATGGTGTCAAAAGGTGTCTGGTAAGAGTTTCAGTCACAGTAAACACATCTCCATGCTTTTACTGAACTACAAAGAAAGAATTTTTAGCAATAGTCAGTATGAAAGGACAGAAATATATTCTTTTTTGGATGGTGATATTGGGGTATGAAGGAATTTTTAACAAACAACAATTTTTAAATGCCAGAAAATCAGTGTGTGTTTTTTTTTTTTTTAAATAGTTTGAAGACATTTGAACAGCAAAAATTATCAATAACTAATCATGATGTATTAAGCACATGAAAACTTGTTATTTAATTGAAGAGCAGAAAGAAACTGACAGTGCTAGAACCTGAAGTCCCTTATTTATGAGTGCATCTTTTACCAACTTATGCTTAGCGTGGTGTATGGTGGGTGCCAGCAGTAATATGTTAATATATTATAATTGTCTGGCTAACTGAAATAAGTTATAGCTGACGAAAGTAATAGGAAGTCATTCATTATAAAGGTTAAGTAGTGTGCAGAGCATTGTCTGTGTATATAGCCAATGCCATTAACATTAATTGCAAAGACTGTGATAGCAGAATTACTTGATAAAATGTTCACTTTTCAAATATACAGTGAGCTTTCAGAGAGCTTTCAGATCACTCTCTGTTCTGCCTCAAACTAAATCCTGCAATATGTGCATGGCTGAGCCCAGAGATAGCTGGAGATTGGGTCTCCCACTCTCAAACAGGAGGAATTAGAGGTCTGTGTGTAGTTGCAGGGCTATGATCTCATTGGCGTACCAGAGATGTCATACGGTAATTCGCACAACTGGAGTGCTCCAATGGCTGGATATTGGCTGTTCAGGAAGAAAAGAGCAGGACAACAATGAGAGGAAGTAGCTCTTGATGTGAAGGAGCAGTGACAATGCATGGAGATCTGCCTCGGGATGGGTGATGAGGCAGCTGAGAACTTATGGGTCACTATTAGAGGGCAGAATATCATGTACTGGTGTTGTGTCGGGTGTCTGCTACAGACTACCTGATCAGGAAGAAGAAGCAGATTAGGCCTTCTTCAGACAACTGGAAAAAGTCTCATGTTCACAGACCCTGGTCCTCCTAGGTGACTCAGACTGGCCAAATATCTGCTAGAGGGTCAACACAGCAGGGCACAAGTGGTTCAGAAGGTTTCTGGAGTACATCAATGACAACTTATTAACACAAGTGATCAAGGAGCCAACGAAGGAAGACTGTCTGCTGGATCTCATACTTACAAACAATAACTTGTTGGGGATGAAACAGCTGGGGACATCCTTGGTTGCAGTGGTCATAAGATGGGGGACTTCAGGATTCTGAGAGGAAGGAGCAGGGCAAAAAGCAGGATCACATCCCTGGACTTCAGGAGAGAAAATTCAGGAACCTGCATGGAAGAATTTCCCTAGAGATGGCCCAGGAGGGAGGGCCAGGAGATCTAGTTAATTTTCAAGAATCAGCTCCTTCATGCTCAAGAATGGCTCATTCCTTTTTGCAGGAAATGAAGCAAACACAGCTGGAGATTTGTATGCATGAACCTGATCCTGATAAAACACAAACATAAAAAGAAGAGTATAAGACGTAGAACCAGGGACGAGTGACCCAGGAGGAATACAGGAACACTCTCCAAGTGTGTAGGGGTGGTGTTAGGAAAGCAAAAGCTCATCTGGAGTTGAACCAGACAAGGGACATGAAGGACAATAAGAAGGGCTTTGACAGGCACAGCAGCAGCTAGGGATAAGGGAAAATTTGTGTCCACCACTGAAAGGGGCAAGGGACCTGATGGCAATGGACATGGAAAAGACGAATGTACTGAATTCCTTCTCCTCAGTCTTTACTGGAAATGCTTGACTTCATCAATCCCAAGTCCCCAAGACCAGTGAGAAAGTCTGGACCAGGGAAGACTTACTCTCAGTGGAGGACTATCAGATTAGGGAATATGTAAACAAACTAGGGGCACGCAAGTCCATGGGGCCTGATGAGGAGTACCCACAAGTGCTGAATGAGCTGACTGATGTCATTGTGAGGCCACTCATGATTACCTCTGAAAGGTCATAGTGACTAGAGGATGTCCCTGAGCTCTGGAAGAAATCAAACATCACTCCCATTTTCAAGAAAGGCAAGAAGAATCTCCGGAACTTCAGGCTGGTCGCCCTCAACTTGACCCCAGGGATGGTGATGAAGAAACTAATCCTGGAAACCATTTCCAAGCTTAGTTAGGACAGGTAGGTGTTTGGGAGTGGTCAGCATAGATTTAGAAACAGGAAATCATGCCTGATCAACCTGATACCCTTCTACAATGAAGTGACTGATTTAGTGTGCAAGGGGAGAGCAGAGGATTTCATTTATCTTCACTTCGGTAAAGACTTTGACACTCTCTGCCATAACATCCTCAAAGACAAGCTGACAAAATATGAGTGAGACAACTGGACAGTGAGGTGGCTGGAAAACGGGCTGAACTGCTAGGCTCAAAGGGTTGTGGTAAGGGGCATGAAGTCCAGAGGGAGGGCAGTAGCTAGTGGCATACCAAGGGGCAGACACTGTGGCCAGTACTATTCAATATCTTCATTAATGACATACAGAAAGTCTCCGATGAGACAAAGTGCACCCACAGCAGGCTGGCAGACAATGCAAAGCTAGCAGAAGTAGTTGATACCAGATGGTTGTGCTGCCATTCAGAGGGACCTGAAGAAATGGGCCAAGAGGAATCTCATGAAGTTCAGCAAAGGGAAATGCCAAGTCTGGCCCTGGGGAGAAATAATCCCATGCACCAGTGTATGCTGGGGGCAACCAGCTGGGAAACAGCTTTGCAAAAGAGGTCCTGAGGGTTCTGGTGGACACAAAGTTATCCATAAGCCAGCAATGTTCCTTTGCTGTACACAAGGCCAACAAGTCTCCTGGGCTGTGTTAGACAGAGTGTTGCCAGCAGGCCAAGGGGGGTGATCCTTCCCCTCTGCTCATTCCTGGTGAGACACATCTGGAGTACTATGTCCAGGCCTGGGCTCCGCAGTAATAAACAGACATGGACATACGGCAGTATGCCTGATAAGGCAGTAGAGCATCCTTCATAGAAGAAAAGGTTGAGAGAGCTGGCACTGTTCAACCCGGAAGAGAGAAGGGTTTGGAGGATCTTTTCAAAGTATATAAATATCTGATGGGGGCTAGAGAGAGAGCTGTAAAGAAGATGGAGCCAGGTAGCAAGACTCTTCTCTAGTGGTGGCCAGTGATAGCACAAGAGCAATCATAAGGGACTTTTTTCTTTTTTTTTTTCTTTAAATGTGAAAGTTGTCAAACACTGGAAAAAGTTGTCCAGAGAGCTTGTGGCATTTTCGCTTTTACAGGTATTCAAAACTGGACAGGACACATACCTGAGGAACCTGCTCTAGGTAATTCTGCTTTGAGCAGGAGTTTGGACTAGACTATCTCTAGAGTTAACAGCCAGCCTCAGTCATCCTCTGATTTTGTGTCTCTAGAAACGGTACCCTTTGCCAGTGAAAATGACCAGTGGCAGGAACAGATCCTAAAAAGAGCAATTTCTGACATTGTAAATGCCGAAATGCACATGGTTCAGCTGTAATCGAAGCAACCAAATTATTCTGTCACTTGGATTAGCTCACAAGTGCTACAGTAGCTGTAAATCCTCTTCCTGGATTAAAATTGAAAGTACAATTTTGCCCATAGGTGTTAGATGGAAAAGGAAAATCCAGAATCAAGTAAACTAGAAAAGATCTTCTCACTAGTATGCCATGTAGGTGGCCTGCAATATTGCCAGAGTATGTAATTCAATCTTCTGTAGATCTGCTTCTGCCAACTGTAACTATCTGGCTTGCATTTTATGTCTAATATTTGCCTTGATATTTTTACGTAGGCTTAGCTAGTATTTTCCCTGCTATATCAGCATATCATAAGAAACAATTCACTGGTGGAAATGGCAGAAGCTTTGCTGTTTGGCAATTGTACAAAGAGGTTGCACTAAAATATTTGCAGGAATTCTCTACTGACAGAATTAAATGTATTAAAGATTTGCAGCAAAGGGGGAGGTGACTCTGAGTTCGGAGCCATTTCAGTTCCCTCATAGAGCTTGCCAAGGGAACGTGAACTGCAGGATTTAATCCTGGGGAAGCTAATAGGCACCTTGAAGGCTGGCCAGGTTACCCTGCATAAACGTTGCCTTGAAAGAAGCAGAATGCTACATGAGACTTCTTTGCCTGAAGCTTCTTCTCACTGAATATTACAGGAGGAATAAAATGACGCTTCTACTGAATCACAGGTCAGACACCAACTACAGAATTTTTCAGGCAGGACCACACACACAAAACCCAACAACTAAGTGCTTTGTTTTATCTGAAACTTGCCCTGGCACCAAAGGTGTTTCTTTCCTATTTCTTTCACGGGAAGCAGAACTATAAAAAGATTTTTCAGTACTTGAATATTAATTCTGCCAACTGTGAAAATGCAGAATAGGAATACTGTGCTGTATACGGCCATAGACCTGATCTCAAATAACCCTGTATAGACCTGATCTCAAATAACCCTGTATCATTCAATAAGTGTTTCCAGAGAATGTGATCCTCGGGTTCATCTCCAGTTTCCTAAAAGAATCTAAGCAGACACAGGGAAATTCAATGAATAAGCATGCAAAAGGGTTTTCTTAGGCTTTCCTGATGTTTTACTCTTTGACTCCAGCCAAGGATGGTTGTCTTGATAAAATTGAGAGTATCAGGAACATTCCTGAGGAGTAGGGATTTTTTAGCTTGATCTGATCTGGGAAGAATGCTTCATAGTAATTTTTCCTGATAAAATTTTCACTTACAATGTTTTGTTAGTCCTGTAACGCAAAACATAAAATGTGCATATGTGATTAATTGACATCACACACATTTGTGATGTGAATAGTTTAAACTGATTCTGATAATTCAGTGTGAAATATTTATGAATGTACGCATAACCCTTCACTGTCAGTTTGGGTGACGTTGATATTTGTCATGCTGTTCCTTTCCGTCTTTATTTTGACTCTGAAATACATACTCTTTCAATACAACCATTCATTTTCTTTCACGAAATCACATTTAGATTTACTGACCTTTCTTAAAACTAACATCTGGATGGAAGATGAACTTCTTTCTGTTGATCAGATGGGAACAACTGAATGTGCATTAGTTTAGTTAGTTTTACAGCTCTCTTTGGGTGTAGCCATTTAGCATAACGTATACTGGTAAAGAAAATGTCATTGATGTCTTAATTTTTTGTGCCATCTCTGGTTCCATAAGATTCTTATATCTTCCTTTATTTTCTGCCTCATTTATACATGGAACTAATAATCTACCACATGGGGGTTTTTTTTGTAGATATAGTGTCTGCTGGCAATATAAGTGGGGAAAATTGTAGCAGACACCAATATTTAATTAAAAGGAAGATACAAATATTGTAATTATCATTGAGGATTCATAGAGTTAAAATATATCCCTGGAAAACAGCGTTAATATTTTGCCAAATTGCATGGAAAAGAAATTCTGGAGGACAACATCTGTGTCACATCCCGTTTTGTTAAGAGATATATGTTCAAGTTTGAATACTAACACCTCTTATTGTTAAAATTAGTCAGAGGTTTATAATTCTTCTCCCTCCACCTCTGATTCATTGCTGTATCCAGTGGGAAATAATAATTCTAAGAGCTTATAACTTGAGTCTGCAAACCTTTTCTAGTGCTACTGTAAATATTATGTGTCCTGATTTCCATTTTCATTGAAATATGATGTGCGAGAATAATTACTGTTTGTCTCTCAAAAAAGACAAGGATAATTTTGTTGTATATATGCACTACTGGTACTATAATGTGTACACCCGGATTCAGATAGGTTCCTCGGATCAGAGAGGTAGTGCAATTTTGAATACGTCTCCTACTGAGATTTTCTTAATACATTTTTTTTCAGATTGTTGCTTTTTATTTTCTCTTTTGCTTCATCATTTAACTGTATCTATCTTTGCTTTTTACCTAGTTCCGGATTTGTGACATATTTGGAGGATTTCCGAGGTACACTTTTTCACTGGAACAGGTTCTCCAATTAATATCTCATTTAAAAATCAGCCATCCTGCTGTTGCAGAAATAATGCAATTGTACACAGATGAACACATGGTAAGTACAAAAAGAGAGAATTTCTTTCTTGTATCATAATGATTTTTTTATTTTGTCTCTGACAAATAAGTAATTTATATACACACACAGCAACAGCACCCAGTAGCAAAAAGCTGGAGAAGGGTTATCTGATAAAGACATACACATATGCAAGACATATATAAAGCATAGATAGAAGGATATATACTTTCTTTTGTCCCCAAAACAATAAAAGCGCCACAGAATTAACATTTTAGAGACATAAGGGGAAAAGAAGTAACAAAAATCTGACTGAGATAGTCTATCAAGATGATGCTGTTTTAAACCAGTGCATCTGTACTCTTTATGCCTCCCTCACAGTCAGCATCTGTTTTACCTGGTCGCTTCCAGCTTAACAACCTCCAGGCTATCCTGAGGGCTAGTTCTTTCAAAGTACTGTAAGATTTTTCTGCATCTTACCTACTTACCTTTTCTAGCACAAACAGACTTCAAACCTTAAAAAAATATGTAAATTTGTATTTGTAGCCTACATATTCTACAGCAAGGTGGAATATTTTTTTCACTAGTCTTATATTCCCCCCAAAATTCAATACTATTTATCCAACAGTGGCTGTTTTCTGCAAAACTTATGTTTGACAACAGAGAGTATTTTAGTAGTACTTTTCCAGATGTTTCACTCCAGTATCTATCAGTAGTCATTATATTTTCTAGATAACACATGCTGCAATCTTTTTCACCTCCTTTGTATGCACAAGGAATTAATAACCTGTCAGCATCAGCTTTCTATTTTATAGTTTTTTAATCATCAATGTTTGTTAATTCTAGGCAAATTAGACTCCAAACTTTCACTTAACCATCACTTTTTGTACCCAGAAGAATAAACTTAAGTGTTCTTCTGTACTCCTGGTCTCCAATTTGCCCACTTCTAGGAAACTCTGAAGGAAGGCTGCATCCTTGTGACATGTACAGGATCTAAAAGGAAGGCAGATCAAGGTTCTCAGAATCCTCGTTTTAGGCTCTATGGAGGCTCAAGCATGCACCAGGTCATGCTTGGTTCATAATTGTGCTAGAAGTATAACAGCTAAATAAACCTGCATAGAATTTTCAGTTCTGCCGGTCTCCAAAACTGAAGGATACACAGGTTTTGTGCAGTTCTACATGTTAAGCATTGATGCTTCCCCGTAGCTTCCTTATTAAAAATTTATTAAGTACCCAAATTTGAATTGTTTCTCTCCTTCTGTAAAATATTTGTGACATCTCATTTTGATAAGAACATTTTGGTTCCTATTTTCCTTTTTGCTATTAAGAATCCAATAAGCAGAACATTTTCAATTAGCTAATTAGCTAACCTTTCTTCGCAACCAGTTTTAGCCAGATCTTTGTAGGAAAACCTAAATGTAAATACTAAATATGAGAGGAAAAAAAGTACCTTCTCTTCTGCAGACATTAAAAGAGGCCAATATAAGGATTAATTAAATAGCCTAGGTAATAATAGTAGCAAGTTGTGAGAGAGTTTCTACACTCTCTCATGAGTCCAAAGTACTCAGCATCAATAATTAGGGGCAATGATGAAAACCGGGCAGGGGCTAAAATAGGCTTGCAGCTAAAGGAAAGATTGGCTTGCTAGCATTTCTTTGACATTATAAGCATGATGAGACTGAGTATATATTAAAAGTACAGAAAACCATAAAGATTAAAAGTGATTGGGTAGGAAGGACATACTAAATAAAAATTAAACATCCATTAGTTATTTGCCCTTAATTCTCTCTAGCCACTCAGTATATTAAACTGATTTCCTGGTTTTTAAGAGCATAAAAGTTGAAAAAGTCTTAAAATAAAAACTAAAAAATCTGTTCTTTATGTTCATAGTAGAAACTGAGAGAAATTAAACTTGAAACATATTGAGAAATGTGTCAATTGAGACATCACATTAAACTTCCTAAAATTAAGCATAATGGTGTGGAAATCTCATTGTTAGCATGCATTGGCTGAGAAGGCTGTGGGATCTCTATTAGTAGAAAACTTTAAGCACCGCTCCCGACAAGCTGTCCCTGTCTTAATATTGGGGAACAGACTAGAGGATACTCTGAGGTTCTTCCAGCCCTAGCTTTCTCATGATGAAGATTATACTTCAACAGACAGGTCTCAGGATATATATGTTAGTCACTGCTAAAATGGAAAGGAACTCATTTCACATTTCAGTTTCAGGTAAAGTCCTTAGGCATAGAGACTAAAGAAATAAGAGAAAGCTGGGAATTCAGGCAGATGGATAAAGAGATAATGAACCAAAGGAAGACAAACAAATCATATTTACATCTGGGAAAGTTATACTAATTAGCAGCTGTAAATCATATATACAATATGTGCATAAAATCATTTGTAAACACAGGTTAAGTAATTTTAACTGTCCTTAAAAAAGCAGAATTACCTCTTCTTAAAATGCAACGTAAGACAAATAAATTATATAAAATTATATTCTCCTTTTTCTTTTGGAAATCTAATACCAAGTCTAGTGCCAAAGCCTTATAATTCCTAAATTCTATTTATGTATATTGCTGTATTATTAGAAATGGGGGTTTGGATTTTGTTTTTATTTGGAATTATGCCCAGCATAAACACCTCTAGATTATCAAATATAGCCTAGTAGCCTAAACTATTAGCAATCACTTTATTCTTTGTCTCAGAACTTCTGGATACGTTGTCCAGGTTAAACAAGGGCGGCTCTGGAAGTTGAAAAAGGGCTAATTACTAAATACTTCTGAGGGATAGAAAATTTTATCTTCATTTTCTGACATCATCAGAGCATGAGATAATAAGCAACGTGAAAAAAAAGAAACTATTAGATCATTTGTCCATCTTGTACCTGGGTCAGAGATTGAAGATGTAATGGGTATCTTGTCAGACTATGTTTGAAAAAGTCACACCCTAGGTTTCCTTTTTTTGTCCTTGAGAAGTTGTTTGAAACACTGATGGTGCTCCATGTCAAGAATTTACTTCTATTCCTTATATATTTTCCCATTTTTTAAAAAAATATCTTAGTCATGTTTTCTTATATTCCCTTTGATACAATATTTTGCTACGTATTTTCTCTCCTTTGCTACTTTTTTATCCACACCAGGTATGTATAGACTGTTACCATCTGCTACTGCAGTAAACTAGTGTGGTCACAATTAAAATTATGCAGTACTGAAAATGTGACTAATTATATGAAAATTGTAAACATAAGTATTTTGATGGTAACTGCTGCCTAAACTTTTAAGGTTTTCTGGTCACTCCCTTCTTCTCTATAATGATTCTGGTTGCTCTTCTCTGAACTTACTCCAATATGTCCATCTTTCTGATAAATCACTTCCAGAATGTAACACAATATTTTAGCTGGAGCTGCACTACTACCATATCGTTAGCTATTAATGTGATGAACATTGACATTGATTGATGTGGTATAATGATGTGATGCTATGAAATAGATTCTTTTTTAACTGAGTCAACATTTAAAGTTAGGTTTCTGGCATTTGATCCATATTTTGTAAGGCGCAATCTGGAAGAAGATAAAAATATGGGTTATTTAAAAGGAATCTAATCTTTGAAACTATGCACAGATTTCAGCACTTAGCTTTATCCTGTGTCAGGATGAGCAGGGTGCTAAAAACCAGAGAACAGAGCCTTGGTTCAGGGCTTTCTGCATTGGATAATGGCCAATAATGTGAGATATGAATTCCTGCTACGTTTCAGTCAGACTCAGGCAAGGTTCCTTACATCCCCCAGAACACCTTTATTTATCAAACTGTGCAAGACATGATCTTTATTATTTTGACCTTGTCTAAGTGTCACAGTCACACAAATTGTGACTAGATTTTTTTGCTTTGATCTGTTCCATGAGAATGAAACCCGAATTGATAGTTGAAAGACTGCAGATTTTTCAAATCTGTGTCTTCTAAATATCTCAGTCAATTCTTATTAAAACATATCTAGTTAATCTTTACCATCCATGATGCAAATTTCAATGGTTTATCTGTAGGTGATTGTTTGCTTTTAGCCTCATGGATCAGATGTACAGATTAAACGTGAAATGCAGTGGAGCCAAGTCATTCCTGTGCAGCAGAAGATAGAATCATAGAATCAGAATTGTCTGGATTGGAAGTGACCTTTAAGATCATCGAATCCAACCATCAACCTAACACTGCCAAAACTGCTACTAAATGTAAAAGTCACAAGAGTTTTAATTCCTTGCCTTCTCTCTAAAGAGCAGAGACGGCACTGGCCATCTTCAATCCAGAGGGTGGTCTGGGACAGTTCTCTCACATACACTGGGTATCTAATCCTGTATTCCCCATCCCAGCCTCACCCCTGTATTTGTAGGTCCCAATCCACTGTGTGCTCATTGCTTTAACAGAATATCACTGCTTTACATAGGAATTCTACAAAACATAGTGAAGATATCAGCTTGAGTTTGTATCACTTAAATTAATGGTGTAAAACTAGGCAGATATGCTCTAGTGTACGTGGGGAAGCTTTGGACCTGCTCATCCACTAGCTTACAGTGTAAACAGAGTCCAAAAAGAAGGTTAATACAATGAATCTTGTTTAAAAACAAACTAAACAAACAAACAAACAAACCCACCAGGGACTGAAAGATAGAGAACAGGTATCCAAGTATTCTAGTGATGTTCATGAAGGACTGTTGGTTTCTGAGAATTGCTGTCTGTCCCGTGTGGCTTTTTTCCTTTATAAAGGAAACAAACATTTTGATAATAACATTGAGGCCTGATTTTTTTCATAAAAAATTCAAGGGTCTTGCTGAAGTAAATGGATTTAGAAGTGTAATTTGTTGCTCTATACTTTTTCTAGAATCTATGGAAAGATGTGAGAAATCTTCAAGACTGATTTCATATGCCACTGCCTCTGGCTAACTGGATATTTCTGATTTTCCAGGTGAAAAGTAGGAGACACTACACTATGACTTAATACTGAGTATCATAATTGAGGAAAATCATTGAAGGAAATCAATGGGAGTTGATCTCTAAGTTTACATTCAGCATAATAACTTTATCAAAGTATCAAGTTTTCGGAATCCCAAAATAGCTACACATGCTTTAACAATACTTTTGGATTAATCTCTCTTTGCCTTCATCATTTATAAAAAAAAAAAAAAAAAAAAAAAAAAAAAGGAAAGTACTGAAGTACTGAATAGTTCCTACCTAACTGAGCAGCATTAGGAAAAGCTAAGAATAAACAAGTGAAAGCAAACCAGTGAAAACTTTTTATTCAAAGAATTACTGGTCATAGAGTTTAAAATATAACTTCTTAACCAAAAAATCTCAATGTATATATATATGTATGTATATATATATGTATTGTAATTTCTCAGGAAATGACTCATGCAGTTTGTGTCTTGTTATGTGTTCTGATCATTTACTTAAACAAGATGTTTAACCTAATAGCAACTATTCTGATCAACAAAAAGAACCTAAATTAACATTTAAACTTCTTTTATTCTGAGATAAATTAGAATTATTAGGTGAAGAGAGGAGACATTTATAAATGAAATAATCTTGGAGCTCTCCCCAGTCAACATGACAGCAGGCATAAGCAAGGTTTTAAATTTAATTTAGTAACCAGCTGAGAATTCCGACCAGATTATTTCTTTCTGTCTTAGTTGTTTTTGTTTTTTTTTTACCAGCCCTCAGGAAACAAATAAATTTAAATATAGTCATACCTTAATTTGAAGAGAAAAATATGTCAATGAAATCAAAACAGGAAAGGACTTGGAGATTCTATATAGCAAAAAATGTGAGCAAAGCTGAAGAGATGGATCCTTGAAACCCACTTTAACAAACCTGTTGTTACAGTCTATGGCAGGCAAAAACTCTTTTGCTTCTTACAAATTGAGATGTGAATAATAAATCTTGATGTCAGATACCATATTTAGTTCTCTGCTGCTTAAAGATACAAATCTTTTACTGCCCTGATTAAGACAGGTGGAAATTAAAGACTGCGCAATGGACTGAATTAAGGTTGTATAGCAATCTCTATTCCAGCCACTTCTGGATATGCAGTGTAAGATTTTGGCATTTCCTACCTTTTACATGATTGATTTTACAATCTTAATGATGTTCCTTTGATGCTTATCTTCAATGAGATGGAAAATCTGCTCAAAATTAATTTAGAGCACATCTCATAGATCTTGGCAGATGGAGAGACCTTACCATCAGCCTCTAGGACAAAATTAATGTTATCAAAATGAACATGCCTTCTATAACGCTGCATGTCCTAAAAGGTCTCCTGGTTATCATTCATCTCTATGAATGTGGGGAAATTAACTTGATTTTAAAGTATTTCTCTTTCAGGCATATGAGATAAAAAAAGATAATTTGTTGCAATTTGCATCCTTTGTCTGATCTGGAAACTTTTGTGTGCCCATCTTGCAGCTCTTTCAGATGACCCTTCATTTTTTTTTCCAGAAAACCAAACTTCAGAATGCAGCACTGCTGAGCTTTCACTGCAAGAATGAGGTTTTGCCCCTCATTCACAGAGCGGTTGCGGTTAGCCTACTCCAGCTTAAACTGCAGGATGCCTCCTGCAACACTGGTTACCAGACAACATACACCACTTCGGCATAAATTTAGAATCATGGTATCATGGAATCATAGAATTGTGTAGGTTAGAAAAGACCTTTAAGGTCATCATGTCCAACTTTTATATAATCATTTCTTGGAAGTTAATTTGAAACATCGAGGTGAGTGTATGAGAAAATCAACAAAAGTATATACGTGAGAGTGGATGGATAAGAAGATAGGTTGTGTCATTTAGTTAATTCCAGAGGCTCCGCGTCAGGCAGGTGTAATATTAACACCCATCAATGTATATAGGCTATATAGGCTAACTCGGTGAACCTGAAGAACAAACATATCCTTAAGGACCTGTTTTTTGTGGTGTGTTTTTTATTATTATTATTATTATTATTATTATTATTATTATTATTATTATTATTATTATTATTATTATTATGTTTTGTTGTTTTGTTTTCATTTAGGACAGAGAATACCAATAAGTGATATTTCTTTTGATGTGAAAAGTGTGTACCAAGCAGTCAGCGGCATGCAACCTGCAACAAATATTGGCCCGAAAGACTTTTCCCATTTTCAGTCATTGATGCCATTCCTCAGACTAAGATTTGAGTGCATCGTTGAACCCTAGCCTGTGGGAAAACATCTTGAAAGACATTAAAAAATTTATTATTGATTATGATTAAGACTAGCCCAAGCACTTGTCCCACACATGCGCTGCCAAAGCAGACATGTTGGTGTTTGCAGATTACCAAGATGTTTTGGGACTGTCCCAGACTTCAACTGTCTTGGCTAAAATAAGGTAAAAGATAAATCTGATAATGATAAGTAGATGAATATGATTATACTTCCTAGAACTATGTTTTGGGATATATCCCAGCATCTTGGAAGGTCTCTAAGTTGTGGAAAGCCAGATTCTCTAAAGCAGTTTTTGTAGCCAAACAACATATATTGCTTCAGATGGAAAATAGATACTCTCCTGGGACAGAAACTTGGCGCATTAAACTGGGGGAACTAGAAGCTAAGAAATGAGTGCAGTTTCAAAGAACAGGGACCTTGAGACAAATCTGAAAAGCTTTCATCCAACTTTTTACAACCTTTGATTAATCCTTAGAAATTGAATACTGAGAGGCCTCTTTCCACTGTCTCCATCTCCCCCACCCCTGTAGACATCCTGTCTCCTTGCCCAACAAATTCTCCAGCCCCCTACTTCTTGTTTGGCTAGTTTCTTCTTTTCTTTCCAGTTCATTGGTTTGCTTTTCTGCTGCTGCAGCCTTTAATCACCCTCTTACTTACGTATAAGTACTTCCTAGTCCCAGTTTTTTATTGCAAATATTTTGTAGTGTCACTATATTGTGTATGTGTTGCATGGTTGTATTGAGTGCTAGGGCAGACCTTAGAAGGCTGTTTGCAGGCAGAATCATTTGAAAAATTTACTGATGGATGCTAACCAGCTTCTGCTGTCTATAGTAAAGTGCAATTCCTTAAAAGCCTATAATTTAATACAATTTCTACTTCCTCCAGTGTGGAGAACAAGAAATGTCTGGTCTCGCCAGCTGTTGCATGCATTAAATGATATCTCAACTGAGTTTTGTGTGCTTCACTTAAAATTTATATGTGTTTTAACTGTAATAGTAAATTTATATTATTTCTACATTTATGAAAGCATGTGAGAACTGTTCAGGAAACGTATTGCAATAGATGGAGCATCCTGATTTTACAAGTAAATTTGTCAGCCATTTCTGGGTGAGAAAGTTTTGTCTGTAGCACTAGAATATCTACAGTAGTATTCTGGAGCTGGCATTGGATCCAGCCTGAGCTGGCAGTGGCAGAGCTATTTTGCAGGGAGGTAGATATTGATCTGTCTTCATGATAAACTACTACCATTTCCAGCAGCCTGTGGCTCTGCAGCCTGACAGGGAGGAAGAAGCCTGCATTGACACAGCTAGGCCAAATCCCTGGATTACAATTTTAATTTGACCTGGGTTGCACGTGATGGTGGGCCAAAGTGATGTGATGGGGGCCAAAGTCCTGGTGGACCAAACGTGACGGAGCTCAAAGTCCTGAATCTGAGAAGAGGAACAAACCCAGTGCAAATTATGATACAGGGATTTGTGTTTCTTAATAATTTTCATATTTTCTCTGATGTTTTCACTTACTTCTAACTGAAATGTTATATATCATTTGATGTTTTCAAAGGCACAAGTACTAACAAAAGGAAGAGAAAAAATCTGCAAAGGTGGGTGGCGTGGCTGACACCCCAGAGGGCCGTGCTGCCATCCAGCATGACGTGGACAGGCTGGAGAGCTGGGCAGAGAAGAACCTAAGGAGGTTCAACAAAAGCAAGTGCAAGGTCCTGCACCTGGGGAGGAAGAATGCAAAGAACCAGTATAGGTTAGGGGTGGACCTGCTTGGAAATAGCTCGGAGGAGAAGGATCTGGGGGTCCTAGTAGACAGTAAATTATCCATGAGCCAGCAATGTGCCCTTGTTGCCAAAAAGGCCAATGGACTCCTGGGCTGCATAGGGAAGAGTGTGGCCAGTAGGTCGAGGGAGGTCATTCTCCCCCTCTACTCTGCACTGGTGAGGCCACAACTGGAATACTGTATCCAGTTTTGGGCTCCCCAGTTCAAGAGGGACAGGGAACTGCTGGAGCGAGTCCAGCAAAGGGCAACTAAGATGATTAAGGGATCGGAGCATCTCCCTTATGAGGAAAGGCTGAGAGAGCTGGGACTCTTTAGCCTGGAGAAGAGAAGGCTGAGGGGAGACCTTATTATGGCGTACAAGTATCTAAAGGGTGGGTTGAAGGAGGATGGAGCCAGGCTCTTTTCAATGGTTCCCAGTGACAGGACGAGGGGCAATGGGCACAAGTTAGAACACAGGAAGTTCCGTTCAAATACACAGGAAAGCTTCTTTACAGTTCAGGTGACAGAGCACTGGCAGAGGCTGCCCAGGGAGGTTGTGGAGTCCCCTTCTCTGGAGATTTTCAAGACCCGCCTGGATGCAGTCCTGAGTAATGTGCTCTGGGCAATCCTGCTTTAGCAGGGGAGTTGGACTAGATGATCTCTAGAGGTCCCTTCCAACTCTGAGAATTCCGTGATTCTGTGATTGGATAACCAGATTTTACTTTCCCATTGTTGGAGGTAGAAATATGGCCTTATATGATTTATTGAGTCAGTACAGCAGTTCATTTTGGAAAAGATTTTAAAAAAACATTCAATTCATGTTGCCACAAATGATGATATAAAGGTGATGCTATACAGTAATAGTATAAATGGTATAAAGGTTGCGTTTAACTTTATTGCTGGATATTTTAAGAAATTGCTAATGAGTCTTATGTTACCTTTAATTTGTTTAGCTCCAGATTTTACTCCTCTCTATGAAGTATTCTTTCTGAAAAACCATAGAGAGTAGCCTCATGGGTGGCTTTGCTGACGTAAGCTAATGATCAACACTAAAGGCTCTTTGACACATCTGAAATTTAACCCTATAAAAATACTTTATTCCAAAATACTGACCTTATTGGCTGTTTATGTGACCCCCATAAGTGTTGGTTAGAATGGCAAGAGTTGGGAATATTATATTAGGAAGGGTGGAGAAGGGGCCCAAGAAAGACTGAACATTTACTTTAAGGAACAATAAAGATTTAGTTTGGCTTTTATTGCTTGTGAAGCCAAAAACTTAAACGTCCATTGAAACTTCATTACACTGAAATGCTGGAGAAGCAACAGATCTGTTTTATCATGGAGACTCCTCTTTCAAACAAGTGATGACTTCTAAGTCTTTAAAACATTCTGTGTGCAATGGTTGGATAGGCAGGGGCTGATTCAGGGGTTTTATTTCTTAAGAGAGCTGGTAATAGAAATAGCAAAATATGTTGCAGGAGTTCTGAAATAGAACTTCATTTGACTTGTGAGCTGTGAAATAATCCAAATGATATGCTGCTAAGTAATGTCATGCACAAATTCATTGCCTTTGATGCTGCCTCTCATTTTAAATTAACATTTAGGTTTCAATACCTTTAGCTCTGCAAACCTGCTCAGTCCTGCTTTGTTGTTTTTTATTCCTTTTTTACTAATGTCAAACAGGGGAATTAAGAGTTGGAATTCCATTTGGAATTAAGCTTACAAACAAACAGAAAAAAAAAACAAAAAACAACCGAACAAAGAGCCGAAGACCTTGGCTCCAGCATCAGTAAGAGCAGTCTTGTAGTATGCCAGTTTTCATTGTTGCCTTAAGAAGTTCACGTAAGGGATTTATTACCAATGTTCTTTAAAGTTGATCTGTATACCTGACTTGTTACACTCAATGGGACCTGAAAATGTAAACAGAACTGCAAATTAAAAAGAAAAAAAAGAAAAAAAAAGGGGGGGCAAAAAAGACCCAACAATCTTCTATTTTAAGAATAACGTTGCTTCATACATTGAACGTCTCCTTCCTCCAGAATCTAGCTTTGGCATATTTTCATAAAAGATAAGCAAATCCATAAACTTCACTTTCAAAGTATAAGACTCATAGTTTCTGTCCATAATTCGATAATCTTTGCAAACTAAACCAGCATCTGAAATAAATCTATTGACCAACTCTATTGCATAAGCTAATACATAGAACATGTGGTCTGTTATGAAAATATAATTTGGAATTCAAACAGCATGCATTTAACAAATGCACAGTTAATCCCAAAGCTTGGAAT
Source organism: Vanellus vanellus (assembly GCF_965231255.1). Taxonomy (NCBI): domain Eukaryota; kingdom Metazoa; phylum Chordata; class Aves; order Charadriiformes; family Charadriidae; genus Vanellus; species Vanellus vanellus. Next base: position 153,489,970 of record NC_138906.1, read on the forward strand.
TTCCTATCATATTTTTCTTGGATTCATATTCATAGTCTTTAATGTATCAAATATAGTCGCACAGACAGGCGCTTATCTGTAATCCCTAGCTTCAGGGTGTGACACTCTTAAATAGTTTTATAGAAAACCTTCTGTTCAAATTTGATAACCATTAAACATAGGCTTTTACAAATTTCTATCCAGTCATGTCTGATTGCATTTCACTGCATTCCCAATATGAGAGCAATGAAGTGCTGTTAGCCAACAGATATAATATTAGGCTGTATGTAAAGTTGAGTACTGCATTTGCCTTAGTATTTTTCAAGTTATTTGATTATTTTTCTTCTTAATGACATAAATGATTTTTCACAAATGGAAAACAACACAGTCCTGGTTTAGTGAGGGTATGCTAACAAGGTTGTTAAAATTTCAACAGCGAAACTGATACAACTAAAATTAGAATATTTACAGATACTGATTCAAGATATTTATAAAATCGTCTTTTCTGTAATAGCCTCGTAGGGAAGGCTTAAGTTAGCAAGCAAAATTAGCAAGCATCTTTTCTAGGAATAGCATAACTACAACAGCAGAAAAACTCCTTTTGTGAATATGAACTGCATCTCTGCAAGGAAATATGTCATCATTCATGGATCAGGGCAGAAAGAACAATATCTGCAAGCAAGAAAGTGGTGTGAGTGCTGAAATAAGAAATGCCTCCTCTCCTCCAGTCCTGTGCACATCAAATATAAACCAACTATAAATCTGTGAGATGGACAAGTGCCTTTTTTTGTCTTCCCTTTTCAACTGCAAAACTGAACCATGAGTTAGGTGATGCTTACGTTATGCAGAAAGGAAATCTTCCAGGAAGAAATGGAAGGAAGAACTCAAACTGAATAATTTGTAAACCCAGAGATGAAGAAGAGCTACTGAAACTGGAGACCCAAATGCCCCCTCATGTATTGCACCAGTTCTTTCTGGTAGCTGCAGTGCTATGTCTCAAGACACAGAGCCGTGGAGAAATGAAAAACTTTTGTTTTCAGCAACACTGAAGCAAAGACCATATCCTACTGGCTCAACACAGAAAAGCATGAAAGAAAACAACACTATAATGCATCATGCAACAACAATTCTCTTCTCACAGATACTTCATGAACCCGGTGAGATATTTTTGGTTATGGTGGAGAACCTCTTCAGTTTTCAAATTGAATCTAAATCACTTTTGGAGAATGCTGTGATTTTTCCTCTAGTTTGTATGAATGAGTTTCTTAGTTAAACTAAGACACAAGAAGTGTCAGGGCTGGCATGCACTTATGTTTGCCCTCATCTGAGTTGAGATGAATTCCAATACCTTTGGGAGCTGTGAGCTTGCTGGCCATAAGATAAGCAGATCCACAGTGACCACACAGAGGAACCAATGAAACACCGTATAAAGCTTTCAAGAGAATTTTGAGATCTCAACTACTACATTAAACAAAACAAAACAAAGCAAAAATTTATTTTGTATGTGAATTTCGGCCAAGCTATTTACCTTTTGGTTTTTGTCTTACTCTCTTTTTTGTATTTGTTATTCATAGCTATTTTGGGGGTTTATTATTGTTGTTGTAGCAAAATAGTTACCTTAAAACTGGCTAATGATACCTGGAATCTGTTATGTTGTCTTTGACATTGGCTGGCATTTGAAGTGGATGAGAAATACAGGACTAGATACATACACAGTTTATTAAGAGTTTATTCTTTCATATTTTATTGCTTTGCTCTCTGCAGCTCCAGGTTTTGTGTACCTTTTGCAACTTTATTCTGTTTTGTACAGCTGTCAAAATTCTCATTAGGAATGTAACAATCTGATCCTTTTTCATGTTTACCATGCCATCTTCCCCAGAGGTGATGATGTGGTTTTGCAAAAGAGGACAGACAAAGAACCACACTCCAGGGTAAAGGTCATGGATATGAATGCAGATATGAGGCAGGAGAATGTGTGGAAATCCTGTAAGTACGCTGAAATCTTGGAAGGCATTGGCCAACCTGATTTCAGCATTTCTTTTATTCGATATTAAGGCATTACCATCACAATGTAGAACCCAAACAGATACCATGTATACTTAAAAAGAGAAAGAGTTAGGTCCTGTGCATGTGCTGTTTTATGGTTGGTCATGTGTGTAATGGGTGTTTAAAGGCCCTGATTAACTAATTCTTTGTCCATGGTTCCACTAAGGGATAAGATGTGTAAGGTGTAAATTCTGTAATGTGCTGTACCTTAGCTATTTATGGTATATAACACAAGACTGGAATTCTCAAGCGGCCATTGTATATTTTGTATATCCTCCAGCATCTTATATTTTATTTTCTTTAGGTAAATTAAATATCTCCAATTTTTTCATTACTTGTTCATGTATGTCTATCATCTCCTTCATTATATTTATCCTTCCTCTTTAACTCTTTATTTTACACAGAACTACTTTTCCTTGAGACTGAGGCTGGCATAAGTGAGTGTTAAGTTCTCTGATGTTATTCTGATATTCTCAGTTCTTTCATCCTTTCTGTCTTCCCCCCCACACCCCCACCCCCCTTTTTTTTTTAATCTATGGCTGCAGCCATTTTTTTAGATTTAGAGCAAATCAAACTAGTTAGTATATTGTATTTTCTGTGATTGCCATGTGCTCTTATGCTTAACAATTCCTCTATTTCTCTTTTCATTAATACAAAAGTTTTACTTACTCAAGTATTTACTTTCTTTATGAGTTTACAAAAATTGATAAATACTAAGCAGCAAAATACATGAACTATCAGATATTGGGACTCCTCTTTTCCTTTATTATATTGACGTTCACTCACAAGTTTGAATTCAATCACAGAATCATAGAATACCAGGTTGGAAGGGACCTTAAGGATCATCTGGTCCAACCTGTCTTGGCAGAAGCGTGGTCAAGACAAGATGGCCCAGCACCCTGTACAGCTGCATCTTAACAGCGTCCAATGTTGGGGAATCCACCGCTTCCCTGGGGAGATTTTTCCAATGACTGATTGCTCTCATTGTGAAAAATGTCCATCTTGTGTTCAATCAGAATGTCCCTGGAATAACTTGTACCCATTACTTCTCATCTTTTCAATGTGACTCCTTGTAAACAGGGAGCCCTCTCCTAAGCCTTCTTTTCTCAAGACTGAACAAAACTCATAAGGCACGCTTCCCAGTCCTTTGATCATCTTTGAGGTCATGCTCTGGACTCTCTCCAGCCTGTCCACATCTTTTTTGTATTGTGGGGACCAAAACTGAACACAGTATTCCAGGTTTGGGCTGACAACTGCTGAGTAGAGTGGGATAACGACTTCTTTGTCTCTGCTGGTGATGCCCTTGTTGATGCAACCCAGCATCCTATTCAGCTGCAGCACACTGTTCACTCATATTGAGCTTGTCCCCCAGATGCCTTCCACAGAGCTGCTCCCCAGCCAGCTAGGTCCCAGCCTGTGCTGCACTCCTGGATTATGTCATCCCAGGTGCAAGACCTTACACTTGTCCTTGTTGAACTTCATAAGGTTCTTGTTAGCCCGCTCTTCCAGCCTATCCAAGTCTTCCTGTAGAGTGGCTCTCCCTTCTAAAGTGTCCACTTCCCCACTCAGTTTGGTGTCATCAGCAAACTTTGTCAGGGAAAACTTGATCCCATCACCCAGATCACTTATGAAGATATTAAACAGCATTGGGCCCAATATCGATCCCTGGGGAACCCAACTTGTGACAGGCTGCCATTTTGAAAAGGAGATATTTACCACCACCCTCTGGCTGTGGCCTCTCCGTCAGTTCCCCACGCACCACACAGACCACTTGTGTAGACTGTAACACAGTGTCTAGGAGGAGGCTGTGGGGAATTGTGTCAAAAGCCTTGGAAAAATTGAGGTAGACAATGTGGAGTTGACAATGTGGTAGATAATTGTGGGAGTTGCTAGGTTTTCCTGTGCTTTTCAGAAGCACCACCTGCAGAAAATGTTTAAGCACATGTAATTACGACCATGTGCTCCATTAAGAATGCCAGTAGTTGTTTAAACCCTACAAAATAGGTTGATCCTTCTGACAGTGTATTTCTCTGTGTCAAACATTAATCTTACAAAGATTCAAATGAAAGGGGAGTATTGTACTTACATGTGTTTAGATAAATCTTCCAAACTTTCAACCTGCTAGTACCTGGAAAACACAGTCAGATTGAACTTACGCAATATGAGCTTTATCACCGAAGGTCAAATCTATCATGTTCTGGACAAAGAAGGATTTTCACATCTTTTGTTTCTGATATCAGCAGGAAAATAGGAAATTACTTGGAAAACAATCAGAAGAGCCATTTTAATCATTTATTGTTTAAGACACGCACTGCAGCAGGATGATAGTGCTAGATGACAAAAGGTAAGATGCAAGAAAAAGGTTTGGTTCACCTCTAACAAGATTTGGTCTGCTGTGTCACACCACGATCCCCATTTCCAGTATATAGAGATATCCATTAGCTCCTTTTGAGAATCATTTCAATGTTCAAATCCTATTTAGTTTTACATTTGGTGTTAAAGATCAATACCTTCTTTCTGCTATGAGGTGGTGTTTCTTCAGGTAGGACTTTGAAAAAATGATGTTCCATGTTAATAACAATCACGGTATCATTTGAAATCTATTAGTCAACTAGTTTCAAGTGTTTTCTAATAGGTAGAATCATAGAATCATAGAATTGCTGAGGTTGGAAGGGACCTTTAAGATCATCAAGTCCAACCATTAACCTACCCTGATAAAACCACTTCTATACCATGTCTCTAAATACCACATCTACCCTTTTTTTAAACACTTCCAGGGACGGCAAATCCACCATCTCCCTGGGCAGCTTATTCCAATGTTTAATAACCCTTTCAGTGAAAAACTGTTTCCTAATACCCAATCTAAACCTTGTATGACATAACTTAAACCCGTTTCCTCTCATCCTATCACTTGTAACCAGGGAGAAGAAGTCAGCTCCCACCTCTCTACAACCTCCTTTCAGATAGTTGTAGAGGGCAATAAGGTCTCCCCTCAGCCTCCTCTTCTCCAGGCTAAACAACCCCAGTTCTCTCAGTCGTTCCTCATAAGATTTTTCCTCCAGACCCCTCATCAGCTTTGTAGCCCTTCTCTGGACACTCTCCAACACCTCAATGTCTTTCTGTAGTGAGGGGCCCAAAATTGAATACAGTACTCGAGGTGGGTTCTCACCAGTGGTGTACCCAGTGCCGAGTACAGGGGCTCACCAGTGCCAAGTACTAGTCCTGCTCACCACACTATTCCTGATACAGGCCAGGATGCTGTCGGCCTTCTTGGCCACCTGCACACACTGCCGGCTCACATTCAGCCGGCCATCCACCAACACCCCCAGGTCCTTTTCTGCCGGGCAGCTTTCCAGCCACTCCGCCCCAATCCTATAGTGCTGCATGGGGTTGTTGTGATCCAAGTGCAGGACCCAACACTTGGCCTTGTTGAATGTTATATCATTGGCCTCAGCCCATCGATCCAGCCTGTCCAGATCCCTCTGCAGAGCCAATCTACCCTCAAGCAGATCAACATGCCCACCTAGCTTAGTGTCATCTGCGAAGTTACTGAGGGTGCATTCAATCCCCTCATCCAGATCATTGATAAAGATATTGAAGAGAACTGACCCCAGTACCGAGCCCTGGGGGACACCACTTGTTACCAGACACCAACTGGATTTAACTCCATTCACCACCACTCTCTGGGCACGGCCATCCAGCCATTTTTTTTACCCAGTGAAGAGTACACCTGTCCAGGCCATGAGCAGCCAGTTTCTCCAGGAGAATGCTGTGGGAAACTGTGTCAAAAGCTTTGCTAAAATCCAGGCAGATAACATGCACAGCTTTTCACTCATCCACTAAGCGGGTCACCTTGTCATAGAAGGAGATCAGGTTTGTCAGGCATGACCTGCCTTTCGCAAAACCATGCTGACTGGGCCTGATCACCCTGTTCTCCTGCATGTGCTGTGTAATGGCACTGAGGATGATCTGCTCCATGACCTTCCCAGGCACCGAGGTCAGACTGACTGGCCTGTAGTTCCCTGGATCCTCTTTCTGGCCCTTCTTGTGGATGGGTGTCACATTTGCCAACCTCCAGTCAGCTAGGACCTCCCCAGTTAGCCAGGACTGCTCATAAATGATGCAAAGTGGCCTGGTGAGAACTTCCACCAGTTCCTTCAGCACCCTTGGGTGGATCCCGTCCGGCCCCATAGATTTGTGTACCTCCAGGTGCTGAAGCAGGTCCCTCACCATTTCCCTTTGGATTACAGGGGCTTCATTCTGCTCCCCACCCCTGTCTTCTAGCTCAGGGGTCGGGGAACTCAAGGAACAACTGGTTCTACTGCTGAAGACTGAGGCAAAGACGGGATTAAGTACCTCAGCCTTTTCCTCATCCTTGGTCACTATGTTACTGGGCCCATCTACTAGAGGACAGAAATTATCCTTAGTCCTCTTTTTATTGCTAATATATTTATAGAAACATTTTTTTGTTGTCCTTGACAACAGAGGCCAGGTTTAGTTCCTGCTGGGCTTTGGCCCTCCTGACCTTTTCCCTACACAGCCTCACTACCTCTTTGTAGTCCTCTGCAGTGGCCTGCCATTCCTTCCAAAGGCCATAAATCCTCTTTTTTTTCCCTATGTTGCAACTCTAGCTCCCTGTTCAGCCAGGCTGGTCTTTTTCCCCAACGGCTTGTCTTCTGGCACACGGGGACAGCCTGCTCCTGTGCCTTTAAGACTTCCTTCTTGAAAAACATCCAGGCCTCCTGGGCTCCTTTGCCCTGGAGGACTGCCTCCCAGGGGACTTTGTCAACCAGGCTCCTGAAAAGCCCAAAGTCAGCCCTGCGGAAGTCCAAGGTAGCAGTTCTGCTGACCCCCCTCCTTACTTCTCCCAGAATCGAAAACTTTATCATTTCATAATCACTGTTCCCAAGACAGCCTCCAACCGTCACACACCCCACAAGACCTTCCCTGTTTAGAAACAACAGATCCAGCAGGGCACCTTCCCTAGTTGGATCTCTCACCATCTGTGTCAGGAAGTTATCCCCAGTACATTCCAGGAACCTTCTAGACTGTTCCCTCCCTGCTGTATTGTATTTCCAGCAGATATCCGGCAAATTGAAGTCCCCCGTGAGGACAAGAGCTCACAATCTTGAGACTTCTCCCAGCCGTTCATAGAATATTTCATCTGCCTCCTCATCCTGTTTGGATGTTTAAACTGTGTAGATAAAGTTGAAATGAATTAGCTCAATGATCGGGCTACTGGAGAAAGAAAAATAATTTAGAAACAGTGAGTATAAGAACATGATGATGACTCAAACCAGGGCCCTAGGAGAGCATAGGCAAATCTGCATAACATGGGCCTATTTTTTTCTGGGACCGATACTAGGTGTTAATGAAAACTATTTAAAAATATCTTATGAAATCTACTGATTGTTGAGATTGTCAATGCTCTTTTTTTCCTGTCTGTGTTTTATGGTGCTTCCATCTTCCACTGTAGAATTATCCAGTAGGGTTTTCTGACTACTTCTTGATCCTATTCTTAACAGAGATAACTGTGAGCTATGGCTGGATTTTTATGAGTCCAAAAACTATTAACCACACATCAGAGGGTGAGGTTTGGTGTACTTCAGCCACATTATCGGTTCCTTGGGAGAACTACACTCTGTACCTTAGGCAGAACATCTATGGACTATAGTTACATTAAGTGTGAAATTATCTATATACTAAGGTTTAATTTAGCAAATAATTTTCACAAATACAAATGAAGAAAGAATATGAAATACTGAAATATTGTATTTTAGCGCTTTCAAAAAAAAAAGATTATGGATATTGAAGGGGAAATAATCTCACTGAAAAATAATTTTTAAAATTATGCATATTCCAGCTGATACCCAAATCAACAACTTGCCTTTCTACCTGATTCATGGCAGAGATTTATCCTGAGACCCCCTACATCCCAGAATGTAGGGTATGCTTTTCCCAGGGCAGTCCCGGGGCTCCAGTTGTTTATTTTTTTCAGTCATTCCTATTAATTTTGCTCTACCTTCTTCAAGAAAGTTTATGCAATGAAGCAGCATTGAATTTTGGCAATCCATTTCCTAAGAGAATGCCTAAAACAGGAAGAGGAACATTCTCTTTGCTATCTAGTGAATATTTTCAATCTGCAAAAAGACTCTGAGGAAAAGAAAATGTTCTTAGATGAATAGAAATTGTTATCTGAACTCCCGAAAAACAATCCTTCACACAGCATAGAAGCTGGTGACAGTGACTGACCAGGAACTGGAATATGTACTGAAATGCAAGACAGCATTCAGCAGCCCTCCCATGGATTCACACAGAAAGTGCATACTGTTTAATGTGGAAAAGAAACATATGATCAATGTTTTATTTCAGGAAATCTTGAAGTGCACCAAAACCAAGGTCCCATAAGACAACTTTACTACTAGGATTGAACCTGATCAAAAGCAAAATAAATACTTGTCTTCTGCTGAAGTGCACAGTTTGCACGTGGAGTTCTGAGTGAGAAATAGATCACCGTAATTATTCTTCCCAAAGTTGAATACTTCCTCACATTTTAAGCCTGTAGGAGTCTATATATGGCAGTGCCATCTAGCGAGGTCTGAAACACCCAGAGCTAGACCTACACCCGAAAATGATGAATGCAATGCTGATCTTTGCTTGTTCTCCCTTCTTCCTGTGGTTCCTAAGAGTAAATTCCTTAGAACTTCTGATATCCCCAGCCTTATCAATAGATAACTGTAAGGGTCTAAAACATGATGATTTGATAAGCACTTACAGTAGGAGTGAGACAGGGCTTACACATGGAGGGCTTTTAACCACATCAATCCTTACTAGAATATATGAAACTTCTAGGAGGTTTTCAGTAGATGATAAATTCCTTAAATATATTATGATTATGTCAGTTTATTGGGTCATTTTAATTTGGGCATTGCTTTGAAGATTCAAATTCAGAATATAAAAATTATGTTTTCTGTTTCTGCTTGTTTTTCTCTGCTCAGCAGGGCTTCTCACCAAATGTCTCATAGCTTGTGAATGCCTTAACCAGTATATAGCAACATGAAGGAATTAAGCTTCTCCTTTACTAGCATACATGTGAAGTTTCTTGTAACTGTATGTGTTTCTTTTATTACTGTCCCAAAGTAATTCATTCTTCAGCATATGTATCTTGTTTACAACAGATAAATCAGTTTGAAAAGAAAACCCAGTCATCTGTTTTTGATCTAAATTATATTTCCATGGTGTAGTGCAAAACAATTTCATTTTATACAACATTCTTATATTACTATCACAAAACATTTTAAGGGCTGAGTCAATCACCAGCTAAAGAGAAGTAGAAGGTATTAAAGTTAGATTTAGAAGAGAAAATGTGCGAATGGATCATAGAAGCAGAGCACTGCAGATAGGTAAAAATAATTCATGTACGTCTAGCTGCAGAGGAGGTTGGAAAAGAATAGTTGTTCAAGTTTGAGAAAAGAAGCAGGGTAGAAGGAGTTTGTTTCCTGTGAGCTCATTCATATGGTTCCCATCGTTATAATTTTCCATGCCTCCTTATACTCACATGATATATCATTTTTCTTCTTTTTGTCTTCCTTTGGTTCCAATGTAATTTATTATGTATTGTCCTCATTATGTGTTGCTGTTATGGGAAAATGAGGGTCAAAGATGTGGACTTTACAGTTTGCACTGAAGATAATGAGGTTACCATCAACTGGTCATGTTCAGGAATGGCTGTAAATTCATGGACTGCTCTCTGGGGAAGTCCTATCCCTGTATTCTGAGGGCAGTAGGGCCTTATGGCTGTCAAACCCATCAGATTCCCTTCTCAGGTAGGAAGCTTTTAAAGCATTTTTCCTTGGGGAGGCATGAGGTGTGGTGGAAAGCCTGAAAGAAGAAGAAGGAAAATTGAAATTTTTCTAAGTTCTGTCTTCAGAACAGGTAGCCAATAAACCTGTGAGCAGCAGTGTTCTGTCCACTCACTTAGCTGGGTGACACAGGGTAGCTTGTAACAAGGCTGGTAGTTTAGTATCCCAGGATTTGCACTCAGCTTATGCAAAGAAATGCACAGACTTTTTATCGCCTACTATCTTGCTTGATATAGGTTGTGAGTTAAGTCAAATCACAGCCATATATTTGCCAAGGGCCATAAGCATGCATGTTGATGAGATATCCTAGCTCAGCTGAAAAAGAGAAATTTGTCAACCCATGATATCTTAAACAGCAGCAATCTGAACTTCTGAATTTACAGGGTATTTATTAATTTAAGTTCAAACAAATGTCTTCTATAAGCTTTGCATAAATGGTTTTAATTTCTTGAAAAAAAAAAAGAGAATATAGAATAAGCATAAAAAAGTGAAAAGCTGTAATAGAAATGGCTTAAAGTAATAGAAACTCCAATTCAAAGTGGTGAAAGCTGGTGATAGAAAGAGCTTAGATAGGGAAGGCAGGAAAGATAATTGTAAAATTGTCATTTTCAGGGTTAGTACACTCAGTGGAAGATTCATCTTTCTTAACTTTCACCAGGTTTCACCTTCTAAAGTTAAGTGTCCTTTTAATAATATATTCAATGGGGAAGAAAGGAGCTACACAACCCAGAAATTGATCGTATCGTAGAAGAGGGATTCATACAGAAGTTTTCACTGGTGCTTACCTTCCTTGACTTCTATTGATCATACACCATATTTCTACCTTAAACAAAACACCCAGCTTTTACACCAGAGTGAGGCCTTTCCAACTCTCAATGTGTGAGCAAGGCATGGATTTAGTTATTTTTACCTCATTAGCTTTACAGTTAGAAAACAAGCTCACAAAAAGTATTGAATTGCTATCTTCAGTTACTGAAAGAGTCAAACCGTCCAAAGCAATTTACTTTCTTTTCACATCAAATATTAAATGCTAGAATTAAATAGCTGATAGTATTGCTTGCAAAACTGTTATAGAACTATCCTCTGTGCTGTGGAGGAAATAGTGGTTTTACATATTTTCTTTAACATTTTTTTTTATTTCTTTAAGCAATTTGTACTACCATATTCATGAATATAAAATCCTGTCAGAACTGGAAATAACAGTTTTTAAGGATAATGTCCAGAACGAACTACTCAACAGGCAGTTCTGTTTAAATTCCGTCAGCACAATACAAAATACTTGGTACTGTAATCCTTGTTAGAGAATTACAAAGCTGTTTTACAATTAAACAGTGCTAACCAGCATGCTAACATGATAACATTCTTTGAGTGTACCATCTTCTTTTTTACAATGGCTTGATGATGTAGATATGATAATTTTGTGGTGTAGTAGTCCCGGAAACACAAAAATGATACAGATATAGTTAATCCTGCCTTTAATGTGCTATATGATCTCTTGAGATCCCTTTCAGCCCTAAGAACTACATTAGGAAAATATAAAGATTATTGATATATTTCATCTTAATACACTTTTTAAAATAAAAAATGGAAATATAAGGCTGGAAGAGGATCTTTGTGTCAGCAAATCTAGTTACCAGTCCAAATTAGCATCCATATCATGTTCTGTCACTCAAAATGTACAAGGTTCCCATTTTAGATCTTACATTTTCTCCCTAGCAATCATGTTTATTATGCACAGAGGGTCCAAGCCTGATCACACTAAAGTCAGGATGGAACCTTTCACAGACTTCAATAATGCATGACTAGTTTAAGTCTTAGATAAGTTTTATTCTTGGAGAAAACTGAACCAGAATTCAGGCAGCCTTTTTGATATGGAAATTTACTTTGCCCCACACATATGTTTTTTCTTGAAGTGATAGGCTCTGAAAGTATGTATTTTAAGTGAGCTCTGCATGCTAATTATATGATATTTAAATATATTTTCTTTTACAATTTAGAGTTGTTCTAGTTCCAGCACATGTCCCTTAGCTTTGTGATATGCAGAAAAACAAACAGAATTCTGTTTCTTTTTCATATAGTCTATTATTTGATAAATAACCTCTTATCATGCTCCCTGTTAATCATTTTCCTACATGATATAGCCTCAATCTTTTCAAATATCTTTCTGTATCAAAGTCCTTAAATAATTTTTCATCTCCTAACTTCAAATTAACTTCATTTTTTGCTATTTGTGCTATATCTTTTTAGAGGCTGAATGACCAGAATCAAGCACACAGCTCAAGACAAGAGCATGCCACTGGCATTAACAGCATTAATGGCATTAACGTTATAGAAGAACACAAGACTGCATTCTGCCAGTAATGATGCTCTGTAATCTGCTACTTCTGCTGCCCCAAAGGCGGTGATCACACTCTTTGTTATTTTCACTGTTAACTCTTGGTCAAGGGCAACGCTTTAAATATTCACAGGCCAACATGAAGAAAATCAACTTCGGTTTTAACAGAAAACTACATTTATTACAAATGGGGGGAAGGTCACTGAATCACTTCATCTTTTAAAGAGTGAAAGAAGAAAGACTGAGAAATCACTCTGCAGTAAACAAAAGCTCCAAAATCTCTTTACAGAGCCTTTGGAGAAGACTGAATAAAAGGCTTTGCAACAATAACTGATACAAATGGCATTGCTTGGTTTTAATGAATGAAGAATAGAGGAAAACAGCATATAAATTCTATGTCTGGAGCAAGAAAATGTACAGCATACTGTTGTAGAAAACTATGTTAAATATTATGGAGAACATGTTTAATAGCTTTCAGTCTAATTAGTGTAGTTCTTTGGCATACTCTCGGCACAAATGTGTTATAAGTTTGAGGAAGTGCATTTGCTACCTAGTAATGCAATAGCTTCTTGAGCAATGAACTAATGCTCCCTTGCATTGCTCTGTCAGATTTCCTGGACACATTAGGCTCATTTCACTTGTCTGGAGGTAATGTGTAATGCATGTAGTCATAAAGATGATTTGTGCATACCCAGAAAATCTGGTAACTACAGCCTCTCAATTTCTGTACATGCAGGGTGTACCAGCATTAAAACCTACACATCTACAAATACAACTGCTGGGGCCATCTAGTTTTGGCTTAGTCTGCTAAAAGGCAGAGAATTTCTGACTGCTATGTAGATGCAGAGATCTCTGATGTCTCATACACAAAGCTGTGGAAGCCACCAATGGCCAAAGGTCTTGCAAGAATTCTTCTGTACTGAGGAAACAAGTCAGTACCAGTTCCCTCAGAAAATTGAAGAGGAGAACCTCAAAATCCCTGGTACCTGCAGGTGAAGCTGTAGCAAGAAGGACTCAAAGGAACCCACATAATTCCAGGCATGTTACTTCACATCATAGAAGAGCAAATGAAGGGTGATATTTTCAGTCCAGGGCACCAAAAAAACAGTTTATGAAAGTTAAGAACTTCATTCTAAACACAGGACTGTCAAGGAATAGTCCAAAAAATGTACCCGGATTTAGGTCATTGTCCCAGGGATACTTCCAGACATTTAACTGGTCCCTATGAAAGGGCACTAGTTCAAGAGATTTGACTACAATGCTCCATTATGGTGGTTGCAATAATGACAGAGATATTCCCTTCTCTCTACTTGTTACAAGGAAAAATTCTTATGACAGCTCCAAGAAAAATTGTTCTAGCAATTACAGATAGGCCAAATCTGTCTCCCTGCATGGCCCTTGTGGTGAAGCCTGTGGCAAAAATATTCACCATCTGAAAAGGCAATTGAATGGAAAGATGTAAGGGAGTTGATAGAGGACTGCAGGGCTTGGCAGAAAATTATCTGGAACCAGAACATTTCAGTAGAGGTTACTGAAGTCTTTAAATCTCTGTTAGATAGTATTTGGAGTCAAAAGGAAGCTAGGAAAGTAGTATTAGTACTGGAGTATAAGAATCAGTAACACAGAAAATCATGGGCAAGAGGGACAAATAAAGGGTTGACCATATTTCAGAGAACTATGAAGCTCCTATCTGAAAATGATACCTAAAATGCAACTTGGTAGATACTGATTAATATATAATTAGTCAATTTACAGAAGGTGTCTGTTTACAGGACTGAAGGGTAACACTGACCCAAATCACTTGATATGACTTTGGCAACGCTCAAAGATTTTGCAGCCACCTGACAATGATAGAGTAAATTCGCCTACTGATTAATTTTGCTGCAAAGTTGAGATTTTGAATTGTCACGCTTTATGTTCCAAATCCATGTTGATAGAAAGATCCCATACCTGTGCAACACATGGGTGGTATGAAGTACTAATTTGGAAATGGGTTATGACACTGGAGGTAACTTTTTGTCAGATAGATCATTATAGAATCATAGAATCATATAATGATTTAGGTTGGAAAGGACCTTGAAGATCATCGAGTTCCAACCCCCCTGCCATAGGCAGGGACACCTACCACTAGACCAGGTTGCCCAAGGCCACGTCCAGCCTGGCCTTGAACACCTCCAGGGATGGGGCCTCAACAGCTTCTCTGGGCAACCTGTGCCAGTGCCTTACCACCCTCAGAGTGAAAAACTTTGTTCTAATGTTTAATCTGAACCTGCCCTCTTCCAGTTTAAAGCCATCCCCCCTCTTCCTATTGCTATGTGCTCTAGTAAAAAGTCCTTCCCCAGCTCTCCTGTAGGCCCCCTTTAGGTACTGGAAGGCCACAATAAGATCTCCCTGTAGATCTTATATGAGATTATATCAGGGATTTATTTTTTGTGAGATGAAAACTGTTTATCAAGAGTCTTTTCTTATTTGTAACGACAAGAATACTGACATTCTTCAAGAAGTGAAGACTAGTGTCTGTGGCACAACTTCACCTATCTGTTTTAGGTCCCTATGGGGCAAGATAACTGCTTTCTTTAGTTAAATGGACTGGTGCTGGGCAGAAAGCAAGTCAGATGCCTTTATTTTTGGTTATACATCAAGATAGAAAGTTATGCCTAGAGAAGTACTTGAGTACCCGAGAGTATTACAAAAGATATAACACTGTTTTAATTTTTCCCCTTCCACAAATTTGTGACAATGTGGCTGAAAGAGTTCATCAACAGTTGTGTTTAATTTATACCTGGCAACATGGGAAAATAAAGGCAATATATTTCACAAACAGATGGAATAACTGTCTTAAGACCTTGGGTCTCATGCTTTACTGCCTATGCCAGTACGTACTTTTCTAACTCATGGACCAAACCTGAAAAATGACATAGGGGATGCTTTTCACTTTCAAGACAGCAAGTTTGGGAAACCCAGGGACAGACAGGAGCCCAAGGCAATGTCCACACCACTTTAGACCTTTAGACAACTCACAGTCTGCAAAGGTGCAGGAAATACTTATACCACAAACACTGAAGATGTATAGAACTGTCTAGAAAGTCAGGTATAGGCCACATGTATATGGTTTTCTCTGCAGGAAGTGAATTATGTAAATGCGGCATGTTAACACGGAGTGTTTCTGGCGTTCACATTCTGGGTCAGATTTACTGGGACACTCATGCCTGTGCTCAGGCATACCAACACCAGCAGGCCTAGATAGTATAAGTACAGGTGCAGTGCTTAATTAAGTAGGTAGAGCTTCCTGTAGATGTTAAAGGCAGTGACTGCTTTGA
This sequence comes from Vanellus vanellus, assembly GCF_965231255.1. NCBI lineage: Eukaryota > Metazoa > Chordata > Aves > Charadriiformes > Charadriidae > Vanellus > Vanellus vanellus. Next base: position 153,505,512 of record NC_138906.1, read on the forward strand.
AATTAAAGGGAAGATTATATTGTTTTACACTGTTTTTCTGAAGGCATTGTGGGAAGACATGGAAGTTATACACAGTTTTCCAAATAATAGTACACAGCAGGTCAATCAGAGGCATAAAAGATGGATAAATGTTTATAACAGTGCTCAAACTATCCCCAACCAACCCAGAGATAATGTGAGTTATTCAGTAAACACTCACAGGTGATGATGTCCCACTAGGGTGTAATGGTTTGATTAGTAGATGTGGCTGACTCAACACTGTCTTATTTATGGAAGTGCTGTGAATGGCAGACAAAGAAATAGAGTGGTTTGTGCTGAAAATGCTGGCATGCATTTAACGGACAAAGAGTCTGATGTCTGCCTCAAGTGTGATGAGCTAGAGTGTAGCCAAGCATAATACTCTGGGAAAAAGTGAAATGCAGACATGACACCACAGATGGCAAGATTTAGTGTAACTGAGAGCCAGAGTTAAGCACTTAAAAAGAGGAACTAGCAGTCTCTGTCTACAAATTGATTGGCGTAGTTCAAGTAAGTTCCAGAGGTGAATCAATGAGTGCACAGGATTTTGCCACGATATTTCTTTTTTTTTTTTTTTTTCTTATTTTTTTTTATGGGTACCCAGAAGAAAACATCCTCCTCAAACTGCCAATAGGTAGAGGATTATCTGAACCATGTACTGTGGGACACGATGCAGTTTGTTGTTCAATCACAATTTTGCCTCACTGTCTTCCAGAGAATTCATCTTACAGAAACTGGCATGATAAATTTCTTAAGACGCTGAAAGGTGAAGAACTTTATTTTCTGTAGAAAGCAATCTAGAAGCATTCCAGCAGAAAAGAAGATGCTAATACGCATTGATAGACTATATCTCCTGTCCCACTTCAACAAAAGATGCTTCATTCTTGGTGTAGTGTTTTACTTGGTGTTTCCTTTTAACTTTCTATAAAGAAAAAAAAGCAAGGCTTCATCTGCCTACTTAGGCCGGTTACAGGAGCCCTGTAATTACAGTCACGCACTAAAACAGGCCCATAATAATGGGGTTTGATAATATAACACGAGATTTATAGGATACCAACACTTTCCTGAAGTAGCAGGCAAATGGCTGAGCCATCACAAATGGCATTAGATAACTGAATATGTAACAGAATCAAACCTTGTGCCTAATTGTATCCCCAATGTATCTCTACTTGTCCCCTATACTGCAGACCATTAGTCAGCTCCACAAATCTTATAGGAAACACTAGACTTGAAGGTGAAAGACCAACATTTTCAAATTAAATGTGCTACAGGAAGTAAGATTAATTACCAGTGCCCTGGCCTGGGAGTTTTATAGTAAAATAGTGCCTGAGAGATTGCAGAATACCCTCTGTTGTAATAGGTTAAAGAAGCATCCACCGGGAGTGACATAGCTATAGAGTGTATAGAGGCAGGGAGAGCTCTTCAGTGATACCAGTGATTCCACTTTCCTCTAGTCCTGGCCAGAGTTCCTTTGCTAACAGGAGGCATTTGATTTGGATTAAATCCCTTCTTCTCAGTTTTATTTCAGTACCTCTTTAAGTGCTTCCTTTCTGCTCTGTTGGTGTTCTGGGGTGTTGCTTCCTTCTCCAGAGCTACAGCTCTGGTGTCTGGATACCTCCCACTGCTGGTGATGGCACAATTCAGATGAAATCAGACCAGCAATTGATCTGATCGCACCGTTGACTGATTGCTTCACAGAATCACAGAATCCTTTATGTTGGAAGACACCTCCTGACATAATCTAGTCCTATTGGCTAGAGCAGGTTGCGTGACTGTGTCCAGCTGAGGTTTGAATATCTCCTTGGAAATATTCAAAGAGACTCCGCAGCCTCTCTGGACATCCCATTCCAGTGTTTGATCAGCAAAAAAGGAATTTCTTATATTCAGATATAATTTAATGTGTTTTAATGTGGGACCATTGCTTCTTCTCCTGTCAGTGGGCACTACTGAGAAAAGTCTGTCCCCCTCTTCTTCATTTCCCCCCATCAGGATTTACACACACTGGTAAGACACCCATGTGCCTTCTCGTCAGTAGGCTGAACAGCCCCAGCTCTCTCAGCCATTCCTCATAAGAAAGATGGTCTAGTTCTTTAATTATCTTTGTGGCCCTGTGATGGACTGTCTCCAGTAAGCAGTGATCACCCATATCTATCGGGTTTTTGGATGTGGTAATATATAAATGGTATATTTATCTTTAAGAGAATTCTCTGTATTCTTGTAGCTCTGAGGAGAAGGATCTGGGGGTTGTGGTAGACAGTAAATTATCCATGGCCCAGCAATGTGCCCTTGTTGCCAAAAAGGCCAACGGAATCCTGGGCTGCATAGGGAAGAGTGTGGCCAGTAGGTCGAGGGAGGTCATTCTCCCCCTCTACTCTGCACTGGTGAGGCCACAACTGGAATACTGTGTCCAGTTTTGGGCTCCCCAGTTCAAGAGGGACAGGGAACTGCTGGAGCAAGTCCAGCGAAGGGCAACTAAGGTGATTAAGGGATTGGAGCATCTGCCTTATGAGGAAAGGCTGAGAGAGCTGGGACTCTTTAGCCTGGAGAAGAGAAGGCTGAGGGGAGACCTTATTATGGCGTACAAGTATCTAAAGGGTGGGTTGAAGGAGGATGGAGCCAGGCTCTTTTCAATGGCTCCCAGTAACAGGACGAGGGGTAACGGGCACAAGTTAGAACATAGGAAATTCCGTTCAAATTCACGGAAAAACTTCTTTACGGTTCAGGTGACAGAGCACTGGCAGAGGCTGCCCAGGGGGGTTGTGGAGTCCCCTTCTCTGGAGATTTTCAAGACCCGCCTGGATGCAGTCCTGAGTAATGTGCTCTGGGCAATCCTGCTTTAGCAGGGGAGTTGGATTAGATGATCTCTAGAGGTCCCTTCCAACTCTGAAAACTCCGTGATTCCGTGATTGGATAACCAGATTTTACTTTCCCATTGTTGGAGGTAGAAATATGGCCATATATGATTTATTGAGTCAGTACAGCAGTTCATTTTGAAAAAGATTTAAAAAAAACATTCAATTCATGTTGCCACAAATGATGATATAAAGGTGATGCTATACAGTAATAGTATAAATGGTATAAAGAGTGGGACTAGATGATCTCTAGAGGTCCCTTCCAACTCTGAAAACTCCGCGATTCCATGATTCCGTGATTCATCCACTGTACTTTCCCTTCCTCCCCCCACCCCCCCCTTTTTGTTTTTCGACCTTTTCTGTAGTGAAATAAAATTATTCTGGTTCCCATGCCCTCTATGCCATTGCTTTTTCTGTCACTTTCCAGAGAACACACTGAACTGTGACCTTTGCAACACCATTTTCTCAGCTGATCTGTCTGCTTCCTTGGCTCCTTTAGCTTGAGCCTCTCTAATAGTTCTGCATCACTGGCTGTCATCGCTCTACTGCTCTGTTTCTTTTGTGAATAGCTGCACTTGCATATATCCTGGTCTAGGTTTTTCAACTAGTCTGTCCTCAATTTTATTGCACTCACTCCACAGTCTTGCTTCTAGAAACTGAACTGTTTGTCCCCTAAACTGTTCTAATTATGGGATATTTAATAAGCTACGTGACAACATTACACGTCAATGTACATTCTCGGCTTTGTAACAGCTGTACACTCTCCTTCCTTTTCCTTGTTGTGTTTCAGTTTTAAGGAAACTCAGAAAAGAAAAGAAAAGAAAAGAAAAGAAAAGAAAAGAAAAGAAAAGAAAAGAAAAGAAAAGAAAAGAAAAGAAAAGAAAAGAAAAGAAAAGAAAAGAAAAGAAAAGAAAAGAAAAGAAAAGAAAAGAAAAGAAAAGAAAAGAAAAGAAAAGAAAAGAAAAGAAAAGAAAAGAAAAGAAAAGAAAAGAAAAGAAAAGAAAAGAAAAGAAAAAAGAGGAGAGGAGAGGAGAGGAGAGGAGAGGAGAGGAGAGGAGAGGAGAGGAGAGGAGAGGAGAGGAGAGGAGAGGAGAGGAGAGGAGAGGAGAGGAGAGGAGAGGAGAGGAGAGGAGAGGAGAGGAGAGGAGAGGAGAGGAGAGGACGGCCTTTACTTCTACCTTTCTGCCCTGCTTATTTTCCGTCATTTTTGTCTTTTTTATCCTACAGAGTTACTTACATATACAGACTCAGTTCTGTGCTTTTGCAAGATTCTCTTCAAACTTTATTTTCGCAGTGGCCTAAGTGCTACCACACTGGCAATTGCTTTATTTGGTTATGGTGCCTACCTGGAAATAAATAACAAGATCTTCCTTCTTCTTATGAGTGATGCTTTTTTTTCACTCTTCACTCCCTGACTCCTCAATGTTCTGTGTGCTGAGTCATTACACTGGAAAAATAAAAACTAGATGTTTGTAAAACTACACTATTAAATCACCTGCTGACAGAGACATTGGAAATGCAGGAAGCCTTTCAGTCAGGTTATCTTCCTGGTACCTCTTCAAACTTTTGTTCCTAATGTCTTGGCTCTTCTCTCTAATTTCTCTGGAATTTAATTTAACAGATTGTATAACATAAAGTGGCAATTACATACATTAAAATATTATACATACACTAAAATATTATTTGTTAGTGTGTTTTTGTAAAAAAAAAAGGCAACAAATAATTGTGAATCTTTGAATATAGTGTGCTGATCCATCCTCATTATTTTGATTTTTCATGGAACTTCAGAACATGCAAGGAAGAAGCAGGACCGTAAATTCAACCTGTGTTACCTGTCAGCTAAAACAGAACAATCTAAATTCTTTCAAGGATGCATGAGGCTGTCATGTACCTGAGCTCTGGGAAAACTGTCTCCCTGACAGAGTGTCTGTTCAAAGTCCCTTCTTATTCCAGGAGTTGCAAATGGTGGAATCATATTAGTACACTAACATACTGGATGTCGAAGGGACATTAACATGTTTAGTTCATATGTAAGTAATAATAAATTGAATGTCAGTGTCAGGATAGGATATTTTGCATAGCTGAGATTTCTTTCTCTCTGTCCTAAAAAACAAACCACAATAATAAAACCTTCTCAACTACATATATTGCAAAGAGCAGTATTATGCCAAGAAAATGAACTGGTTTTAATGCTGAGGCTTTCTTTTCTTCTTTCTTCACATTTGGCACTTGGTTTTAGATGGGTAACATTTGCTGTCTTCTGCAGAAATGTTCATTGAAAATTGAATTCTTAAGGATAAAATTTTGACACGATATGCATCACTGTCCTTATGATTTCACTGTAATAAAAAGAAAGAAAAAACAAAAATCAAGAAAATATTCCAATGTTACCTTGGCTATCTTCAGCAGTCAAATATGGGAGCTCTACTTGATGTAGAGTTGAATAAAATGTGAATGTTGCATAAAATTGGCTTCAAAAGATCCATTATGAAACAAGAGTGCTGTTGCATTTTTCAAGCCTGAAGCCCTTATATAATTTCCTGGCATTTTCATTAATCCTTTACTCACATAAATTGGTTTGAGATAGCTTCCTCTCCTCTCCTCTCCTTGAAAAAAGCAGCAGCACAAAAATGTGGTTTAGAAATCTTATCCACATGTCTTCCCAGACCTCTGTTGGGTTTTTTTGTTTGTTTGTTTGTTTTGTTAACTAAAGGAAGCAAACTGAATAACAAAAATATCAGAATCTTTTGTCTGGGTCTGTTACACAAAAAAGAAATTGTGTTGTCATTCTTTTGCTGTGATGTGTAATGTGGCATTTCTTAGTTTGTTAAGTTTCTGATCAAGTTTGTATATTCAAACTTGAAGTGTTGAAATGATTGATTATAGGAAAGAAATATAAGGATGAAATGTGGAAATATGTTTCTTACTGAAGTTTTCAACTTTCAATACAAATTTTGTTTGAAGCCCAAATTTCTTTCACTGTATCAAATGGAAAAACTATTGAAATCAAAAGGGAAATCTTGCACAGACCTATATAATTTCTGGATTCAATTTATAGACTATTTCCACATTAAATTTCTTCTAAAACTATTCTAAAGTTTACTTTTTCAGATCATTGCGGGACCATGAAACATCTCCTTCCATTCATAAATTTCACCTTCAAATCTACCACACAGTAAAGTAAGAGGAAGCATGCATTGGTAGCACTTGCATAGTATTCCACATAGTTTCTCCTGTAAGATAAGGAGCTATTTACACGTCTGTTCACTTTTCCTCACCACAGTGGGATAAGTCTCATTCTCCGTTCTTCAAGGGCAGGATGAAAATGAAATGGTACACTCATTCAGTGCACAGACCTTTTTCCTTTAGTGAGTTTACAAATATTCTTGATTCAGAGATCAACTGGATATGAAAGGTTGATTAAAGGACTTCTCTAGCTGCCAGCTGATAATGCTTTTACAAACCATATTTTACTTTTAAAGATGAATTAGTATTCATTTTTCCTTGTTCAAGTACAATTTCTACAGGATATTTCATAGCTGTACATTTTGTCTTGCTGCCCTAGACCTACTCTTACGTGGTTTGCATTCTGACCTTGATTTACACTTTCACATTTTCTAAACATAGAAATTAGATTTAATGTCTTGTGATGTACAGTACTATAATGCTTAAAAAATTAGCTATCTGCCTGCAGATTTTCACTGCTAGATTACATGCTGAAGTAAAAAACTGCATGTATAGGAGATGATGCATGGGGGACAAATATTTTCGTAGGGCCTGTTGCAACAGGACAAGGCATAATGGTTTTAAACTAAAAGAGAGTAGATTCAGACTAGATAGAAGGAAGACATTTTTTACAATGAGGGTGGTGAAACACTGGAACAGGTTGCCCAGAGAGGTGGTAGATGCCCCATCCCTGGAAATGTTGGTCAGGTTGGATGGGGCTCTGAGCAACCTGGTCTAGTTGAAGATGTCCCTGCTAACTGCAGGGAGGTTGGACTAGATGCCCTTTAAAGGCCCCTTCCAACCCTAACTATTCTGTGATTCTGTGATTCATAAGACTGAGCAGAATGGGCTCTAAACAGTAAATGATAAGTGTGTTTGTGGCAAGCTAGATCTCGTGAACCTATACTGTTTGGTGATAGTAGGAATCAGATCCTTACATCTGTACTTGCTTGAGGATCAGAAAAGGATAACTGCTATGGCATCTAAGACCAGCATGTTGGCTTTAGCATCTTCCTGATCATCACAGAGCTCATTCCCACAGCTTCTTGTTTCCAACAGGTTTCTAGAAATCTTCAGACAAGAAGTGGAAGTACACAGGTATAAAATGTCACGCACATCATCCAGAGAGCCTTTAGTTACGGCACTCTCTTCAGACGAGGAAAACATGACTGAAGTGACAGGTTCCACTCATTTTATATGTATATAAAATATAAATAAAAAGCATTATAATTGAAAAACTTATTATATTTGTTATATATATTTTAAAGTTATACCTTCTATTGCTAATTCTTTTAGCATCTGCCAAATTTCGGCTTGGGTGACATAGTAGGGATAAAGTCAACTGTGTCTCAGAGAATCACAGAATCACAGAATAGTCAGGGTCCGAAGGGACCTCTGGAGATCATCTAGTCCAACCCCTCTGACAGAGCAGGTTCACTTGCAGCAGGTTGTGCAGAACGGTGTCCAAGAGGGTTTGAATGTCTCCAGAGTGGGAGACTCCACAACCTCTCTGGGCAGCCTGTGCCAGTGCTCTGCCACCCTCAAAGGAAAGAAGTTCTTCCTCATGTTTAGATGGAACTTCCTATGTTCAAGTTTGTGCCTGTTACCTCTTGTTTTATCACTGGGCACCACTGAAAAAAGACTGTTCCCATCCCCCTGGCACCCTCCCTTTAAGGATTTATAAGTATTGATAAGATCCCTCCTCAGTCTTCTCTTCACCAGACTAAAAAGACCCAAGTCCCTCAGCTTTTCCTCCTAAGAAAGACGCTCCAATCCCCTAATCATCTTTGTAGCCCTTTGCTGGACCCTCTCCAGCAGTTCCCTGTCCTTCTTGACCTGGGAGCCCAGAACTCCTTGAATTCTTCTGTACTGAGAGAGGAATAGTATTCTAAGGTTATTTTTGAAGTGAGCAATGTAACACTCAGATGTCTGGGCTTCCTGTTGCAGGAATGTAGAGCAGTACAGTATCACACAGAAACACCAGTTGAGGTCTTGGAAGCAATCAAATTAAAACAACAGGGCTAATAAAGCAGGATCATCTCAGTGCTGTAGCAGGTAACAGATCTAATGTCTCTGTATGATGCTAGGTGGTGGACCAGATTAAGCGTCTGACAGCACTGGAAAGTGCAACTACATCTTCTGTAACATGATACTACTTCAAATGAATGTCATCTATTAGGTCCCTGCTAATTCAAAATTTTAGTCCCTGTCTGTAAATGTCTTTTTGGTTAGTTGGCTTCACAGTTTTCTTGTGTTAAGCAAAAAAAAAAAAAAAAAAAACAAACCATTTTTACTTGGTTAACATGAAATTTAAAATTAGCTTTGTGGAAGTATAAAATTGTTTTGATATATTTTTTCATAGAATAATTCTGGAAATCATTTGTTTTGGTCTGGATTTCAAGCCCTATAGCGTTGTCAATATTATAAATCAAAGACCTCAATCTAAACTTTAGAAGTTACAGCTCTTAGGAAAACTTAACTCTGAAAATGGAATTAGACTTTCTTCTCTAAATTTCAATGCTTCATTTTGGGCAGTATGTGTTATAATTTGCAATAATTTTCCAGCCTCAGGAATTCAACATCAAAAGTCTATTAAAAATCTGAAAACAGATAATTTAGTTTTTTTCTTCCTATTTGCTCTGGGTCAGATTTAATAATTGAATATTTTAATACTTTAGATCTACACTTTGTACCTCTTACTTGTACGGACAGGAAAAAAACTCAAATTATACTGTTGATCTTTTTGGATATATTTAATAGGATTTATCAGGGCAATATGCCTTTAGTGGTTCTTATTTCTGCATGGCTTTCATACAGTTTTCAACATTTGGTTGGCCTTAACTAGTAGGAGAAGTTGTACAAATTTTACACTGATATTTATTCACAAACACACCAACTCCTTGACTACTTGTAAGAAAGTTTAAGCTGATTTCTTGATAACCTCCTGGTATGAAACTCCTTTTAAAATTGAATGAAACTTGATTTTTATTATTTTTATTTTGTTTTATTTTGTGTGGATCTTCTGTCATTTGTTGATCAAACTCAGTGCAAGAAACCTTCTAGGGACCAATATTAAGATAAAGAGAATTTCTAGAAATAAAATGAGCTTAATATTTTCTGCTAGTAACCCAATTCATGAAGCCAAAAATCCATCATAACATAGTTAACCATGTATAGCAGAGATTAGATGATATATTTAGAAGTCAGATTTATATTTATGAAGAATATTTGAGGGGATCTGATCCAGTTACTAAACTAAATTTAACTTTGTCACCAATGGAACAACACAATTTACTTTTCTTTGGACTTCATTACTCAAACTGTTAATTTATCTTTTGCTTAGCCTGTTGCACATTAACTTTGTCCTGTGAACTATTGCTAAGATAAAGGCCTGGTGCATATCTTATTTAAGACTCTATAGTCAGGAATATCTAATCCATTTAATGATCACAGAAACAGAAAAAAATATAGTCTGCAAAGACCTCTGAAGGTCATCTTGTTGAATGTCCTGTTCAAAGTACAGCTATATCTTCAACATTAGAGGAAATTCCTCAAATTTGAGTATTTCCATAGATGGAGAATCCCTGAGCAATCTGTTCTGATATTTACTAGCTCTCAATGCGATTTTGTTTTCCTTGACTGTTGCTTCTTGGCTTTCTGCTGAGCACCTGTCTGTCACTTGTCTGCAGCATTTTATGCACTCCTTTTAGGAGGAGTACCAAGAAGCAGTGAGAACCAGCTGTTCCACAACAAGGTCAAGGAATTGGGAGCCAAAGGTGACCCTGGGGCAGTTAAAGAAGGCAATGTCTGTGGAAGTTTTTGAAAAAAAAAATCTTATTGCATGCCAGAATCTCATGTACACATAATGCCCTTCTAGTCAGATTTCTGTCTTATTAATGCTGTTTTTAAACAATATTTTTATAAGTAAAATAAAGTCACACTGGTTACGTATGGCCCTATGAAAAACAGTGGGAATTTGTCATTGATTTCAGCTGCACTAGAAGATTCCGCTCACCACGAGTCTTACGTTAATATAATAATAAAGATAATAATAAATACAACAACAATAATAATGATAGTAATAATAGAACCCAAAGGGATTAAAATGTTGCTTTTATGAGTGCTTTTTCTTCAAATGCAGTATATTCTTCATAGTCTGATTTGTTGCAAAGGGAAAATGCTTTCACCGGTTCCCATTTGTGTCTGCTAAGCTCTTTTTCTGTGTGTCCATGGGAAATTAACTTATTAACCATGTTTCACAACAGAGAAGTTAAGAATAGGTATTAGTTTCTTTATATCACTCATATCTTATACATTATAGAAAGAACATTCATAATCTTACAATGTCTAAATAGGATAAGCATGGGATCAATCAAATATAACCCTTGCTCAACCCCTCCAAGTTATTCATCGTCACTTACAATGCCTCTTCTAAAATGTATATTATAAGCTTTCTCAGGCAGGGATCTTGATTCGTGTCGTCTGTGGAATCTCTATTGCCCCCTGTGAGCTTACTGTAATAATAGGGTGATAAATGATTTATATTGTTTTCTGTGTCTCTACATTCTGATTCATAAATCAATTGTTAGATATACTTTAATCATCCTCATACTTTTTTTTTATTCTGATTGAAATCTCTTGGATTTTCTTCAGTAGTTTTTACCTGGCATCTTCACAAATATTTGAGCTAAGATTTTCCACGAACTTTCAACACATGGCAACAGCAAGCGAGTATGTATTGTGAGCTTCATCCAGAACACGCTGGAGGAGTATTGCCTTAGGTATGATCAGTGATAGCACATTCTGAAAAGAGCTACGGTGTGTGCCTGTAAAACTTTTAATCTTTCAAACAGCAGGGTCCAAAGGCAAAACCAATGTTCTCTTGGAACTATGAAAGCAGCAGCTGACAGCTTGTGCTGTTGTCATTTGCAAGATACATTAGCTTTGTCCACTAAAATATTAACACATTTATCAATTTTATGATCAATAAGACATATATTTGTAGTACTTGGATGTTTCAAAAAACATTTCATGAAATGATGAGTTGTTGCTCTAAATGCAACATGTGTATAATAACCTTAAACTGTGTACCTCTTTATCCCTGCACTGGTACATTCTTTTATTCCAACAGCTGCAAAGCAGTAAGACTGTTGACAACAAATAGGCTCTTTCCCAGTAAAACAGAAAAAGGGGTTTAGAATGAAAGGTTAGTGAATCATCACAGTTATGCTAATAGAATTAAATGCATTTGTTACTGTCTATTTTGAATATTTGAATGGCACGTAGCTCTTTCAGTTGTCCTCTGCAAAAGGGATACATTCCACCTATAAAAGTAAGTCATTCCTATCACAGTATCACAGTATCACAGTATGCTAGGGATTGGAAGGGACCTCAAAAGATCATCTGGTCCAATCCCCCTGTCGGAGCAGGAACACCTAGATGAGGTTGCACGGGAAGGCGTCCAGGGGAGTTTTGAATGTCTCCAGAGAAGGAGACTCCACAACCTCCCTGGGCAGCCTGTTCCAGTGCTCTGTCACCCTCACTGAGAAGAAGTTTCTTCTCAAATTTAAGTGGAACCTCTTGTGTTCCAGCTTGAATCCATTACCCCTTGTCCTATCATTGGTTGCTACTGAGAAGAGCCTGGCTCCATCCTCATGACATTCCCCCTTTATATATTTATAAACGCTAATAAGATCACCCCTCAGTCTCCTCTTCTCCAAACTAAAGAGACCCAGCTCCCTCAGTCTTTCCTCATAAGGGAGATGCTCCACTCCCTTAATCATCTTAGTTGCCCTACGCTGGACTCTCTCCAGCAGCTCTCTGTCCCTCTTGAACTGAGGGGCTAGTATCCTACTAGTATTGGTGCTGTCATGTAATACTGCTATTGACATGGGAAAACTGTGGGGTTTAATCCATTCCCCATGAGTAAAAATAAAACCCATTTGTGATAAATGCAGTTTTCCAGCATAACTGTATCTCTCTGACGGATGTTTCCACAGCACAAATATAGTGGACATTTGCACTCCTTCTCAGGGTGTCTTGGCCCCTGTTTCTGTCTTGACCATCACAGATACACTAACGAAAACTGTAGGATAAACATGACCTTGAATCCATTCCCTTTCCAACATTTCTAGAAGTTCTTAGCACTACAAGTGGAAGTACTAATTCAGCAACGTTCACTCTACTGATGGCAACATAGTTATAGGAGTTAATCTGAAGCAAGAGTTTTAATGATTTGTAACCCCCTAATGTATTTTGGGGTTTCAAATACATTCACCAATTCACTATTCATCAGTTGTGAAATTTGTTCCATTCAGAGATTCACAGTAATGCTAACCAAGCTAAGACCGCTAAATCTTGTGGGTACCAGCAAGCCATGTGCTTTGACATAGAGTAAAAAAAACGCTTTTTGAACATGATATTAGAACAATGAGGGAAAGTCAAAATTATTATTGTTTCTTGTAGGCAACTGTTAATACTTACTGAAAAAAAGGATGTGAAATCTTTGAAATTCAGTTCACTTTGTGGGATAAAGATATCTCTTCTGACAAGGGTAATATTATCATCCTGCAACGTTAAGATCGCCCTTTGTCTGTAAACAAGAGCCAACTTCTCATGCTGTTTGCAATCTTTTTCTGATCAGCTGCTATTCTACCAGATGACAGCTCTCTCAATATTTTTTTTTTTTGCTTCCTCAAAACATCTTTTTGTGTGTCCCAGCTGATTTTCTTTAAAGGAGAGTAAATGTATAGTCTTTCACGCATCTACTGGGAAGATCTTTGAAAAATACAGCCATACAAAGATGTTACTGATATAACACTTTTGTGTCTGCCAGACATGCAGTGAAATTTGATTTCTTCTCAGAGGATGTTTCTCTGTTTATTATTAATTTTTTATCTATCATTAATTTTTACTCTCCTCTTTTCTATTCTACTCTTACTTGATTTGTCAGTTCCTTTTCAACTTTTCCTTCCCATTTTCTTTCAAGTCTTTGGGCCACTGTAAAGAGCTGATCCAGATCCTGCCAAGTCAGCTGGGAGTTTCTCCATGGACTTTGGTTGTCTTTCAACCTGGCCTTTTCTTTCTTTTTTTTTTTATTCCAATTCAGCCTCAATTTATCTTTCTTAATACATCAGATCCTGAATTGTCCTGTTATGTATGTTGTAGGGAAGCTGTATGTCTACTAGGCAGTAGTACTAGACAGTAAAAAATAAAAAAAAAAAATCAATCAGAAAAACAACAACAACAAAAGCCTTCAAATATATTCCCTACGTTTTCAAAGGGAAACTGTATTCTGGTGGGTTTTAGCTTTGAGGGATGGATGTGCAATAGTCAAGGAAGAAGTGCACCTCAAAGTCCTCCCTGGAGTTTCTCTGCTGGTTTCCTTTCATTCCCCAGTGGAAGTCATTTATTGCTACCCTAAGATAGCAGTGCTTTCAGCTGGCTCAGAGTTATTTTGTCCAAGGTCTTTTGCCGACTGTTTGCATGAATGGAATAAATGGACAAGGATTCATATTTATGCTTATGCACCTAGCCACTCTATGTGGGTTACAGTAGTCTAAAATGAATTCAAACCTAACAATTCTACCCATATAATAAAATTTGAAATAAAAAAGATTTAGGAAAATCAGTTCCTTTCCATCTCTTTGCCACTTTTTCTTTGTGTAAGGATGAGGAAAATGATTTTTCAGAACATTATCACAGAAACCTTGTTTTATTACTTAAAGTACACGGTAGCTGCTTAAACTTTTATTCAGAAGCATTAGTACTGCATAAAGGGAACTGTAAAAAGAACAAGCATCTATTTAAAATCTAAAACAGTTTTTGCTTAAGTATAGCGTAAATGTTTCTAATGTTTCACTGACAATGGCAAATGGTTCAACACTACTTTCTGCAGTAAATTGCAGGTTCTATGAGTCATCTGATAACAACCCGTGCATTTGTTTCAGTTGACAGCATCAACACGTGGTTCCTTTAATCCTCACTGTAGTCAGTTTCTTCCTTCAGGTTTTCTGAAATGGATAACCTGTTTAAGAAGGACAATTTTAGGATTATGTTCCTCTCTTACGATTTGGAGAGTGTCCGTGTTACACAGTCTTTCAGGGTTCTGCCTGAGGTACAACGCCTGGCTCAGAGTTACCATTAAAGGCCAAGTAAAATTATTCTTTTTTTTTTACATCAAACATACCAGCACAATTTTCCAGCTTTTTTTTTTTCCCTTTTAAATTTACAATACCTTTCCTGTCTGTGGAAATTCACCTCCGTCAGTGGAGCTGTCTGGCATAGTGAGGTGTGCGATGCTTTAAAAAATCAAAGTGAAATGCCAGCTTTGAGGTAATTCATTAATCTTGTCAAGTTAGGATGTGCTTCTTCATGAATTTGTCAGCCTATCCTCCTGTCTGATGGCCTTGCCATGTCAAAAATTGTTAACAGACCACACATGTATTAAAACACACATACACACATCAACTTAAGATAAACAACTAAAGTTGCAAGAGGAAACTTTGTGCTTTAAAAAGAGAAGGCAGCAGGGGAAGGATTCAGCTTTTATTGCTGTATGTAAGAAAACATTTTCCGTTAAATGCCAAACTTACTAAAGCTCAGATGAAAGACAGCCAAAGAAAATTCATGTAATTCTGCATTTTTTAACTTTATCAGTGATTTACCCTCCTGGAAGCAATCTTGGTAACAAAACAAACACATCATCATATGTGTTATAAAAATATAGTATGCCTAAATGTCAAATCAACTTCTAACGGGCAAACATGTAAATTACACATCTGCGGTATTTCCAAATGATGCAATTACTCGCTAAGTCATAGTTTCATGTCTTCTATCCCACATATACCTGGAGTAAATTAATTAAAACTACACTTCTTAAGGATTTGACTTGTACCTTCAATGGATGGAAGCAGAGAGTAAAGTTGAAAGTCCCGTCACCTTTGTGGTGCTAACATTTAAAGAGGTCCCTGAGGAACAAGACCAGAGATGAGATGCAGCCAAAAACTTTTTTTTTTTTTTTTTTTTTAATGGGGTCCATTCTTCCTTCTTTCTTACAGTGCAAATAAGTTTAGTAAAGAAAAACTGTGAAAACATAACTGGAGCAATTAGGAAAGTGAGATTGCTCCCTTTGGATGCCACCTTCCACTTGTGAGGGAATAAAACAACCATGGAAATATTTCCTGAGTTTCTTTATTGTTTCATATTGCTACTCACTGAAATCTGCTGATTTACATCTTGGTAGTGGTGAGAATTATTTACCTGCAATGAGGTCCCAAATGAAATGCTGCTGTCATGATGTAGAACATATACTTGTTTGCATTACATAATAATAGGTAAAAGCACATGTAGAACTGAAAATTATTGTTTATGATATCTGTCTGTTTATTGTCCAGGAGATTGTGGATTTCTGGAAGTCTTCTGGATCAAATATTCCTTAATTCCCACTTACATGGTAGTGGATCTGAGCAGCAATTCACAACGATGAGTTTTTCCTCTTTCCTCTCTAATTTTATTACTCCCAGACTAAACAAACTTGTTACTACATGGGATTTCAGTTGGAACAGTCTGCTTTCTAAGTAGAAGCTGGACAAACATTAAATGTCTTCAAATTAAACATGTAATTAAAATGTATAGTTAGGCTTCCTCTATAATATTCTATAAATTCCTGTATAACTTTACTATAAATTCCACCACTGTATTAAAAAACAAAATAAAACAAACAAACAAACAAACAAACAAACAAAAAACCAAAACAAAAGAAACCCTAAACACACAAACAAAGAAAGTGTTCTTATGTGAGCAGAGCTGTCCAAGGTTGATGCCAAAGCTGTCAGAATGTGAAAGGTGTTTGTATTCCTGTTCTGTTTTGCTGACTTCCACAACCAGGTTTAAAAGACAACATGGATTAATCTGTCTGTTGTTGTAATATGCTTGTAATAGAAATGTAAGGGCTTTTTGTCCTAAGTAGTAGACTTTATATGTGTTAGCATATGTTTTACAAAGACTTTTAGATCACATTGCCAAAGGACAGGCCACTAAACTGGAGCTGTTGAATTCGAAATTTTACTTCATAAGAAAACACTTTCATAAATATGAGATATTTTCTGGTAAGGCTTTCATGTAAAATGTTATCCCTACTGCAATAACAAATTTAGCTAACACAGAGTGAACATTAATGACAAGATATTTTCTCCCATTTTTTTAATCAAGCAAAAAATAAAAACTTTCCTAATGTTCCTCTGAAGTAGATTATTATTAGGACATGACATTGCCTTTAGTTGAATCATCATTTAAAATCTTACTGTGATTAGGTTTTAATTCTGGATCATTTCCAAACATGGGCCTGGATGAAGTTCAAAAGTCCTTGAAATTTGGGAAAAGATTTTTTTGTTCGTTTTAATTTGTTGCCTTTATTTTTTTTTTAATACAGGTTTGTTAGCTTTATATTTATAGCACACAGCTAAAATTGAGATGTGAATTCTTGTTTATATCTAAATTTTCAGACTGAATTTAAACTTCACTGTTTACTTTTATACCTAAGCCACAAAAAACTGTGGTATCACTTCTGTGATGATCTAGACCTAGTTTAATCCCTATAAGAGATCTATGTTACTTCTTATTTTAAAAAAAAAGTGTAGTTGTCAGAATGTTAGTGTAAAAGGGTTATACCCCATGGAAATTTTTAGATAAGTTTAAGAAAATTAAATCAAATTATGGGATAGAAGTACATAGTTTGAGCAAACACACCTAAATCTAAGTTAGAAGGAGGCATGTTATTGCTCTAAGCTAAAACTATATCTTGGTTTAAAGATGTATCTGATTTACTTATTTTTCCTTTCATATCAGCCCCTATCACAGAATGATGCAGGATAGCAGTTTAGATGAATTATGTACCTTCAGAAAGCATTGTTCTTGTTCATAGGGCCACAGCTTTTAATTTCATGCAATTAGACTCTTAGGTTTAAGATACCCGTTTAAAAAATGGGGAGAAAAATAAGGAGGTAAGCAGAAGCAATAAAAATATTACCAGGGATGTTTGTGGCCATGACCTTTAATCAGAATTAGAAGGTGATGATAGCCATTTGGATAGCCGATGGAATTTTCTGTGGAAAGACCTTTTTCCTTCTTTGAAAACCAGGAAGCTTCAGTTTCAGTCCCTGGTTTTAACTGTGTTATATCATCAAAAAAACAAATGTCTCATGGAGCTTACCTCTTGTGCTTCTTAATCACCTCTAGAGGAGTGGAATGAATAAGGCTGGCGAAAGCAGATCTTATCAAATAAATTAAGCTATTGGTTGCTCACTGAAATCATGCAAAAAGGAGTTTCAATCTAATGGTCTTGGAACACTCTACAAATATTGCCATCGAACTTACCAATGTTCAGAGCAGGCTTCAATTAATTATATTGATACCACTCTTATACCTACAAATCAGTAAAGTGGAGCCTAGAAGTTATACTGGACAAAGCAAAGTCACAAAACACATTGCTAGCAGATTGAATTATTAAAAACCTTAGGGGAGTCCAAACTCTTAAATCTTAGGCCTAGCTATTATAAATTTTTATTTCATCATTGTTTAATACTATCCTATCCCTACACAGTATTATTCCCCTATGTTTATTTCTTTGAGTCTTAAAATTAGGATTATACAATGTATTGAAAATAATGAGTCTAGATGGGAAAAATGATTCATCAACAGACTGAATGGTCTCCTCCTCTTGGAACAACAGTATTTTCTTTTCCTTTGTTCTTTTCTTTCTGTAGTAAAAAAAAAAAAAAAAGAAAAAAAAAGAAAAAAAAATTATACATTTCAAATATTGAAAACAGAAAACAATTAGCAGCCCAGACATGCATCTTTATTTCAGATTTAGAGCTCTGATTCCATTACTTAAGGGCCCGGTTTTATTGAGGGAAAACACCCACAGAGATCAGTGACAGCCTTTTGTGTTCAGCAGTTCATTGTTTCCTGTGCTTCATCGGATGGGCCGTGATCCGCAATTGGATCAGCGGTGCCCACATGGGCTGAACAGCAGGATCAAAGCTCCCGCATTCTATCCCTGTTTTGGGCAAATTTATTCAGCAACAGGGAAAAGAGGGAACTTCTTTCAGAAGAGAAAAAAGAAAAGGCTGGATTCTAGGGCAGGCTGAGTGCTGTAAGTTATGTTTAACTCCTCTTTTGAAATTCACTACATTTCAGACAGATATCCCAGTTATTATGGCATAGAAGAATGAAGTTAATGACTCACACATTCCTGGAACAAAAATTAATCAATGCAAAGAGAATTTTCAGTTGCTGTTACACACACATATATATAAAACTTAAAAACAGCAGCAGGAAAATAAATAGAAACGTTTACACATTTAGTATGAGCAGCTATAAGACTGCCAGTCCTTGGCTGTTGCTGAAGAAGGCAACTTGATTTGGAGAGAAATTAGTCAAGGTTTATTTACCTCACTAGTAGTGGAATAATGCTGTCATATTTTAACACAAAACCCTAATAGACATCCAAAGTTTTGTTAACTTCATACACTTCTGTGTTCGTGTATATTGCTGAATCAGACCTTAATGAAAACAGATAAATAATGCTCAGTATTTTTTAATGTACCATGCAATGCAGAATTGAAATAGTGTTTTCAAAACAGAGAAATACCATCCTACACAGTCAGCAAATAAGAGAAATATATTATCACCAAAAAACCCAATTGTTGTTTATCAGTTATTTAAAACATATTTATGCCACCCAATTTTAGCCACCTAATTCAGGTAAAGTGAAATTATTGGTCATAGAATTCCCCCAAACTACCCATGCAGAGACGATGGTGTCCCAACGAGTATTTCAGCTTATTTAAGGTCTGTTATGACGTTTCCATATTCTATACAGGAAAGCTATAGCAAGTGACCAAATTTCTAACTTTTGTGATTCATATCACATAAACAGGCTGATATATGACTCAGATCAATCAGGATGTAGACTTCTGAATTAAAAAGTTTCTGGAGTAGATATACATTGCCTTAGTTAATATGGGATAAAGGTATCGAAAAATAGCGAATGATAATAACTGAGCAAAAATGTTTTTCAAATTAAATAAAAAGAAATAATGTTGAGAAAACCCATCATCTTTTATTTCAACATTTTGAAAATGAAACATTGATGTTTATGAAAATGAAAATTCAATTGTTTTAACAAAATAAAATGTTATATTTGAAACAAGATTTTTTTTCCATTTTTTATATTTTTTTCAATTGAGCAAAATATTCCAAAACACACCTCACTTTTTTTCCAAAAGTACTTGAGAAGCTAGGAATATTTTTTTAATGTTTCTTTTGTATACCCAACCTCAGGAATGAAACACACTTCTTTATTGTTGTTGCTAAAGTTTTGATGGTGTTAGAATAGGGAATAGTAACTTTTATTGGACCATTTGGTAGCTTTAGAAAAATTGAAAGAGCTATCTTTTTTTTTCTTCTACTATATTATTTGATCTAATAAAGAATATTACTTTTCCCTGTAAACTTTGGTCTTCTTTATTAATACAAGTATATTAAACTATGCCAAAGAAACCTCTAGGTGCACACATTTCAATGATTTGCTTAGAGAAGTACTAGAAAAAAAAAAAAAAGAGAAAGAAACAGAACTGAGCTGTCATCAGCACCTTTTCTGGCACCATAGTCTTTGAACTACTTACAGGAAAGCTCACAAACCTTCCAAATTACCTACATAGGATATAGTTGTCTGAAATAGTAAAAGCAGAGTAGTTTATTGTCTCCCAAAAGTCAATAAGAACCTGCCAAGTGAAATTATAAATCTTTTGCATCTTGGATCTCCCGCTCATACTGTCCTTGAGATCTGCACTTTGTAATGGATCCAGGATGTCACCAATCAACACCCCAATTTTCTCTTTTGCTTTGCCATCAAAAGATACTTTCAAGTAACCATGCTGTGTTATGAGACAGTATTTTTTCAATGGCTCCTCTCCTCTCTGCATCATGGAATAATCACTTGCTTTTTGGCTACTCTGGAATTCTCCCTCTCTTTTTCATTTTCACTTTTAAGACAAATATCAGAAGCATAATCCATCTGACAGCCATCAAGTTATTTGATATCTGGATCAAGACCCATAGGACACAAATGCCCCTTAAGAGCTCCATAAAGAAAGATTAGTTTAAAACTGCTGAGATGAAATCCTGGCTTTGTTGCACTTAATGGATATTTGGTGTTTACTTCAATAGGGCCAGGGTTTTATACCAATATATGTTGCAAGTTATTTTTAAATTGCTTTCACTTATTCTAAGTGTGTTTCTAGACCATTCTTTCATTAAGGTAAAGACAAGTGCCGAGAGAGACTGGAATTATGATGGAAAATAGTTTGCACCTTCAGTTCAGATGCCATCCATTCTTCTAAGCATGCTTATTTGAGCTTCGTAGGAAACAGAATCTGAGCAGGAGTCTGTTAAAAGTACTTTTTGTTTCCTTTTTTTCCCCCCAAACATTGCCATTGCTTATGGCTTAGTCTCACTTAAAAGTACATGATCCATACTTTGGGAAAACACTACTGGATGTTGATAAAAAAGGGCTATTTAAGTGATTAATTGATGTGTTGGATTGTACAGATTACAAAAATTCATCATATGACCAGAGCATGAACTTTTTTTCATCAAGAGGATATGCAGTCATCATTCAAAACTGGAGGTGATTTAGGAAGATGCAGTAGCTACCTAAATTAATATATAAAATCTTAGCTCAATGCCCAGTATTTAATCAGATTTTTCTGAAACTACCAAGTAAATTTGTACAAGAGTAGTCTGTTAGACAAAGAAGTTGTACATCTGACAACAGTAAAACACGTGGAGGAGAGACTGTCTCTTCACTAGTTTTCCGTACCTTAGAGAATAATCTATTTTGTAAAAAATAGGTATAAAATGGGATCAGTCAGACACTAGCTGCTTACACAGTTTGTGTTAATGCCCCCAAAACCTCTCATTACTTTCAGTGGATTCTTGATCAGATCTTTACATTACTATCAATATATCATCTTTACCAAAATTTAAATTTTTGCACAATATAGTAGAGAACTGTGTTGAGTAAGGTAAAATCCTTAGCTGAGCCATCAAAGTCTAATTGACATAGACAGTAGTGCCAGAGAAAAAGAAAGGAGGAGTTACAACCTCAGGTTGAAAATTTACCAAAAATCCAGCCTAAATTTAAAAACAAAAAAAAAGTTAGTAAGTTTTAGTGCTCAAATTCTGTAGTGCTCAAATTCTTTAGTGCTCGAATTCTTATCTGTCTTTCTAACACTTGCTAGTGGGAATATCTAAAGAATGGCTTTTAGAACATTTTTTTTTCTTAAAATGTATACTTGATTTTGAGATATGCAAAATAACTTTCAATTTACATCTGAGATTAATTTACCTAGTAAAAACTTCTTTTCAAAACTGGAATAGCAATTACCCATGGTAAATTTCTGTGGGATTCCTTTCATCAAACTTCAGTTCTTTAAATATTAACAATTCTGTGCTAAGTTTGAGATCTTTGGAGAGAAAGGTGTCTCCAAAGGCTGAATCACCTATGTTGAAAACCTTTCACAGCAGAGGATGAATTACACTTTTCAAGGTGTCCGTTTCCCTTCACTGGCTGTAGAAGGAGCCTAGTCGAGTAGCTCAGACCTCTTAGCTTAGGCTATATTTAATACAGACTAGATTTAGACAGCTGATGTTGGAGAACATTATTTCCACCCTGCTTATACATAGTCCGTTTCAAAGCGCAGCATGCTCAGCAATCCTCACCGTAACCAATTACTGCACATTAGTTTTTGATTATCCAACTTTAGATTTAGGAGCCTATAGCCAGGGTACGGCTCTCCCTTTGCAAGCAGTCATGCCTGATGTACGCACTGCTGTTGCTTTCTCTCTCTCTGCCCCACGGCAATTTGTTGCTTCTTTTCGGTCGTAGGTTACCATCACTTCACATCCGCCAGCAAAAGAAATCATGTGTGTGCTCTTCCTAATCCCTTGCAGGCAGGCAGGCAAGCAGGTTACGCAGAGGACAGAGGTGTTTGGAGTGCACCCAACTGACTTTATCTGATATGGACTTGAAAGCCCCCACACAGTTCCTCCGTCCTGCAAAGCAGCGGGGGAATTACCCCGAGAGCTGAGAGACAGACTGGAGGCAAAACACATCTGCAGGTACTGCAGCTATATCCACAAAAGGACAACCCACTTCAGAGGATTTTTAAGATCTTTAGTATTTTTCTTTTTTTTTTTTTTTAAAGAGGGGATAAAAACACTTTTAAACTATATCCCAGGACTGGAAGACGTTTACAGTAACAGTTTAAAATATCTTATTTGACATTTTGATATATTGTGGTTGCACACTGTTATTAGAATACAGAAAAAAGATGTGGGGGGAAATAAATATCTTAATTATTATTAGTGATGAATTGGAGTAAAAATGGGGGAAAACTGTCTTTAGCACTCTAAGGATAACAGCATTACTCTTTTTAAGTGGTCCTTTGTCTTTAATGAATATTCTACTGAAAAATAAAGGATCTTATTAAGAGAAATAATTGCCACAAACCTCTTAAATCATTGAAAAGTAGATGGTACACTTTCTCGTTATGAATGGATAAAACAATTATCTTTTGAGGTAGGATTTGTATGAGTCATATAAAAATTACTGCATCACCTTCCACACACTAAATTCTTTTCTTATATGTTTTGACCTTATTTAAAATTAAAATTTCAATTGTGTCACAACGAGATACTAGAACATTTTGTTCTATCTTTTATGAATGCATGCAATTATGAATACTTATTCAGTAAAACATTACTGTGGAAGAAGTCATTTTATTTCACAACTACTGCATTTATTATGAAAAACTTATATAAAAGGTCGTACTCTTGTACATGAATAATCTGTCTTTGAAGAAAGAGTAAGGGTGTTTTTTTAGCAAAGCAGTGATGTTATAGTTTTTAAAGCTTTTAATATTTAATACGACACATTCTGAAAAGTTTTTCATGTTAGTGAGGGGGTTCATAAGCAAATGTATTTCAAAAAGTGGGTTATAAATGTCATAGTGAGCTTTCAACTTAAGCTGTCTTGCATAATATTAATTAAGCATGAACATTAACAGTATTATGCCACAACAATAACATGACAAAGAAATAAGTCAGCAGAATTCCTTTTTGGCAGCTATGGTCTCATTTCTAAAGCCTATGAATTATTTTATTAGAAGTAGATAGCACAATTTTATTTTCTTTTAATCCAATTTTTCAATTTTGCTAAAAATTACAGTATTGGAAGAGAAAGGATTTATATTTTTATGAGTATGTGTATTTAAATACTTAGAAAAAGTGGTGATAGCAACCTGAGTCTATTTTTACATTCCTGTGTCTATTGTTTTTGAATGTGTTGGTTGTTTGATTTCTGTTCCCTTATTGATGGTTACTACTAAAAAATTCTCCAAGCTCCTCTCTCTCAAAATATTAAAGCATTCTTGAGACTGGTGATCAGGGAAGTTACTTTAATCTAACAATGACAATACAGGGCAAGATGCTGAAACTGAAAAAGAGTCTGTTTTGCTCCCAGGCTATCTATCTGTGCAACTTTTTCTCTGAAATGAGGTTTACAGTTTTCTCACAGGTTTAGAGTTTTCTCACATTCACTCTAATGCTGATTTCCCCTGACTCCTGTCAGGAACATTTTTTTATAGAAGACCTCAGTACCTGTATCCACAGTCTGCAGTTACCAAGAGGAGGTACGTTACCAGCAGGGAGTGTTCTTTTATGCTGTGCTGTGCCTGGGGTAAACAATTAATTTAAACCAAAGATCCATTCACTTCACAGTTTATGTCTATCTTTGCAAAACCATGAGGCTGAAGATCACAGGAGAACTGGTTAAAAAACAGACAGGAGAACACTTGCACAGCTCAGAGACCTGTCTAAGACTTCTTTAGCATTTATCACAGACAATTTAAAGAAGATTAAAACTGAAATACGTTGTGTTCTAGATATTTGACTTTGAGAAACCATGGGAAACAGGCAGGTCTATCCCCTCTAAAAGTTACTATCCACACAGAGAGTAGGGAACTATGAAGAGACTATGTGGATGAAGGGATAGTGTACCACCAGCAAGTTTGCTGATGACACAAAACTAGGATGGCTGGCTGACACACTGAAAGGCTGTGCCACCATACAGCGTGACCTGGACAGGCTGGAGAGTTGGGCAGAGATGAACCTAATGAAATTCAACAAGGGCAAGTGTAGGGTACTGCATCTGGGGAGGAATAATCCCACGAATCGGTACAGATTAGGGGCTGACCTAGAGAACAGCTCTGTGGAAAGGGACCTGGGAGTCCTGGTGGACCCTGAGCCAGCAATGTGCCCTGGTGGCCAAGAAGGCCAATGGCAACCTGGGGTGCATCAAGAAGAGTGTGGCCAGCAGGTCAAGGGAGGTCGTCCTCCCACTCTACTCTGCCCTGGTGAGGCCACATGTGGAGTATTATGTCCAGTTCTGGGCTCCCCAGTTCAAGAAAGACAAGGATCTGCTGGAGAGGGTCCAGCAAAGGGCTGCAAAGATGATTAGGGGATTGGAGCATCATTCTTATGAGGGACTTGGGTCTTTTTAGTCTGCAGAAGAGAAGACTGAGGAGGGATTTTATCAATGCTTCCAGTTGTGGCATGTACCTCTGCTCTGGTGTGCAGGGCTGCTGCTGGCGTGTGCGCCCTCTGTGCCTAACACGGGAGCACAAGGCGACTCAGAAAGAGCCAGGGGGCTGTAGAGGTTTGGTGGGAGAGAATGGCACTGTCCTACACCTAAGAGTCTCCCTTGCCTGGGTAGGAATTGAAAGTGATTAATTTGTTTATTGAAGTTCACTAAAGGAAAACAGGTGCAAATGCAGACTGGGCATATGCAAAAGACGAACATAAAGATCAGCAGTTTTAAGAGAGGGTTAGTCAGAAACAAATAGAGGAAAACAAGTTCTTGCTGAAGAAAGTTAAAACTGGCCAAATTCTCCTCATACCCCTGTGATGCAGTGAGTTATATAGTTGCATCAATAGAATTTGGCCTGTGTGCATAACAGGTACTTATAAGAACAAAACCAAAATCTTTTTCAAATGAAACTTTAAGATGTTATTGCAATATATTGGGTTTCCTTTTTTATTCCAAGTGTCATTTGTGGAATACTTTGAGTATAACTGTAATTATGTTTCTCACTATAAGCTGCAACCATTGTCTGGGCTTGTGCCATTCCTATTCTACTCAGTCCAGGCTAACTACTGATTGCAATATACTGTTAGCGTCCTCTATGAAGAATTCTGTATGCAAAGAGGAGAGTTAAAATGAGAAAGATGGAACAAGAAAAGACAGTTTCAGATTGCTTTTAAAAATAAAGGTGATGTTTAGCAAGGTACAGTTTATCTTTTGAATGAGGATAGGAGGACAACACGGAAGCCTCAGACCTCATTGGTCTTCAGTGCCTTTTTCCTTATACTTTTGGAGGGTGCTGAGTACTGTTAGAGAGAGATGCAGATCTGGGTTCTTTTGATCTGCATCTATAACTTCTGTGTTTTCTAAAAGTAAGGTATGAAGCGTTCAATAACCTCTCTCATAAAAATTATAATACTTGCACTATCTGCTACAACATTGATGAAGAACACAAAATACCCAAAAAGACTGATGGGACTCCTACTACTTAACAGTAGACACCTACAGTATAAGCATTTACATATATAGTCACCCCAGATTCCTTTTTGATTTAATACAGAGTATTTGGCATTTTTTGGCATGAGTCACTGATCTGTTTTAGATGTCAGCTTTAGGATAAGATAAAATGTGCCCTAAAAGTCCGTGAGGTTTTTGTTTGTTTCTTTTTTCTTTTGTTTTTTTTTTTTCTTTTGTTTCTTTTTTCTTTTGTTTTTTTTTTTTTTTTTCCTTTGACTGTAAAATAGAATACATTTCTGGTTCAGATCCTGTTTGACAGTGACTAACGTTTAGTCAAATATTTTGAGTAATGTTGGGTTACAAAGGACAAGTACTGTTTACAGCAATGCCAAAAGGAATATCGGATAGAAATTATGTACTTCAGCAGTGTTTTTCTATTACAAATACCAGTCTATGGCTACTATAGCTCCTACTATACTTTTCTACTATTAAAGTTTTAATTAAAATGAAGTAAACTGAAAAAAAAATCAAGATTTGCTCCTTAGGACTATTGATTTAGTCCAATCTTATAATAAGCACTGGAATAGCTTCCAAACTTCTTATTTCAAACTATTTCATAGCAGGTCACTTGCTGGACCTACAGATACCAAGCGTACGAGGGCTCCTGCAATATTCAGGCAGCAGGTGACACACCTGGGATCACAGACTGGAAGATCATTCTTCAGGAAGGTTAGAGATCTTCACCTTTCTTTTTTTTTTAATATTTAATATTTTTGTTATTTAGAATAGCATTTCAGTGTATTTACATGGGACATTTGAAAATTCAGTTCCTCAGATTTTCCCAAACTTCTCAAAGTTTCTAAATAGCACTCTAGTCACAATTTAGATTCAGAGAAATCATCAGCTCGTGGGATTCAGTTGCTGGATACCCTTCCAACAGCTTAAAAAAGTGGTCAGGAATTTGTATTGGATTTATTTGCAAGAAACTGTAAAAATTTAATAAGATTTATAAAATACCACTAGATTCCTAATTTTTTTTCCTGAAATTTTAGAAAAGCATTTATTCTGTGAAGTATAATTCATTTTCCTGGCTTAAATTTTGAAAATTCCAATGGTTTTATGCAGAATCTCCTACATGTATTAGGTACATTGTGGTATTATGAAATTGCTAAATTGTAAGCTCAGTGTTCAAATTCCAAAGTTATTACATTTTTGAAATTTAATTCAATGAACAGAAATGAGGTTAAAAGGTTTTGGAATTTGTTTGCAAAAACAAGTTTTCCTGGGCTACCAGTAAACACTTTCATGAAATCACACATTGTTATTTTGCCTCGTCAGCCACAGTGGTTTTGCCAGTAACCTTCACAGGTTTTATTTTGTCCTCAGCAGCTTTAGGGATTAGTTTTACTGACCGTTTACTTCTCTTCCTTCAGTTTTCAGAAATATTTCAGGTGATTTATCCACAGCTTCAAATGTTTTGACGGTGGTTAGGGTTTTTGTTCTCCCAGGCCTTTGGATATATCTACTCCTATCTATTTCTGCTCAAATGGAGGTACTAATCCATGATGATGATCAGGGGATGTTCTGTTAAGAACCTCTCTTTATTGTTTGAATTCATTTTGGAGGCCGTAGTCATTCTTAAGTTTTTCTAAAAGGCAGAAGTAATCTACTTTTAGTAATATTCTTTCAGCTATAATGTCTGCCTTTAAAAAAAAAAGGTGCACACCATGCATGAGTAACTTAGATACTACAGTGTTCCTAATACATAAACGGGGCCTAATCATCACCTAACTGTAATTAAATGCTTACTTTTAAAAAGTGTTTGTTATAACCTCAGTTTATTAGTTCAGAAGAAAAATAGACAATATGGAAAATGTGATGTAAGAATTCAGAGCTTGATCCTAGGCTTAACGAAATAAATGGCAAATTTCCTACTGACTTTAATGGTCCATAATGTGAGACTCAGCAAGCAGGTTGGTTGCAGAAGGTTTTTTACTAACTGAGTAAGAGTTTGACACAGA
Source organism: Vanellus vanellus (assembly GCF_965231255.1). Taxonomy (NCBI): domain Eukaryota; kingdom Metazoa; phylum Chordata; class Aves; order Charadriiformes; family Charadriidae; genus Vanellus; species Vanellus vanellus. Next base: position 153,533,291 of record NC_138906.1, read on the forward strand.
TTGACAGGCTCAGACTTCTGTAAATGTCTTTTGTTGCAGGCACTGCCTTATGAATGTTACATATTCTCTTCACTGCAGTCCCTCCTATGTTTCTCGCTGTCATTTTTATATGGCACCTATTCACGTAACAAACCTATATGGAGTATAAGAGTAGACTGTAAAAGGCGATGGGAAAGCAGTGACATTTTCTCAGACACTACTGAGGTCAAAGATCGATGTCTCTTCCCTTTTATGTGACTTTGATAGCATATTCAACATCTGTTATGAATTTTGTATCATCTGTGCAACAGGAAGCAGAACATAAAACTATGCACATTTTAGAGTCTTGCACTTCTTTAATTGTTAACTGAAAATGTTTTGCAGTGCTCATGGCTTCACAGTAGTACTGCTTGTAATTGCTAGTAAAATACAGACAGAGTCTTCCCGCTGGCACGCACACACGCTGTCGTTCAGAGGCAATGACAAGAATGATTTCTGTCCAATTAACATTGAAATGTATACCTCTTCGAGTTGCAAAAATTCAGATATAATTGGACAGGAAGGAGCTTCTATTCCTCTGACTATGTTGATGTAAAGCAACAGCTGAATTCCAGCCTAGTTGCAAGGAAACCTTATCAACCTACCATCTGAGGCTGATGAATTTTTCAATTCCGTTCTGCTAGCTTGCTAATAATAGACACTAGATCTTTAATCTTATTTATTTATTTGATCTTGCCTGCTTTAACTGCATAATTGTTGATTGTTAACTTTATTTGACTTTTTCAATTAGCTTAATTTTTAGAAAATGTTCAGGCACTGGGCTGGATTTTGTCTATTACTGTTCTATAAAACAGGGGTGATTCAACAGAAATCAATACTGCTTACTGCATTGTACTTTAAGGATTGGATCCTGCTCCCATGAACATTTACTGGAATTGGTTTAGGCTCGTAATTACAGATTCAGAAAGATGAGAAAAATTCACCTAAAAAAAGGTTAATTTTTTTTAGCTTTATATTACAATGGAGGCACGCTTGACAATCCTCACCATTAATGACATACTAAAGACACACTAAAAAAAGAAAGAGAAGGAGATCATTAGAACTCCAACTATTTGGGTAGATAAAAGGTAGGGAAATAAAAAGAAAAAAAAAAGAGGAAGAGCTGGGTGGGGGAGTGGGGGGTGGGCACGGGGAGAGATATTCTGGTTGTCCTTGGCTTCTTAAATGAAGAACTTTGTACTTGGCTGGACTGGGAATCATTTTTGCTGGTAATGTTTTTTTCTGACTGGGAAATGGGTTAAGAATCTCTCTCCCTGGCAACTTTCTTTTTTGGGTAGCTAGTTTAAAGAAACACCCTTGTTTATTCTGGCCGTCCAAGCCTGCCTGTTGAAGACAGAATCAGAAAGAGAGAGATGTTAACAACATATCTGCAAGTGGGTGATCAATCACAGGCACATGCTGCAAACAGAAATAATGTTTAAAAGTGTTAGCAATGATACGGTGATATCGTAGATTTATTTTTCTTTCAGAATATGCATGTCCAATACACCGCTACTGAGAAGCTTTACTTTCTTAGCCAATGTAAAATTATTTCAGTGCATTGTATGATAAACTTTCATTTGTAGATTCCTGTTTTATCTTCAAAAGAAGAGAACAAACATCTTTCATTACTTTCTTCACCACCCTCCCTCCCCCAAACCTTGAACTGTGTGTTGATGTCCTTGACAACACAGGAATAAAATTTTGCATTAAGCTGGGGGGAACGATCCAGAATAATTAAAAGAAAGCTGCATCCTTTCTTTTCCGCGCAGCCTTTGGAAAACTCATGCTGCGAGAAGAATTTCTAACCATACATAGAGAACTGTGAATTGCACATGATAAATAACTGTGTAACCTCCTCCCACTCCTCCCATGGAGGGGTTGAAAGGAGCAAAAAATCCAGTCTTTTGGTCCAAATGTTGAGAGGAGGAAGGAAGGATGAAGTAACGTTGTCTTATCTATTCCTTTAATCCCATGAACGGCACTGCATGCAAGCTGCCTGCAAACAGAGGTCTTTAGGTTTTGAGAGAGTGCAACTATTCAGGGAGAAGGCATTGCTAGAATGGAGAAATGTTCCCCACTGAAAGCCACAGGCATTTTCTTTACGTAGTTGCTGTTTATACTGGCAGAAGCGCTTTGCACAATTCCCACTCTGCACCTGTAAATTCCCCCAAGGCACGTTTGAAACCTTAGGGGATGGCCAGCCGGGGACAACACATGGGCACGGTCTGGGCCTACGTGCGGGTGAGATGCTTTTCCAAACATACCTCAAGGTTGATGAATCCACGGGAAAAAACATCCCACAGAAGTCCCTGTGGGTTTGCGGGGCTGCGATCCCTGCTGGCTCTGTGGGTGTCCAGACCCATCCCCCCCACATTCCTCAGCACATGATGCAGTGGAAACTGTGGCTCGAGCCTGCAGATCATTCTGCCTGATTTTTGGCCATCCCATGACTTTTTTCCATGGGAGGATGTTAGCTGAGCCAAAGTGTTTAACTGAATCTGGCAATTCTCAGCCGTTTGCTGGCAGCCACCAATTTGGTGAATTGACATTATTTGTGACACTCTCAGTGTGGGATCCTAAATGGAGACATTTTTATTTTAATATTAATTAGCTCAGCTCCTGTGAAGAAAAAAGAGGAAAAAAAAAAAGAAGAAAAAAAATGTTTTCCAGGGCTAATTATTTCTTGTGCCTGAAACGATGACACAGGCGGTATAAAACTGTGGGATGAAGTGGAAAACCACCGCTCCTAAACAAGACAAACCAAGACTGCCCACGCCTATTAAAAATTCTAGGAAACAGGGACAAACTCCACAGTCTAAACTGTAACCTTAGCAATGTGCTGTGCTGTCAGTAAGAGATAGTACACAATTACCTAGGGAAAGAGCAACTTCTTCCTGTCTTTCCTGCAACTTCTCTTCTTTGGGAAAAGAAATACTACTTTTTCCGAGCTTTGCCCTACCATCTTCAGCTGTTTTCTAAAGTGATTGCTTCTTTGATATATTCAAATGAATGTTGCACGTCCCAGCAGCTACTCTATCTGCCAGATTAGACGCAAAGCTGGAACTACCATTGTTTTGGATGTCTCCTTATGTAATGGCTTCCCCTTGTAAGCCTGTTTTTGGTCCCTCCTGTGCTCATGGAACAGGAGTCATGTTTTGAGCCCTTGTTCAGTAAAGAATACCACCACCAAAACCTAATACGTGCTGCCCTTGAAAGAGTTCAACACTCAGCGAAGGCAAACTACAGTGGAGTAAAACTCACTAAATAGCTTAGTGATCACTCCCTACAGCAATGCTGTTCTGGCAGCATCCTTCTGCTGGCAGTGGCCAGTGACCAAAGTGGTTCCAGAATGCCGGGGGTTGTATTTCCACCTCTCCTCCCCATTGCCATAGCTCTGGGCAGATTTATCAGGAGTTTACAGAATCAGCCTCAATCACTGCAACCTGTTTTGAGCTCAGAATTTTCTTTGTCTCTATAAAATTAATTTCACTGTGTTAAGAAATATTAGGTGTTCATCTTTCAAAAGAAATAAAAATAGCTTTTGGTCTGGGATTTTATTTTTTTGCTTTCCATTTAGCCATGAGAATCACACAAAAAATACTGGCTAGGGTCTAAAATAAGTAGATTCAGGACAGCAGGGGAATGAAGTGAAGGGAAACGAGTATGGCAGCACCTTCAGTTTAGCTGTGTGTTTTCCTTCTAAAAATCATTACAGTTGAATGCTTGGTATTAAGGTAATGTATTATGCCAAAAATAAAACGCTATTGGCCAAATCTGCTGCCTTTTATATCCCATACCAACTCATCAAAATCTTGAATAAAATGATACATCAACATCAATTAAAAATAACACCACTGCAATTACACATTTCTTCACATCGGCGCTGATGTAACATGGAAGAAATTTGACACAAAATAAACACAGGACTTACTTACAAAACTATTGTTATTTGACCACGGACAGTGTTCCCAGTGTGTCACTTTCCTAATAAGTATATAATCAAAAGCTGAAATACAGGTGAAAAACAAAATTCAAGTACTTCAATAACAATGGCAAGACAAAAAGATTGATAATTCTCTGTGTGATTTGTTCGTCTTAATTATTCTTAGTTCTCTTTGTTGCTGTGTCTTTTTACAGGCTTACCGATCTTTTTTTCTTCATCAGTGATTTGACTTATCGCTCGGTGGAAATATTTAACCAGACAAGTTTTCATCTCAGAAAGAAGATTAAGCCAGAGAAATGCCAACATTTTATTTAACAATAAATTATATTTCTCCCAAAGATAAAGGTCATTTTAATAACCATTTATGATATTAAATGGAGTTATAGATCACTGCTACATGAATATCAACAACACAATAATCACTAAAAGTTCATATTTTTATTTGGTTTGATTTGAAAGTATTTGGTAATATAGTATGATTTTAGTATTCAGTCATTTGATTCGATAAGCCTCCTACACCATATAGACTGCTAGCTGCTTGAGTGATTTAAGTACTAACATTTATTAAACTGAAACTTTGCTGTGAAAAATTAGATTCATATTATTTCCTTTACTTTTCTGAATATATAATTGATAGGTTCAAATTTTCACCATGTCCCTAACTTTCTGGAGTTATTCGTTTATGAGATTTTTTTTTCTTTATTCTTAATGAGAAATTATGCAGTACTTTAGTCATTACTAACAAATGAAAACCTAAATCTGGAATCAAGTGTTACTGTTTAGCTAGAAAGAACAAGGGGAATCTTATGCAACAATCTATACTGCTCTTTTTCAGACACTCTCCAAGTCTCTCTGCACTTAGTTATGTCTGCAAAATCCATAAAATCTCCTTGTCACCTCAATTTCTCCAATATTTTCTCTAGTATGAGACTGACTTGGGTGAAGTGAAACTATATCTTAAATAAATTTTCTTTTAGTGTAATACAGATTGAGGTGATTGATCCTCTTTTCCACATCAAAGCACATTCCTCTGACATAATTTGTCTCTCAAATCCTGCTCGCAGTCTCTCCTATTAGTAAGATTTCTTTGCCAGAAAAGTTTTCTGAAATATGCATATAGAGCAATTGTATACTTTTTGTCTGCTCTCTAACCATAATTTCTCTTGAAGTTTATTTTCTGTTTCAGAAAACTTGCCTAGTATGTTGACAAACATCATGACTAATTTGGATGTCCTGCTACAAGGATAAAGTGACCCAGCTAAACCCAGTTAAGATTTCAAAATAAGATGGAAATATTTCTATGTTTTTATGTCTCTGTAAGTGCAATCATAATTTTAATGAGACTTGATATCCTCCATGTTTATGAAATTCACTCTGCTGCTGGATCAACAGCCAGTTTCAGGCTTCTTAGCGTTATGGAGGAACCTCAAGAACAAGGGACCTGTGCGAGGCCATGATTATCCATTTCTACCTCAGGGAGGAAAAGGTAGGAAGTTGTGTAGAAGACCATGGAGAACAGGTCTGTCTGTTCTTGCTGACATCCAGAGGCTGGGAGATATTGTAAGTCCCAATCATTGTTGCTGCTGGGAAAGATAACTGTGAAAAATATTTGCTAATAGCTCACAACTCTTCTTTTAGGGACAGCAGTATTACATCCCAGAGCTTTGGTTCAGACGAAGCAGGCAGTCTGGCCATTGCAAATTCACTGCCAACAGCAGTCTGCTTCCCTGGGATGATCCTTCTTTGTTTCTGTCTGTAATTAACCCTGTAATTAACCCTGTAATTAATTATGTTTTGTCCACTTTCAAACAAGCAAAGACATTTCAAAGTAATTGTCATAATCTCATTAATTTATTCAGAAACTAGAAAGTAATCATCATTTTTTAAGTAGTACATGTCTATATACATTCAAATAGACAGATGACTTGATCTGACCTTTATTAAAAAAAAAAATAGGCAAAAAATCCTGAAAAAATAAATATTCTTCCCAAAACATAATATTCAAAGGTAGCAGTTTGTGTTAAGGACCCGACAGAGATCATTTTATTTAGCCTAACTTCTAAAGAGTAATTGAGTTTACTTAGTAATAAACCCATAGCTTCACATAATCCAGGCATATGTAGGTCAAAATACTCACCAAGGAACAATAAAAGCATGCCACTTCTGTTAGCTGATCCTTTAGAAGCTGTCTTGTTGTCATTTCAGGCCTGGGTTCTTCTGGTTTTCAATGGAATTGTTCCATTTTATCTCAGATGTAAAATTCTTTGAAATGGAAATCCTAAATCATTACCTCTTGACAGCTTCAAAGGACTGATAGCCCACTTTGAATCTCTTTGAAGTACTTATTTCAAATTAAAAAATAAGTTACCCTGAAAGAAGACAATTATACCTTGAGCAATAGACATCTTTTTTTCTTCTGAAAGGTTTCCTGGTCCAAGAACATCTTTGAAGTATACATTGTTCACCAATTGTCCCTCAGAGTTTAACCAGCAGCAAACATTCCCTTGAAATATAGAGATGTAGTCTGATATTTTAATAGTCAAAGAGGAATTACAGTTAGTTTTAGTCACTGTGTACAACTTTGTTCCAAATAACCAAATTAATTTGGGGAGACCAGCTATTACAGGAATAGCACCAAAGAGATGTCTTCTAACTCTCAGCTTCATCTCAGACTACAAATTATAGGCATATTTCAGCTAGAAAAGTACAATGTTTCCTTGCCCCCTGCTTTTCCAGGCAAAATAAGCTTCTCATTTTGACTACTTCTTCATTTACTTGATCAACAAATTACTCCTAAAATTCAAGACCAATAAGTCCTACATTAGTTAAATTCATGTTCAGGGGGAAAGGTGACGTTTCTGAAAATTGTACATCAAAACTAGAGTAACAAGGGCTGATTTTTTATATTCTTGATTTTATTTCAACAAAATGGTACATGAAAGTTTGTGACCGACTCCAGATTTATGGGCTGTTTTCTTCTATTTCTCTTCTTTATATCTTGATTTTTTTGCCCCACTTTTAGTGGTAAAATTAAAGAATGAAATAAATATGATAAGCAAATATGAAATAAGTATAGTAAAGAAAAATCTAACGCAAATATTTTCAATATAATTGATAACATTTAAAAAATAAATAGCCTGTCTTTTTTAAAAGTTCGATATTATGATAATTTTTATAGATTTTCATGATTTAGGCATGCAGGATAAATTAATTATGTATCCAAGAGACAAATAAAGTTGAAGTGGTGTTTCTTCCCTTTTCCCATAGCATCTGTGGAATTCTAAATATTGCAAATGTCTTGTTCATTGAAATCACTGATCAGTCCTGACAGATATCCATTTTCAAAGCTTCCTGCCACAGCACATTTTCATTGTGCTTAGAAGAGTCGTCAGACTTGGGTGGACTGCAGAACTGCTATCAAAGGAAGAACAGGCACATTATCTTTCCCATGCAAGTGATATGCTTGTTTCAAAATAGAGTTAATTCCAGCTGATTTGCAAATGTATACAGTCAGAAGGTTACGCTCATGACTTTCATGGCTGGCAAAAAAAAAAAAAAACCCACAAGAGAAAGTTGGACCCTATATCAGGAGAATTCATGCCTCCTTAAGAGGAGGTAAGCAGCTGGCAAGCATCAAATATACTATGAGCTGGCCTTTACACAAGAAACATTATCTCGACAGTATATAAACTATCTTTACAACCCACTCTCTAGCATTCCCTTTCAGGGGAAATTCCTAGAGAAGATGACAAAATAAAAGCAGCTCAGGAGGTGTTTCATACTTCATCCTCCAAAGGGAGTAAAAGGAAAAAAAAAAAATCTCACTAGTCCAATGCTTGATCCCACATACTTTGGTATAATTAAGTGTAACTGTATTGAGATTACTCAAATTATGCCACTACAAACCCTGCAGATCAAGATCAAAATGAGATTCAGTGTATCATTTTTGCTGGTGTTGGTAATGTTAATCCATTCATTCAGATTCCTGCTGTTTTTTTTGAATTGGAAACTGACTTACTGAAACAAAACACAATTTCTTTCTAGCTGTTAAAATAGTAACTTCTAGGTAGAACACAAAGAATATTTTTTAACTAAGCATGATAGCAGAAATACTTTATCAAGTGAGCTGATGTTCAAATAATGATGTCCAAATGCTGATCTTACTATTCTTTCCAATAGTGACAGTAATAAGTAACATAAAATGTCAGCTCAAGATGAATAGCACGAAAGTGAAAGGAAAAGCAATCCCACAGCGACATAGAAAACTTAACATCACTTACAGGGTGCTGACTAAAAATGAACAAGAGGCAGGGGATGACGTGAAGAAATGCCTTCATATTTCATTGCTTTTCTTCTTCAATACACAAAAACAAGCACAACTGTGTGAATTCAAACTTTGGATTGAGTAAAATTGGCAAGCACACTACGTGTGTGAGCAAAATGTTAATCTCAAGACACAAAACATGGACATTTCTCATAATTTCTATGGTAACCACCTTGTCTCTTTATTTGAAAAAAAAAAACACACTAGGAGCTCCCAGGGAAACACACAAAATTTTAGAACTAACCAAACTGAACTTCAAAGAATTAAGTCAATTATTTTAAGTGGAGCCGGCAGAAAGAGGAAGATATGAGAGTATCATAAGCTTCTTGTAAATATAATTCTATCAGAAGGGAAGGAATCTGTAAGCATTTTCTTTGCCCCTAATAGAGTACCAGTTCTCTTCTGAATGTTATAGACAGAAATAACATATCCCTGGATGTCATAAAAATTCCCTGCCCTTGTATTTCCAAAGGGCAGACTGTAGCCTGTTTAGGAGCATGGTCGAGAGTGTCCATTGGGAGGCAGTTTGAAGAGCAAAGGTGCCCAGGAAGGCTGGGCATACTTCAAGAAGGTGCTCTTAGAAGCACAGGAGAAGGTCTTAAAAAACGAGCAGCCGGGGAAGATGACCAGCCTGGCTAAATAGAGAGCTTTGGCTGGACCTCAGGAAAAAAAGGAAAGATTACATTCTCTGGAAAAGGGGGTTGGCAACTTATGAGGAATATCAAGATATAACAAAGCTATGTAGGGGGAAAATGAGAAGGGCCAAAGCTCAATCAGAACTCAGCTTGGCCACTGCAGTCAAAGACAATAAGAAGAGATTCTTTCAGTATATCAATAGAAAAAGGAAGAGTAGGGAAAATGTAGGCCCACTGGTGAATGAGACAGGTGCCCTAGTAGTGGAAGACACAGAGATGCAGAGTTATTGAATGCCTTCTGTTCTTCGGTCTTCACTGCTAAAGCTGTCCCTCATGAATCCCATACTCTGAAGGCAAAGGGGAAGGTCTGGAGAGAGGAAGATTTTCCCTCAGTTGAGGAGGGCTGGGTCAGAGACCGCTTGGCCAAGCTGGACATTCATAAAGCCATGGGCCCTGATGGCATGCACCCGCTAGTGCTGAGAGAGCTGGCAGATGTTATTGCTAGACCACTCTCCATCATCTTTGAAAGGTCATGGAGAACAGGAGAGGTGCCTGAGGACTGGAGGAAGGCTGACGTCACTCCAATCTTCAAAAAAGGCAAGAAGGAGGACCCAGGGAACTACAGACCGGTTAGTCTCACCTCTATCCCTGGGAAGGTAATGGAGCGACTCATTCTGGATGTCATCTCCAAACACGTTGAGGAACAGGAAGTTATTGGAAGTGGTCAACATGGATTTACCAAGGGTAAATCATGCTTGACCAATCTGATAGCTTTCTATGATGTTATAACTGGTTGGCTGGATGAGGGGAAAGTCGTGGATGTCATCTACCTTGACTTTAGCAAGGCTTTTGACACTGTCTCCCATGACATCCTCATTAGGAAGCTGAGGAAGTATGGGCTAGATGAGGTGACAGTGAGGTGGATTGAGAGTTGGCTGCGGGACAGAACTCAGAGGGTTGTGATCAGTGGCACAGAGTCTAGTTGGAGGCCTGTAACCAGTGGTGTCCCCCAGGGGTCAATACTCGGTCCAATTTTGTTCAATATATTCATTAATGACCTGGATGAGGGGACAGAGTGTATCCTCAGCAAGTTTGCTGATGATACCAAGCTGGGTGGCGTGGCTGACACCCCAGAGGGCCGTGCTGCCATCCAGCGTGACCTGGACAGGCTGGAGAGCTGGGCAGAGAAGAACCTAAGGAGGTTCAACAAAAGCAGGTGCAAGGTCCTGCACCTGGGGAGGAAGAATGCTAGGCACCAGTATAGGTTAGGGGTGGACCTGCTGGGAAGTAGCTCGGAGGAGAAGGATCTGGGGGTTGTGGTAGACAGTAAATTATCCACGAGCCAGCAATGTGCCCTTGTCGCCAAAAAGGCCAATGGAATCCTGGGCTGCATAGGGAAGAGTGTGGCCAGTAGGTCGAGGGAGGTCATTCTCCCCCTCTACTCTGCACTGGTGAGGCCACAACTGGAATACTCTGTCCAGTTTTGGGCTCCCCAGTTCAAGAGGGACAGGGAACTGCTGGAGCGAGTCCAGCGAAGGGCAACTAAGATGATTAAGGGATTGGAGCATCTGCCTTATGAGGAAAGGCTGAGAGAGCTGGGACTCTTTAGCCTGGAGAAGAGAAGGCTGAGGGGAGACCTTATTAATGCTTACAAGTATCTAAAGGGTGGGTTGAAGGAGGATGGAGCCAGGCTCTTTTCAATGGTTCCCAGTGACAGGACGAGGGGTAATGGGTGCAAGTTAAAACATAGGAAGTTCCATTAAAATACACGGAAAAACTTCTTTATGGTGAGGGTGACAGAGCACTGGCACAGGCTGCCCAGGGACGCTGTGGAGTCCCCTTCTCTGGAGGAGATGGGGGAGATGCCTGGGTGCAGTCCTGAGTAATGTGCTCTAGGCAATCCTGCTTTAGCAGGGAAGTGGGACTAGATGATGTCTAGAGATCCCTTCCAACTCTGAAACTCTGTGATTCCATGATTCCATGATTCCGTAATACTTCTGAAAATCAAATCTCTGCTTACATTATAATCCAGAGTATGGAAAGTGGTCAGGAGACAAGCAGCAAATATTTCAAGTCACTGAGCCAAAAATCTCTGCTGATGTGTATGAGAGGGTCACTGACCTCATTGCACTGAAACCATTTAAGAGCTGGTGAGGGTCTACCCTGTGTTGTGCGTCTAGTCTGATTTGTTAAAAGGCACACCTATGGCTTCAGCTGTTTCAGGTTTCCTCTCATTAGGGTGTGAGTGGGGTTTTTCTTAGTTTTCAAGCCAAAAATTGGAAGGCCCATCAGACTGACAAGACGGATAATAAACAGTAGCTTTTTTGCTTACCAGAAAACTCTTATCAGCTGGAGGAATTGCAAGATATAGTGTGATAATTTCCCATGTGAGGTGTGGGTGGTTCCTGTAGCCATTCTTTATTGCTGCAGGTCATCCTTCTCATTGCACCGCCTTTTACATAGTCTATAGTTTTCATCAGCTCTGTCCAGGTGCTTTTGAAACATATCAAGTCTTTTCTGAAGGCCAAAAATTGTCTCGTCTCTGTAATAATCTCTTCACATACCTGAATTACCTGGCAAATAAATAAAACAAGGACAAGTGTGCTTAAAAGGACGGTTTTGCAGTTTTCCCAGCTCTAACTCTGATTACCCATAGACAGCCTTACTTGTTAGTCACAGACTCCCTTTTTGCCCCTTTACTTCTTTCTAGTTTAGCTCAGCTCTGTCTCAAATATTATATAAAAAACACATCCAGGTGTCTTCCTAGCATGCCACCAATCCTACAAGCAGACAGATTGCAAATGATTCAGAAAATCACAGCAAGTAGATAATAGAAAGAACATAACTAACTCATTTTAGCTAAGGGAGGACTGTTTTCCATGACACACGTTCAGTTCTTTATGTCTGTCTCATATGAAATAGCTCCTGAAATAGAGTTATCTCATTTCCTTTAGGAGACACATTCCTAAACCAATACATGTTACACTTAATATTTTCCTAATATCCAACCTATATATTTTTAATTAATTTGATCCTATTACTATTGGGTACAACCCTTTACACTATACCATCTCTTTTTGTACACGTGGCAAATATCTGGAGATTGCTTAGACCAAATCCTCACTGAAGCCATGCTGATTTAAAACAGATGAGTATCTGGCTCTTTATGTCTACTAAAATAATCACTTTAAATCTTTCCACACAGCTTAATCTCTACAGATCTCTGTCCTCCTGCTGCTACTTTCTTGACTGCTGTAATTTTTTTTTTTTTTTTTTTTTTTTTTTCAGGTAAGCAAAAGCTCAGAATAAAAGATACTGGTCCAGATATGGTGACATTTTGGTAATAAGGAAAGGAGCTTTCCTCTCTCTGTTCTGTTGATGTGACACCTTTCTTAACATAATATATCCTGCAGCTTTTTAGCGGCCACTTTGCATATCCGAACCTTGTCCATTATTAGAACTCCAAGGGGTATTTTTTTTCTCTTCTGAATTTCTCTTTCCCTTGAATAGTTGTGGTTTGGAAAAACTTATACCTCCCAGGTATAATACAACAAAGCATCATTTGTTTCTGTTCTCACTTGTAATTTTTTCTAAAGTGGGGATCATATGAATTCATAAAGCTTGGGCAAATCAAGATTTACGCAAGAATTGATGTACAATGTTGCCACAATGAAACTGTATCAGGGATATGACTCTTGATGAACGAAGTCTCGATTTGGTATGCTTTAAAATGCCTTCTTATAGTTTGTGCTCAACACATTTCTCACACTTCAAGTGCACAGATTGTTCAGTTGTATCCATTTGCCTCAATGGAATTATGTCCAGATATAGGGCAATGGACTTTGCTTCTCCCCTGTGTATAGGATAAATACTCACCAATCCCTGTGGCTGCCAGCCCCAAATTTTAATAATTTCTTTTGTTTAAATTTTTCTGTGTTTTTGTTTTATCCCATGAAGCAATAGTCAGTTGATTTTTAACAGACTTCATGACTCACTGTATGTAATGTTATCCATTTGTTTTTCTTCTAAAGCAACATATAGTGTTCCACATACTTAGTACATAGACTGTCTCTGACATATTTTTTTGACAATCCAGTTTAACCTTATGCTAAGTTTAGAATTTCTAGTCCGGTTCAGCTGACTCTTATGGCCTTGAGATATCTGGCAAAGACCTCAGGTACAACCTAACTCACTTAAGGCATAACATGATTTGAGCCCAAGCAGCTCTGACTGGCAAGGTCATGACAATAACTGTTAGTGTAATTGGTCCTAAAACACTGATGAATCTCGTCCTTGTTGTGTAACAACTGCAGTTTTTAAGCTTGGCTACATGTCCTTGGGGAGAAGAATGATGGATGCTAGATCCCTGTGGGAAAATTAACTTCCAGGTGAGATCCCTGAGGTACAGATATGTTCTTATAAATCTCCCTGAATCTTCCAGGGATTTGGAAGCTGCTCCAGGATCAGAGTTCTCAGCTTCTCAGAAATGTAGAGAAAATTGAATTCTGTGGAAGTAACAGATCAAGGACTGCAAGAGTCCTTCTTACATTGGAATAGGCTGCCCAGGGAGGTGGTGGATTCGCCATCCCTGGAGATGTTTAAAAAAAGGGTGTATGTGGTACTTGAGGAAATGGTTTAGAAGTGGTTTTGTCAGGGTAGGTTAATGGTTGGACTTGATGATCTTAAAGGTCCCTTCCAACCTCAGCAATTCTATGATTCTATGATTCTTTCCAAGAAGGATACGACTTTGATACAATTGGGAGGAATAATATCTAAGTCAGGAGCCCTGCGAGAAAGCTGAAAGGAGTCGTTTGGGTTTCTGGGAAGGTGATAAAAAACTAGGAAACAGCAGGAGTTTCAAGAAAGAGGGAGACTGGTAGAATTTAGTAGCATTTTAAGGGACTGCAAAGAAATTCAAAAGTATTTGAATTATTGGAAACTCTTTGACATTCTTCCCCAACCTGCTTTACCATTACCCCCTCCACTTCCCCAGTCTCTTTTGGGAACAGGATTTTGATTACACAGAGTTTTCTTTTCAAGACCCACTCTTTCTCTTTGAAGTAGCCCTTTATTCACCATAACGTCACTCTCTGGACTAACACAAGGAGGACATGTAGAAAGGAGGAGTAAGATCTTCTTTAATGGAGCAGAAGCGAAAGAGACAGCGAAAGGGACAGAAATGGGAGTTTCTGTTTCTGAGGTTGCAGTGCCTGAAAAGAGAGGCTGAGTGCATGTGCTGCAGCCTCCACATGGGGTTGCATCCTCACAAAAATATCACAACCATGATTTCACAACTGCTGACAGTGACAACAGGAGCAGCTCATGGGGAGCAAGAGATCGGCTGTTTGGAAGACACATGACTGGAGTAGCCAGTGGAAAGAAACAACTGCCTATTCTCTTATTGTCATGGTCTCTTTTCATGCCACATAGAAACTGAAATTCAAATGTAAAGATCTTATAGTATCTTTTTTTTTTTTTATCTGCTGTGAAAGTTGTCAAGTATTATAACCTAGACCTTAGTTTCATGATATGAGAACTATTTGACTCATAACCTTAGCAAATGGTGTAGAAATGATGCAAGGATAAATAGCCACAAAATAGGTCATTGATCAGCAGAATATAGAGGGCATTTGGAGTTAGTATGGGGGTATTACAAATACCAGGTAACATTTATCTTGTATTTCAGAGACATGCTATGATAACGATGTTTGAAGATGTAAATAACTCAAAAAAAGACTTGAAAATAGCAGTTGTGTACTAACAGTGTTTAGCTTTCCTGCCTTTAATGTGTCTGGGACTGTATTTAACTAGTTTTGCTACCTCTGTTTATGTTTTATTCGGTGCTGGCCTAGCACTGCTATATTTCTAGTTATATTCACAGGTTTTGCTGTTACATTATTCCAGTATCATTGGTCTCATCGCTACAGCCTGTATGGAAGGAATCATACCGTTTTGTTTATGTTTCACAGCTCAGTAGTCATAGTTATTGTAACTGCAGGGTGAAAGCCTGAGGACAATTCTCAGAATATTTTTTTTTTTTTTTTCAGAAACTTTGCTGTGTTGCCAACTCATCTGTCTAATTCTTATATACATTTTGCAAGGTGTTATAATTGGGAAGTGACCAGCCAAATGACTAACTTGAAGATAATCTCAGGCATAAAAACCACAGGACTTGAAGGGCATTCCATTGTTAGCAATCCAGCCTCGCTACTGCAAGCAACTGCCTTAAGTTTTTCCTTTTCGTTTGTGTTCTCCTAGAATGTTCATTCATAGTCTGCTTAAGTAATATTCCTCTTCATTACCACATTTCCACACTGTTTATTATTTCAAATAGCCTGAAGATATTTTGGTAAAAAGGGCACTGCTGTGTATGTCCGTCCTTGGAATCGCAAATGTTTTTAGTTCCCTATCTCTGAGGAATTATTTTGCCTGCAGCATTTCTAAGTCACAGAGGTCATGAATAAAGTTTTATCACACTGAACTATTCAGTTCAAGCAAGATTAAAACACACGCTCACAAAAACAAACCTCATCCCCCATCTGCAATGATCAGCTTCATTGAGTATGTTACAAGCTTCCTCATTTTCCATTCAATAAGAGCCAACTATCGTTAATCTACTGAGTTGGAAGTCACCTCACATACTAACAAGTCTTCTGATCCTCCGACATACAAACAGTTTTGCTCATTTTCTAGCATCATCCCTTGTGAAAGTTACAAAGATGCTCTGTACTGGCAGAACTTTCTACTTCCGATCTATATTATTCTATTAATAAGGATATATATTTAAAAATAAACTCTTTTAACAAAGTCAATAAGATCTGCTTTGTTTTTGGTTATAGACTGAGACCTTTACTTATGTATATTGTCACAGCAGAATACAAATACCAATTGAAAAATATAACGTCGATTTCATTTGCTAGTATGGTTTGGGTTTTTTTGATTTTTTGGGGTCTTTCGGGGTTTGTTTGTTGTTTTTTTTTAATCTTGGGATTCGAGACAGAGATCATGAAATCCATTATCGATGTGATAATTGGTTCAATGCAAAGGTTCATGGGCGGGAGAGCAGGTACGGTAATTTCATCTGCTCAGAAAATTTCCATTAGTTTCCTAACTAATTTTTCCTAGGCATCTTTTGTCATCTCTCCTATTGCTTTTTTTAAATTTGGAGCAGAAAGTTAGACTCAGTTGCCCCAGTGGCTGGCAAAGCAAATATTTCATACAAGAGTTCCTGAAAATTCCTGACGTTCTAACAAAAGGAACTTACACTGGAAGTTCACTGGCAGAGTTCTTACCAAGGCAAGCAAAAATTGCAAATAGTACTTCTGCTTAGCAATTACAAATTTAAAAAGAAAACATTTACCAAGGAATACATTGAATAATAAAAAAAATAAAAATAAAAACCAACACAAAACTGTCTTGTTATCTTTAAAATGTGTTTTAACTGACAATAGCCAGTCAAAAGATTAAAAAAGAAAAAAAAAGAGATTTAAAAAATCATTGAAGATCCAATTTAGCAACTCAGCTCACGTCCTGTACATGTAACAAATCTTGTTCATATATGCAGAGCACACATGCTTCAGGAAAGACTTAAAGAATATAACTACCTCCTCGATAAAACTTTAGACTTGCCATTAGTGCAAAGGGTGTATTGCTTGTTTTGAATGTGATGTTTCTGTTGCGACAAAGTTTCTGCCTGCGTTTCCTCTGCTGCTTCTTCTGCGGGCGCCTCTGCTATTGCTGTTCCCTGGGGCCACGAAGCACATGAGAGTCAGAGCCTCATCCTCTGGGGGTGTAAACAGCCTGATATCAGTGCTCAAGAGAGTAGAAGGCTGTTGCAAAAGGTCACTAAGCACTTCCAAATGCTACCGATTAATGTGCTTGGTGGATTGCAGTAAGGAGTATGGAATACAGAGGGAAATCCCGTATCTGGTCAGTTCAATACTGCAGGCTCAGTGGTCACTCAAAAGTGGCTCGTATGATACTAAGCTGCTAAGGGTTTAGAGGTTGGCAAATCTGTTTTCTTTTTCAACTCAGAATTAACATGACATTTATCCCATTTGTCAGCTCCCTGATGTTTTTAATCGAAAGCGCTCTTATTATGTCTCTCTGACTTGTCAGTCTACATTCCCATGAGCACATTCATAAATCTTTATTTTCATATATACATAAAATTCATAATTATAAGCTGTATTTGATACTTCCTGCAATAATTGTATCTTGTGAAAGGTCAAAAATTGACTGTCTTCTAAACAAGACACTGCTGGACATGATTTCACAACACATTTGTCTGAATTCTCTTCTTCCATTACTGAAACTTTTCATGAAGATCTGAAAATCTGTGACAAACCTGGATGGTTGCAATGGATTTCCTATAATGGCACTGAATTTAACCTCTAGAACTTTGCTTTTCTATTTGTTTCTGTAGGTGTTTAGATATCCATCATGTTTTTAATGATCACAACCATAGTTTAAAGTGGAAATGTTAGAGTTTGAAGATTTATGCTTTGTTCTTTAAGCCCCAAACCTTTTGAAATTGGTTTGTGAAGCTGTCAGCAAACTAATTTGTGATGTTATTTCATTCTGACTTTTCCTATTATGGATTGATTCACCTCTTGGTCTTCCATGTTGCTTACATAACACCTGAATGGAGAATTGCAGGCATCCTTGTTTGTTTGTTTGTTTCAAAATAATTTACTAAAATAATTCTTTTTGGAACAATGAACAACCTTTGGATCTCTGTTTTCATTCTGGTTGAACTACCATTTGAAAGGATCCCATCAACAATAAATCTAAATCCTCCCATGTGCTCTAAAGCCATGAAATGTCCAGGCTGTATTTGTGCTTTTTCTTATCATTAAGTCAATGGAAATGCCAAACTGCAGAGGTGAAGGAATTCAACCTTGTTTGAAAAGGACAACATAGTCAATGAAAGAATGGTTATGCTGTTTAAATTAACAACTTAAGCCTTCTTTTACTTAGACTGTACAAACTACATCTTGATATAAAGGCTTGATGATGTTAAATATTTTTACTGGCAATCTGCAACACTTCAGACAGTACAAAACTTCAAGAAAATGAGTCTGCACTCAGTCTGGCATCTAAGCACATCAGTGGTCTAACCACAGCCACATTTTTTGTAGGCATCATGGAAAAGGAGAATTTTAAGTAATATTTTGGAGGTGGATAATGAAGTGGCATTGTGGGAACACTTCCTACGCATCAAGAGGTAGCAAGAAATGAAGTACTAAGACTTTTTTTCAGTAAGAAAACAGTATTTGGCCAGTCAAGAAATGTCACATGGAAGAGAGGCTGGTTTCTCAACAGTAAGAGAGAGATGATAGACAGCATAGGGCTGGAACAAAAATATCTCAAAAGTGAACACAAATTACTTATGCAAGATAAGATAGACAATAGACAGTCAGTGAAATGATGTGAAGAAGAGGTTAAGTTTTTGAAGGAGCAATAATTTGACAAAAAGAGATGTGAGCAGACTCAAGGAGTCCCAGTCCCCTCAGGGGCAAGTTTCAGTTTCCTGCAATGCGATATAAGACCTACGTCTTTCCCTAGGTCTTACTGGGAGAAAAAAAAATAAAATTAAAATTAAAAAAAAATTAAACTTTAAAAAAATAATTATCAGAGACAAATCATCATCTGTACTGTATTCCATCTGAGCCAAAATTTGTACAGCTCAGGTGCCTCATCAATCAAGACTAGATAGCTGTAGGAAGAAAAAATGACTTAAATTCCTTCCAATAGAACCAAAGAGAAGAGGAGGGAAGGGAAGTCGTTTAAGTGGTGTGGGTTTCATCCATCCCTGATTTTCAAAACAAGGCTGGAAAAAGCCCTGAGGATCCTACCCTGACCTCCCAGTCCTTCTCTGGACAAGATAGTGAGCTCGATGACATTGTGAGATCCTCTCCTGTCTGAATTATGCTAGGGATAAAGAATGGATTGAGGTATTCCAGTTTCTTCCCAAGACTGAGCCAGGAAGTATGTCTAGCTCACTGACATACATCACACTTATGGGTGTCCCAATCCAAACGATCCCTTTAAGATCTAAAAGTTACAAAATGGAAACATTATTACCTTCAGCAGAATCTCAGTCTGCAGTTTATCATACTCTTATTTTAAGATAGATCTTACTATTTTCTCCTCTTTTCTGCTTTTTATGTGTATATGCTAAAGCTGTACACATACAAGTGTACTAAAAGCTTGTATACATACAGAACTTTTTGAAAAGGATGTATACATACAAAGGGGCCTGCTCAAATAACAAAGAAAACAAAACAAAACAACAAAAAAAAAAACTAAACTAAGTTCTAACATTTAATGTCAGAACAAAAGCATTTCTTTTTAAAGCCACTTCATGCCATTTGTTTATTTTATAAAAATCTGCTGGTCAGAGGATGTTACATTAATATATCCTGTTCAAATGAAGAGAAGGAAAACAAATTTTATTTCAGGGTTTTTGACAGAAGAATTTTGGTTTATGTTAGTATTGACACCTTAACACGTCACTACATTTGCCTATGTAATTAATGCATTGCATAATAACTGAAATGTCGTGATTTCTATATAAGGGCTTATTATTTCTCATCAGAATGGATTTTAACACATTACACATTTTCATCTGATAGCCTTTCTAAAAAACTTTAATAAACTTTAGTGATTGCCAGCAGACCATTCTACTTCTTTTAGTGAGGGTGAATTAATGTTGTCTGCAAGGTAGATTTATTGCTTGTGCATGTTGTAGATTATAGACCAAAAAAACATCAAGCAATAGATGTATTTTGCAGACTAATTAACTTTAAAGCTATCAAAAATTATTTGTTACATTTTTTTTTTCTGGAATATTAACACTTTAATGACAGGAATTCTCCACTCCCACTTAAACTTTTATGTCAATAAGTTCAAAGTTAATTCCGAATTGGTGGTTTGGGTGTAGAGAAGGACTGGGCCCAAAAACCAAAACATAACTTTGTTTATTTCACTCAGAGACTGAGGAGAATAAAGGGCTACTATTTATCAACAATACTTTATAACCTGCTGTCAGATATTACACAATGTAAGTATTGGCACAACATGACCTGCCCTTTCTCCAAATAGTTAAATTTTGATAGTTATAGTGTACATCGATTGGAGTACGCTTGAAGGCTTTACCTAAAGCAGTGTCTCATCCAGTGGTTAAGGTCAAAAACAGCCAGCGTGCAGTGCACATCTAACAGGAACAACTGCAATCCCTCAGGCAGCTGCACCACATACGGAAACAAATTGTTGCGTTCGTGCAATGAAATTAGTGAAACTTAACTTTCAGGTATCGATTCTTTCCTTCTTGATCCTCTCACCAGAGTGACTCTAACTCTACATGTTATCTTCCCTTTGTCAATCTGCTAGACTATCTCTAATTGGTCAACTGCGTCTTTGATGACTGAATTCTGACTACTTTCCCCTTAGTGGGTTCAGTTGTGAGCAACTCCCTGACCCCTCCTCACATTTCCATAACATTTAAAGCATACATACTTTTAGACTCTACCTGTCTTTAAAGCAAGACAGAAGGTGGTCAGGTGGTTCACAAGCTGTTAGGAGGACAGAGGAACTGGCACACAGACTGAAAGACAGACAGAGCTATGATTGCGTTTCTGGGCACTAGCCTAGGGTAACAGCCAAGATGCACCAGGTCACCAGCACCTCAAGGAGCTTCTAAGAGAGCAGAATTATGCAGTCTTATGGGTCCATATTATTCTTGTTAGCGCTATATTCCATTTTTATCACAGAATTTCTTGTGCTGCTATTTGGCAAGAACATCCTCGCTAGGGAAAATATGGTGTGATGTTATCATACTATCACAAGTTTTAAAGCATTAACACCAAGTACAGTAATAGGTTTATGCATGTATGTTCACGCTCTTTGTATCTGCAGACTGAATTCCAGCCAAATTATTTCCATCCAGGTTGCAATTTCTACTAGTAGGAAGGAAAAACTAATAATGGTTGATTTCTGAAGAGGAGACTAAAAGTGGATTGTTGTTACCTTAATAATACCAGTCTAGGTGATGCTTAGGTTAGCTCAGAAGGGAAATAAGTTACTCTAATGTAGAGTAATTCTTCCTCAAACTGATACATTCTATCACTGAGTGCATAACCCATTATATCGATTTTGAATATGTGGATTTTTGAGGGATAATAAGAAAGCATAAGCAAAGATATTCTCTTGCTACTCATAATAACAAACTAATCATTAACCAACATGTCCCAATCATTTCCTTGCTATGATGGAGACAGAAGATCAATAGGACATAAAAACAGTACCAGAAGTTATAGGAATTGGCTCTTTGCCACTTTTTCAGAGATTATCCCCGGGAAGAAGATTTAGATTTAGACTTTACATGTTTATGTTTTGTAAGCAGAAGTTTGAATAGCTTTTTAGATTGCTGTTGACAGCTTGCTTTATAGAAATGGCGAGTTTTTCAGTGTAATGCTTCTCATCACAAAATACCAACCCAGTGGAGAAACCAGACCAAACCAAAACATCCTACTTTTTTTTTTTTTTTTTTTTTCAATCTCCTAGTTTCAATCAAGCTTTCATATAGAGAGATATTTCAGACCAGGCTGGGTTTTAAAAGCAAAAGGAGGCAGAACAAAGTTAGGCATAACAGAAGCTCCTAGAGTAATGAAGAGTGTTGTAGTTAGGTCACTCGCCTAGGAACAAGGAGATTAAACTTTTGAATTACTGCTCTGTAGGAGTCATCTCAAGGATTTGATTCTTGTTGTTGTTCTTTATAGGTGACTGAGTAGTCACTGAGCTATTTAGCTGTGTTCTCTCTGTCACTATTGATGGAAATGTCCTTTTATGTGCATATACTTAAAGATTTTTTGAGAAAAAAGGTACATTTCCATGCATTCACTTGTATAAATTCATTTTAAAAAGCCTCATATAAATGTTCACAGCTGGCTCTGCATTGACGACCATCAACCTAGTAATTTCCCCTATTTAAATAATTTTTCATAACCTCCACCTTCACTGAACGTTCTGTTATGCATTGCTGCCATGCAATGTTGCTAGCAGAGGTAACTGAGTTGAAAAAGTGAGCAAACCCTCATGAGGATGCATAAAGAAAGCATATAGCTCTGCTTCTGAAAAAAATGCCAATATTCATTATAACCTCACTTATAGGGTTATATATAAAATATATTGTGGTCTGCTCAGTGCTGGAAAGATTCACTGTATCAGTCAGACTATAGTCAACTAAAAATCAAACTTCCAGGTACTGAATTACTTCAGGTGTAAAAAGGAGAAAAGCATACAAACAAAAACATTGGAAAGTACTGATATACCAGAGTGATGCATGAAATCAATTAAAAGTAACTAATCTAATCTTCTTTGACTAGATAGTGGTTGATATTTTCAAAGAAATCCCAAGAAATACTATTATCAACAACTACAGAGCAAATGATTGTAAAATAAGTTTCTTCATTGGTTAGGAGTAGCTTTGTAGCTTAAAACATGAAAGCTTTATTTTTCACTTAACAAATGTAGAGTTTAAATTCACCAGTCAAAGCATTTCCTTTCCATCGAAAATGTCAAACTCTTTATTTCATGTAATTACGTTTTTTATTCTCAAAAAGCCTTTAACATTCCAAAAGACATTTCACTCTAGACAAAAAAAAAAAAAACCAAACACCAAATATTATAATATTGAGACTGCTGAAATGGTAAAATTCACATTTTTAGGCAGATCTATGTATAAGTTTCTGTTTTTATACTCTCTAGTAGACTGTTTCCTTGATTCTTACAAGAGATTAGCCATGGGCAGATTGTGAAGGCGTGAGGAAGAGATAATGCATATGTATTTGGAAAATATGCATTTCATACATGAGAATTTAGATCCTAAAGCACATTTTCAAGCACCTTAAAAATAATTTGCTATATTTTCAATAGTGCCAGTCATGCATATTCCCATTTGGCCTTACTAATTTTAAGAAACATGAGACTCTTATAAATTCACCAAAGTGTTTGCAGAAGTATACATTCAGCATAGTATATTTCTTTTAGTTTATATGTCTTTATATTTGTCAAATATTTTGCTGACACCTTATACACTGCTATGATTGCCATTATAATCAACTTTAAAAAAATCAGTTAAGTATAGCACAATTATGCCCTATTTTGGATGCAGTTCACATGTTCCATTAGTTTCAGAAGATATCTCTGTTACTTCTATAAATTTGTCCATTTCCGCTGTTGACATTACATAATCTAGATGCTATTTGATTCAAAGTTGTAGCTTTCAGTTCCAAAATTCCACTTCCCTCATTTGCAACAGATTTCTTCTCTTGTACAATTTATTTGGTGGTTTTTTTTTTTTTTAAAGGTTGAATTTTTCACTCCATGTTTGCATGCAACATAGCATTGCTAGACTTGGCATTGTTGTTTACAACAGTAGAAAACCTTTGGGGAAATGTGCATCTCATCAATAAATTGGCATATGACCATTTCCAGTGAAAATAGTTCTCATTAAGCCAGTGAAGTAAAATGTAGGCTTGTGTTTTTGCTGATTGCTTTTTTCCAGCCTCTTTTTCCCCCCTCATTCTCTTCTTTTTTTTGTTGTGCCATTTGCTTAGAAGCAACAGTGCCATATTTTAATTAAAAAGTTGATGGCAATGTTTCAAGCTTGCTTTTGAAACAGTGACTCATTGTAAATGATAACTGTTGTCAGCAACCCATATTCTTTGCCAATAGATTTCATATGGAGTACTGCCGCTTTGATACTCAGCTTCACAGTAATGCCCAAAAAATTGGCAATGCGGTTAAGAAAAACATTTTAAACACTTCTTCAAAATAAATCTCTGT
Source organism: Vanellus vanellus (assembly GCF_965231255.1). Taxonomy (NCBI): domain Eukaryota; kingdom Metazoa; phylum Chordata; class Aves; order Charadriiformes; family Charadriidae; genus Vanellus; species Vanellus vanellus. The sequence goes on from NC_138906.1 coordinate 153,557,064, forward strand.
TCTGGAGTATTCATGTTTATTGGACAGAAGGTAAAAATTAGGAGACCATATTACTGTTTTACTTTGTATTAATCCAGCACCTAAAGACACCAGTTAGAATTCAGGCACTGCTGTGCAGAGACTGCAGAGAGACTTCACTTAGATGTAGTTCGATGTAGCTGAAACACTATGCATAGTGTATATAATGTACAATACAAGTCCACTACACCAAGGGATGAATAAGCACAAAATAAGCATGGGTATATGATGATATTCTGTACTGATTTGGGCTGGGATAGAGTTAGTTTTCTTCACAGCAGCTTATATCATGCTACATTTTGGATGTGTGACCAAAACAGTGTTGACAACACACCAATGGTTTAGTTATTGCTGAATAACACACCATCAAGGCTTTCTGTGTTTCTCAACCTTCCCTGCCAGTGGCCAACGGGTGTTGTGTTCAGCAATAAAACTGGCCGAAAGAGGAGGAAGGGGGGAATTTCAATGTTGTAGCATTTGTCTTCCCAGGTAACTGTTAAGAGTCACGAAGCCCTGCTTTCCTGGAAATGGCTAAACATCTGCCTGCCAATGGTGAGTAGTAAATGAATTCCTTATTTTGCCTCATTTGCATACACAGCTTTACATAATAAACTGCCTTTATTTCAACACATGACTTTTCTCAATTTTACCCTTCCAATTCTTTCCCTTATCCCATTAGAGGGAGTGAGTGGGTGACTCTGTGGTGCTGAACTGTCTACCAGGGTTAACCCACAACATACTCATACTCTCAAAAAAGGAGGAACTCATTGGCAATGAGAAGGTTGGAGGCAGCCTCAGCTGCAGTGAGCATGAGAGTCAGGAGTTCAGCATCCTAAGATGAGGGAGCTGGGCAAAAAGCAGGACCATAACACTGGACTTCAGGACAACAGGATTTGGCCACTTGAAAACTCTACTTGGAAGAGTCTTATCGAAAAAGGCCCTGGAGGGAAGAAGGACCCAAGAAATCTAGTTAATATTCAAGGACCACCTCCAAGCTCAAGAGGAGTCCATTCCACCAAGAAGTCAGGCAAAAATGACAGGATGCCTTCATGGATGAACAAGGAGGTCCTGGCCAAACTCAAACACAAAAATCAAGTATACAAAAGGTAGAAGCAAGGACAAGTATCCTAGAAGAAATACAGAGGCTGTCTGAACATGCAGAGATAAGGTTTGGAAAGCCAAAGCCCAACTGGAATTGAATCTGTCCAGAAAAGCAAAAGACAAGAAGTTATTCTGTAAGTGCATAAGAAAGATTAGGGAAAACGTGGGCCCACTGCTAAATGGGGCAGGGAACCTGGTGACACAGGACATGGAGAAAGCTGAGGTACTGGATCCCTTCTTTGGCTCAATCTTTACTTGCAAGCTCAGCCTTCAGGAATCCCAGGCCCCAGAGACCATGGGGAAAGTCCAGAGCAAGAAATACTCATGGTGGAAGAGGACGAGGTCAGGAAATACTTCAGCAAACTGAACTTACATAAGTCCATGGACCCTGATGGAATGCTCCCCCAAGTTATGAGGGATCTGGCTGATATAATTTCGAGGCCACTCTCAATAATCTTTTAATGATCATAGTGACTGGGAGAGATGCCTGAGGACTGGAGGAAAGCAAATGACACTCCTATCATCAAGAAGGGCAAGAAGAAGTATACAGGGAACTACAGACCAGTAAGTCTCACCTCAGCCTCTGGGAAGGTGATAAAGCAACTAATCTTGAGAAACTTTTCCTGACACATGAAGGAAAGTCATTATGAATTCACAAAAGGCAAGTCACACTTGACCAGCCTGATAAAATCCTACAACAAAATGACTGGCCTGGAAGATGAGGGTAGAGCAGAGGATATTATCTGGATCTCAGTAAGGCTTTTGACAGTATTACCTGAATCTCAGTTAGGCTTTTGACACTGTCTCCCATAAGATCCTCACAGATAAAATGATGAAGTACAGGCTGGGTGACAAACAGTATACTGGGCTGAAAACTGTCTGAACAGCCACACTTAAAGGGTGGTGATCAATGGCACAAAATCTAGCTGGTGGCCAGTGACTCTGCCTGCCTGCCTGCCTGCCTTCCTTCTTCCTCCCTGAAGGTATCCGGCAAATGTGGAAGACATTTGATAGTCGCTTCATTCAAATTGAAACTACAAAAATTATAATTATGGGTTGGTTAACCACCTAAGCATGAAGAAGGTAGAATAAGCCATCTGAATGGATAACAAACTTAAGATAAATTTGGGGAAATGCTAGACAACTGTTTGAGGAACAGATATTATTCTTCTTCTGACCTGCCAAAATAAAGATGTGGGTCTGCTTTCATTATAGACTTAGCCTATAGTTCAGAACCATTCTTATTTCATGATTCAGACATTTATAACTATAAATATTTCTGGTCTGCATAACAAAAACTCATGGAAGTGACTTAGGAGTTACGGGAGATTGAAAGACCAAGTGCCTGCAGCGGAATGAGAGGTGACCTGTCCATACAAAAATACATCACATGTTTAAGTGAAAGTATGAGGGAACTCAGCAGAATTGTGTGTGACATCATCCTTTACAAAGTAATTTTGAAGAATTTTGAACAGAGGAAGTTTAAGCAAGTTTCGTTTCATCCTCTGTAAATATTCTCCACCCTCTTTTAAATATTAAATCCAAATCTATAAAATGTACAAAATCCTGGCCTTATTGTATTTGTATTTTTAATAATGTCTTATTTGTGTGTATCCATCTGTATACCTGAAGACAGACTAAAATTTCTATAATCACATTATTCCTTTTCAAAATGCAATATGTTAAAAGCATATGCAAAATAATCAAGTGTTCTTAATAAGAGTCCCAGGCTAACTATTACCCTTATCTTGTCTATTTTCATATCAGGTTAATTGGTTTCCTTTCATTTCCTGTGTGAAATAAAGTAACTTCCCCATCAACAAGTGTCTGAGATCTGGTTTGTGCCTCTGCCTGATGCTTTTCAATGTTCTCAAAAATTCTGTACATCATTAAAAAAAAAAAAAAAAAGAAAAAAAAAGTTTGGCTCTGTTACACTGTTGTACCTTGGCAGCACCTTTCCCATTAGTGTAATATTAGACAACTACATAAGGTTTAGTACAATTGAAACCCTGGCAAACACAAGAAATGAGCAGAGAGGGTCATGTACAACAGAAAAAGAGATATAAAACCTGAAATAAGCCAGGAATAAGCACTCAGTGAGGTTACTGAGGGGATAAAACAAAATCCATTTTCAAAACTAATGAGAGCTGCTACACTGCTATCACTCCTTGAGGCATGGGGCACAGAGATAAAAGCTTACATGAAGACCTCTAATAGCCATTTACCATTCTGTCAGTGAAATTGGTTAAAAACACTTTATTGAAGACAGCTCACTCTCTGTCTTCTTCTCTTTCTTTCCCTCTCTCACACAAACATCTTTCCTGTCTATGCTGGCAAATTTTCTTAGTATAAAATGTTTGGTCTTTGGACTATTGAAGCAAGGATAAAAATGCAAAACATAACAAGGATTATATTCTGATGAGATGAAGTTATGAGTATATATAAATGCGTATACACATAATACAATGTAATGGTTCTATCCCTTTCCGGGGCAAGGCTGAATTCAGCAAGCGTTATGTCAGATCTCCAGAAATTTCAAAAACAGAAAAGTCTCTATTAATTTAATTTTTTTTATTCAAATGAAGAAGAAAATAGAATGTCTATCTATATGATCTGTGTATCCTTGACAAAATTTTAATGCATTATAAACAATATCTTATTTAAATCTCACCATCAAATTAGGGAGAATTTAAAATGTCATCATAAACAACTTCAAGTTCTTATTGCTCCACATATCATGCAAAGTATTAACACACCAAAAAAAGCCCTATCTTTAAAAGAAAGAAATGAATCTGTATTTGCAGAAGGCTAGAGTACTGGACAGTATGACTCCTTCGAATATTTCTGTTCTTCCAGGTTCCACGTTCAGGTAACAACCACCTTTTCTGAAGTGCTGCCTTGGTCACTTTAGTGAGTATTTGCCAGCTTGCTTGTAGTAGACATTGTTAATATGTAGTTGGTACCAGACAAATGGCTTTTTCAGCAGACCGTGTTTGGGTTTTGTCATTACAAATGTGGTGGTTATCCAAACAAGAAATGTATGTGTTGGCTCCCAGTACTGAACTTCAATATACTTTGTCCGACAGTAGAGAATTTATTTCATTACTACTGCTGTCTTCTTTCTTTTGAGTATTACCCTCTTCATCCTGGATATATTGTAAAATTTAATTTTTTTCCTGCATGAGATCAGCTTATGACTGATGCTTATCACCTTAAATCTGATTGGGTGTACTTTGTAGGTGACAAAATAGCTTAAATTGCAAATGTTAGGAGATAACAGATAATATTGTGTATGTGTGGGGGTAAACGACTGGAACTGAACTGTTGAACCCTTAAGAAGCAGCTGCTACTTCCTAGCTGCAAACAGTATAGGCTGCATATAAATTTTGATAAAACTTGGAATAAACAAAAGTGGCACATCCTGAATCCTCCATTTAATAAAGGAACATGAGATAGAACCAACCATTAGAAGGGTGATCATATGTTGTGCTTATGCATATAGACTCTTTAGATTGGGAAAACTGAGGGCTTGGGGCATAAAAGAAGGGCTCCAAGAAAGAAGTGGTGTTGGAAAGAAAAAGGCAAAGATCCTGGCTGGAGGAAAGGTCCTGAAATTGGGGGACATGTGCAGAAAAACACAGGGGGAAGCTCAGAGATCTTGGCCAGTAACACCAGTGGCTGGGAATTGTGAGCAGAGGCACAGCACGACCCAACATGACTTTGTGCCCAGTATTCCCTGACCAGCAGGGAACTCCGTGCAAGGAAGGGAAGTTGAGACCTACTGAGTGCACTGTCTGGGGGAGTGAGTGTGAGACATAATCAGGTGTGGTAAAAGCGCTAATGCCCTTGGTTCTTAAATAAACCCCATTATACAAATCCATTGGAGGTTACCATTTACTCTGTCTCACCTGTAACTGTGTCTTAATTGATAACCCCTAGTCTACGGGGTCTTTGGCTGTCTTTCTGCTATCTTGCATCTGTTAGTACCTCAAAAGGCTTAGGTCCCACCGCAATACTTACTGTTGTTTAATATTTCATGTGGCAATCATTAGACTCAGACCTCCCTATTTGTGTATATGTCTTTGGCTTCTGTTTTTGAGTGATCTATCATTTTCTTAAATTATTATTTTCCCCATGTTCTTCTGATGGATGGCAGCAGACTACCATTGAGCCTGCAACTTCAGGCCCAGGTCCTGGTCACTCAGTGAGCTACACTGTGGGGGAAAAATTCCTTCCTCTTTGTCTTGCTTTTTCTATCAGTTTTCCTGGTTTCCTCTACTGTTTTCTCATTGTTTAGAAAATAGATAGAGATAGGTGTCTTTTAATGCTGATTTTTGGTTTTGTTTTCCTTCTGTACAGATGACTGTTCCGGACTGAGTTTGCTTTTGTGAGTTTATTCACATACACTTAAGTAAAAATGTACTATGCCATTGTTCATCCTATTACAAGCTCCTGCTATTGTCCTCGGTTTCCTCATTGTAAGATCATAAGCCTGTCCTTACACATTCTTCTGTCACCAGTCTTGACTGGACATAGATCCCTGAATCAGACAATTACAGGACAGAGGGTTGGGTCTTAAATTACTCAGTCACAGAGATACCACAAGTACTGCTTCCTTTTCTGGTCCAGTTTACAACTGAAGATTTGTGAATACCTCCCAAAGTGCATGAAGAGATTTGCATCCTCATCTTTAACAAAGTATTTCTTCCCTCTTTTTGGGGGGTGGGGGGATGGGGGGATGGGGGTGTTTTTTTTTTTCTGGTTGATTTTGGGCTTGGGTTTTGTAGGGGGTTTTTGAGAAGGAAGGGAGGACAGAGAGATGGGAGGGAAAAAACAAAGGTTAAAATAAGGTATCTTCATAAACAGGCATTTTCATCAGCTGCTGGAGTATGCTTGATTTTATCCCTATGAAGGGTTATTCGATTCAGTTCCTGTTATCTTTCTTTCAATGCATCAGTAAATAAAAAGCTTCACTTTCTCATTCCCCTCCCCCAATGGTAGATGTTTTTTTAAAGACTCATTTCTTGGTGTCATGTCTTCCATGCCTCTACAGGTTTCTTTGAATGTCAGTATAACATCCCCTGTGGCCTTAGGACTTTCACAACGCCTCTTCCCTCCATTTCAAAACAGCCTATTTTTGCTGCTGAATCACACTATTATTTGTTTTTGCAGATATCTCTAAAGTGCTCCCTGTCATCAGGTTTCATATACCTTTGAGAAGACTAAAGCTGTTGAAAGGATGCTCTTCAGAGACGTTAAAATTACAACCAGCATTGTAGTTGCATGCACAGACTGACTTCCTGACATCAGTTTCTAATTCTTTCCTTCTTTAATCTATAATCTTTCCTCCTTGGAATTTGCTGTATGATTACTTACTGGTTTAGGAAGTCAGATCTGTGGTATCACTACTTGCCCACATCTTATCACGCTGGCAACCTCAGTTGTTCAGTCTTTACCTTGCTTAGAACAGCACATTTTACAAGCTCCTCAATGAAGTGGGACCTGCCTCCTACTTCTGTATACCTCACTCGATCATTGCTAATTATGCAACGAGTACACTAAGGAGGTATATAAAACTAAAACATCAGATAACATCACTTAATTACTGGGATCCTAATATTTTATTTTTAAAATCACTTAGAACCAGAGTAAATGACAGCACAAGGTCAAAGACAAGAAGCGTTATATAATTCATGGTTTTGTGGAAGGTTTTAAGATTTATAAACAATTCTACAGCAGAAAAAATGAAACAATAGCTATAATTGTCAAGGGAAAATCTGAGTTTTATTGAAAACTAGGACACAAAGTCTGCTCTAGGAGCATGCAAGAGCAAAATCCTCTGAAATAGAGCTTATAGACAGCAGTTATGTTATTGTTGTTCTTCAAGGAATCTCAACGGCAAGCATTTATAAGGAATGATATTTTTGTAAGTAAACATAAATGAGATAAATAATCTAGAATCTGCTGCCCATTTATTTCCTCTAACAAAACCTACTTCTCAAGTTCAATTACAGTAACTGTTCAACACCATGATGATATTGAGAGACATCGGCCACTGAAACTTAACCTATAGCAGAGGACAAGTACTACCCAACAGGATGATTTTTTTTCAATGGCTATGTTTCACTAAAAAAAAAAAAAAAGAAAAAGGAAAAAGACTTCCTGTTGTAGGACAATCTGGGACAATAAAATGGTGATGAAACATGACAACTTATATTTTGCATTCAAAAGAGAAAGAAACCCATTAGCTATTTAGAGAACCCAGGAAGAAGTCCACCACTGGTAAATAGCTGCATTATTCCTTTGTTCACTTTCTTAACATGAGACATTTGCAGAGACTTTTCAAACAGATTTTCTGATATTTGTGAAAAATAGGTACGTACATTACCAATGAAAGGACATTAAATAACAGTGTCTCACTGGCCTATTGTGGCAATGTGATATTTCCTTGCCAGAGTTCAGATAAAGCGAGTAACATGAATACTGAATTTAATTCAGAGTTACAGCAAGAACAGCATAAAAAGAACATAGTCTTTCAGGAAGTGGGGGTAAGGAGGTCTTCTCAGTTCCCAGTAAAGCAGGTATGTTAAACTTGAAGAGTAAGCCTGTGTTTTCTACTATCCTCATGCTGGAACAACTTCATTTAGTACATGTTTCTCTCTGCTTTTCACTTACTTAGTGGTCTTCATTAGCTTCCTTGCCAGCTGGTTTGGCTGCATCAGACTTGGAAATATGGACTCCCATCTATTATTGATCATACTGACTGTCATTAATGTCATTAATGACTGATTAGTCATTAACAAAGTTTGGCAGAAAGATGAATACGCACCCTCTGCAAACCACATGCACAAGTAGATCTGCGAATACATGTCAGTTCCATGGATCCTGTACACATTAGATCTGTAATTCTGTTTGTACACAGACCCCATACTGCTAACTCAGCGCAGAGCTGTGGTACATTGTGAAATGTGGAATTTTTGGAAGCCTGGACCAAACAAGTTTTATTGAGCTACAAGATATGGTGAGATAATTCTTATACTCTAGGCTATATTTCTAGGCAAAAAAAAAAGAAAATATATTTGACAAAAAAACAGAGTGTTTGCAATTGGGATCCAGTAGTAGCTACAGCCATGCTTTCTCATAGAACCAGCTCACCAGAGGAGGTATTTATGGCAAATTTGTTTATTTTTCTCTTATCAAGAATATCAGTACACATAACACTCCTCTAAGCTTTAGAAACCTAAATTGAACACTCTCCTTTTACCATGAGTATTTGAACTATTTTCATTCCTTCTCTCCATTAAATAGTTTACCTGCAATGACATGACAAAGATATTGGCAATATTAAGAAACATCTAGAGTATTACTGGTCTGAAAAGCAGGAAATTCATAAGCAGCTAGCTAGGCAACTTGCTGGAATGACTACATAATTATAAAAGATGACTCATTGGATCAAGGCCTTATATTTCAGGTTATATCTAAACTGTGGTAATGTGGATCACATCCAATCTTCTCAGCCTAGAATTTACCTTCATCAAATCTCAGTTTTATAAGTGCAAGTACCAACTATGTATTAGCCTGCTCCATGCTTCATTTTCACAGAGAGGCCAGCTTTTGATATCAAGCTGATACATCACCAAAAGAAAACAAGAGAAGGAAAAGGGAAAAGTAGCTATATTGGTCAAAGACATGATGCCTACCAGTAATCACGTTGACGTGACTGTAAAAAAACAACTATGAACTTAGCATGTGTCAGGTAAATTTTAGGATGCTAAGTAAATTATAGGTCACAATTCTGGCCACCTGCATGCAGAAAAAAAACCCTAATTTGAACTGAAGGAGTGGTACAGATGAGATGATAGGGGCTAGAGCAATCCTATTTTTGAAGAGTTCAAGAGCGTGCTTTGCAGGAGATAGTGTAATGGTAAAAAAAAATAGCACAGAAAAAAAAGAGATACAGTCACACCAGGGAGACGTTGTTCAGAAACAATTCTGACTAGCTTTAAAAGTACACCCACATGGACAGCTATTTCACTTGTGGGTATCTGTGTTGCACTGGCTAAAGCCTTATGAGAATTTGCTAAGTATTTTTGAATTATTAAATTAAGTTTGTAGCCATGTCCTAAGAGAAACTGGCTACAGTTATGATTCAGTCAAAAACTATACAATTAATATAACATAAAAGTTAAGACAATTCTAGTCCTAAATATCCTTTAGCTCACTTTTTAGGTCGTAATTCCACAGTCGCAAATGCAAAACTTGCAGAGGCTTATGTTGAACCTAAGGTTTGAGAACTCTGGTCACCGAACTCAAAAAGAAATCACCACCACCACCTTCCTTATTTAGAAAGACAGCTAAAAGCACAGTTAAATCATATATCTAATTAAACTGCACAGTGGACAGTGAGCTGTTGATTGCAAACTCAGATCATACATCTAACCAGATGGTAGAGGATCAGCTGGTATCTTATTCATCCTTAATTTTGTTGCCCTTCTTCTTCTCCAAGGGCAGTTTGAAGAAACAAGTAGAAAATAAAACTGGCAATTTGATGTTTTACAATTATTTAGAAAGAATTATTGCTAATTTACAAATGATTGTTCTTTTTTTATTCATTCATTCTGGAGATTTTCACTAGAATTCTGAAACAATATTTCAGTTTTAATTCATAGCTTTTTCCTTCACTTCCATTTTACTTTCTCATTGTTTATTTTGTCATTAGAAACAGTGCATATGATGGCCATCATCATAATAAATGTTCAGAAAAATTAAGTGGAGAAGTGGCAAATGTGGGAGAAAAAAGAAGGCAGGGAGAGACAAATGAAAAATAGACATCTAAAACAATGGACTATTTATTTAAAAGAATAGTCCTTAAACATTGAGAAAATAAAGGTTGTTTTGGTTTTGTTTTTTTTTTTCACTGAAATCTGTTTGGGGGTTTTTGAAAAATAAAAACTTAATTTGTAACCTTCTAGATGCATTTCTTAAACAGATGAATATCAGGGGAATATCACCCGTGAATGCTTGCACTTTAAAAACAGGCATTCTGACAAATGTAATAGAAGGATAAGTTGCACTTGCATATTTATGATCATAAGCATATTGTCCCCTTCCCTTCCCTTCCCTTCCCTTCCCTTCCCTTCCCTTCCCTTCCCTTCCCTTCCCTTCCCTTCCCTTCCCTTCCCTTCCCTTCCCTTCCCTTCCCTTCCCTTCCCTTCCCTTCCCTTCCCTTCCCTTCCCTTCCCTTCCCTTCCCTTCCCTTCCCTTCCCTTCCCTCCCCTCCCCTCCCCTCCCCTCCCCTCCCCTCCCCTTTCTTCCCTTTTCCCTTCCCCTTCCCTTTTCCCTTCCCCTCCCCCTTCTTCTTCCCCTTTCCTTTCACATCCCCTTTGCCTTCCCTCTCCCTCTCTCTCTTCCTTTCCTCCACCTTGCCCAGATATAGATAACGAGTATATATTTTAAAATCTTTAAAAATAGTGGGCAGATGACTTGGTATTGTATGTATGGCAGTGTTTAATGAGGATGATGGGTCTGGAGGTTTGCAGTCTCACCTAACAGAAGTTATTTTCAATTTAAACCATCTATATTTTCTCCATAATCTTGGATGAATGAAGATGGAATCCATATTCTTCCACTTTTAGATATCTAAAATGTAACATCGATATTTGAGCTATCTTTTTTAGACTCTTTTCACAATAGATGAAGGGAAATAGGTAATTGTGGAGCATTGTTCATCTGATCTTTTTTTCAAGCTCTACTCTACAAGATGAATCTGTCTCAGATGCATGTATAGTAGCATCTGCACTAGTAAACTAAAACTGATTGGGCCATGGGCTTGAACCGTAGCACATACAGACCTTTTAAAGTTTGGTCACCCGTTTGCATGAGTCAGAGGAGTGCCAGCCCACATTCTCCCAGGCGATAACCAGACACTCTCTATTCATTCAACAGCAGGGGTAATGGATTGCTTCCAATCAGTAGCATGAATAATACTATCTTGAGTTTTGTCTGAAGCATAGAGGAGGGGAAGAGAGTTTAGAAATTGACGTATGAGCCAGTCTGTGCCACTTGTCCTCAGGTCTGCCAGTTGGTTCGTATAGGACAAGGGGTAATGGATTCAAGCTGGAACACAAGAGGTTCCACTTAAATTTGAGAAGAAACTTCTTCTCAGTGAGGGTGACAGAGCACTGGAACAGGCTGCCCAGGGAGGTTGTGGAGTCCCCTTCTCTGGAGACATTCAAAACTCGCCTGGACGCCTTCCTGTGCAACCTCATCTAGGTGTTCCTGCTCCGACAGGGGGATTGGACTAGATGATCTTTTGAGGTCCCTTCCAATCCCTAGCATACTGTGATACTGTATCTTCATATCTTATATTAATGCAGACATACCCACAGAGAATTCCTTATATTCAGAACTACCAGTCAAAATTCACAGCAAAGCCCCAGCTGATCTGTTTTGGTAAGGTCATTCAACTTGATATTTAATTTAACTGCTCCTAAAACTAAGTTTTCAGAGCACTTTACAGTGACAGGAAATACCCTATGAATATTAACAGTTCTGTTGTTTACTCTGCTTTAATGGATTGCATTTACACTTAGTGCACCAAATAAAAGTGTCTGTATAAAGCATTTCCAAAGAGACGTGTACAGTATCTTTGCTTAGCTTAAAAAATGGAATAAAATGGAAAGCTGACCAAGCAGATGAACCACTAGGAAAAGCAAAACCCAATTAACTACAGTGGTGTCCAAGCTTGATAACACCCTCCTCCTATGTGCAAGCAACAGAGCCATCATGCATTGCCTTTCCACCTCCTGATAAACAGTTGATCCTTACACTGAAATTTACCATGTTTGTTATGTTTTCAGCCAGCAGGTTCCAATGTTGGAGTTGTCTTCATGAAAAACCTGCTGAAATGCCTGTTAGGCTGCTTAGATATTGATAGAGTAACAGTTATGATAGTGCTTTGGGTGAGTAGTGGATCTCATCTGTAATCACGTCTCAAATGTATTGCTCTATACATTATAATCAACTATTTATATTTCACCAGAAACCTAGAGGCAGTTAGTATGGATACTTGAGCCAAGATGTCATGCTGTTCCTTATGACACACCATTCACTAATCACTCAGGCTGATGTTACTTTCTGGGCTTGACTGTCTCTCATCAATCCAGGTAAGAACATTATTCATCACAGCTGACAAAAAGGAAACTGTGTCCCTGATTTTCACACCAAACCCTCATTGTAATTGCAGCTCAGAAAGCTGCAATTATTTCATTCCATTAAGTCACACAGAACAACTCCTTCCTCAAGGTCATTCCTTTCTGTATTGGTTTATCAGCTGAAGGAAAAGAAGAATGAAAGTCACTGAAAAAGAAGATGAAAAAGATCTATTAGGTCATCTGCTCCTGCTTTCTGACCGAGTGTGATTGTTCCTTATTGTTCACTTGAGCATGTTTTCTCAAGTCTAGTTTAAAAAACATAGGCAAAAAGTATTCCATCACTTTCTCTAGGAAACAATTCCATAGACTAATAGTTACCTTTATCAAGAAGGTTTACCTTCTTCATGTAACATTTTATCTGTCTTAATTTTATTTGATTACTTCTAATGATAGCCTTTTAAAATTATACTGTGCTAAATAATCTTTTACTGTCCTTGATGTTTATACCCTCCAGATATTTATAGATTATTATAGTCCTTTTGGATTTGTTAGTTAGCCAATGACATACATTCAATCATTCTATTACTTCAAAAGCTCCAGAAATTTTACAGAACATACAGAGATACACTCTGAAATGCAATGAGACAAGAATGTGCCCATAATGGAAAATTTTTAAAGAGAAAATAATAGAGTAAAACTCAATCCTGTAGAAAATATTCAGGCTACTTACAACCAAGTGAGATATTGAGGAATATGGTTGTGTATATTGGAGAGCAATTCTATACTGTCATGCTTGAGAGCATAACATCACATTTATTTATAAATCAGGTAAATGGAATGGGTCCAGTAGAATATGGGAAGTTGTGTAACAGTCTTCAAAAGCTCAAGGATTAATTTAATAGCTAAGGTTAATGGTATATCTGCATTCCGGTGCAAGTATCTGCACACTAGATTTGTTTACTTGGAATAAGGGAGTATAAAGGCTGCCTCAAGTCACCACTAGCGTTAGCCAGCTTATCTTCTTCAGCTAAAGTAACAGAGCCTGATTTTCTCAAAAAAAAACCAAAACAAAAACTGCACAAGTTGTCATAGTATCACAGAATTGTCTAGGATGGAAGGGACCTTTAAGATCATTGAGTCCAACTGTCAACTTAACATTGCCAAAACCCACTACTAAATCATGTCCCTAAGCACCACCTCAGCACCTCTTTTAAACACCTCAAAGGATGGCAATTCCACCACTTCCCTGGGCAGCCTGTTCCAACACTTGACAACCCTTTCAGTGAAGAAATTTTTCCTGATAGCCAATCTAAACCTACCTTGGCACAACCTGAGGCTGTTTACTCTTGTCCTGTCACTTGTTACTTGGGAGAAGAGACTGACCTCCTTTCAGGTAGTTGTAGAGAGTTATAAGGTCTCTCCTCAGCCTCCTTTTCTCAGCCTAAACAACCCCAGTTGCCTCAGTCTCCCCTCATAAGACTTGTTCTCCAGACCCCTCACCAGCTTCATTGCTCTTCTCTGCCCATGTAGTTATTCCTAATACTGTAAAATATTAAAAAGTGAGGATACTCTCCAGATTAGATACATTAAGATGAATACATTTGGCTCAAGTTTGGAAGATGATATTGAAAATGTTGGTCTTTCTATCTTAATATTTGTAAACATGGTAAACACATCCTTAAGACATGAATAAAGATTACCTGAAGAATAATATTAAGAAATCAATGGAGTTGGTGAGAGGGTATTGCATCTCCCTACTTCATAAAAACTGTGACCAGCTCTTCCACAGTTCTGCCAGAGACCTGTGTTTGATGGACCACTTCATCATTAATCAGAAAACCACAGTCACATAACAGCTTACACTGGACATTGTGCACTACTCGAGCTCTGATACAACTTAATTGATCTCACCTGAGTTACAGCGGGACTGCTGGTTTGTGGGGGTTTTTTTAATCAATTTTGCTTGGTTTACACTAATTGTAAGTTGCACACAATGAAAAACACTGAGATATTTATGCAGTTTCTTAAAGAAGAATGAAATCAAATTTTAAAAAATGAATGATTATGTTGAAGTGTAAATTCATAAGATTTCAGGTAATTCTGTTTGATCTAAATTCATGTCTCACTTCTGTATTGATGAAATTCAAGAATGCTGAATTTTCCAAAATGCTGAATTTTCAATAATACTGACATTTCATGAATACTGAATGCAGGGAAACGGGAAACAAGTTATTTCTTTGTACTAAGAATGAGAGAAAGTGTTAAAAAGCTAAATTATTATTTTATGTTCCAAATAAGAGTCATTATAAAAAAAAATTAAAATTCTGTAGGTACAAGAAGAAAAAGAATATATTTGGTACTGAGAGAAAGAGGATGGTCAGCTGCAGATCAGCAACACCGTTATCAAAACTGAAATGGCCAGTGAAAAGTACTTCATTCCCATCACCAGAGTCATGCATAACATACGGTAGAAGCACTGCATGGGTATTATAGGTTTTCTGGGCATTTCTGCTAACGTGCAATACATCTTATCAAAATTTGAGGGGGAAAAAAAGATTTTTTCTGAGTATTTCCTTTCCTGTTAAACTACAAGCACCTGTTATGTTCTCAAGGCAGCTGAATGCAGGCAGAAGTAGATGAAAAGAATGGGAAAACAAGTAAAAAATAGAAATGGGAACCAGTATGGGATTAAGAAAAAGGGAATCTAGAGTCCAGTTTCCTGTTCAACATACTGGAACAATTTTAAATTATAGCAACCACAGATTGGTCCCTATTATTAGCTATTTAGAAATATTTCATAACTTTATCTTCCTGGCTTGCACTTTCTTTCTAACTTCAAATTTTAAGTTTTTGAAAATGTCGTGAAATCTTTCTGTAGGTAATAATAAGTGACATATTTAAGACATCAGAATGTCTGGAAATAGTTAACGTGATCCACTGAAGTTATTGAGACCACTCTTGAAGTAAATACTGCCTCAAAACAAGGAGCATTGCTACCATCTATGAAAATAAAGGATTTCAGTACTGTTGGTACTTCAATTTTTTTCTTGTACTGGAGCTTTGTCATCAGCTGTATTAGGAAGAATGTGTGACCATACCTTTAAAAAACCATTTTTATAGCCTATAGGTTGATAATATTATATTCTAAATGAACTATACTATCAATTTTTAAAATTTTATTAAAATAAGTTAATACATTAATAATATACCATATGTAAAATATTTAATTCTCATATTATTATTAAATATAAATTAAATATACAGTCTTTTCTCCTCAGTAGCACATCTTTGCTAGAAGTAAGCATATAGAACAATAACTTGGAAAATTATTTCTTAAATAGATGTATATGAGTTTGTGTAATTGAATTTCAGAGGATGAAACCTGGACTCTGTATGGTACATAAGAACAATGCCCATAGCAGGCTCAGAACCAAAATGCCAAATGTGGTCTGAAAAGCTTCAATCTCATAAAAAAAAAAAAAAAAAAAAAAAAAAAAGGGAAAAAGGGAAGGGAAAAAGGGATGCTTATCTTTCATGTCATATTAACATAGGCTACAGAATACTGGCACCTGAAAAAGAAATAAATGGTGTCTTTTTTTCTACCTCTAACATTTATTATTCTAAAAAAATTTTGCAGTGTTTGGGGGAGCAATTATGTTCTTTTTTCTCAAACTGACTCATCTTCTTCTAATTAAGAAGATAATACAGTTCTTGAAGTGTGACATTCTGATTTACCAAATGTAGAGAGTTGAAATAAGCCAGTGTTTTCTGTTAGTGGTTAAGGTAGCTGTTAAACAAAGGAATAAGAAATAAATTTGTCACCTCGTTCATGCTCCTTCTTTCTTGAAATAGGGAGTATGCTCAGAAATAGTCACTCATGTCAATACAAAAAAGAGCCAAAATTCAATCTCCGTTTCCATCTATTTTGCTCCAGGCTAAGGTTGTTGATTACTCTGCTAAAAAGATGTTGTTTTGTGAAGAACTCATACACTACTGACAGCAGAAAGCAGCTGTGGTCCTGCCATATGCAACGTAAAGTATAAGTCTGCGTGGAAAACTCCTTTGTTTTCTGGGCAATTAATGTTCTCCTGCTCTATGTGCTGCTGTTACAGGACCAAGAGTATTGGCAGAAAACACCAAACAATTAGCAGTTTTACAAATAAATCTCCCAAACTTGAATTATATTGAGAGGTTTGTATTGATGATGGATAGAACAGAGCAGGTCAGATAAGAGAAAAGGGGAAGAAGACAGAAAGGAATGAAAGTACGTCAATAAAATAAGTGAGGTTTCTGCAACGGCTAAAGCTAAGAAAAATGGATACTATTGTTCCTGTGATTATTAGGTACTGGCAGGGATGAAAAAGTTAGATTATATTTGATTCACATCTGTAGGTCAGATGGCCAGACCCACATGTGGAGTAGTTACAACTAATAAAACAACATAAGTTGAAATATTCTGTGCTCAGTATTCCCTGACTCAGGAAGCCCACTTGATTTTTTTTGGTGTTATTCAGTCAAAAAAGGTGAGAGATCTGAAAAGGAGTGAGCAATAGATGGTACGACAAAAAAACAGAGTTGTTTATTTCCTGTGTCCAATTTATCAGAAGTTGTTCTGCCAAAATAAAATCCCATTTCACGCTCAAAGGATCAACAATTGTCCATACTGATTAATGGGTCTGGAGGTCTTTAAGCCAGAGTATTCCTCTATTGTCCATTGTATGTGCTTGCGTAATGATTTTATGCTTTTTAAATTATTCTATTGGCTAACTGTTGACCCCTACCATTTACTCTGTCTCATTGTATTCACTCACAGAGTATTTATTTGCATATGAATGCTCTGTCCAAGCAGTAATTTAGAATGTCATAAATGTGTGTGGCGTTTTTTCTCTTTGTAGTAAAGACCTGTTTCTAATATCATTGTTCATGTATTTTATTACCTTATTACTCACATCATCTAGTATGAGCAAACCTGTGAAAGGTTATACAGTCGAGTTCCACAAATGTTAAAGAAAAACTTCCTATTCGTTTCCCAAGCTTTACTGGGGCAAAAAATTACTGACCAAATAGACTGGGGGCAGAAGAAGAAAAGTGAAATATTTCATATTTAAGATAGCTTGTGTATGTGAGTTAAGTGTTGGGTTTTTAAATCAAAGATAATAAATAATTCTCTGGAAACGTTACCTCTGTAGCTGTCAAAAAGGACTCAAATATTCTGAATATATAAAAAATTGAACAAAACAGAAAAGATTATACTATTTTGTATACACAGTATTTGTATGATGCTGGACCTTGTTCTCAGCAACAGGAGGGGCCGGTGGGGAATGTGAAGCTCAAGGGCAGCACTGGCTGCAATGACTATGAAATGGAGTTCAAGATCCTTGGAGC